>NC_092587.1:28348750-28965000 GCF_047663525.1 Anas platyrhynchos
TCTCTCTGCAGGAACACTGCCGCACTCTCAAGGCTGCATCTAGCAGAAAGGGAAGAATCATCCCTCTCTATCTGTGCAGAAGGGCTGGTGCATGGATTTAAACTTCTACACAAGCAGATGGCAATATTTTCTTTTCCCCTCCCTTTTCTCAGCACGGAGCTCATCACTCTCTTCAAGTCACGAATCTGGAGATATGTTTATCAAGAGAGCTAATAGCAAACCCTCCCTCTGCTGTACAAGCAGTTTAAAGAGTGATGTATTTCTCACACGCTCATGAGCATGCTGAAAGCCTCCTTTGCTCATGGGCACTTCTGAGCAGCCCCTCAGTAGCTGCTTCTGCCAGTGAGGCTCTCGCAGGCACCCATGTCACAGCGTGGGAGGAAATGGCCCTACCTTCTAGCAGATCATCAAAATCCACATGGATTTTAGTAGTTCCACAAGGCAGAAACTTCTGCCAGCACTCAGGTGAAGAAAATGCAGACTTGTAGATACCAGAGGTACAGGTGTTAGGTATTTCTGTTCTGGCCATGGGCCTTTCACCACTTCTTCTGCACAAGTACCACCCCACCCTCTGCCCATTTTTTCCTTTCTCCTCCTACAGTTTCTCCATGCATGGAACATTATGTTCTTGGAGGGCAACAACAGCAGAACTCATATGTCCCTGTTCAACAAAAATTAAGTGAATGTAAATCCATGTCTTGAGCAGTTTGGTGCCCCTGTGCTTGCTTCCAGGTGTCTTGTGGGAGGGCAGAGCTCATTCCCAGGGGACAATTTGCTGGCTTTCCCTGCAAAGACTCCTTAAATCTGTAAGCATTTACAGGATCTGGTCTTCAATCCTTCTTTGTCTTTCAGTGTTAGGCAGGCTCAAGAGCAAGCTGAGGCACAACAGTGCTCCATGACCCTTGTTCCGTTCACTGCAGGTCCTCCAGCTCGCAGTGACCACCCCACAGCACCTCCTACACAAACAGCCAGGTGTTCTGGGGTCCCTCTGGTGGCTTCAGGCTGTGCTGTGGGGAGTTCAGTGGTATGAGGGGGTGAGCAAGTGCTTCTGTCCTCGGGAACTGAGGTGGGATGAGCACCCCAGCCAGTGAGGATGCACAGCTTTGTTGTCTTTGCTCAGGCCTCTAAGCCAAGCAGCACACCGTGCAGCAGGAGCTCTCTGAGGGACTCGGGGTGCCGTGGGCACTGCAAGGTGGGCAAAGGGTGGAACTGCCGCAGAAGAAAGAAATGGAAAGCGGTTTCCAGTGTGGATACACAGGTATCAGAAATTTTACTGAAAGCAGGGAGGGTCCCTGGGAGCAGCACGGATGCTCAGAGAGGTGATGTGGAGAGGCTGCAGTAGTCATTGGGGTTTTGGGGAAAGGAGCGTGGGCAGGCAGGCACATTGGGTTCAGTGGGAGACTGCTGCAATGTAACCTTTCATTAGTAGGCATCCTTTAAATTAGGTCAGTTTAGACACAGTCAAGGTGTCTTTGGTTTACAGAGGAATTTGAAAATTACTTAAAAATAAGATAAATGCAGCCAGAAAGCTCTTAAGGAGTATGGGAATCAGTGACAATTGGACCCAGTGATCCCGTCTCTTCCAGGCCAGCTATCAATGCTGGTGCATACCCCAAGGGCAGGACAAGGCAGAAGGAGAGTATGGGAAGCCATAGTTGTAGGAGATGTGTGATTTAGTGCTTTCCCTGCAGCCTCTCTGTGAAATGCTTCTCCTTCACAGAACTCCCAGGGGAGGATGGGAACAGCGTTGTCTCGCACCCTCATTGGGATGATTTCTCTCTTCCCTTTCCCCCATGTGACACAAGCAGGGAAATTAATATTCCAAACCATTAAGCCTGTTTGGTGAAGCTAGCACGTTGTTATTTAAGATGACTGTGATTTTTTAATTGTATTTTTTTAATTGACTCCATCTAACTCAGCATTTGAAAAACCTTGAAGATCATATTATGTGCACAAGCACAATTAATTTGTTTGTTGCAAGGACCCCAGTCATAAAATGTGTAAATCCAAGGCCATCGTGGAATTAAGACTTAAGGTCATTTAAGCAATTCTGCGTGTGAATAAATAACATTCAGCCTCCTGATGCCCAAAAAGTATCCAGGCAAAGCCCACAGAACCGAGGCTTTCAGCACAACACTGCCCTCTGGAGCATTCTGAATCACTCTCATCACAAGCCAAACAAAGGACATAAAGGAGAAAAATAGAAAAAGGCCTTGGTCTCCAATGTAAAAATGAATAGCACAGTGCAATGAGTAATGAAAGCAGCTATACTGCAAAAGCAATGGAAATATAAAGACATTCATCCCCGTCACAAATACCAACAAACATTTTTCAACAGTGAATGGAAGGCAGAAAGAAATTGAGAATTTAGAACAGACCTGGAGAGAATGGCACATAATAACAAAAATGCTTTTTAATTTTGCTCAGAGGTCTTGGCAGAATTCTAACAAAGAAAAATCAACAAGCTATTGGGAAGGAAAAAAATAATTTGCTCTCTCAAAAATCTATTTTAGATGCAGATCTTTTACTGCTAGGCATCCTTTCACATTTTGGTAGTGTTTGTGTCAATGCAAAGATGATATGTTACCTTGTGCTGTCAAGAGCTTACCAAAATAAACCTCATCAACAAGGCATTAAATAATAATATCACCTTTCCCTGAAGTTTTGATATTCTCTGTGATGTACTTATGCATATTTTTAAAAGAACATAAATTATTGATTCCCTCCTTCCATCAAACCTGTCTAACCAGTGAAGTGTATATAGAATGCAGTCCTGTACTGAGCTCTGTTAAAGAACAATCTACAACACGTAATTGAAAGCTTGGGCTTGATAGAAGTGAATTTCTTGAATTTATTAAAGGCCTAATCTTGCAAACACAACCTATAACCAGCAACAGCTTATCGTTGCTGATCCTTCTGATAGCAGATATTATTGTCAGTAATACATGTGTACAGAATTGGATTCAAGGATGTAAGAACCACATTGCAACACCAGCTTCCCAACACAGTATGTTTCAGCTAAACAGAATCATGGAAAAGCTGAGGTTGGAAAAGACGTGGAGATCATCTAGTCTAAACACCAGCTCAGCAGAGGGTCAGGTAGAACAGGTTGTTCATGGCCACATCCAGTCAGCTTCTGAGTGCTTGCAAGGCTGGACAGTCCACAACCTGTTAGGGCAATTTGCTCGAGTAAGCACTCGCAATAAAGATTTTTTTTCTCTCATTTTTAACAGGTATTTTCTGTTTTCTGATTTGTGCCTGTTTTCTCTCGTCCTGCCACTGAAGATGGGAGGACCTGTCTTCTTTAATTCCCCAGCCGGGCATTTATTCACGCCAATAAGGACCCTCCTTAAGCAGTCCCAGCTCATCAGTTTCTGCTCTCAGCCTCTTCCCATATGTCAGGTGGACAAAGCCCTTAATTTTCTTTGTGGTCCTTTTCTGGACTCACTGCAGTGTGGCTTTGTCTCTGTTGTACCGAGTGGTCCAGCACTGGACCCAGCACTCCAGATGGATCTTGTTGGCACTGAGCAGAGGGTAGGGATGCCAGCGCTTGACCTGGTGACCAGATGCTGTAGGCTTTTTTTGCCAGAGGGACACATTGCTGGCCTGTGTTCAATTTGGGGTCCACCAGGACACCAAGCGCCTTTTCCACGAAGCTGCTTTACAGCCAGCCCTCAGCCTGTGCCGATGCATGGGGCTATTCCTCCCGAGAGGAATTCGTAGTGCAATTCAACATCATCAGGATAGTAGCTGCCAATGAAAAGAGCTGAAATAATGACTTGGGAGTAAATGACTTGTGTTGTTGTAGTTGAAAGAAAGGTTATTTGAATACCAGTAGACTAAGGGGAATGGATTGCAACAAACAGAAATGGCAAGAAAAGGGAAACAGCCATCCCCTGGTGAGTGAACGTCTGATCATAGAAACAGAGCTCCTGGATGATTCACTCAGGGCTTGATCTAGTAGCTGTTTAAGCCAGAGAGATTTTCCCCAAGGTTTTGGGGCACACTGAATGAAACCCAAATGTATCATGAAGAAAGGAAGAAGTTGCATAACAATCTTTTCTTTTTTTTCTATCCTGCTAATAACAAGCAGGCAGCAGAGTAAGCTTCTACAAACAATGGGAAATTCTGAAGGCATCTCATAAACTGAATTTAGAATACTAAAATGTAAAAATGTCAAGTACAGCTTTAGTTAGCCTCAGCGGTACCTCTGCAATGCAAACAATTAATTATGCACATGAATGTTTGCAGGACTGGTACATATATGGGGAAGGATATTCAAAGTAAATGATAACACAAATTCTATTGTCCTCTCTCCATTCTTTTGGGAATAAAATCCAGTTTGGCACTACTGTATTCAAATACATGTTTGAGTGTTTTATAGAGTTGACCACTATGCAAAAAGTGAAGAGAAATGATTATATATTTTATCCTATGAGGCTAGTTATGAAATACTGATGCTAACGTTGCAGTGTATAATAGAAAGTAACAGTTATCAGACTTCATCTGTAGTGCAAGTGTTTAACAGTTTAATAACATGTTTAATTTCACTTCAGATCCAAACAGATAACATGGGGTCAGCTTGGCTGATTTGTGTATCTGTGCATGAAAGACTGGTTTTCCCTTTAAAACTGGCTTTTCCAAAACATGAGATTGTAAAATTTATGAGGCAGAAGCTGGAATTCAAGTAAGTTTTGCTCTTCACTGTAAAAACTTGGAATAAAAAGTTTTCAGAAAACATGTCCTGGTTGGATGTGAGATAGGATTTTAATTTAGGATCATGGATTAGGGCCGCTCTTGGAAGATAATTTATGAAGCAGATTTGTCCATTCATACCTTCCTGAAAGTAGAAATAGATCACAGAAATCTGAGATGTTTGTTTTTCATTTCAATATTTTATTAGAAAATCTAAATTTCCTATACAGCATTCAAAAGTTTACTTAATTCACTCTTTTGTAAGTAATTAATCTTAAAACACCAGATGGGAAGATGAAGAGCTCTTTGCCTCCCATGCTCCCTGTGCAAAGCCCTGTATATTCAGTGTACAGATGCAATGTAGAAGGGATAAACTTATTATTTGTGAGTGTCCTTACAGAAAAAATAAGTAAATAAATGACAAAGTAGAAAACAGTGATCAGAAATCACCACGGGACTTACTTTGTTTATTTGCATTGATTATACAAGTATTTCTATATCATCCAGACACATTTTAGTGGATGACAGCTTTTTTACTTGAGATCTTTAGGATCATTTCTACTTTAAATACTTTCAGATATAAAATCTTTAAAGCATTCATTGATAGCTTTGTATAGTCAAATTTGTCTTCTTAAGTCAGGCTTTCTAAGTGATAGCATTGTTATCATCATCTAATATTTAAAGGAGCTGAAGGTCTTGTCCTCAAGGATATCAGTTTAACTCCAGCTCTGTGTATGTATTTAGCTAACTCAGAGGACATGATGTGGCTCATAGTGATTAATAACTATGGTCTTCAGAAGCTGGCATCTTCACTGAGGTCTACAGTATATCTAATTGAATTGGCCCCACTGAATTTAATCTTGAGATCCCCAACACACATAAGAATTAAGTACAATTTTAAGTATAGTTATTAAATTATACTTTCATTTGACTAGGAAATATGGGCATGCAACACT
The DNA here is from genome assembly GCF_047663525.1 of Anas platyrhynchos. Taxonomy (NCBI): domain Eukaryota; kingdom Metazoa; phylum Chordata; class Aves; order Anseriformes; family Anatidae; genus Anas; species Anas platyrhynchos. Next base: position 28,354,402 of record NC_092587.1, read on the forward strand.
TAAGTGACATGAGATGAAAGATTAATAATAACTCCATACAAAACAACTTACAACTTTTCTTTATAAATAGAATGGCAATGTTTAGAAAAGATAGAACAATTATTTAAATATTTACAAAATATAGGCTAAGAGCGAGTCCTTATTCATTGTAAGTCCTTTGGTATTAGTGAAATCAATATACAGTTGGGGATTCAGACTATCATCCAGGCATACTGCCAGTAAACTGAATGACTCTTTACCCTTGACTTCAATAATATGAAGTAGAGAACAAAAATGACTATCGAGATGCCTGTAATTCAGACACTGGAAAGCCTGAATATAAGGCAGCTATGTCATACATGTTGATTCAGTGGAGTGGCAACATACCCTTGGAGGTTATATCAAAGTAACGAGAAAGGGGCACCTACTCAGAGTGCAACCCAGAAGGTCTACAAACTAAACAAAGTAAATAAAAGCTCACTAGTAAGATACAATGGGCACAGAAACCCTCTTCTGACCTTCAGCACCTGGAGGCTTTCCTGTCCAGTCAAGATCCAGAACACAGAATCCTCTCCTGAGGATTTTAAAACAGGACTCTGGGAATGATTAGAGATCTGATAATTCAATCCCTCCTCAGGCTGAAGGAATTCAAACCTTCAGTTGTTTCATGCCACTGGACTACGATATAATCTGTTGAAATGGAATCATTGTTTGATCAGTGCTGTGAGACTGATGAAACCAAAAAGAAAGCAAACATGGTAGAACTTGATGTTATAGCCCAGTGAATATACGTCTTTGCTCAGAGGTATTGCCTTCCTGATAAACAGACTCCTGTATTGTTGCATTGTTGCTGATAATCTTGGACCAGTGTCTGCAAAAAGCATTTATGCTTCTAAAGATTTACTCAAGATACAAACTGATTTTCCTGGTATCGATATCAGAGCAGATAAACAGTTGGGGGAAAAAAAAAAAAAACCAAAAAAAAAAAACACACAAAAATTGTCCTAATAATGGGATTCGTGATAGGATTAAGGAATGGTTAATGAATGATTAGTGCCAATCAAAAAAGTTTGAATTAACCTATAAATAGAGATTTCAATATTTCTGATTAAATTACAAATGTTAATTGTTAAAAGCAATATTGATGATATAACGTACTTAGACTTCTGTGCATCATTTGACCTAGACCTGTACAACTTTCTGCTTCAGAAACAGGATACAAAAATAACTGATTAAAGCCATTGAAAACTAGGTAAGTGACAGAACTCAGCCTGAAACAGTAGATGGGGAATCTGCATCAAATAGGATTTTTTTAATGGGGGCTTTCAAGGATTTGTTCTTGGCCTCAGATGATTTTGTTTTTTTTTTATCAGTGACCTGGAAGAAAAAAAAAAATCATGATTGAGAAAGTTTACAGAAATTGAGGAGGCAGTGAATAATGGGGCTGACAGATCACTGATACAATTCAGATTGTGCTTTTGACCAGGCACAAACAAACAGTATGCATCTTTCTCATCTTTCTTCAGCTGAAGCTGTTCTTTGAAGAACAGGAACTGCATGCTAACCAGCAGTCATTGCAAGGATGACTTGATGTCCTGGTAGATATCAGCCAAATGTAGGCTCCTGGTGCACAAGTGTGGCTGAAGGAGCCAAATGAAACCCTTCAGTGCACAAATAAAACAGTGTGAACAGTAGTAAAGGGGCTGTGTCACTCCACATTGGGTATTGATGTGACTGCCACCAGATAACTGTGACCAGTTTCTGTCCTGGTGAATGCTGAAAAGCTAATCAAGATTTAGGGAAGCCCACAGCAGCACTTAAAAGAAAGTCATGAAAAGACTATTTGGCTTGAAAGACTAAAAGAACTGTTTTATTTGGGGCTACTGTTTAATCCCATCTGGGAAGGAAAAATTCATTTTGCTGACAGATCAGCCTGATACAGGCCAGCAGAAAGGCTGCTGAAAGAGTGACCCTACCACAAGTCGTTGGTGGCTTGGTGGCATGTGTACAGGAAGGGTTAGGGACTGTGGTGCCTCAGTGCTGGGCCCTGTTGGAGTGAGTGGTTCTACACTTGTTCCTCTGGCAAAAGCTTTTAAGGACAGGCAGTCTAAATTAAAGAAAGGATCCCATGACTCGGCTGCTGTCACTGCTCTGCAGTGCCAGGTGGACAAGAGAAAGAGAGAAGGTCAGGTTAGATAATCACCTTACAGTCTTGGTGCTTATCTGAACCTTATGTTTATCATATCCTACCTCAATCATTCGTATCAGTAGAACTAGTTTCTAGCCTCATTAGAACAAACTGTCCTAAAACATTTCATATTTATCACATCTAGTCAAGAAACAATTCCTGGGGAAACTGCATTTTTCCATTATATTTCAGCACCAAGTCTAGAAGTGCACCAGCTTGCAAAAATGAGGATGGGGAAAAATCCTAATTAAATTTCTCTATTAAAATAACTTAGTCCTTAGGGAGGAGGGTGTTAAGGTGTGGACAACAGGTTATTATGACTAAAACGGCAGAGCTGTCACCATTTGTTAGCTTGTAAATGACAAAAATGCAAAAGATAACATTTTTAATGCAGTAACCCACTGAAAGCAACCTTGCTTTTACAGGGCATTTCCCATGCAGGCTGCCTTCCAATCCAAGCAAGCCAGATGAAAGTTTGAGCACTAAATATTACCAGGTGAAATGAATTTGCACAGTAATTGACCTCCTGCAACATGTCACTAATACAGTGTCCTTTCCCCTGTCTGTGGCCTCTAATAGAAGTTTTGGAAGAATATTAACCTGGCTGTATATTATTTTCTGGTTCATTAAATATAATAGCAATTCTGGCAAAGCTTTTTGTTGATGAGAGAGGTTTGGCCTCCACAAGAAAACGTTGTCACAATAGTAGATGCTATATCCTTATCTAATTTACTTACAACCAATGCAATTTTGAATAGAGGTATTAGATGGCAAAACCACAAAGGACAATTTATAATTTGCAGCCTACAAAGCTATCCCAGCCCTCAACCACCTGCTTTGCCTCTATTCCCAAACATTCCTGCAATCCCAGACACCTTTAATGGGTTCTCTGTTGCATATCAGCCCTTGGCTCCTCTTCCCCTGCCATTAGGACAAACTATTTCGTTCTAAAGGTTTAATTCTCCTTTGCCAACAGGATTCTGAGGAAGGAAAAAGCTTGTCATCCTTTTAGTGTTTTCACTCCCATACTTAAAAAAGGCCCTATAAAACAAAAGGGTCCAAGTGTCTGTTTTCAGTGTTTCATCCAGTTTTAAAGCATCTGCTGTTGCCCTCAAAGTATCTCTTTCAGGTCATTTGTAACTGTCCTGGTCTGACGGGCGGTGACAGTTCACCTTTTCTTATCACCCTGCAGATATTTACTCAGTAGTTCGGTGTTTTTTCCCTGGTGTACTAATAAAACACCTGCATTTATACAAGACCTTTTATCCCAAAAGATTTCAACAAGCTCTGCAAGCTGTAAATTTACAGTAGTACTGTACAGGTAATGTAGCTTTCAGTTCAGTACAAAAGACAGTATCCAAAATCTGGAAATCCTGATATTCTAACAAGTGACTGCTGAACGCAGAATTAAAGCAGAGGGTTGTGCATTTTGGAGGCTTAGTCTCAGGTGTAGAGCTAGATTAAATTCCCTGCTGAACCCACACCCAAAAAACTCACCCAGGTTTCCTGTGGGACCTTGGGGAAAGTGCTGGTGCCCAGATCTACAAAGTATCTTGGCACCTGACATGGGACTTCTGTGGAGCCAAAGCAATGAATTTCAGTGGTGTAGGCCTCAAAGCTATGCCTGCCTCCTTCATAAGGCTGTCAACACCTGCTTTTTTGTGTTTGTGGTGATGATGAAAAATTATCAGTAATACCAATACTGTGCATACCCAGAATTTCAACGATATTGCCTAGACTGGAAAGTTGAGTGTTTATTACACATCCTTACCCACTCAAGACACATATTAAGTGTCCCCACTTAATGTCCTTATTAGGCCAACTCCATGAAGCAGGATTAGGTGAAGCTTAAGGCCAAGTGGCAGCAGTTTAGGTCAGTCTGGATAGAGAGGCTGGAAGGAAACTGCTGTGCCATTGAGCAGATCCCTCGACGTGAAGGGCTGAGGAAGAAGGACCTTGAGTTGCAGTGCAGAGGACATCCACCCTCAGTCCAGACACACCATTCATGCCTCACCCATTAAAAAAAAATAATAATAAAATAAAATAAAAAAATCAGCTTTCTCTCCTCAGACTAGGAGGCTGCATTATACAGTAGCATTCAAAGTCAGGATTATTTCCAAGCTTAAAAACCTAACATATTTAGGATCAGACTTGGCCTCCATCAAACAGATATCTAAAATAAGCAGTCACTTTTTGAATTTTGGCCTCAGTAGCAAAAGTGAGATTTGGATGACACCAAGTTAGAAAATACAAACCTTTATATTGGATTTATGTCACAAGCCAAATGCAAATTATTACTGTTCCTCATTTTCAGTTACCTCTGGCTATTTAATCCATCCTCCACTAATTCTCTTCTGCATTATTGGTCTGGAATGTAGTCTACATGATGAGAATCATTTAGTTGATAGCACTTTAAACTCATCTATAAACAGCTTTTGATGACTAATATGCATTTTTCTGTTCCTGCAATAAATTTGTTTCAAGCAAAAGGAGACTGTTTGGAAACACCTTACATTTCCTGGTAAATCAGCTATTTAATATTTAATTTCAAGCTGTACTGGGAAAGTAAATCTAATTTTTTCTCAGGCTCACATCAGAAGGGAAAAAAAGTACAATAGCCGCAGAAAAATAGACAGATTTTGTATTATTTCAATATGGATATATGTCTTCTCAAGCCATAAAAAGAATAATTTTATATGGCTTTTTTTACATTTTTCCATCTTAGAAGACAGCCACTTTACATTCATTTAATTTGAATTCCTACATGGCCTCTGCAAATAAAGAGAATGAATAACCAAATGGAAAATGCTTTTGCTTACTCCCAGCCCTGGAAGTGATTCATTATTTAAAGCATTACCATTAAAAATGAACCATTTCCAGAGATAACATGAAACAGGTAATTCTTTTACAGGCATCCTTACAACTACAGAAAACGTGAATATTTGTATACTTGTATGCTTTTGAGAGGAATCCTCAGTAATATACACACAAAGAGACATCACAGATGTCTTCTATCCTACATTTTTTATGCCATTCTCATGCTAAATGGCATTAGACTTTAGCATACCTTTCTTTAATATTCTTCTTTTTGTGTTGTACCCAGTCCCTGTTTGCTTTTGCAGTCAAAACCAAAAAAGCCCCCACCTTCCACAGCTTCTTCTGCTATTCAGTATTATAAAACCTCACTACTGCCACTTAGAGATACTGGATTTTACCTTGCTGCTTCATCCTGCCCAAGGACAGAGTGCCTAATTGTCCTGTTCAGCCACGTATGAAGCAATCTGGCCCACAGAGGTTGTACTGAGTATATTTTGTGTTACTGTCAGAGGCTCAATACTTTCTTACTTGGCTGCATGCAGTTGAACCAGGCAAAAACTCTTCAAGGAGCAACAAACTTCCTCAGGCAGGAGCTCAAGGAAGAGAAGTCCTGTCAAACTAAAATATTCTTTCCTCACTTATCCACAAAGGCAGAAGCTGTGATGAGGGAGGATTCCTGATGCAGGTGGGCTGTGCCAGGAGTGCATGTGCAGCCAGTTATGGGAGGTGCCTGGGGTATGACCAGCATCCAAGAGGGGCAGTAGATCTAAACCACACCATCCAGGCCATTTGGCTGATCACGTTGAGTTTTTTCATCATTCTTGGGATCTCTGTGTTCTAGTCAGAGAGCACAGTAGAGAATTGCATTAGTTAAAATAGTTCTTGAAGCAGACAAGAATTTCAAGCAAACTGCAGACTTAGAGCTTGCCATTAATATTTTCAAAAGGTAATGACTCAGCTCAGTCTTATCACAATTCTGTTGCAAATTCAGATTTCCATCTTTGTTTCTGCTGACTTCACGCAAAGATTTTGCTACTAAAATGAGACTGTGTTTTCTGATACAGGCCCTTGCTTCATGCCAGTCAAGCTTTTGTGCCAGTGGAGTTGCAGGATTGTCTGTGCTGTTCTGAGTACGTTAGGAATGCATACAGGATATTTAGTACTCAGAAAGTACCAAATCAGTTCAAAATGACCTTATCTACTAAGTGGGGATCAACCCCAAGATTAATACCATGCATAGTTGTATGTGCTCTGTGCCCCATGAGGGGCTGGTTTTATTGCTTTATAACACTTCGCAACCACAACCTCTACATTTGCCAACTAACAGCCAATAATCCTTACAGACACATTTTTTTTTTTCCATTTATATATGCAAGACTATCATGCATAAAAGCCTACAGCATTCTGTAGATAATTTTAAAGAAAATCCCCTTTCCTTGGAATTCAGTCAGTATCCTCAGCTCTTTTGGCACTTTATCCGAAGGTTGAGATACGGGGTCGTATTTTTAGCTTTCAGGCCAAGTCAAAGAGTCTTACTCATTTTAAGCGGCTGTTTGTGCTCTTCACCGTGAAGTATGAGTGATTCATGGGTTTAGTCCACTTGGGCTCATTTACAGTAATGCTGTACAGAAGCATAGTTTCTTGGTGTAATGAATTTCTCTCTCTTCTCAATAGTCTAATTTGACTGGCATAATTTGACTGACGTAATTGCTGGGCTTTCTATTAAGCAAAATAGAAGTACAGATCATGTATTCTAGTTATTCAGAGGATTCTCAACTCAGATGAGGAGTACCTAATCAAGTTATCATTCAGGTAAATACTACATGTACAAAAGTGACTTTCATTTTACCAGCTGGAATTGATGTGAAGGGGGATTTTTCAGCTCATTTTCATAGTTGCACTGATGAGTTTGTCAGAGTTCAATCAGGAGAGTTATCCACACTCCTACAACTGTGTTGCTATTCTCTTTCACAGTTTTGTCCCATTCTATCATGATAAAACATTAAAAGACAGTGCCTTGTTTATCAGCAGGAGTTTTGTCTTTGCTATTCAAGGGGCATTTTCACTAATCCAAGCAACACGTTTCCCACCTGCAGTCTGCAAGTTGTATGTTTCCTTACCATTTGATGAGAAACCTAAGTGTTGACATTATTTCTGTAATTTTTAAAAATGCTTTTCTTTGTGAACAATAGCTGGTGCCATCACAGTGTGCAACATTCTGGGCCCTATCCCAAACATCTGATACGTTAGCACCAGTCAATAGCTTGCCCTCCCATGCTATTTCCTTTCACCTCTTATGAAGGTAACTCAAAGCCATTGACCCCAAGCAATTTTTACAGTGAATAAAACTGACTATAGAGCAGTCAAGGACTACAGAGTATTTACGTAACATCCTCTATATTTCTTGATAACCCCATACTTTTTCAGTAGTTCCTTATTAAGGCATGAAGTCATATGACATTTTGCCTGGTTAATCAAACAGGAGGTAATCTGTGAAAGCATCGTTCTTGATTATCGCCACACTACACTGGTAGGGTTGTTACAATTACTTTGGAAGTAAAACTTCCTCTGGGGAACTCATTCAACTGCCAGTCACATCTTGCCGTAACTTAAGCCACACAGTTAGTTGCTCTTAAAGGCTCGTATTTCATACTGGCTTCTCCTTCAATTAAATGTATTCATTCAAAGCAGATACTTTATCAACTATTAAATTGTTGGGAAGTAAGTATGATGCAGATCATATTTCTATTCAAATTAACATGGTTCAATATTTGAAGTATTTTGTGGTTAGATTATAGAGACAGCTGGAGGAGTTTATACCAAAATGCCTACAGATAGCTTTAGTTTTCTGTTAGAGCTTCTTCAATGACACAAATTAAATTTATTTTAGCTACTAATAATATCACACCATATGATACTGTGTTAAATGTTGGGCTTGATCTCCTTTATCTTTTAAAATGCACAAGGATACAGCATATAAAATGCAAGAAAAGGGTAAAGGGGGATGATAGTTCACAAATCAGCAAGGTTTTGTAGTTAAGGCTATCTGGTTAGCTGTTTTACTATGCAGCTTACACACCCCCAGTGTGAAGCACAAAAGTGTCATCTGCTTTTTGACACAACTTAAAGACGTTGGCCTAAGTTATGCAAAGACTGTGTGGGGGTTCATAGCAAGAGTGAAATGACATATGAAAAACTGTTACTATTAAGTTGCACATTTGCTGTTCTGCACTTTGTATGTCGATAGTGGAGGCTCTGTGCATCAGCCCTCACCTTCACTGAGGAGTTACCAGAGCAGCTTCTGAAAACCCAGCCAGACAGCCTGGCTCTGCTATCTGAGCAAACCATCCTATTTTCATACTGAAAGGGTTGTTAGGCATTGGAATGGGCTGCCCAGGGAAGTGGTTGAGTCACCATCCCTGGAGGTCTTTAAAAGACGTTTAGATGTAGAGCTTAGGGATATGGTTTAGTGGAGGGCTTGTTAGTGTTAGGGCAGAGGTTGGACTTGGTGATTTTGGAGGTCTCTTCCAACCTAAATGATTCTGTGATCCTCTCTGGTTTGGTCTGCACCCACTGTAGATGCTCCACTCTGCTGTTCATAAAAAGTTCCTCTAATGCACTAAAGAACACATTTCATAGTCTTTCTTTCTCCTTGCCTCATCTCACGCCAAAATTATCTAAGGATTTCTTTTCACTAACAAAATGTTTGCTTATGTTCAGAAGGGCTAAAATAATTCCTCTCTGTTTCTTCTTGGTTGTGTCATTGAATTTAGCCTTGTTTCACAGTGGTGCCTATACAATACCAGTATTACACGTAACCCTGTGAACTCATTTAGGGAACATCTTGTTTAAAGAGCTGAGATGTTTCTTTCATTCCCTGCTACAAGCCACTAAGAATAAATCCTATTAAAAGTAATGCAAATTGCTGTCGTTAAGAAGATAATCCTGTTTGGCCTACATAGAGTTCACATTTTTCTCCAGCAAAACATTACAGATTCTTGGTTTGTTCAGCAAGAAGCACGTAGGCTATGCTGCCATCACTGATAAATAACACACTACCTTCTTTTTATTTCATACCAGCCGTCAAAATATCATTGTTTTGTGCAAAACAACTATAAACCCCATAATCAGCCTAGCAGAGTTTGTAGGTGAGAGTTACGTGAAGCAGGGATCACTGGTACCTTGTGTATGTGGTCTCTCACTGACCTGGGCAAATTTGCACACATTCATTATACCCCACAGTTCCCAGCACATACATTAATTCTAATAATATATTATACTGTGTATTATACAGTCATTCATACTGAGATATTGTCAGTGGGGAAATGACAGCAGATCCTACGACAAAAGAATCTGAGGTTCCAAAACAATGATTACATGGAAGATAGCACTGTCTGTCTAAATGAAATCTGAAAGACTGGCATCCCATAATCGCAATTCATAGTCCTAAAAATATCATGCTGTCCTTTCTGAAAGTAATATAACCATCATATTAACTTACTCTGAACATACTAATGGAGGGTTTGACTTGGAAATGGAATAGATCAAACAAAGAAGTGATCTGCACGTACTTCAAACATTAGTTTGAAAGTCACCATTTTTACCAGACCATTCAGTTTTATTTGGAAGCAGAAGACTTCAGCCGATGCTCATAGCACAATATTGAATGAAAGTTGGAAGATTATTTTAAATCACCTACATAGTGTTTCGTGTATGGTTCAAGACAGCTTTGTCAATAATGTGTAAAGTGCTAGTCAGCGTGATCTGGAAGATAGAGCAGAGTGCACTCTCAGCAATTCTGCTGATGACACAAAACTGAGAGGAGTGGTGCATACACCAGGAAGTTGTACTGCCACCTGGAGGGACCACAACAAGTTGGAGAAATGGGCTGATAGGAATCTCATGAGGTTAAACAAGGAAAATTGAAAAGTCCTGCAACTGGGGAGGGACAACCACACGCACTGGTACAGGCTGGGGCCAACTGACTGGAAATCAGCTATGTAGAAAGGGACCCTAGGGTCCTGGTGGACACCAAATTTAATACATGCCAACATTGTGCCCTTGCATCAGAAACTAATGGTATCCTGAGCTGCACTGTCAACAAGCTGTGGGAGGTGATCCTTCCCACTCAGCCCCAGTGAGGTCATACCTGGGGACAGACTGCTCTGGATGGTCCTGCTTGAGCAGGGGGCTTGTAGCAGATGGTCCCTTCCAACCTCAACAATTCTGTAATTCTGTGAACCAGAACTCTATTACTATGGTTAGAGATAGTCAAGAGAACAGAGTTTTGATGACTTCTGCAAAGATTCAGTATTTTACTCAGTGAAAATATGTCCCCATTATTTTAAAACAAAAGTGTGAGTTTGATCTATTTTAAGACAAAAAAAAAAAAAAAAAAAAAAAAGGCAAGAGAAGCAGTGGCTTTCCTTGGGTGCCATAAGTGTTGTGGATCACAAGAAAAATTGCTGACAGTTTTGCACTTCTTCCTGGCTAGACTGAGACTGTCCCAGAAGCAGTGGGAAGCTCATCCTACCTCCTAGTAAAACTTAGACTTTTCTTACAGACCTCAACCAAAAGACAAAGTAGAAAATTTTACAGGAGAATAATTTATCTGTAGAACTATAATAAATATTTGAACATTACAAACATGGATTCATTAGCTTTCCATGCCCTGATGCATGTTTCCGTAGTGATGTCAGTCATTAGAAATGTCAGTTTTACTGTTTTCCTTATGTTTTGTGTATTTAACAGATGTTGACTTCCTAAAGATCTGGTCTTAAATATTCCTCCCTCCTATGCATGTAATATCCCTCATCACAGTCATTTTTTTCTTCCATTATGGCTCTCTCCAGACTTGGGATCTCTTATCAAATCTTGTATATTTTTCATTACACTTTAGGGACAGAAGGAAAAAAAAAAAAAAGTATTTTCTCCATCAGTAGTAATCTCTCAATGTTGCAGATTTCACTGTAGCTTGGCAATGCTTCCTACTGATTTCACATATCTGAAGTGGTAGATCATCATTAAATGATTTTTTATATTATTCCACGTCTACACCACTGAAGGAGTAGTTGTTTCCATCAAGAAATATTTCTGCCTCTGTTTTCAGTTATTTCAGTTATTTAACAGAAAGTACAACGTCCCATCTCCTTTCAAGATGGCAGTAGTTTCAGCCCCCATCACAAAGTTCTTTTGTCATGTCATGACTTCCAACAAAAGCAACTTAAAACAAATAAACAGTAAGGAATAAGTCTCTATAAAAATTAGTAACTCATAACAAATCTATTTCCAGATCTACTATATCAGAATCATAGTTTGCATATTTTCTGCCAACTGCCATTTGCAAATCCCTAGGATGGTTTTCATCCAACTGTGATCATAACAAACCTTTCCATCTGTGTATTTTTCTAAGAGAAATCTTCATCAGAATTGTTCCCTAGATGCCTCTTGGGCTCCAGGATTCTGAGATGGTTCCATCATTCTCATAGGAAAAGTGATACAACATTTAAGGAAATGTTATAATTGATCCTTAGGTTTGCTCAGCCATGATAAAGAACAGATCATTTGCTTTGAAAATTACTTTAAAAATTATATTAACAATATTATTTCATTAAGTCATTCTAAGTTCTAAAATATCTTTTCTAACACACAATATATGTAGAATATTTGTCACTTTGAATCTACAAAAAGGTGAGTTTTCGAGTTTGCTGGTTCAGGACACAATTCTTTTCTTCCAGCAACATGTAAGTGGCAAGTGGGACTAAGGGAATGAGAAACTTTCCAAGAAACAGGGCTAATTATGAAAGGAGTAAGGACTATCTGAAAAATGTACCACAGCTTCTTTTAATAAGTCATCATTTCAAGTAGGTCATTAATAAAAATGTCCATTTCCCCACTTATAGACTGAAATAAACATATCAAAAGTAAAACACTTAAGCAAGTTTTAAACTTCAAGAGTATACTGACTAAAAAGACCTGCAGAATCAAAGCTCAATATGGGTAGGAAATTATTTTGCAGCACTAGGACTTCACTGTAAGAATGCAAGGACAAGCCATCTGCTCTGATCCAGGCAGGAATATTAATCTACATGAGAGATCTGACTTAATACCTTTATTTATTATTTTCTATGAAGTTAGCCAAGCAAACGTCTTCATATCAGGATTACTTTGCAAATCCTGTAAGACCTATTTCTCGTGTGAGGCATCTTGCCAATAACGGAGCAGTAAATACCATGCCCTGTATCTGAGAGGTAAAGGAGGCACTATACCAAGTAACATTAGCAGGTTCCAGTATCACAGGAGAACGACATCAAGACATCAAAAAGAAAAGAAACAAATACATCTATCAGACACCATAACACACAAACAACATCCAGCCACATCTACAAGGGAATTCCTAGGGCCAGAAACACACTTCTAATATTATGAGGGATGCTGTTGTCTCTATCATGTGCTGGAGGCACATCTATCTAGCCATGTGTTGTTGATGAAGGGGCTGCGGAGAGAGGGAAGGAAGGAGGCAGCGAACACGTCACAGGCTGACAAACCAGTGAATTCAACCAGCATCCCACTCCCTGCTCCTGCCTTCAGCCTCTTGGAAAAGAGGCTGCAGGAGGAGGTTGTGGGGTAGGAAAACAGTTTAGGCAGGCTGTATCCATGTAGTAGGTCATATTTTGGAGAAAATCTAGCTAAACTATCAAAGAGTTTTAAAGGAAACCACTCACAAGCAGCACTCACACGTGTTGGTGAAGATATACTTCTTTATATCATAGCTCATCAGTGAGAATAGAGAAGCACCTGCTCATTCTGATAAAGACTAAACAGCCTTAAAGTCCAAAACAGCACTAAAATAAATTAATATATTATGGAGAAACTAGTACCACAGTCTAGAAGGAATTCCCGGTAACACTCATGAGGAAATCAAAAAAGACAATGTTACCTCCACAGTGGGAATGGAAATCTGAGTTCTCAGCCCTGGCACTGATCTTCCAGCTGATTTTGAAGCAGTCACTTCACAACCTCGTGTTTCTATTTCCCTAGCTTTAAAATTCTGATAAAAATCATTGCCTTATTTGTTAAATACTTTTGAGATCTGATGTTATTGATAAAAATCAAGGCAAGTGTTTAAGAAGAGGAGAGGTAAGCAGTGGTATATAATCTGTTGCTAAAATCTTTGCTGGGGAATTAGAGTATAGAAAGTGTTCTGCTACTCCTTTGAAAAGATACTCATACTGTGAACCCAAGAATTATGGATCAATAAGATTTAATCCAATCCAAGGTCAATTCTAAATGTAATAAATAATTAAAAACAAAAACAAACAAAAAATCACACACACCAAAATAGCCTTTTAAATCTATTAGAGTTATTTTAAGGAGCAGTTGTTGACAGTTGTTTATTTACTAGCTTTACTGTAAGTTTGGACTATTGACTCTGGGAGAAAGACTAATTTTTTGGAAGTTCAAGGCTCCTCCATCTGAATACTCTGGAATAAAAAGCCACAGTGATGAATTTTAGACTAACTGGAACCATACAAGAGGAACACCTAGGTGTCCTGGTAAAACACCTGCTTATTTTGGAGAACAGAAAGAGGAAGGAGAAAAAAAAAAAAAAAAAGCTTAGGCATAGAAAATAATAACCGTATATGTACATCTCTAGTCCACATCCTGAGCTAACCTTCACAAAATAAAAGGTGAAGATTAAGAGGATCAGCAACAGTGATTTCTGGGAGAGAGGGAGGAGACTGGAATCCTGCCCATAAGGTTATAACAAGAAGGGGTCTGGGACAAACTTTGCCTTTTATTTTGTACACAGAAACACGTATGCTGCTGAAACACAGTCCTTCACTTCAGATGGCCTGTAGGACACACTCATGAAATACAGTACTGAAAATGCTACAGTGTCATCTGTACTGATATCACAGTTTCCACTCGAACACCGTGGTAGAGCTCATGAGTAAAGCTGTTTAATTTCCAATAATTTTTGTGTTCATGGTAAGATCTACCTTTTAGCACTCAAACTTTCAGATTGCCACAATAAATATAAATTTTCTTCCAAGAGTTCTTTTATTAAATAATTTAGATTTGTAGGCTTACAAGCAGTGCTATGTTGATGAAATTTGGTAAGATGCAGATTTCAGCCCTGGAGCAAATGTTTTAGAAGACTTTGAAAATACATTTCTGGGAACTGTGATTTGATTTAAAAGATATTTTTCAGAGAGTGGGATGGAGGAGTGTGTTGCATGAGATGAATAATATGAAAAAAGAAATCCTATCACTGCAGCAAAATGCAGTGGATTTCAGAGAGGAAGGTGATGCCCTATAACATATTCTGTAGGAATGCTGTAATTAGATGAAGCTTTTTCTGATATCTAACATACTGCAGCAAGAAAACAAAGCATAAATTTGGAGTTTATTGAGCATTTATACATGGGATTGTGCACCGTGATACAAGCAAGGAAAATTAGATTTGTGTTTCTGTATTAGTAGATCAAAAAGTCGTAGAGCTCCTATGGTCATGGAACCATTGTGATTACCAGCTCCCAATAAATGCTTAAGGTTTATTTGATGGATAGACTTCTGTTTCCTTGATAGAAACATCAGAATAAGTTATATATAATATATAATATATAATATATAATATATAATATATAATATATAATATATATATATTATACGATATATATAATATATAATTATCCATGTTTACTTATTTTGTATTTCTTCTCATTAATAAATAAATAAGTCCCAAATAGTAAAAATAATAATAATAATAATAATTCTGTGTAAAACAACAAAAATATTTTGTTGGAGAGCTCCTACTTAGACAACATATTAGCAATGAAAAAATACTGTCCTTGTGCAAGCATTTGCAAAGCATTTTTAAGGACAACTTTAATATTACATTAAATAAAATAAAGCAGCATGAAAACTCTTTGCTATAGTGTTTTTTAATAGCAGAATTTACTATAATTTTTAGACAATCAGGTTTCCTGAGTTCTAAAAAGGACATGAATTTTTTCAACCTAGCCTTTGTGAGGTTCAGGGCTGCCATAAAGCACAAGCCATTAAGATAGCAGTTCTCAACAAGTGACAGAAATAACAGTTCACTTTCTCACAACAAAAGCTGCTGAAGTACTAGCAGCATTTTCTAAGGTCTTTTAAAATACCTTAAAAATAAATCTATATATTTATTTACCTACAGTATACTATAAAAATCATGGGCATCCTCCCTTATATTTTTAGAAATAGTAGCATTTCAGGATGCCATGACTAAGACATACCGATGCTGTCAGAAGTTATTATTTGAGTGGCTTAAAGATGTCAAAAACTATCTCCTAACTGATGGGAAAGGAATTCAATAAGAGACAATTTCAAGACAAAAAAAAATGACCACCTTGTCCTTAAATAAGAAAATGTTGTTAAATTGGAAAACCTCAATTAAATTAGAAGCTTATGGCTTAGTGATGAGCTGGACTACAAACAGATGCCTTTTTAAGGAGAGAGCTTTTAGTAATACTCATTTACCATATAAGAAAATGACACAAGGCAGAACTTTGTTAAGGTTTATTTTACATAATGGCAATTTACCCATGGGAGCAGTGCTTATATGCAAATTGTATCCCCAAGTGCGAGCTGCTCTCCTTGGCAGGGCATCGATTCTTCCAGTGATGGCCGGCAGCAGCTGTGTCACTGTCCTCAGAGGGACAAAAGATGTATATTATCCAGGTTTTGTAGCAGCCTGGCCACTACCTCAGAACATCTCCCAGCCCATGGACCTCCATCCCTCCTAAAATGGCTGGTCCCCATTAGAGCTGTAGACTGGAAATGCAGACAATGGTCTCAGGATCCAAGATTTATAGATCTCATCACTGCATCTGTCCACAGATCCAGACGTCAGACTTTTATCTTCCTTTCTGTTTCCCTAGACCACTTCAGTTTCATATCATTCTTTAGTTTATCAATCTTATTTGAGGAAAATAATAGAAGATAATCTCTTAGTTTCCAAAAACTCACCTTCACCTCACAAACAACTAGTATCTTACACTTCTCTCATTGAAACTACTGCTTGTATTGAAAGGATGTTAGTATTAAATTAGAATGACGCTCCTAGGGAGGTACATGCATTAATTTGAGCACCCAAAATGTTCAACATGATTAATGTGATTGCAACCAATGACAAGGTAATTTAAAATGATTACTAAAAATATCACCATCACACATGTTATTTTTAGAGTATCTCCAGCAGTAACAAAACAGCACAGAGCTGGGCACAACTTTCACAAACAGTGTAAGATGTGAAATCTAAGAAGAATAAATTAAGTTACTGGCATCTGTCTGTCTAGAAATAGAATCATCTTTAAGAGTGCTCTCTAGAGAGAAGGAAAACACACACTTTTGAAAATGAGTCAATATTTTCAAAAAAGCCACGGATTCTGAGAATGTCATATTCTCGTTACCCAGCTTGGACACGTGAATGCTGGGTGTTTCCCTGAGCCCCTCTCCATAGGCAGTTAGTTTCAAGTCCTCTGTCAACACATTTTCTCTCATATTTAAATTGGCTTCATTTATTTATTTATTGACCCCATCCATTTCCCTCCCTACTTAGTATCTGCCCAACACTAAAAGAAAAAAAAAAAATGGGTTTGTTTTAACCCTCAATGTTTCTTAAATGTTGAGTGGAGGGGAACAACCTTTATTTTACACAATAAAACTCCTATTAAATGATGCTTAGCAAGACCTGCAAGGCCTAAGTTGTTAAAGTCACGCTATTTGGAGATCAGAGAAAAAAATATATAGATCAGCTTCAATGAAGCCATACACTCACCAAATCTTGATTCTATGACTTTTCTTAATTTTCATTAAAATTCTCAGATGAATTATTCCTGGACTAAGGAGGATACATCTCAAAAAGTCTCAGGAAAATCCAATTTTCTCTTCTGTTTTTCCAAGGGAAGTAATATTTTCATAGAGAAGCACATTATCAAGAAGTTAAGGCCAGCAATTTACTTAATTCCAGAAGATGTGATAGTATACAGTTATAAAATATATCATGGCCAAAAGGTAAAGGCCACGTTTCATAATGTTTTCAAAGAACATATTTCTTTTTAACTAAGTTCTTAAGTGTGTATGCATTACTGCTTCTATTAGCAATATTCATTGATTTGTGTAGGCAATGAGCTTTACAGCTGTCTACTTGTTTTATTTGCTTGGTAGAATTTTGTCATGAAAATTCCAGTTACATTCTGGTAGCAGCACATTCCAGCAGCACTTCTTCCCTCACACACTTCTTGCAGGTTCCTACTCAGGAAAGCACGAGTGTGGTAAACCCTGTTGGTCTCAGCAGGCTTCAAAAACAAGCTTAAATTAAAACACATGTACAACTGTTGACTTAAAAAGAGATGGATTCATGAACCTTTTAAATTTTAAAGAGTGTAGGGGCCACTGTTATTTACATCTATTGTATTATTTTGTCTTACACCTGGTATTGCTACCTGCTGCAGAAATTCCTGTGTAGTGGCACAGGAATTGTGCCACTTGTGGCTGGTGGGAGTCTGCAAAAGCCTGAAGATAAGTTGGTAAGCTCAAGTTCTTTAAAAAGCTCTGAGTAAAGCCTCAATCTTGCTAAAGAGTAGGTGAATTTTATTGTTTGTCTTTATACCATATAATGTGTCTTTATATCACTCTAAATGCAAGTCAGTCATGACTAAGGACAGCATCTGGATGCTGTTCTGCAGCAGACATTAATGAAACCATGTTATTTCATAAAGATTGTTCCATTTTCAGTGTCTGATTGAAGCTGGTTTTTGTCATTGATAAGGGCTGTCAAGCCCTGTAGAACTGTATAATTATAAACCCAGAGAACCATTGAAAATCAATATGGTCCAACTGAAGTGATTCTACAAACGTTCAGGATGTAATGGACTGTGGTAAATCGTTCAAAATTCCATACATTTGGTAAAAAAAAAAAAAAATAAATGTCTGTAAATATGCTTGGTATTAACTTCTGTAGAAGTTTACCTTTAAGTGCAGAGTTTGTCATATCTGTGGAATGATTTAACTGATATTTATTAATATCAATAGGATATTGATAAAAGCAGAATAATCCATTATTTTGATCCATCAGAACAGGCAGTGTTTCTGTATCTCCTGTCTTCATGACTGTACATAACTGTTAGCCTGTTTTCAAGACAGAATCACATCGAGGAAACTTATTCTAACAACTTTCTCCACCTTCAGGTAAGTACCTTTTGTTTTAGTCAAATTTGTTTAACCAAATCACGTTGTATATTGTAGTTTGACCAGTCTTGGAATTTGTTTTCTCTTAGAATTTAGGATTACATATTGCAGCATAATTGTCTCAAAGCCATGAAGAGGTCAGAGCTGCAAATGCATTCACAAATTAATTAATTCCCATACTGAAAACAGTTAAAACTTGCTAAAGATTTGTCATTTGTATTAAGCTCACAGGCATACAAATAGATTAAAAAATCATGTAAAGTCATTAAAATGATGTGAATGACTGAAGACTACGTCTCACGTAGTGAGACTCTGTGCCTTAGACCTCCATTTTACTACTCAGAGATGCCATCTTTAAGACTCATTTGTGTTCTAAAGTTTTCCTACCTGAAATGTCTGCCTGACATTCAAACTAGGATGGATGGATGGATGGATGAATGGATGGACGGACAGACGGACAGATGGATAGACAGATAGATAGACCTATTTCTACAAATTCTTTTTCCAAAAAAGTCAACATGGGATCACGTAAATATATCTGGCAACAGCTATAAAGTTAAGTGTTGATCCTTAAAAAACTCTAATCCTATCTTGGAGGTGGTCTGCTAAAACTGGTCTCTTTCAATGACATGGAGAGAGCATTGCTGTACATTTGCATCATCAAGAGCTCTCGAAAAAATAGTGAACTAAACAACTGTCCTTACCAAGACAGTGTAGAGAGGAAGAAGAATGACTTGTGCACCTTTATTCAGCTGTTAATAACAAGTAAAACAGACAGTTATTACAGGTTTGCCCAAGGAAATACAATAATACACTTAAAATGAATTTTCTCTCTTCTCATAACTTAAGGAATATTTTTTTCTCTGACTGATAGGTAACAACCATGCTCATGTTAAATATTATTCCAAAAATAATGCTAGAATGGGATCTTCAGTCACTAGTTCTCAGTTCTAATCCAAAGCAATCTATTTGTTGTGAACTACATCATAATAAATTCAGTTTTACAGCCTCGGTATGATAAATCCTCATTGATTTCTTTTTGAGTAATCAAGTTTTAGGCATAAGTTTTTAGCATTTTTTAAACTCACTGGCATCACTTCTCTAATATAAGGGGAAATAAAGTGTGAAATAGATTGTCAGATTCAGCTAAAGACCTACTAACCCTGGAAATGTTAGATGTTATAAAGTCTTTCAACTGTTTTATACCCTTCCCCCTACCCACTCCCCCCCCCAAAAAAAAAAAAAAAAAAAAGTAACTTCAGACTCCATATTTTATGGTCACTAATATGAGTAAATGAAAAATCTTCCAATACAATATGTGTGTCTGCTGCACTTCCATTCTCACCTATGACTTCAGAGACCAGAGAAGAATTAAAATTTTGTGAGTGAAATTTGGGGCCCATTGAGTCAATGACAATTTGTAATTCATTCACTAAAAATCAAGAATTCTACTTTGAATTTTTGCAGATTCAGTGACTGCATTCATACTGTTATCCAGTAGTACTGGCAAATTTATATTATGTCCACATGAGTGTATTAAAAATGTGTTTTCTTAAAACAAAATTTGGACCAAACTTCTGCAATACAGCTTTGTTGTTTTGTCATTATTTATTTATGTTTTTACATAATCATGTACTCAGATGTCTTATGTAGTCTATCACTATTGACAGAGTATTTCCAAATTTTGGAAAAATTATATACTTTCCCCTTTCCATAGCAAATACTGAAGGTTTCCATTAAAAAATAAATAAATAAATAATGTAACTATGTTTGTTGTATCAGATATTTAATCTAACATTTTATTTTATTTTTAGTTATTGTACTTTAATGGCCTAACTACTGACACTGCAGTATATTTTACAGCTCTAAGTAAGGAAATAGCATCATATGTATTTCCCAGAGACACAAAAACTTCCCATTCTAGCATCCCATATTTTTAGGCCATTCAGTTTCATTTAATGACTACTAGACAGAACTGAACAACTCATGGTCAGAAAAGAAATCTAGAAAGATATTCAGCTGTGTTTCAAAAGTAATAAAAATGATGAACTGAAGCAGAAACAATGAACTGTCATACAAGAAGATTATGGTGGAGCTGAAAATTGAACTTGGTTCTCCTGGGTCTCAAGCTAGCTGCACTAACACCTTATCCTTTATTCCACTCTACCCAAGGCATTCTCCAACAAAATAAGGGAGAAATCTCTCTGAGGGTTTAAAAAATGCTAGAGCTGATGAAATGTTCATAACTAACTCATCACCTTGGCAAGTTCAAAATTTTGTAACAAAAAAAAAAATATTTAAGCTGAATACCTGCCAAACCTTACCAAAATACAAGTGGTCAAATGAAGGCACTGGTCAACTGCTTTTGCCAAAGATTGTTTCCTAAATAAAACCCGAGAGGCAATCAGAGGTGTAGCTTCCTGGTTATTATGAAAGCTGGGTCATTTGGGTTTTTACTCAGAGGTCTGTTTTTTTTTGACATCCAGCTTTGCAAATATCATCTTGTGTCTCCCCCCTTTCTCAGAATGAGGTCAGAGGGTAGGCTTGCTCCCAGTGCTAAGCAAAAGTGCTGTTCTGCCACAAAACAAATTGTCCCATTCCCAGAAGAAATCTTCTGCAGGTGAAAGTAATTCCAAACATCCCCTGCTTTCAAAGTAAAGAAAATGCAGGAGCATCATGCATTGAGTCAGTGACCTCCATCAGGTTGCCACAACTACCACATGCCTTTGCCTGGTGACCCTAGAAGGGCACAGCATTTGGTGGATATCTGGGAGGGTGCAAGAGGCTTTCACATGGCTTACCTTTTTCTTTGCAGATCAAACAGCAAACTCATTTGGCTTGCCTGGAAACACAATTGGGCTAAAATGCAAAATTTTCTCAGAAAATTAAAAGGACTAAATGGATTAGAATGAAAGCTATTTCAGTCTTAACCTTTAAATTCCATTAATGTGATGTCTCCATAACATTTCTTTGTTTTATCTCCCTAAGGCAAACATCTTGTGTGCATCCAGCTGAGGAATGTGGCCAGGCATTGGGAAAATCCACAAGAGGAAAAGAGGATTCTTTTCCATCAGACACCCATTCATTTTAACTGCCTCCACACTCCCTTAGCACGATATTTGGCAGTTCACAACGATGCACAGGGTTCCCCTGTCCTGTTTTCTGTCCTCTGTGATGGAGGCTATGACTGTTTGATTTGTGTGTTTTTAGTGTTTTGGGGTTATTGTTTGTTTGTTTGTTTACAGTGAATGGTACTGTACAGTGTATGTTTTATCTAAAATAATACAGTGGCTACATGGCAGAGGATAAAGCACCAGAAGGTGAGGAAGGATCAGAGAAAGGGAAGAAAGAAGAGGGAGAAGAAAAAACAAACAAACACAACACTGTTTGTTAGGTCAGAGGTTGGACTCAATGATCTTGAGGTCTCTTCCAACCTAGAAAATTCTGTGATTCTGTGACTGTGCTTTCCTCAAATGCAACTGTTCTTGTTCAGTTGAAGAAGGAGATGATTGAAAGGAGCAGGGCACAGGAATGGTGTCAACCTCAGGGGTTGTGGAAAGTTGGAAGCTTTCCAGGGAACTCAGAGGAGCTCCCACAAAAGGAGCCACGGATAGCTGCTGGATTGAAAAGCAAGAAGCTGCTCCTTCAGGAAGAAAAGACTTGTCCCACAAGGATGCTGGAAGATTTGTTTTCAAACCTTTGTATTTAATCTGCCTCCTTCATTTACCATTTTATGGCAGAAGGCTGGGAGTCTTCTGATGTATTGGTGTGCTCACCTCAAAGAAGGTATTGACCAGTTCTACTCCAAACCTCTGTTAATTTGGGGTTCTGTCATAGTTTTTTTCCTAACACGGAAAATGAGCTACTTCTGGATTTCCAGCAGTTATATGACTATATTTATTGAAATGATTTTGTTATTTGCACTTAGAGGTGTACCACAAAATTCAGAATTCATCTTCTGCATTTTTGTTTATTTGTTTGTTTGAACAAATAAAGCTTTACAAATCCCTACTGTACATCACACAGGGATTCCAGGTCTTTGGCACTTGTATTTGTTTGTTGTTTATTTTTATCTCACTGTGTAAGTCTTGGGACAAAGCTTCATTTACAGGTAAAGACGAATGGCTGAATTTCTGCTGCGTTGGGACCAAATTACTTTAGCTTCATTTTGTGAACAAATGCAGTTTCACGGCTCATTGCTCAGATAGTGCAGCCTGTCACAACAGAGAGGACACAAAACAAGAAAACAAAAGGAAGAAATGTAGCCATGAGTAGCCTTGGTTGTACGTAACTAGAAGAGGTTTACTTTCTGAGTAGGGGTGGCAATATCCCCATCATAAAGCTCTCAGGGTGTACACAGGGAAGATGTTTCCACTTCAGTTTGGCAAATAGACCCAGAGAGGGTTTTCTTCCTTAAGCCATCACATATAGGTTGAGGTTCATAAAACTTCGTCCTTTAATATCTTTGGAAGTAAACAGATGCAAGGCAAATTAAAACAGCTGAGTCTGGATCTAGACTCACTTCAGCAGACTGTGGCTTTCCACAAGGGAGTTATACATCAGCTGAATAATGCAATTTATAAAGAGTTGAGGTGATCTGCATTTATCTACATTCAGGGAATAACTGTACAAAATGAGCCTGATTCTTCTCGCATTTACCCAGTTTTCAAAAGTATTCCAGTGGGATTTCACCTCAGAGCACCCTGAATGAGAATCAAAACCCATGATTTCACACAGCAGTGATGAATCAAATAAACCGCTCTGCTTTCCACACTGCTGAAAACGGGCATGCTTTTCAGGGCATCCTACACAGCTGCTTTATATTCATTATATATCCACATATCAGTCGCAGTAGGGGAGATATTGCAATGGAGGGAGGGCGGGAGGGAGGGAGGGAGAAGGACAGATGGGTCTGTTTTCTTAGGTCCTTCTCTTAGGAGGAGGTGGGATCAAGAGGAGCTTCTCTCAGAGGTGACAGCAGCATTTCAGTGGGGGAAGAAGACCCAGTCTTGGGGCCTGGGGAAGGTCACCAGCTCTCCACTGGATGTTGCACATCCCAACAGACCTGCCAGAATTGGGGCTGGTTCCTCTGGATGCTCAGAGCAACACCCATAGGAAAGACCAGCAATGAATCCCTTAAGAACTTTGTGGAGTGTTTGTTGTTGTTGTTGTTGTTGTTATTTGTTTTGTTTTGTTTTGTTTAGGTAGCCTTTTGGGTAGAAATACTTTTGAAGTATTGCAGAGGCTTTTCTCCCATAAAAATGTTTGACATGAGGTGTTCACTTCATTGCCTGTGGAAATTGCTGATTTGTAACCAAGAACTGTTTGTGAGTGGATCTGTGACTGCTCCTATTTCCTCACATGAACACTAGTATCTTTTCTCACCTATTAACGTCTTGGTTAATATTCCAAGGAGATTAGAATCAAGGCCCTGAAAATCATAAATGTTACTTTACAAAGGAGGGAGAATTAAGACAGTCACATCAGACAGTATTTACACTCCTCATTTTTCTGAGATTTGGTTTTACTGAAGGATACTTTCTTGAGAATGAGACTTGCCATTGGATAAGTCATTGCCATCTTCAAATGGTATGAAAGCAAAACAGCACCATTCTTCTCAGTCTCTTCTGAGTATCTCTTTACTTTGTTTCCAAATGAGTTCCTTGTAAAAATGTCACATTGCTGTGCTGCTCAAAAGCTACTTAATATTCTTCTATTCTTAAAAGAGCTCCGTATTCCCTGACATCAGAGGTTTCTTTAATCAGCTCTGAAGATGTTCCATCTTCTTCATGGTTTTCCTTGCTAAATTATAATGAAATGCACCAAAAAGAAAAAAAAAAAAAATCCATATATTTCTCATTTGACTTGAGGAAATAACTAGCTTTGGGAACAACATTTTAATTGCTGAGTTTCTTCTGTTGCCTAAAATATTACTAAAGATAAAGGATTTGGCCTAGTCATGTTTTTAAGAACTATTTACAAATCTAAGCATTTTACGGAATCTGATTCAATGTCTCCAAGCTAACATGGCAGCAAGCACATCATTATGAATTTCTTGTTTGTTATATGCATTAGTTTTCATGCTTAAACTGTTTGTAACAGTATTCCTAAGCAAGTAAAATACAACCTGTAAGAAAACAAAATGTTCATTTCTGCAGAAGATCTAATATTTCAAAGTATTTAGCTCCAAAATGGGATAAAAATGTGAAATTGGTATTGTATTAATGCTGTAGTACAATGATTTTTTAATATTTGAACACTATATATTTTATAAGGATTTTATAAAGTATTATATACGAAACTATATCATATTCAATCTGATACTCTAGCACTGAAGTTTAGAGTGAATCAAGATCTTTGTTGAACTAAGAACTTTATCTCATTAAAAATGAGACATTTTTTCTCTCCTAGTACTTAATTAAATGTAACCAATTTAAATAAATTATCTGTTAAAAACGGAGAAATGTATTTTACTAACACTTAAAAGTGAATAAAACTAGCCAGAAATATAGCCAATAATATTTCTGAACAATTTTAAAGTAAAATAGTCATTGAAATACCACTCTATACCCACTCTACCAGGAAGTTCAGCATATATTTAAAACTTGTAAATTGAAAAAGGACACAATTTTGCATGTGGACAATTTAAAACTGTGTGACTACACCTCTCTTCTTCCAAAGGGACATGCAAAGGTGGTAACTGTATTTACCATTGTTTAATGGTAAATGTAAGCACTGTTGGACATGTTGGATTGGTTTTAATTTATTTTAAAGAAAGACAAGATTTTTTCCTTCCCTCCACAAATAACTGTGCCTCCCGGGGCTCCAGAAGGTGCAACACTGCAGCTCCATTACATGTCATATAAAAGCACTCACAAACACTAAGCACAGGAGTTGTGATATAGAGAAAAATCCCATGACAGTTTTCTGGGGTGAAACACAAAAAGAAAAATAGAGATGAATATACAGCAGGATCAATGAATCTTTGCAGATTCTGTCATTCTCCAGTCTGAAGTGCTAGCAAAACAACACCTACAAAGTTTGCTTGAGTTATAGTGTAGTATCAGGAGCAAAGCAGATTCACAGCTATGTCTGTAAATTGTGATGAAATTCCATGTTTGCACCCCATATAAATGAATGAGGATAGTGTCAATAGTCTCAAATATGTGCAATAACCTAGCTGAAATAAAGTATATATTACATTTTATCTTTTTCTAAATTAATTTTTTTAATTACTTTAAAAAATTGCCTTCAAGTATGAAAGTTGCAAAATAAAAATGTTATAAACATTTTTACCTAATTATTATGTTTGTGTTTCTGAACAGATGGTGTTCTATGTGTGCAATAATTTAAAGTAAAAAATTACTAGGTTACTGCAACAGGAGCTCCTTTCTCTGATGCTTAATTCTCTGCTATGTATAAGAAGGGAGCTAGAAAGAAAGACCCTCATGGTCTGGATTTGACTTTTGCAAGTTTTATATCTTAGGTTTATTGTAGGTTTAAGGGAAATGGGAGTATGGAAATTTCAAAGGTCGTAAGGATTTTAGGTCTGTAGAATGAAAAATATCACAGTTCCCAAAAGGCAGAAAATCCATAAGTTCTTAAATTCACCCACATGGAAAAAGTAGAGTATGTAAAGACTTAGCATCAGCCTTCAGTGACACATTTTAGACTTAAAAGGCACTTTGTTCTGGACAAAGACATGCAGAAAAACTGTGTAGGGGCTTTAGAGGAGTCACAGTGAGTGGGTTACTGGGAAGGGGGAATAGGTAGGGAAAAGCAAAGGAAAAAATATGGGTAGAAATATAATGTTATGTTTGTTATCTTATGTTTGTTGTTATGTTATGCTATGCTATGCTATGCTATGCTATGCTATGCTATGCTATGCTATGCTATGCAATGCTATCATAGAATCATAGAATCATAGAATATCCTGAGTTGGAAGGGACCCTTAAGGATCATCAAGTCCAACTCTTGACACCGCACAGGTCTACCCAAGTTCAGACCATGTGACTAAGTGCACAGTCCAATCTCTTCTTAAATTCAGACAGGCTCGGTGCAGTGACCACTTCCCTGGGGAGCCTGTTCCAGTGTGCAACCACTCTCTCTGTGAAGAACCCCTTCCTGATGTCCAGCCTAAACTTCCCCTGCCTCAGCTTAACTCCATTCCCGCGGGTCCTGTCGCTATGTTATGTTATGTTATGTTATGTTATGTTATGTTATGTTATGTTATGTTATGTTATGTTATGCTATTTGTCCTAATACTACCCTTTACCTTCCACGTAACATTGTCGGGGATCTATGACATCCCCAAGGCTTGGAATTGCAACTTCTCATCTATTCCAGTGCTTTCATTCCCCTGCTTCATCCTACTCCTGACATGCAGTGGTTGACCCTGTGCAGTTATGCTTAACAAGAGCCTGGTTTTCAGTGAGTGATGAACAGCTTCCTAAACCCTTAATAGGTTTGTTACTTTAGGCAGGGATGCACATGCATTTCCCTATTAAACTACCTATGAGATTTAATGTGAATTAAAGTGTAGCAAGTAAGACCAAACAAAGCACTAACTTCTCCAAAGGACTTCTTCTTCTTGCTGTAGCATCAGATATCAACTTCTGTTCTTGTTTGTCATAAGGCACTTTTATATCACATTGGCACAATAAAGGTCTTCAGTATTGTTTGGAATAGATCCCATACCTCTTTAAACTTTGGATCTGATCAAAATAATAATTCTGTAAAAACAGCACTGTATTTCTTCCACCTTCTCTTCAACTCCAGAGCCAAAGTATTCATCGCATGATGCTCTCCAGCTCATTCTGCTGTCAGCAATGCAGAGCCATTACAGCAATCAGATGTAATCTGCTTTATCACCAGCAAAGCAGTTGCCAGGAAAATTTCAGATTACTGAGATTTTTATACTAATTCAGTGAAAGTGTCCGTGGTATTTAAAGCACATCTTGATTTTCAGTCCCAGAGTTGTATTTTCAAGCGTAAAATTTGGATAGCTTACTTAGCAATTTTGGTTTATTGAGCAAACACATACTTTGCACAAATTAGGAAGGTTAAGTATGAAACATCAAGATAGTGTTTCTGCCGAGTAAATTTTTCACCCAGGCACGTTTAGCCAAAAGCCAAAATTTTAAGCTGATTTTAATTGCATGTTGATTTGTTATGGAATTAGCTGTGGACAAAGAGAAAAGTTTGATCCTTGAGCCTTACCTCTGGAATATCTAATGACCTTTTCTGTGCCAGTGCAACCACTTGTACTGTATTCACACGACTCCCTCTGGTGGCTGACATCTCCACTCCAAGCACGGTAGA
This sequence comes from Anas platyrhynchos, assembly GCF_047663525.1. Lineage (NCBI taxonomy): Eukaryota > Metazoa > Chordata > Aves > Anseriformes > Anatidae > Anas > Anas platyrhynchos. Next base: position 28,381,943 of record NC_092587.1, read on the forward strand.
GCATCTTGCTTTTTTTGTTTGGTTGATTGGTTGGTTGGGTTTTTTGATGTTACACATGGGTTACAGATATGTTGGTGGATTCTCAGCTCTCCTGGACAGCGAATATGCTCTTAAAGTTTTTGTTTGAGCAACCAGATCTCTTTTTCTCACAATTATATGTATACCAATTCAACTGGATAAACAAACTACTGTTAAATATTGAAAAGACCACTGAAAAAAATTGTTAAATACATATTTTTGTAAAAGATATAACATTTCCTATTCATATATTTCTATTTTATGTAGCACACCACTACAGAAACACCTCACAAATAGTCCAAATTTGTCTCCAAGTAAGCCAGTGGCATAGTGCAAAAATTAAACCTTAATTTTCTTCTTACCTGGGGCAATTTATGCCACTTGGTTATATAAAGGGACCTTTAAGTCTACAAACTCACTTCTGCTTCCAATGGCTTTCTTCTCCCACTGCTGGAGACAGCGTTGTATCAGCTGCCATTCTCACATTTTTCACTATATGCTTCCTAAACACATAACAGAGCCCAATAATCTGCATATCCTATCCAACATCCTGGCAAATGCGTAGGAATTTGATGATAGAAGGCCCCCAGAGCACTGTGCTCCAATCACCTAACTCTATGAGACCTGGTTGGCACCAAAAGTATCTCACATACTTCAGACACTTTAGTGATGGTTAAGCTTCAACATGAGCTTTTTTTTTTTTTTTCATGCATGGTTTGTCCTTTCTTAAGCACACCTGACCTCGCTTTCATCACACAATGCCATCCTAGCTAAAATATCAAGCAAGAGAAATCACAGATTTTAAAGAAAAACTAATCATCAGCAAACTTTTGAGATGAAAGAAAGATGAAAATTTCTGTTTGTCCTGACATCAGATTGACTGTGATTTATTTGTTACATTACACAGATGAGTAACACCAAGTTGCACAAGGGCACTGTATTGGTAAGTCACACTCCATGCTCACCTTGAACATGCAATTCCTTATCTTGGCATGAATAAATCATCTTAGCTGAGTATCTACAGATGATGTGCCAAAGCAGCATGACCGTCCCAGAATGTACAATAATGCAGTGGGGTGTCTGAGGAATCAAGGAAGATTCAGATATGAAGCACAGTAATGTATGATGATGTATTGGTGATCAACATAGAGGAGTCTTCCAATAAAGAATGATGTGCACTGCTGGGTGCCTAGGAGAATAAGAAGGCCTCTTATGTCACCTCTGCTAAACAGGATCCTACTATTTTTAACATTTTAATTCAGGTTAGAATCCAGGTCTCTCCTTCAGACATACACGCCTTCCTGCCTGTATATATGTACACTGTATAGGTGACATAATTTTCCATTGCTTTTAACAGACATTTTTATTTGGTGATTTGTTATTCCAAGGCTGTTCTTCTGCAGAAAAGTAGTTCCTAGTGAATTCATTATGGCAAGGCTCAGGTCTTTATCCTGTAAGTACTTATGCATGTTTTTTTTTGTGCTTGAATTTTATTTTTATACATGAACCATACCTATTGTGGGTTCTAGGAAATGGAGGCATCATCTCAGTGATGTGGAATAAGAATAATGGTGCAGATTGAACCTAAACACGACAATCTTGTCTCTGTCTGTCAAAGAAGAGCAAACCCTTACATTTTTTATTTTATTCTTCTGTTTAGGTTTGCCCTATATTAAAGCTCCTTCGAGTAGGGTGGCAATGAAAATATAAAAGAGTGAGGATTATCAAGCATAAAAAATAATTAACACCAGAGGCCATTCCCATCTCAATGCCATAACCATTTGGTTGCATTTCTCCCTCCCGATATTTTTTTTTCTCTGCCTAAGCAAATCTTTTTCTAGCTGCAGAGCAGATCAACTGGAGCTGATGGCAGAGCTCCCCACACCAGCTACAAACCAGGACACTCTCGTGGCACAGGGCAGTGTGGATCCAAACACTCGGAGGCTCAGGAAAGGCTAGACATCAGTGTCCTGTTCCTGAGTAGATGCTCCCAAATGTCAGCTGTAAGTAGAACCACGTTAGTTAATGAATTAAACAGCAATGTTGTTTGCAAGGCCTCTGGATTAAATCTCAGGCTACTCCATGCAGTGTCAAGTTGCTGACACCACACTCTACATGTATGGATGACATGAACCAGAGAGAGAAAATGACGTATCAGTGGGAATAATGCAAGGTCTAAAACCCATAACTTACAAGGAGTGCAATGGAAGAGTCAGGGGTGTTGGTGGAGGACATGATCAGAAACATGTGCAGCTAAAAGACTGACTCTTGCTAAGAAAGAACGATCTGTTATCCATGCCTGTGGTGATAAGACAAAAAATAGTAGCCTTTAATCAAAGAATATCTAAGCTAGATATTAAGGTGCATTCTCTTGCAGCCCACCTGAGGAGATGGTAAAAACTCCATCACCAGAAGCCTTAAGTGACAGGTGGAATGCAGCCACACACTCACCCAGCCTAGCAGAGGGTTAGATGACTCAGCTCTCACTTTTAGTGCTGTTTTTCTAGATGTTAGGTTTCTCAGAGCACACATAAGGGGCGTACCTCCGAGGTGGAAAAGCATTCAAATTCTGGGTTGCAACAGCTGCTCATCAAGAAATAGGTTCTGCATGTGCCTGAGTGAAGATGTTGCTTGTATTTAGATGCCCAAGGAACTTTCAGAAAGACCTCACAAACATCTTCAGGATAAGACAAGGGCAGAGACACTTCTGCAAAGGTGTGTTGGACACAGAGTTTACAGGAGAGCATGGTAATATCCATTCACAGCATATTGGCATGTGACAAGCAGGGAATTTTAGACCAGTGAAGTGCAACTAGCTAATAATAACAATTGCACAGTTTATTTATGGGCATAAATTTGCATAGGTTCCTCAGGGTCAGTAAGGTCAAGAACTCAACACATTTTCTTTTCCCAGCTCTGCAGTGAAATTGTGCAGTTACGTATGCCAAGAAACACAGTTAATTATAAACAGATAATGTCTTACCCAAGCCTGCACAACAATTTAAACCTGAAAAACTCAGGTTTAAATATGGTATAATTCAGGCACAATCTCTTTTCCACATTTGAATAATACAAATATTCAAATCCTATCTGTTTTACCTTATCTTCCCAGTCTGCTCTTCTACCCTGTTTCAGAGGCAGCTCCTTTCTTAAGTTGTCTCTGAATGTAGCTGTCTGAATGAATTGAAACTCTCCCTCTGTACTGTTCATATCATGACTTCCTTAAATATCCCTATTTTTAATCACAGCATGCTTTGATTACATCCTTAGCTAAACTACAGTATCAGGATTACACACACTTAACTGTCCAGCATAAGCATAGATCCACAGTCCAATTCATCGGGGTTTTTATGTACACAAGTCCCTGACCCATTAGCTGCTGACACACTCTTGGGTAAAACTACTTATTAGTGGATCTAATTTTATGTACAGAAACACATTTATCAGTGGCACTGTATAACTAACTGTAATGAAGACACATAGAATATCATTTGGATGATACCCTTGCTTTTCTATGATTTCATTCATCAAAATGTCATGTGGAATAGATATAATTAACATTGCTCATGTATTTTTGTACAGCATTCACAGCACCTTAACTGGCACTGTTTAACAGAAAGGCACAGAAGGAGCCTGAACAGCTTAGCCAGGAAGCAGCAGCTTGGCTCTTCCTCTCTCCATGGGGTCCCCCCATACCTCTGAGGAGCCTTGCAGGAGCATTAGCTAGAGCACTGGCAGTACAAAATACTCCCCACTTTCAACCAAGGTGAAATGAAGTTCTGACTCAAAGAACAGAAAAATAAGCATTCAAACCTGTGATATAAAGAAAGTAATTTAAATGATAAAGGGATGAACTGAACAGGAGATACAGTGGAGACCATGTTACAATGCAGCTGCTCAAGTTACTGCTTGCTGGAAGCCCATGAGTTGAAAAATGTTTATGAGGCACTTGTTTTGTTGCCTCTGATCGTTTTTGCTGCTGATTCTCCATGAGCCTCAGCTGCTCCTGCACACATGGTCACAATGGTTTCTGGACTGCCAGGGCAGAGCAAAACATCTTCTCATTAAGGTCCATGGTCATTCCTGCCCATGTGGCAATGTTATTGAGACACTCAGAGGAGGAGGATTTACTGCCATATTGCAAAAGCATGTACTTTTGCTAACAGGTAGTTAAATGATTAAAGGCAATATTTTCATTCCTATGAATTGCTCGTTGTTTCAGTCTGGAAGATACAATGAGTATATAGAGAAGAAGGCTTCAACCATCTTTTTTTTTTTTAGAAGCTTTCATAATCAGTTTGTCAAGGTTGAAGGATCATATTTATGTACAGGTTGGTTCTGGAAACGGTCTTTGCTTGTGTATTTTGTTTTGTTTTGTTTTATTTGTTTTATTTTGTTTTATGGTCCAATCAAAATCTGCTTCCCATATGTTTTTCCATCTACCAGTGTAACTTTATCTAAGGTACGTGTATTTCTGAATTATTCTATTTCCATTTTTTTTCTCAGATTGTTTTCTTTTCTCAGATTGCTGGATATTTTATTTTCCATCTTCACTTGATGCAATATTTTTCATGTAGATTTTGAATCCACTTCTCCTAAACTCCTTGGCGATTTAATGAAATTCGTATGTCTTTGATTTCTTTCAAGAATCCTGGCCTAAAACATGTTTTCTATCCTCTCTTTGATGTTTTGCTTTAGGAGAATATTCTTTAGATGGACTATTCTTAAATGGCACCCACTGTGGAGACTTTATTCCTTTCAGTAAGTACATTTTTAAAACTCCATCTTAATAGCACACTCTAGTATTCACCTTTAATATCACCCTCCTTATCACATCAAAGTAATGTTTGTCTGTGGTGCTTCACTGAGGTATAATGAAGAGTATATCTGACAAACATCAGATGATTTGCATGTGAGTATGCTTCAGTGTGGTTTCTTCTGAAATTAAACCCTTCTGAAGCAGAATTAACTTGGCTTCTTTAGGAAGAAGTAGATTTGGCTCCAAGCTGAAATAGCAAGATTTCTCACTAAATTTCTGGTAAGACTAAAATTATTTCGAGCTCTTGAGTGGGAGATACCCTCCTGGTTCTTTTGCACAGTCTTCACGAAGCCTGGAAAGACCCAAGAATTTATCCAAGCCCAGGCAATACAAGCCCCTGTCCTACTACATGGGTTGTTACCTTTCCTGTGCCAAAGTCTCACTATTTTTGAAGCCTAGGAAGGTCAGATATTTCAAATTAGAATCTCACTGGAGATGACTAAGTGTTTCCATAGCATATGCAGTCTTCAGTTTCTTGCCACTGCTGCAATTCAGGCTGTTTCAGCCCTAAAGATGTATTCTGAAATAGTCTTTTCCCTGGGCAAGCACCTCCCCGGTTGAAGAGTTCAGAGTGCCCGGGCAAGGGCAGATCGCTGAGCGCTGCTCCAAAGGCACCTTCAGGGCTAATTTGTTTGACATTGTTTTGCTTATGCTTCCTGCTGCAAATCAAGAAGACACTTAGGAAATTAATATATAAAGCCCCTTTATCGCACCACTACATCCTGTTAGCAGTTCAGAGACCAGCTGTGAACGCTTGCTTGCCAAACCCTCCTATTGACACAGTGACAGCGCGGAGCACATTTTTTTACCCTTTTTTCCCCACACCTAGTGGCTTTTTGCTTACCAGTGTCACTGGCCTTGTTTTTCTGCAACCCAGCAGAGATACATTCCTTAGGAAGACTGGGCAAATCCATCAAGATCTAATGCTCTGTCCTGTTGAAAGCTGTGCAAGAGACAGCACATAAGATATGAGGCTCTGTGTTGTGGTTTTCAGTGAATAAATCTACATCAAAAGAGTGACATGGGGGCACTGCACTTAATATTTAATGTTTTGAGGGGGCAGTATATATATATTTTCTTTAACAGAGCATTTTCTCTGCACTTTGATCTGAATACACATATTGGTAGATATCATTTTTCAAAAATAATTACTATTGGAGCTGTTCATAGTATTAGTTTTCATAAATTCATCCAGTTATAATTAATATGTGCCTTTCAAGGACCTAAAAGGGAAGGCATTCAATATTTCTTGTCTCTAATTTTAGTATGATCTGATTTTCCTCTGGTTGCCTTTCCAAACACCTGGGGCCAGCCATATGAGTAAATTAGATTGTGCTAAAATGCATATTAATGAAGCTCAAGCAATGGTTCCCTAAAGGGACAGTAAAACTATATATAGCTCCTTTTTTTCCCCTCTCTTGGTTAATGTGCCTTTCAACACATTTAGATCCTAGTAAAATCATGCCATTTTGGAATAGCCAAAATATATATATATATACAAAGAAGCCATTAAAACAAAACAGAGGCACATTTTTTTGAAGTGTATAAATGATCACTATTTTTAGTACTTGCATTTTAAAATTATTTCATAATAAAAATATATTTTCTTTTAATTGTCTTATCCTACAGGGAAAAAAAATCATACCAAGACATTTGGAATAGAAAGAAGTAGCATATCTGTTAATTGACTACAGTACTCTCTGTTTTAGCTTTCTTAAAAAATTGTATTGTTTATTTTAATGGACAACAATGGAGGACATCAACCAATTGTCCTGCATGACACTTGGTATAAAAAGAATGAAAAGAATTTTGGAAAAGGACATTGGAATAAATCCCAGTTCCTAAAGGAAGCGAGGAAGTGTGGAGTTTATCAGGGTTTGTCCATAGAAGCATTTTAGTCCAGATAAGGAGGGTGCTTTTTAGGTGAATCACTCACTGCTCATGATGCCTTGATTCACACCATACACTGGTCACAGAGCATACATGCCAGATTCATTTCAGGAAAGTCTAAACTGGAAAATGAGCTCCAGAGGCACATTTAGAGTGCACTGACTGCTCATGGGCATTCAGTTCATAGAAAAAGACTAAATTAAATCCAAATGAAAACCTCCTGAATGGATGGGTACTGGGTCCCCAGCACCACCAGATGGATGTGTGTCTGCAGAGTGCCTGGATGATGAGAGAAGCCCAGTTTATCATATCAGAAAAAATTGGTTTGGTAATTAGACCAAAGGATATGACTCAGGGATAAACAACAGGAAGGGAAAAGAAATACCAAGCCACAAAACAAACTGACACAGAAACAAGTGAGTAGTACTTGCTCACACCCTTGAAATTAGAAAGAAGATGTAGACACACATCTAAGGACTGGAAGGAAGACCTAAACCAAACTGAAGTTTTGGAACAATCTTTCCACTGGAATATCATGGCTTAAGGAAGCTTTTAAAATGCAGTTCAAGGAAGGAACTGTATAATATGGGTGCTTTTAAGCACAGTGGACAGAATCTGACAGTTTAATCTGTTCAAAGGCCTTTAATTCCTAAAGATTTTCAAAGAATTACTGTAGGATCTCCATTTTATTACAAACAAGCTATATTTTAAACAGGCTCAACTCATTTTCAAGTGCCTTTAAATGTAAAAAGAGGGGAAAAAGAGTTCTCACTTCTCACTGTCAAAAAAAAAATAAAAAATGATGAAACATTTAGGATGAGGAATATCTCTGTTAAGCTTGAACTGGATTGAAATGTTGAAAGGCACTGTCTACAAACAGTGCAACGGTCATGCAATTGCAGCTTATGGATCCACAAGCAAGTTACCAGTCATGCCTGTTTACTTACTTATTGTCATTGCACAGTGTAAAGCATATCAGAATAGACAATCAAAAACAGGGACACGCAGAGTCAGTGTCTGCTTCTCAAAATGTTGCCAGTCAGACAGGGACTTTGCCATGCATGATTTTCAATTAGAAAGAGGAGAGGTGGATTCAGTAAGTATTCACATAGTCATCCAGGTTTTCATTTTCATCCAAGCACCCCTTCAGAAACTACAATAGAAAATACAGAATGAAAGGGCTCTCTGTATTTAATAGAAGTTTACTTTCTCCATTCTTCTTTTCTTTCTGAGTGAAATGGAATTTTTATGTGTGTCAAAGCTTTACTTGTTAATTTAAAAACTGCATTCAATTTTACAACTATTATAGTTTCATTTCGAGTGTTTTATTATTCCTATTATTGGCCTTCTTTCCCAACTACCTGTGCTAAATTTTCTTCCCTATTCTTATATACCCATCCTCTTGTTCTTCCCTTTAAAGACAGTCCATCCTCCCTGCCAGAATCATCCTTTTGCCACTGTAGGCAATGTTTGGAGCCTGCTGGTTTCCAGCACAAAGAGCAGTAGGATAATCATCCCTGCTACCTGCCTCCTCACTCCCCCCCATCACCAGTAAACATCTCTAAAAGCATGCAAAACATGTATTTCTTCTCCTGAAGTTGGTCAATCATTCTTGAAGTAAGATATCTTGGTAGAAAGTTCTCACTTGTTTCTTTTGGTTGCTCTGGACACCCAACATTGGCAAAGCTTGACTCATATCCTTGATGTTATTTCTGGCACTAACACTGGCTTCTCTGGAAAGTAAAGACTTTGTGTAGGTTTTGGGCTTGCTCACCAAAAACTGGGCAGCTAGTTGGGAGAACGAAGGACAGCCAACTACAGGCACACAGGCAAAGGATGCTCTCATTCATCAGTTGCCTATGAATACTATGAAGGAAAACCTGCAGTTTCATCATGTTCTAGGAAAGAAACACTGTTGACTTTCCTGAGATTTCCGCTTTTATTCCATCATCAAATGACAGTTCAACTAGGCTCTGAAAAATTAAAAAGCCAAACATTAAGTTAGTACATACATTAATAAATGCAGAATTAAAAACTAAAGAGAGGAAGATTTGTATAAGATAGTCTGACTACAGCAGACAATGTCTTTCCATAGAAGTAATTCCAGGTCAGTTAAACAGCTCTTAGAAAAATTAAATATTATGCATAAAATATGCAAGACCTTTAGCTTTTAATCTTTTATGTTTTAATTGTATGGTAAAATAGTGTTTTGTCAAAGTAATTTTGTGTATTTAACTTTGAAGCACTTTTCAAAAGTCAATGACATGGTTTTAAAATATAGCACATCAAACGACATTTCCATCGACATACAGCAGTTGCCATAAACAGCCTTAATTTCCAGTCTAAATTACTGATCTAAATATATTCAGGCAAATTAATGCAATGGAAAATTATAGAACCTAAAGTGTATATTTATTTATTGCAACAAGTTTAACTTGCATCTCATCTGCCATTCACACAAGGTTACTTCAAGTTTAGTGATTTTTCACCTTTCATGCTCAAATTGAGAAAAAAAAATGCCTCAAAATATCCATAATGCAGTTCAAAAACATATTATAACTAAGCTATTCAATGGAATATTATTTTCTGTATATTATTATAATTTCATTTAAGTTGTTACTACTGTGTTGAGCAGTTTAAAACTTGAAGACAAGTGAACAATAAGCAAAATTGCCTTTTCAGGTCAGGCATGGGAGTTTTTGAAGCAGTCAGTGCTACAAGATGTATCAAGGTGCAGAAAATTACCAGCACACGTGTAGATTTGTTTCACAGCCTGTCTCCTGATGACAGCTTTGTAATTGGTTTTAGAGTGGCACAAGGTGCAGGCAGCCTGAACCAGGGTGCTATTGAGACTGAGTTCATTGAAAAAGGGTTGTATTCATTGAGGATGGGTTTTTCAATATCAAAAAAAAAAAAAAAAAAAAAAAAAAAAAAAGTCTTAGCTAATGATATATCACTAATCATTTTAGGTTGGGACAATAGAAAGTAGATTAGATCCCACAGCACCTGTTAATACTGAAAATCAGAAACCACGTGTGGTACAATTTATTTCATAGTCCTAACAAAAAAGCTTCTACTTTAACACAAATTAAGACCTGGTTTCTCTGAGACAGAAAACTGTCCTCTTACTCTCCAGACTACTTTAAAATTGAGTCTTTTTCTCCTATTTCAGACATTGCAGCTTATTATGAACAAAATCCCTCAACTGTTCAGTATGTCACCTTCTGTTTGACAGGAGGAAACAAGGAACGATTACTGTGTCTGTGAGTTTCACAAGGAGCTGGGGAAGACAATAAAAAATGAAGTGAGTTTTTTTTTATAAGGGGAAATGAAAAGAAACCATTTATAAGCAGCAGAATGAATGGCTGTCTTTTTTTTTTTTTCTTTTTCATTTTTTTCTTTTTGTCTCACAACTGAATCCTATTAGCTTCTTTGTGTGTCTTCTCTGTTAAATATCTAAAGGTAGGGTATAAAGAAGCTGGGCCCAGACTATTTTCAGTGGTGCCCAGCAACAGGACAAGAGGCAAAGGACACAAACTGAAACACAGGAAGTTCCAGCTGAGTATGAGAAAACATTTCTTTGCTGTGAGGGTGACAGAGCACTGGAACAAGTGCTCTGTGCAACGTGCTCTAGGTGATCCTGCTTGGCATTGGGGTTGGACTACATGATCTCCAGAGGTCCCTTACAACCTCAGCCACTCTGCGATTCTGTGATTAAACCTCTCACTTGCAACACTTCAATATGATGGAGGGTGGGATGACTGGGGGTGTATGGATACCAAGACAGTGAGGACCTTCTGTCCCTGTGTGTCCAACATGAGACAAGAAGAACTGCTCTGCTCTGCTCAGACTAGGAAGGCGAAAATTTTTCAAGCAAAGCATATTGTATGCTGGCCCACTCTAGGAACTTTAAATCCTGTAAAACTACCACACTGTCAAGTATGGCTAATGTCACCTGTGTAACTACATCACCTCTATTCTTTCTTCCATTCACTTCACGGTCCTTTGCATGCTGAAAACACTTGCTCTTTGTGTAGTGTCTGATATCAAGCAGGAAGAATTTCGAAAATCCCACCTGAAATTTGTCAGGACCATGTGCCTCCCAGTGTCCAGATTTGTCTTGGACACAAGTTGGAATTTGGAGATCTCAAAGAAAGCTTGTGGTGAATAGTATAAATTTGTACATTACTTACCAAAGGTTGTTTTGTCTGTAATCTGTTGGATCAGTGAAAACTACTAACGTAGTTTTGCCTAACTAACTAATGTACTACATCCTTGTGCATGTAGTACAAGGTCACCTAGCTGCACTTGTACAAAAGCTCCTTTTCTGCCTTGCAACTACAGAAGTAAAGGGAAATATCCCATGTCCCATATGCTTCTCACCCAGTGCATGGTATTCAAACATGCAGTACAAGAAATCTTACTTGTTCTCTGGTATCTGGCAACCTTAGCAACAGCTCCTCTGCCTTGCAGGCCCCATCAAACCAGTGCCTTGAACCTAAACCTTCAAAAATTGAATCTTGAAGGGGCATGTGAAGATGAAGATTGGTTCAGGCTCTGTCTGCATTTAAAGGGTCTGAGTCACACTTCCAAACGTGGCCTGTGCATTCAGTGGCTGATAAGACCTAAAACTGAACAATTTGGAGGTCAGAGACTACGGAACGATGTTAGAAATGGCTGCAGACAGGATAGGAGGGAAGCAGGGGTTCAGGCAAGCGCAGAAAACCCACAGGGCAGAAGCCAAGGCCAGTGCATGTTGGAGGCAGCCTGAAAGACTGTCGGGGGACCCCACATGGGCTGGACAGCACACTCTCAGGTCCCACACACACTATGGCTGCAACAAGGGGCAGTTTGGGGGCCTGTGGCCTCAGTACTGGGCCAACACACCCACAAGATATACCAAACCACTCAGTGATACACTCGGTTTGCCTAACAGCAGCACCCTGGGATAAGCAGGACAGGGGTCTGTGCTCAGGGACAGGTCCAGCGCTCACTGAGCTTAGCATAATGAGGCCACTGACAAGAGCTAATGAAGGTCTTGTCAGCTGCTCTTGTCATAAATGCTTCACACACACTTTTGGAGATGGCAGTCAGCCCCTGCTATCACCAGTGACAGTGTTGTGCTGATGGGACACTGACATGAAGCCACAGATGGCCCTGTGGGGACAGCCGAGGGCTTCTCCGCGGGGTTTTTCAGGTGACACACGGCAGGCAGAACTCTCCTCTGCATCACTCCTTCTCCGCCACCTCCCTCCTGAGGGACTGTGGTGCCTTGCAGCTCAGGGGGTGACATGCCAGTAGGAGAGGCCTCTAGGCCTCCATGCCTACCTCTGGGAGACCAGTTCCCAATGGATGCAGGGCCCCCAGTTTGACCATCGACCATGTCAGGAGAGATGGCAGTGAGTATGTTAAATTGCTGTTTCCGTAGAAGGAGAAGTTGTTCATGGAGAAAAATATACCTGGCTTTAGGCCTTAAGAAACAGTTAAAAATCTTGCTCTATTCAGGGTTTGCAAAAAGTCATAAAAGCAGGTAGAGAAACAATTTATAGCAGCAGCCAAAAACACACCATCCCAGATGAAGCGCTCCAGCACGGTTTTTTCTCTTACAAAGGAAGTTGTGGTAACGCAAATGTAACAGCCACTCTTCAACACAAAACAGATTTGCCCCAGAGCTCTGTAACAAAAACAAGCTTGAAAATGGGTTCTTTCTACTCAAGTACAACATTTTTCCTGCCTCTCTTATTCCTCCCTCCCTACCTTCACCCAAAAATAATTGCCTGGAAAAAGGAGAAGTTCCTGTAGTTACTCCTGAAGAGTGCTGTATTCAGGCTTTGGTGAAGTAAGGCAGATCACATTAGAGCCACTGAATATTTGAATTAGTCTCAGCAGGTCAATTACTACAAAGATTTTCTGCTCTAGTTGCTCGCAGAGAGATGTGCACTTCTTAAAATCCCAGCTATTTTCTGTTTAATTTATTGGTAAAGAAAGACATAACAGTGCAAAAAAAATAAAAAAAAAAATCAATTGAACAAAACAATTTTATTGGAATTCAACATGCTACAACAAGGTGTACAAGCACAAAACCTCAAGCAAGACAAGCAAGCATTCTTGTAACTTCCTTCAAAGACCTCTGCTGTTTGCAGCACATCAGTCACTTAACAGGTTTCCCCGTTGATCAGTTATTTAGCCTTTCCTTTTATTTTTCTGAAAGTTATTTTCTTTCCTTAATTGCTACCTCTAAAAAAAAAAGTGTACCCTTATACTTCTGTACATTTCAGTTTAGGGCAGTATAAACTCCTGCCTTCCTACTTCTGTTTCAGTGGCTTCTCTCTACCCTCAGCTGTTTGTCAGGCAGGGGAAGGACGAGAAGTCAATAGAAGTTTGAGCAGATCAAAGAACAGGATCTGTCAGGCTTTCACAGCCTCCATGCCCAGTATTTATTATATTGCCATCCTCAGGAGCCGATGAACAACCTTTCGTTTGAGAGCTTGGACTGAAGAAGTTCCAGAATACCAAAAAAATGGATGAAAGCCAGAAAAAGTCAGTAAGCTTGAGAGTCACAGGAATAAAGGGAGAATTAACACTGTCACACACAGCTGCACTTGCTGTTATTAAGTAGAGGAGATAATAGAAAAGATGTCTGAGGATAATTAGCTAAAACTGTACTGTAATCTTCAATTGAAAAATAGATCCTTTACAAAAATTCCCTACAGAAATCTGGTAACTCCTACAGTATTTATTTCTACACTTTTTGTTTGTTTGTTTTTATTCAAATACTTTATATACACTTTAGATGCAATTGATATTTAAATTTTTTTCAATCCTTTATGAAGCTCAGAGGACAGAAGCAATTCAATCAGAAATAAAGAATGATGTGAATAAGCAGCAAGGGAGTGCCTCTTCATTCAGCGCACAGAAAAATTAATATCCACAGAACAGCTATTAAATAGGGCAGATTTTTTGCATGGCTTCAGTAGTAGAGCCACACTCATTTTGTACCAAGCAAGTATTATACGATTAAGGAAGATGGGTGACAAAGCTGAAATTTGCTAACAGGGAACAGGGGAATAAGTGTTCTACTTATTTGTAATGATAAGTCCCAGAGTAAGACACTAACAGGTGTTACTTTACCCACAGAAAAGATTTCATCTTTCTTTTTAAATAATAAAAATAAAATTAAAAAAAAAAAAAAAAAAAAAAAAAAAAAAAAAAAAAACAACACAGCACCTACCTTCACACTTGGAAAACAAAGAATATTTAGCAAGAGGTAACGATTAGCCAAACAAAATTATCTTACCATTAGTGATCAACAGTTAATGAAATAGCTCAAAACTAGTCTTCCTTATGTAGCATAGGCCAACAATACCAGAGGAAAACTGGACAAGCAAAGTAACAGAAAAGACAGACATACTTGCAAAAGCTGCAAATCAACTTCAAAACTAGATTAATCTCAAAAACAAGAGTGTCCAGGCAAGAGTATACATGCTGAGAAGGCAGGGCCAAAACAGGCTTGAGTGTGTGCTGCTGTCACTTGATGGATCTGGAACACACAGCTAAATCTGGGATTAAAATACCAGATAGTTACGTGCTATGCTGTTTCGTGTCTGATGTATGAAGCAAGGCATTGTAACCACATGAGCTAAAGCTGGAAAGTGGAAATGGGAGAAGCCACAGTATGGGGGCCTCTCTCACATGCACAGGAACCAAGCAGAAACACAGGTCTGGTGAAAACAGCAGGCTTTTCTGCAAAATCTGAAGGGTAAAAAATAGCTGCAATTTAAGCTGTTCAAATAGGTTCACCATCTCACGCAGAGACGTTGCATAGCTTGTTGTTAACAGGAAGGTTCTGCATAGTGCTACCAGCTTTAACTCCATAACACAACTGTCTGAAAAAGGATTTTAGAAGTACAGGCTAGGAAAATCCCCTTCGCAGGTGCAACACAAACAGGGGTAAAAGCACATTTTCCCCAGGGATACTGAAGCTTCTTGTAATTTCAAGGTCACATAATAGCCTTTTCAGCACCCTATCTAATCTCTCCTTCCTCAAAGGGAAAACCATATTTTCAGTATGTTCTTACATGAATTTTTAGAATTAGTTTGAACTAGAAGGAGAAATATGGCCCATTGCTTTTCATCATCTAATCAACACTTCTTCCAGGTCAGGGTATCTCGTTTTTATATATGTGCCTAGTACTTGCATAAAAGGGTAAGGAAAACACCATCAGCCAATCCTTATGCTCTTCGAATCTCTCCATACTACACTAGTGTAAATTTCCTACAGCGTGGAAGAAGATGAATCCATATTTACAAAAAATCCATAATAACACAAGAAATAAATTCAAAAATAGCATTTCCTTCTAGGCCTGGAATGGAAAAATGGAAAATAAGGGATGTGGAGAGACTTAAAAACAACGTTCTCATTAAGTATTTTTTCTCAGAACAGTAACAGAAATTTAGAATAGTATTTTAAATTCTGCTCTTACAGTTGCACTTCAGTTTCTCACATACTTTGACATATTAATTGTAGAAAGACAAGTTGTTTTAATCTAAGCTTTCATATGACAATTCCTATAAAATACACAGATGTAATTCCCTGGTATATTACCTTGGTTTATAGGATGGTTGGCTTTGTGTACCATGATGACATTGTATATGATATTTATATTCTATTAAAGTGGCTGGTAGTAATTATAAAGCCTAGACATTTCCTTAGTTTGAAGGTTTTTCGATAAGATAGCGTTGTTTTAATAACTTCATAATGAATCTACATAAAGATGGTATACTGCCATAGAAAAATAGATGAGAGTTTCTTCCATATCAGCACTATAAAATTAGGTCTCCTTTTTAATCCTATTTCTGGGCCATACAAATATAACCTTTATACTTGCCTACAGGTCATTAATAATGATACTTTCCATGCTTCATTTTGTTACTGTAGGGATATATAAACAGGAAAAAAATGTACATTGTGTGCACCAATTTCAAAATGTATATATTCTTAGTTCATGCATGTGCGGTGCTGATAGTACTTCTATGAATATTATGTATTTATTTCTCACTCTTAATTAGAGTCTAGATTTAATGAACTATTACTGCAAGATTTGCAATTTTTCATGTTTCCTAACAAGGTTGTGGAAGAATGCAGCCATGCAACCACCAATTAATTTGTAGTAAAAGATACTGCAAAGGAAATCAAAAGATAAATGTTGCAATTTTAACAGTTAAACAAAAGACAAACACATTCACACAAAATCCCCAATACGACTTCATTACAGTAACAAAGCACTAGCTTTTTCTGACAGTTTAATAGCTGAAACAAAGTGAGAAAGGAGATCCTGACACCCATAAGTAAGCAGGAAAGGTGATGTCAGGACAGATATCTGATCATGACCATGTAATCACAGCTGGCAAAAAAAAAAAAAATAAAAAAAAAAATCACATGTAGATTTCTATTGAACTGAAAGACCCAGTAAAGGCTCAGATCACACCCAGCTAATGGGATGTGTCAGGAGGTAGAAACCACAGGTGACATTGATTATCCTACCCTCTGGAACAGAATTGCTGCTAAACAGGAAACAACAGAAAATTTCAGCATAGTCTCCAGATCCCCCATACGATCATGTGTTTGGAACTCTGAAAAGACAGCTGTTTTTTTGTGCCGTGACATTGGGGTGGTGGGCAGCAAGATGTGCTGTGCTCTGTCCCAGGCAGCAGGACCTGCTGTATGGGGCTCTTCATGCACAGTATAATTGGAATGGGGGGGTGTTGTAGGTATCAGCATGGCTTAAGCTGCTCTGAACTTCAGCTGACTGGTGCTGGAGAAACCCACCCTGCCTATTTAAAACCAGCCCTTTATGCACATAGTGCCTATGGAGACAACCTGAACTTGTCTGGAGGCAACCAAGCAGAACAGGTAAGCAACTTCTTCGGAGCCACAATGTGTAATCCACCTCTCACCCCCCTCTCTTCCCATAAATATAGATATTATTTTTAACATTCATTTGCAATGTAAACTTACAGTTTTACTTCATTGCAAAACAAACAAACACCAACTTTCACAATATTTTTAGGATGACTGAGAGCAAATAAATCATAATTTTAGTATAATGCCTTACCTCTTATGTGTCATGCACACAAATTATCTCTGGATATTTTCTATGGAAATCAAATGGAACCAGAAAAAAATCATATACGGAAACTGACATCTTTTTGAGTTTCACATTAATACTTCTTATGAACTGTAAGAAGGTAGAAATGAGAGTACAGCCATTCTAGAAAAAGGATCAGCAGGTTTATCACCGTTGAAAAGGACTATCTAAAACGTCCATCACCCACTATATAACATTCACTTTTAATATAATATATGAAATTAATTAACTGCATCATAAACCAGCAACACAGACCTAGGACTGGGAGAGGACTGAGCTGAAGATGTATTTGAACACTTGTTTAAGTGCTCAGTAAACAGAAACATTAAACACCTGCAACCTCTGATTTCTATGCCAACAAAACCCACCCCTGTCTGCAAAAGGGGCAAGCTCAATTCAAGCATGGGAAAAGCTTTAAAATTCCAAAAGCTGTTTTCAGAGAAGTTCTCTGTGACATGGGTGATAGCTAAAAAGATAAACTTTAGAAGGAACGCTCTGACCAAAAGATGTTCTCCCCATTATATTTAGCTCTGGAAAACTGGCATTCACAAGAATCAACTGCAAAATATGTTAATTCTAAAATGATTTTTCTACACAAGCTGAGGGGAATATGAGGTGTAAAATAAATGTCATACTACCTTGTATCAACTAGTCAATCTTATTAGGGCACAAAGCAATTTAGATGATAGGCTGAAAATTGGCCAGTGCAGAATGCAGACAAGACCCAATTAAGACAAAAAGCAATTTGAGTTTACTGAATAATCTATAAAAGCCAATAACAAATTACAAAAGCCCAAGAAAATTACAAGTAGGTTTGGTTTTCAGTTCACAATTAGATATATTAAAAGGAAAAAAAAAAAAAAAAAGCGTAACATTACCAAATAATTAGAGTAGGTTTATTTTACATTCAGTCTTCATTGGCTGAATGAAGAAAAGAAAAAAGAAAAGCTAGGACTCTAGGGCACTGAATCCACAAAAGGATAGATAAGACAGCACCTTATTTTTAGGTGTTGGGTCATGAGCTGGGTTTCTTGCTCTGTTAATGGCCCTGCAGTCTGTGCCCAGGCTCTGTACAGGTGGGCAAAGTTAGGCTGCAGCTTACTGATCAAGCTGGCTTAAGGATTTCTAATGCCATATCAAAATATATTAAATTACTCGAATCACAGAGATGGTCTAAAAACATGAGCCAAAAGATCTTACAGGGTTTGAGCCAACAGCCCCCACGTTGGAGAAAGAGTATGCATGTCCCACCATGCTTCCCCATGCCCTGTCATCCCTGCTCCGACCTTGGGGATGTCCTGCCACAGGACCCAGACTGCAGGCAGCAATGACAGCTGCTCTGTCTCTGGTGGGGTGGTACAGACAGCACTTATGGCTCCTGGAGCAATGACAGAGGAAGCCAAGGAAGAGGCCAAAATCGTGATTAAGGCAGGCTTGTGCTGGCTGAGAGACCCCAAAGCTTCTTTTTACCCTGCTGCACAGATTGGAGATGCAGGACCCTCTCACCAGAAAAGAACTGAATGACATGAAGTCCTCCAAGACAAAGATGAAAGAAAAAAGAAAAAAAAAAAAAAAAAGTGTTTTTTTAACTGGAAGATTTAGGCCTGTCTCTTGTGTATCTCTCCTGAGGCAACTGTGCAAGAAACCTTGGTGCTTAAATGAAAGTGAATCCCCACAAAGCAAGTGACTCCAAGGTACTTACCTGCTACCACTCTAATCGTCAGATTTCAGTATTTTCTAAGCATGTGCTACATTGTCATGAACATTAGCACTCCAGTCTGAACAGAGTATCCTGCTGCATCACTCTCCTCCTGTACGAAGCTATGAAAAGCACAGAAATAATATGTATCTTATTGGTGTATAAATATCCTATTCAAAGCAAACTTTGAGTGCTTATGATTGCAGTGGGCAGCTAGTTGAATTTCCAAAGGCTGTTAATGTGCTTTGGCTGTTAATTGAAAGGATAGCCTCTGAAGTCTGGATCCAGGTCAAACTAGGATCTGTTTTCCAGACCTGTATAAAACTTGCACCACTATGCACAAGCAAACATAGCTCAAACAGCCTTAAGTCTGCAGGTGTAAATGTAACCCAAAGAATTATTTTGAACAATCAAAGTATTTCTACATTAAACCAGTATTGAATTGTTTCAGTAGGTTGGTTATGTCATTATTGGGCTTTTTTTCAACTTGATTGCACTGTCATAAATCAGACAACAAATTTGCCTACGTCAAGACAAGGATTTAGTATTGTTTCACCAATATTTTGCAATATTCAGTTAATCTCTATTTTGACAGCCACTCGTACTAGCTAATTTGTTATCTTTGCAGAATGTGACCACCAAAACAGTACAAATATAGCCTAAATGAGCTTCATAACAAATTGGAGAGCTAAAGCCTCATCCCATCTTTACTCACTGTTTTCTCAATTGTTTTCATGTTGTGTATGCTTTTACATGAACATCAAGGAGGTACCAATTTCTGCTTGTACAAGTTACTACAGCAGGACTGAAGTGGCAGAGGAGGCGGCACAAGACTTCTCCACCTGCAGTCAAGGAAAGCATCATCAAAAGCAGAGCGCAGCTTTACAATTAAAACTTCAGTGACAAATAAGGTCACTCAGCAGAAACAGGAACTCCCCAAGGGCAGCACATTCCATAAAATCATGTTTCATTTCTCTATGTTTATATATGTCACTTCTAGAGAGCCATGCTGTGCTGGATTTTCTTCAGAAGGAGAGAAGGAAGCTTCACCTTCTCCTCCACTGAGGCTTCAAAGATCCCATCAAGGAAGCGGAGTTCTGCTTTGATACCATGGCCTTGCTCTTGAAGATGGGTAGATGACGGTCTGCCCTTCGGGTCACACGAGCAGAGTCCTCTGGATCACAAAGATGAACCTGCACTATGTAAGACTCTGGGAAACTGAACTCCATAGCTTCTCTTCTAAATTGCCATTTTGCTCCTTAGGAAGTCAATGCTAGCTTACTGGAGTGAGCCTTAGCATCTGGAAAGCTAGCGCAGGCAGCAAACAATCTAATAGGCTAATTGCACCTTATATAACTTCAGAGATAAGTTTACAACCTCAGCAGTCATTCAAAATGTTCAAAATGCTCTCTCTCACGTAAAAAGTTTAAGAGAATTTTTAAAAAGAATTAATAGGAGATTGCTTAATATTTAATTATTTTTTTCCATTATTGCTTACATCGTGGGTGTTATCTTAGAGCAACCATTGAGTTCATTACCAGCCTGCATCTGTCAGAGGGGAGAGGGTTGCCAGATTTTAGCTGTGCTCTGTGTAACTACGCAGTTCTCTGTATTTCAGTTCTGTTGTGAGCTGCTGTTCACAAAGACGAACAGGATGCAGGCTCGTAGCAAGCATTTTGCATAGTATTTCTCATTGGATTGCTAGGATCTCAGATCAGCAAGGAGCAGTGAAGCAAAACCCAATCTTTTGGTCCTTACTGTTCATTTCTGGTAGGTTGTTTTCTTTTGCTGTTAACCTTTGTGCCAGAAGACTTCAGCCAGATCTTTGGAAGACCGAAACACTGATGTCACACCAGTCTGAAACATGAGTTACAGCTGTTCTTCTGCAGAAAAGGGTGTCTCCCCATTCATCACTTGGGCCCTCATTGTAGGGAGGCAGAGCTGCAGCTAGGATTTCAGCTTCACATGACATGGCTATTCCAGACCTCCCGCAGGCTGTGAAGACCTGACCTTTCAAATGTAAAAATAGGAAACTGAACTCCCTGGACAGAGAACACAGCTAGAGTTTGAGGCAGTACAATATTTAACTTGTTTTCCTATCAATTAGATAGATTTCTTAGACAACATATACCCTTCAAACTCTCTTAAATTAAAAACATTAAAATCTTAATTGGTAACCAGCCCTTTCTGCTTCCCCTGGGCAATTATGACAACAGAATTAGACTCAGGTAACTCAATTAGACATCAGCCTAACCTAGCTTTCTCCAAGCAGGCTTCTTAGCAAAACCCATCGTGAGATTGACGAAAACACAATTCGGACTGCTTTGTTGAGGTCAGGTAGTGCATGCCTACTACCAAACGAATTATACTTTCTCCTCGAAGGCCAAACGCTGTGTAATTGTTTATCCCATAAACTGCTCAGCTCGGCACTTGGATGCTGCACCCATTCTGACCCAGAAATTCTGCAGATCTGCCTCATGTAGTGTGAGTTTGACCTTGTTCTTGTCTTCTTTCCTTTCAACCCTACCTCTTTTTCCTGACAGTGCACTTCAGACACATCCATGAAGAACAAGAGATCAGGTAGCAGCAATCTGTGTTTCCTTTCCTGCACACTCTATTCCTCTTGGCTGCCAGAAACAGGGATGGGGCTTGACTTCACATATAGGAAACACAACATGAAAAGATGTGTGAAAGGGCAGCTCCAAAAATCTGCATGGACAAGGCTCTGTCCAAGAAAGAAACTCGAGGCCACATTAAAACAAAATTCTTAGCCTCTTTGCCTCCAAAAGGCAGTGTAGGATAAGGCACAGGGACATCAGTGTAGTACATGGCGAAATGCAGGTGTCTCCAAAGCACCATCCAGACACCCTATTCCCTGAAAACTTAATGAAGACATACAAAAAAAGGTTGAGCTTTTGATGCAGGTTCACAGAGATGGACCTGCACTATGTGAGTCCTGCACTTTCACAGAGGTGGCACAAAAGCTCCCAAAAGGGACAAACACCCAAATACACCCTTGTGCTCAACATCCCTGCCTCTAACATGGAGGAGATTCCTGTTGTGCAAGGGCTGGTCCAAAACCTCTCTCAGGCCATTAATTCATCCCATTCTCTGTCTAGGGAGCCTGTATGATTTACTGTTTGTCTGCATTTTACTGTAGGTACCAAACACTCAGGATTTGGGCACTGGAGCACTTAATACATGGGTGCTAAGCCCTTTATTATATCTGCTCTCAGTCAGTAACTTACTGACACAAGCAAAATTGATATAGACAAGGGTTAAAAGGATTAACAGAAATCTACATTAGAGATTTGCACCAGATGAACCAGATTGATTTTTAAATCCACTTGATTAAAAGGGTGTACTTTTTCAAGACTGATTCATTTAGCAATTTCTCCCTCAAAGGCTTCACTGATATTTCGCATACAGTGACTAATTACTTTTCAGAACACGGTGTACTTGTTCTCTGCTTCTGTGGACTTCGTGCAGTCACTACATCTGGGTAAAGTGGGTATAAAGTGCTTTTCTGCTTGACAGTATTTCACATCACTCTGCGGGGAGGAACGAGGGATCACGAAAGGGGCAAGAGAGTGCCCAAAAACTGCAACTGGAGACAGAGCTGCAAACAGTGGAAAAATACCATACCAAAGCCTCCCCAGGTGCTGGGGTCCTTATCCTGGCTGCAGACCATGACAAAAGCCAAGTCGGGGTGTGAGCACTGTGCAGGGCTGGCTGAGCCCTCACTGCAGAGATCACAGGCAGCACAGGGGAGGAGAGGGAAGAAACGTGGCACTCTGCCACCTGCCCACTCCTCCACTGGTCCGCAGCATCCCTGCAGGGCACCTTGGGCAGCCAAGGGCTGGCATCCTGCTGCCCTCCTGGTGACAGAGGCAGATGACAAGTGATGATTTAATACCAGCTCTACCCCTATTTAGCATTCTTCCCATGCTAAATTCTTGAACCCCTCTGCTCTATCACTGCTCCTAGGGTTTATTTCCTCCCCTTTCCTAACTCTGTGAGCAGTGTTTCTATGGTTCTGTCTCACGTTCATGTAGCTTTTTTTTTTCCCTGCCTCCTTCATGCACAAGTGGATTTCAGTATAAAAGTCTGCCAAGTCTTCAGAAATCCTCTGAAAACACATTTCAGGATAAAAGTTTCAAAGATTTCTAAAACCTCCTACAACATCTCCTCCTCAGTGGTGCCCGCAGGACCCAGATGAGCAGCTGATCTGACTGATCGTAGCATCTATGTCCATCACGCCAAGTAGTGCTCCCTGCTCTCTTTTGTTTTATTGCTGTGCTGTGCCTCATTTTACACAGAAACTGTTTCCTTTATGAGACAGGGGGGTGAATTTATTTTGTTTGAATTTTATTTATAGCTATGAAATGCATGTTTTTACAATCCACCATCAAGGGGAGATGACTCAGATGCCCCCTTTGGACCAGTTTGTGGATCAGTCTCAGCGTAGGTTTTAAAGGACAGTTTGTCCAACAAGGGGCTCACTTAGACTGTTCCTGCTTTGACAAGCATGGGCAGATCTGCATTTACCTCCCCCGTGCTTGCCCCAGAGGCAGAAGTGTGTAGGACACAGAGCTGACATGGCTGGACAGGAGCCAGCACAGGTCTGGGTTTAGTCTGGGTGCGTTTGACTAACACGGGCACAGTGACAGCCTCAAAGAGGGCTCCAGCAAGGAGGTTCAGATCTCAAAATTCATCTAAATTACTGTAGTCATATGCTGCCCTAAATTCACCATCTCATTAAAATTAATGCACGGTACTAACGTATCTATCTAATACCAGTAGTCTCATGCTGCCAGTGCTGTCGTGAGCAGGAGGAAGAAAGCGTGTGGTCAAAAGAAACCCTTTTGAAAAGTATACAAGGGGATCTTTTTTCTTAAACACTATCACCTTGCTCACTGTAATGGTTGTGCTCACATGACCCAGAATGACAAGAAGCAGAACTGGGACAAAACCTCCCCGGAGACGCATCTCCAAAGCACTCAGATACGTTCTTTTGCTCTCCGTTGCTCAACGTAGGAAACCTGGCTGCTGCCTGTGGCATTAGCACGGCTGCATCCATACACGCACAAGAGGAGGTTGATGTCTTAAAGCCTCCCCAAGCCACACAGCCCCTTCCAGAGCTCGTCCTTGGGATCCAATTGCTCTCGTGCTGTTGAGTTGCTGGAAATGTTGAAATTCCCTTCAAGCACACTATTGTATCTTCATAATGTTCTGTATTCAACAAAGACATTTCAACTCTGGAAAATTTGTCATTTTATTTTTCTTGCACGCAACCTGGCAGGGCTGGAAGGGTATCTGGATGGCTACAGCTTCTCTGCTTTCTTGGATGCAGCTTTAACCAAATGTGGAAATTTCCAGGGCTGTTAGTGCCACCACATGCTCCCTGCTAAAGCTGCCAGGAGCTGCTTGCAACTGTATACAACCTCTGTCATGGCCAGGAGAGGGTAAGACACCATTCAGACTAAAGGAATAAAGACTGATAGATAAATAATGGGGAGCTGTGTGCCAAGCCCAGTTCTGGCTGGATCCTGCCCCTGACTTGAAGCAATGAAATTCCTGTCCTACTGTCCTCATCTATAAAACAGGTATCTGCCCGCATCGTGCTGATGTGATAATTACAGCACAGTGTAAATAGAGTAAATCCCTGTCATACATACCCTATACAGTTCCACTGACTTTAGCATTGATGGATAAGGTGTGAATCATAGTGGAAATCAGTGAAGTATTTCTAAATTGTTACAAATATTGAGCAGTGGAAAGAAAG
Organism: Anas platyrhynchos; assembly: GCF_047663525.1. NCBI lineage: Eukaryota > Metazoa > Chordata > Aves > Anseriformes > Anatidae > Anas > Anas platyrhynchos. The sequence goes on from NC_092587.1 coordinate 28,406,302, forward strand.
AAATCACGGTAATGTCCAACCTTGAAGGGGCAACACAACAGAGACAAGGGCATTTCAAGTTAAAGTAACTACAGTGGAAAGGCAAAACCAAAAAGAGGACAAGAAGAAAAAGTTTGCAAAATTAATTAAGAAAGGAAAAGAGCCAAGAAAATGAAATCCTTTTCAGAAAGGAGATTATTAAAAAAAAAGGGAGGGGAAGATGGGAAGGAAAATCAACACAAATAAATAAAATCCACACACACAGATAAACCAGAAATAAACCAGAAATAAAAAGTCCCCAAAGCATTTACAAGTTTTTTGTTTTTATTTTCATTTTTGTTTTTTCCTACAACAGTACCATTTATTCTTCCTGTTAACTCTTTGTGCCCACTCCTAATGTACTTTCAAAATCATAAGACCTGATTAATCAAATATGGGTATAATATAGGCATCCTTCATGCTAAGCAACCTAGGAAAAGTATCACATAGTCTAGGAAAGGATTGTAATTTGTTTCTCACATTAGCTCCATGGAATTGAGGACTAAATTATTAGGATTTCAATACAAAACAATTTTATTCCTTCTTTTTGCCAACCAGTCATCCATTAGAATCCCTCCTTTTAATGTATTTTGTAAGACAGCACTCTTAAGATTTGACAACACTTGATGAAAGAAGATATTCATAATATTTAAATAATCGCTATGAGATTAATCTCGATTTTGAGGTTGTTCTCCTTTATGTCTGACAAGGTTAACACTTACATGGTTCCTCCCCTTTGCTCATATTCTGATTGGACTAATGACTGTGACATGACACAGATTTCTTGTCCTACTTTCTACTTTGGATAGTAATTCACTTCTTCCTCTGACAATTAAGATATATCTTGTAAAATTACTATTCTATACACTACACTGAACACAAGTCAAAACAATTTTCAGTTCAGCTTGCAGGCCCCAGAGGAAGCTGCTAGTATGTGCATATTGCACCCTGTATAAACGAAAGCATGAATTATACATCAATGTTATACATCTCAATTCTTTTTAGATTATGAGTTGTTTATAGAGTACATTAAGATTATACAGAATTTAACATGCAAAGTGACCCAAACCCTATCTTGCTGAGTGCATAAGCAGAGGTACCAGTTAAATCTTCAGAGTATATAGCCATACCATTCACAAAAAGAGAAACAATGTAAAGCTTCAAAAAGCAAAATACAGGAAGTTCACCAGCATATCAAAAATCTTTGTGGCTCCCTTGATAAGCCATCAACAGAAAACAGAAAACAGTAAACATAACCAAATCATCACAGGCCCTAACTGCACAAGACAGCCCTATAATCTATCAAGACATCTAAAAATCATATCTTTCCATGAAAATTTGTGAAAGTTGGCACTAGACATCAGTCCTCCAACTGCGTGTTTTTCCGGAGTCATGAGTCAAAGATGGCATAAAGCTTTGAAAAGACTAAATTACTTAGGCTACAGTTTTATGATCCTGAAGTCAAAGATTTCAAGGACAGGAGAATCCACCTTGCTGAAGAATTAAAGAAACAATTAAAGAAACAATTATCATAGTTTTCTTGGCATAAGATGAGATCTCTTTTCAGCTGTAAATGCCTATATTTCAGGAAGTGAATTTCAAGGACTTCAGGAAGAGCAAGAACATCAAAAAAGTATTCTGTGTTAGCAATGCTGGGCAAATGGGTAAGAGGATTATGAAGAGCTTTACTAAATACATATATGTAAAAGTAGGTCTAGGACCGGGGCAGAAATTAACAATGATTCAAAAATGACTATGATATTGAACATGGTCTGGAGTAAGTCTGAGCATGTGGTAAGAGAAGATGAGCCGCTAATGTAAGCAGATAAATAGAAGTAAAGGAAAACATGAGGACCTTCACATTTGGATAAAGTGTTGGGAAAAGAGCATTAGACAGCTTTCTGCTCTGTTCAGTATTTTGAGAGAGCAGTCCATGAAAAGAGAAACCTGAAAACAAACCCCCATAATAAAAATGGCTTTGAAAATTAACCTCCAACAGAAAAAGACACTTCCAAGCTATGGTCCCCCAAAGTCTACTGTTAGTCTTAATATAAAAGGCTGCTACTAATTTACCAGTACAGTTAAAGTAAACAGATATATTGAACACTAGAGGTGGAAGACATTTTCAGAGATCAGAATTTATGCTGAGCAAATACAAATCTGGAAGGAATTACAATTAGATTGAATTAAGTGAACAATTTTAATGCTTTTTTAATTAAAACATTCCATTCCAAAATTAAATTTTCTTTTCAAGTCAGAATGATACATTTAATGTGGAATAAATCCAAACAATTTTACATCTGATTTTTATGCTTGCCCCACAACAAAATCCATTACTCACACAGGTCTGGTAAGTACCTCTCATTCAGACTGAAGGAAGGAGTAATTAACTATTCCCATGTGTGATGACACCTGAAACAGAAACTCCTGCCCAAGGTTAAAGCCTGTACAGTAAGCAGTTAAGCCAGTTAGGTCAATAGTCTTCTCTGATTCCTCATTTGATTGCAAGGCCATGGGCTGAGGTAAATGTGTTTTTTGCTCTGTTATTAGAGGCGGAGAGAACTGAAAGGGCTAAAAGCAACTCAGCAAGTGTCACAAATTGTACTGAGCAGATAAAATGCTTGCTGTTGTGCAGGACCAGTGCGAAAGTCAGACTTGGCAATAATCAGCTAAAAAGTTGGTCATGGGAGTCCATTTCTATGGTGTGTTGCAGGAAATAAGCGAAGTTGCAACAAATAAACACCCAAGGAAGATCAAATTCTGCTGTCAATAGGGAGAAGACAGAAGCTCCAATTATTGGCAAACCATTTGTGCCAAAGGACAACAAATTACTATTGGGCTAATGTTCAGGAAAAAAATACATCAGAAAAGGCACCAAGCCAAAGAAGTAGAACCTTGCATTCCTCACACAGTACTGATGTGAATTGGCCTTCTAGGGCACAGGGATCTCACAAGGTCTTCTCTCTCCTGATGCAAATATTGAAAAGGGAAAAAATACATCTACATATATAGAAGATCTTTGTACATACGCATGTATAAAACCTTTACTTCAGGCCTGAACCAGGCTTTTAAAAAAATAATTTGCATTAACGTTAGTCCTAGCTGTGCAGCACCATTCAGGTTTCTATGCCAATTTTCATGCCACACAATGAATGCTTTCAAACCAAAGAAAGGAGGGAAGAAGGGAAGGAAGGAGGGAGGGAAGGAGGGAGGGAGGCAGAGAGGGAAGGAAAGAAGGAAGGAAGGAAGGAAGGAAGGAAGGAAGGAAGGAAGGAAGGAAGGAAGGAAGGAAGGAAGGAAGGAAGGAAGGAAGGAAGGAAGGAAGGAAGGAAGGAAGGAAGGAAGGAAGGAAGGAAGGAAGGAAGGAAGGAAGGAAGGAAGGAAGGAAGGAAGGAAAACAGTATTTGTCACATACAGAGCCCATCCTACTTTACCTGAGAATTGCATATGCGTTCGTTCATCATCAAGTACGTGTATTTTTATACATGAAGACAGGCCTCGAGTTCTTCTTTTACCTGGCACAGAAAGTAATGAGATCAGAAGTGATCCTGAATCAGTCTCCAGAAGAGCTCTGCCTCACGCATCAACTCTTCAGGTGAGATAGTCAGGTTCATTGTACCTGAGATGACAGCTGCTGTCTTAACCCAGATGCATACCATAAAATGTCCATTAATGAAGAGGAAGGTGATCTTGAACATAATATTATATTTATTTTGCAGTGAGAGGTAGGACTGTGAAGGTAGGACAGGTCACATGGGTTCATGGAAATTTCTTTACTTGATGAGACATATTTGTGACAGCACTGAAGAAGTCAGGAGATCAGCCCAACTTGCATTATAAAAGGCACCACTGTCTGGGTCTCATCAGCAGAGATAGAAAGGCACCTCAAGGGCACAAAACACTGAACAGCAGCAGCACTCTTCATTTTTTGCAAGCTCCCACTCACATCACTAGAAATGGATGTCATGACATTATCCCTGGCTTTATTGTACCTTGTGTGCAACAGATGAAATGCTGGGAAAAGGATGGCAGTAAAGCTCAGATACATCTAGCCTAACTTAATGTTTCTTCTCTCTACAAATAATATAAAAGAAAGTTTAGAATCATGTTCACAAATATTTGTTTTCTATGAAAAAATACCTCCGAAGAAGAAGCAGTCAGCTACTGAAAATTTGTTCAGCTTTTCAACTTTTTTTTTCAGCTTTGTAGAAACATGCTGCTTTTGTCATATATATATATTGTATAATATCATCACCTGTATAATATTGTCTTTTAACTCTGGCATTGGATATATAATAAAAGATAATTACTTAGTAACTACTTATGCCTAGAAGCAGAAGATTTTATTTTCACTTATCAACTCTTTCAGCCATTTTGTCTCCTCTTGGGTTATCATACCAAGCAAATTAAAGAACGTCATTTTTTCTTGGCATTAGCCACTCAGCCTCTACTCATGCATTAAAACAGCATCAAAAGGTACCTGACATGCTGGTGGTATTTGACATCCAAGATGTTGCTATCTACAGGAGATAAGTTAGAGATGTAATATCCAAGGATAGAGATCGGGCTAGGTTAAGAGTCTGCTTTTCCCAAATTTGTAATATAGTTGCAAGGTAGTTGGAAAAATATGGAGATTAAATAACTCATACACATACTTAAATAAAAGAATTATGTTCGGGGCTGGGAGTAGCTCACTTTATCAACAAATCCAGCATTTTTATGCACTACGTACTAAAAGCACTGTAAAAAACAAGTGACTTGTGAAAACTTTAAAGCTGTTTGCAATGGCAGTTAGTAGATACATCCAAACCGGGAACTCCTAATTAATTATATCATATATACTCATGTCTTACCAAACTAAGATAATGAACAGATACCTTGCAATAGCATAGTTGGTCTGTAGTAACCTACCAGTCTACTAACACTTGTTTTAGATCCAACGTTTTAGATAAATCACAAATATTTCTGACTGATATTTCTGTGCATGGCTATACATGGAAAGAAACATGTATCTTCCATTTACAGGAGTAACACATAGACAGTAAAATTCTGGAAAAGACAGGGTAACTTGTACTTTTAAAAAGTGCTGGCAGACAAGCTTATATAGAGGAGCCTAGTGCCTGCCACCAACCTGATTTTGATGCATCTGACAATTTTCTGTGATGCAGTAAATATGTCACTGGCCCATAGTGGTACATAGGTCATTCATGAAACAGGGTAAATCACAAAAAGCTCAATTGGAATTAAATAGTAGGGCACCTATTTTGAGTTCAGGACATGCCCTTTTCTTTATAACAGCAATTGTCTCATGACTGAAGTAACATTGGTTATTCCAGGCTGAGGAGTTGCTCAAAGCCTCAGCTTTTTCCTTCTGGACTTAAATTCCTTTGTTAGCTCCACAGGAGTGATTTCCTAAAACCTTAGGATTGCTGTCAGCTGTCTAGGATTCCATCAAATTTTCAGACCTGGACACGGTATTCCCAAGTGTAAGGGAAGCTGCATGAAGCAGAATTATTTTCCTATCCCAAAAAGGCATACTGTTTTTATACATATGGTAAGGTACACATTTTTTGCCACTTCATCACATTGTGAACTCCTGTCTCATTTGTCCATCACCCTCAGGTCTTTCTCTGCATTACTGCATTTTAAAATTTATGATTAACAAACTGACCTTAAATAAAAATAACTCTCTCAGTGAGACCTTACCCAGAATTTTGAGAATTCAGACAATCCAACAGAAAATTCTTCTACTTTCCTAACTCCATCCTCCCTAGTCACACTGCAAACAAGCATATTTACTCCCACCTCACACCAATCCTACTATAATGACTTTTCAAAAAAAGCTTTGCTGTGGGCTGAGAAGAAAATGAGAAGAAAACAAAAAACTGTGTCAGAGGCTCCAGACCTATTATAGAAAGGTAGGTGTACACACTTGGTGTATATCTACCACTCATTAAACCTGAGGGTGGAACCAAGAGTTGCTTCTTTGTTATAATCCCATCTGCTCTAGCGCCTTTCCTTTTTAAACACCTCTCTGAAGCACTACTCTACAATCTCCATCTTCTCCTTGAATATCCACTGAAAGCTGGAAAACCCTTTGTTGGTGGCAAGTGGGCATTTTCTTGTCCATGTCAAGGTCTAGTTCTAAGATACTTAATTCAGAATGTGGGAGCATGCTGAAGTTACATTTTAAATTACATCTCTGCAGTCAAGACCTCTAGAAACTTCTGCATAAAGCAGAGCAGGATGAGATTCTTAGTTGATATCATTCTAAAACTTTATGCTCCATGAAAATCATCAACATAAAACAAAAACCACACAACACGCTACAGCGTTATTTATTTTGCATCAACAAGGTTAACTGCTGCAAAATTGGCTCCATGATTTGAAAGACAGTTTACTCAAGTCTCACTTTTGAAGTTTGCAGTCCTACCAAGCAGTAAACTTGTGAAAAAGGAAAGCCAATGGTCAGCTCCTCTTCCTAGTTGTGTTACCTCGCAGTTACTACTGAGAGGCAACGGGACCTTCATCTTCAGAGGCTTTCCAGACTGGCCTAGACAAAGCCATTGCTGGTCTCATTTAGTATCAGAAGAGTTTTCCTTGAAGCAGAAGATGGGGCAGATGATGACCACAAGTTCTTTTCACACACTACTTTGTCTGAAATTAGCAGGAAAGTCAGTTGCATCTCACTGCTTTTTAGACATCAAGTACTGAATAACGGAAGAGGAGAAAACACGTCTAAAAATAAAAATAGAGTCAATGAATGCCTTGTTTTTCCTGTCTCCCAACAGCAACAAGAGCCAGGAGCAGGCAGAAAATACAAAAGATCTTTTTCTCTCTGGCAGCTTGGGCGGGTGACTCACAGCGAGTGATGAACTCTTCGCATACTGCTCCTGTCAGTGCCGAGCCGATTTGCCTTCTGAGCCCTGACCTGGGCCATACGGCTGCGGACAGAAACAGGGAGCCTGGTTTCTTCCTAGCTGCTTTGTCAATAAGACATAAAGCTAAGGACAGCTGAGGACAGCGATCACTGAAACTGTGAGTTTGCAAAGCAGCTAAAAACCCTGAGACGTGAAAGCAGGTTGAGGGAATGCCAGCACTCACACCCCACAGCTGCTCTGAATTGCAGCGAGCTGAGTCTCAGACCTTTCTTCCCAGAACTCAGAGTGCTGCTGCATGCCATTAACCTTTACACCCACATATTTCCAGCAAGAAAATTTATGATATGTACTCTTGCACTTCTCTGCCAGGTAAGTTCCACACACACACACACACACAAAATAAAAAATGTAGTTTTCTTTGTGACTTCTAATTTGCAAACCAAAGCTAAAGATTAAACAAACACTTTTTTTTTTTTCTTTTTTCTTTTTCTTTCTTTTTTTTTTTTCATGTGAGGAGCAGAACATGGAATTTAGGATGATTTTGCAATAAGCTTATTTTTGTCCAATGACTATATATTGCAACTGCATGCCAGCGCTGAGGCACTGACTGACAGCATTTTTCACTTGGAGTGGCATGCATTTTCACAATGCTGTATGCCCAAAGAATGCTGTTTATGCTCTTCCAAACTAATAGGAAGACAAAATCTTGAAAATGAATATTTTTTTTTTACTTTATTTTTTGAAACTTTGACTTGTGTTATGCAAAACCAATGGTTTTATGCCTCAGCTAAAGTTACCATTACTTTTATTAGGCCCAGGAAGCTGAGTTGCATTTAATATGGCCTTCAGCTAGAGAGACCAAAAGCTGGCCTCTGTAGCTCAGACAGCCCTATACTACCGTCTTGCTACTCCATGTGAATAGATACTTTTTTTCATAGGTCTTACACCTAACGGCAATGAGCATTATGGATGTGACATCTGCTGCCAGTGCAGCTGTGGCTCCAGCTGGTTTTCTTCCCTGGGGTAAACTAATGGCCCAATAAGATTCTGAGGGGGGTTAATGTGTTGTAGGGTATATCATCATCATCACCAATCACACCAGCTTGTTTTTGAAACAAGTTCTGTTTCACAAGAAGTATAATTTAAGAAGCATTCCCACGATTTCTCAAGCTTGGGAGCAACATACCTGTTTTTTCTTGTCGTTATTGAATACAGCATGTTACTGCCTACTTGTACACCAGGCAGAATGAGAGCATTTTATGCCTACTTTGCACAGCTCAATCCTGCTTTCCACAGCTCAAGGCTAAAAAGATTTCTACACTGCACAGGCTTTATGACTGAGAGTTTCCTGTGGAATTCACCAGAAAAAGAAGCAGGTGACTTAATATTACATGTAGGGTTGGTGGAAGCTTCCAGGTTCATACCCTGAGAATGGATCCTTTTTGACCACATTATGGAAGTGGTTCAGCAAGTGGCAGTGCAATTCCCTTTTCCTGAGGTCTTCCTCCTTTATTTCAGAGAATTAAGTCCTTTGATAATGCAAGAGATACTTCTATTGCATGCTGAAACCGTCCTTCCTAAGAAGTCTGATCTTTTTTTATGCTTTCTGACTTTCTACTTCACACCTAGTTCAGTTTTATTTTACATGTAGCAAACTTTTACTGTTGCACATGAAGTGAGATGATTTGCAGAACCTCCTGAGGTACAGGTGTATCACAGGATTTCCTGTGACTGTGGTGGATTAGTCCTAGTGGATGTGGTGGCTCCTCCCACTCCTAAATCAACCTGCAGGTGCTGTTAGCGCTTGAGCTGCTGCTATACAGGCACTTGTCCACCAGGAACTGTCCTCACCACACAAGAAGCTACTGAACTGTATTCACAAGAAATTAATTATTTTTAATTCCAATTAGAATAGATTTGAATCTGTGACTTCAGGGTCAAGGAGAGTGAGTTCTGTGAGTGAATCTCCTACTGCAAGATGTTCTGAGGAGAGCTGCATGGTGTCAACCGTTGACTCCTTTCTGACATCTAGTCTCTACGAGAAGTCAGGTAAAGAGAAAAAAGGTGAATACAGAAGTAATTGTTTAGGGGAAAAAAGAGGCAACATCAACAAGACTTTGGGTTTTGACCAATATGAAAGGATATTGTGCTTATCCTAATCAAAGATGCAAATGCTGGTAAGTAAGCACATTTGTTTTCATTGGAGGATAGAACCATTGATCCGTTTGCCCTTGCTATGTTGTCTAATTGATCACTTAACTGGCTGCTTGGATTAAAATGTATTCCTGGCATTTCCCCTCTCGGGGGAATGTTCCCCTTTCCTCCTCTCAGTTTCTATTTTTTAAATTCTTAGAAAATATTAAAAATCAGTTTACAGTACTCTCTTTTTCTGAATGCAGACCAGGCTTCTAGTATCTCTTCATATTTTAAACACATTGTGAGCTTTAAAGCAATGTTCTATTCCTCTGTTATGTTTTCTGTCTCTAAGTGCTGCATTTACTTTGTCACTTCCCATTTACTGGTAATTGGCTCCTGCAAGAAATCTACATTTTTTGCTTGCCGGAAATTTGCAAGTGCTACAATTCAGTTTCAGTATTATAAATCGAGCAATGTTTGTGAAACAGCAGTCTCATAGATATTATCTTTATTTAGCCTATAGACTTAAAATCAATCTGGTGAAATCCAAGAAGACATATTTAGTGTAAGCTTTAATTTTATATTTTCTTCTGTGATTCATCAGATCATGTACCATCATGTATAAGAAAACGTGTCAATTAAAAAAAAAAAAATCAATATTTGGCTAAAGTTACCATTTCAAGGTATGCAGCCTTCATTTAGGAAGCATTATTTCGCAGTTAAAATTTTGAACTGGGAGCCAGGAACCATACAGTAACAGCCTGGCAGAAAAGGGCCTAGGATCTTGGTGGACACCGTGTTGAGCATGAGCCAGTGCTCGTGCACCCTTGTCACAAAGAAGGCTAACAGCATTCTTGGATGCATCTGGCAAAGTGTTGCCCACAGGTCAAGGGAAATGATTCTTCCCCTCTACTGGTCACTAAAGAAGTCACATCTGTAGTGCTGGGCCCAATTCTGGGACACCCAGTACAAGACAGACACAGGCATACCAGAGAGAGTGCAGTGAAGGGCCACAAAGATGATGAAGGTACAGGAGCACCTCTCCTGGGAGGAAAGGCTGAGAAAGCTGCGACTTTTTAGCCTAGACAAGAGGATGCTCAGAGGGATCTGATCAACGTATATGAACACTTGAAGGGAAGGTGCAAAGAGGATGGAGCCAGGCTCTTTCCAGTGGTGCCCAGTGACAGAACAAGAGGCAATGGGCACAAACTGAAACACAGGAGGTTCCATCTGAACATCAGGAAATGCTTTTTTTATTTTCATATTTTTTACTGTGCTGATGACTGAGCAATGGAACAGATTGCCAAGACAAGTTGTGGAGTCTCCATCTGTGGAAATATTCAAGACACAACTGGACATTTTTGTGGGCAAGTGGCTTTAGGTGGTCCTGACTGAGCAGGGGTGTTGAACCAGATGGCCTCCACAGGGTTCTTCCAACCTCAACCATTCTGTGATTCTGTGAAGAACAAAAAACTGACTTACAGTCCAGTTCTTCATTACCTTACTCTGCCTTAAGGGTCTCTCATCAGGCAGTAGCATTTTTCTCCACTATTCAGAAATGAGCTGTCTCAACATTTTGCATGGTCTCGTGGGAATTACAGGATCTCTGTGGCACTGCAGTAGAGGCTACTCTGTGTCAGAGTGGCTGAAAGACAAGTGTCTTTGTTTTTTGTCTACATTAAAACCATCTGGCAAGAGGAATTTGCGGATTTCAATAAATGATCCTCTGAAAAAGTAGAACACACGTATGATGCAAAGGGTAATTTTTTTTCCTTAGCATGTAAACTGTGCACAAGTGACTACAAGTGTGTGACTTGACAGAAAACAGATGTCTCAATTTGCTTGAGTTAAAAAAAAAAAAAAAAAAAAAAAAAAAAAAAAGTGATGTAGTTAGACTCAATTCCCACTTGAATATTGTTAAAGAAATCTCCTTTCTTAAAAGCGATGTTCTGTTCAGGACTAGGTTAAGGCACAGTTGCTACAGGACAGTTTTACAGGACAGTTTACCTGTGGCATGAGGTGATGCATTATATCATACGTTCTCCAAGAATATACCATCTAAAACACAGTCTTGCTCTTTATTAAGAAATTATTTAAAGTCTGAACCAGGTAAAATTAATGAATTGATTTTTCCCCAAAAATAATCCCAAAGGACTGTTCTGAAGAGGGGAATTGCACTTGACCTAGGGTTATAGTCTACCTAGAGCCCAGTCTGCCCCAATCCAGCTGTAGCTGTGATCCTCAGTTTATGCACAGACCTGTCAGATTTTCTAGATTGTGTGTGACAGTCACTTAATGGATCTTTGTCTCATGTTTCCTTGCATTGGTGTCCAAATTTTATTAATTTACAGCACAGTGCTACCATTCCACGCTGATAACCTACCTACATGCTAGACAGAGCTAGGCAAGATTTACATGCTGTGCCAGTATAAGAGGCGATGGAGCCAGGTAGGGCCCACTGTAATGTTGAATACCTCCCATACATCATTGTCACCACTACGTGATCCTGAATGTGGGGTCTTGCACATTGGCTGTAATGCACATTTTGAGCTTTGGGAATTGTTTATATAGCAGACATAACCACATTGAACACAATTCCATTAATGACAAAAAAAAAAAAAAAAAGGAGTATTGTGCCAATTAATAAGATTGAAAAACTGCTTATTTTCAGCTTTGTTTGGTATACAAATCTCTTCTGTTCTCAATCTGTTCTGGTCTTGTTATTTAAGGATTCAGCAAGTGTACGTTTAAGGAAGAAATTTACATCAGACTTCAACTTGTGTGAAATTATAAAATCACACAAGAAACAGTGAAGGACTAATGTGAGAAAGTAATTCTTCTGATCACACTGACTGCTATTCCTACAGCTAGAATTACAGCCAGTTCCAAAACTACACAGCTATTTTGCCCATTTATCAAGCAAGATTTGCATGTTTACACAGCAGGTGCCAACATGTGATCCAATGGCCATTACTGTTTTTATATTAGAGGAACGACAGATTACACTGGTTTGGAGCCAACTGAGTGTTTGTAAAACTATTGTAAAAAGAGTATATGCAGAGTAGTAGTGAACTCAAACCACTTACTAAGCTTATTGTCCCAAGCCTTACCATGAAGTTGAAGAGATTCAAATTTAGACTTGTAAGCATTTGCTGTCAGAAGTGATAGCTGATTATGACAGACATCCCAGCAAGCACATGTGAATTCAGTAATCTGCAATAGCTCAAGAAGACGTCAGACTACATCCATTTGCTTGTTGCCTTAATTTTGGTGCCAGGTTCTATAGGAAGAGGAGTCTCCTGACATTTACAGATGGCATAGTAAGTTGAAATATCAGAAAAGCAAGTATTACAGTTGCTAAGCATATACCCTAGAGTAGAGAGAATGTAAAGGGTAATTCTGTTAAAAATAAATTCCCTTTAAAAATGACTCACTGAGATTTAGGTAGCTCTTTTAGAAGTCCTTTACACCATACTAATGACATAGGTATTTTGGAAGGTCTTTCTCTTTACAGTTTCAAAAACCTCATCAAGTTTTTCAGACCGCAAAAAAGTAAACCCTAGCACCTCTATAGAAGTCTCAGCAATTGAGAGCTTTAAAAGCTCACCTTTGTGTTAGTATTTCTCTTATTCAGGATAAAAGAGGAAATGATGCTGGAGCACAATTCAAAATAATAACAGGATCAACCTCTGTATTCTTTCTCAACAGCCCAAAGATTACATGTTCCAATTACCTCTGGGGTGTGTTAGAAAAATCACCGGTGTGCAATTTCCAGTTAAACTTCTTCAGGAAGAAATCCAGTTCCTGTCCTCCAAAGGCTTTAAATGATGTAACTTAAAGAACATCGAGCGCAGAAGAGTCACAGGCAGAGGAGATTCACATCACAGAAACATTTATGTAGTCCTTTTAACTACTAAAGGAGACAGACCCATTCTATCGCCAGCAGTAAAAGGTTCCTTCCTCCAGCAAAAGAAATTTGGCCAGGGTCCCATTCATCTGTATGAAGAAGCCGTTGCAAAATAAGCCAGGTGTGAATGTAAAGTACAATAGCCATTTGTCTTCTTTCTCTTTGTGGATGTTTATTCTTCTCTTACGGCTCTGGCATGTTAAGCTGGGGTGGCTACAGAAGCTGCAGTTCACAGCTGGACTTGTGCCCCTAGTTCAGAGGTTTCTGTCTCCACAGTAAGGCTAATTCAGCTATGGCAGTAACTGCTGGTCTGCCAAAAATTACAGGCTAAAGTTACAGAAAAACATCATGTAGAAGACATGAACACATGAGAATCCCAGGTAATTCCCAGGCATCTTAAGCAATGTTAATAAATGAGATTTCTGGGTAGCCTGAAAAAGAATCTGTCAAGAAGCAACCATGGGATGCCTTGTGCTGGAGTGGGAACAAGATGAAATTCCCAGTGCTATATTTAAATATAACCAGTATCCACACTACCAACAAAGTCAAAGTATTTATTCCACATTTTTTCATTTGGGCCACTTCTCTTATGAATAAGCCTTCATGGACTGACAAAATTCTGTTTGTCTTATCCAGGTACGTTTATAGGCAACTTCTTCTGAAAAAGTGAATCATGTGAAAATACACACAGACAACCTTCCAGCAATTGCAAGGTCAGCTAGATCTTTCTATTTGTCTATCGGTCTTTTGACTTCAGCTTGAAGGACAAAAGAATGGAGGCAACCTTTTACTAAAGGGAAGTATAACCTGAAATACTTTAAAACTGAAGATTTCTTCGTACCTTTTCAGACAAGTTTAAGTATTGTTCAGAACAAGAAAAGAAGAAGAGAAGAGAAGAGAAGAGAAGAGAAGAGAAGAGAAGAGAAGAGAAGAGAAGAGAAGAGAAGAGAAGAGAAGAGAAGAGAAAAGAAAAGAAAAGAAAAGAAAAGAAAAGAAAAGAAAAGAAAAGAAAAGAAAAAAAGAGCACTTCAAAATTATTTTAAAAGTGCATTTTGGTCACGATTTTTTTTTCTGGTTCATGGACCTTTAAGTAATGATGGATAAAATTCACCTTTATGAATTCTAGAGCTTGAAAGGTCATGAGTAATGTAAGAAAATTGGCCACAATTACCTTTTTTGATGCTTCAAAACTATTTCTATGTCTTCTACGAAAAGGCTGTTTCTATTTATGTAGAAAAGCCTTCAGGAGACCATTCTTCTGAAAAATCAAGGACATAGATGCTTCAAGTACCTGTCAAGCCCTGCAATAAGGCTCATGCTGCATTTTGCTGATCTCGTCACACTCCACAAGAGGCAAATATTAAACTTTATAATGTGAAATTACATACCTACTGAGTATGTGATCCAGGAGCTGGCAGCCATTTCATTTGGATTTCCAAGAGCCATTCAGCAAAATCCACCTTTTACATCCAGCAAGTAGAAGTTCTGTCCCTGGTTCTTACACCCTCCTTACATTACAGTGTGCTGTCAAATAATCTTCCCCATCTTGTAGCATGTTGGCATTATGGCTTCTAAAATTATGTCTTTTTATTGGTGACCGGTACAGAAAGGTTAGTAGTCCAAATATATATTTTTATTATAAAAACATTGGTTGTATCATCTTTCTCTAATGAGAAAGATGTTTGAAAAATCTCAGCATCACAACCCCTGGTCTCATGCGATGCTGAGGAATAGGTTCTGCTGTGGTCCCAGCTACATGCAAAGTCCAGTAGGAAGGGAAAGAAGGAGCTTTTGAAGATACCTATATACTTCCTTGCTACTTGAAAATTCTACTTTTAACCTGCATTTAATGTAATGATTTATACATAGTTCAAACACACAGTTTAAATTATTTTTGAAGTGTTTTCAATGTGTGAGAATTCATTCTTTTAACAACACTGAAAATTCCAACAATAATTATAGCACTCAACAATGGAATTTTATTTTTTATAAAGTTTTTCTAGGAGTTAACAAGGTGGTTAATGTCAAAGAACACCCTTACATGTAGAGAGTGGTTACAGAAATGTTTATTAGCAAGAAATCTGAAATATTTCCTTAACTACAATGTGAACATCGATATGAAATGTATGCTTTCCATTAACTGCTATAGCACCTTGCTGTCCAATTTCCTGGTTTTTGAATAAAATACTTTATCAGTGCATGCTCAACAAATTGAAACAGTTATTTAATTTTATCACAACTCTACATACCTTTAAATAAGCATTCCAAAACTGCTCTCTCTTTGGCAGACTGTCATCTTGTTCATACCTCAGGGCAGCTGCTATCAGATCATTCTTAATCCATAACAATAGGAGATAAAATTGCATAAAAAAAAAAAAAAAACACAACAACATAGTGTGGAGAATGCTCACTTCATGGTACTTGTGTCACAGTTGGCTTATTAGCTGTTCTGGAGAAGAAGTGAGAAATCATTCTTCTAACTAATCTTTAGTTGTGGTGCTTATGTGGGAAAACTGTTGCGAGTCTTCATGTACTTACTGCCTAAATTTCTGAAAAGCATTATTATTTGTGGTTTCATTTGTTCTACCATTTTTCTTTTGGTTCCCAAGTCCCAATCCTTTCCTGATCCTTTAGTAAAGTACTAACCCTTTAGATTTTATTGACAATACCTTAGACATTAGTGTCACTGAAGACAGACTTACCCTACTAAAGCATGAGCTATATCCAAGCTGTACAGAGTAGGAGCTTTAGCATTCCTTGCTCCTCCCGAAGTGCTTTATGCCACCTGCAGTATACCATCCTGAAGATACAGCTCTGTTTGATGGTCTATGAATAGAATTTGTTGTTGTTCTCTCACCTTCTGAAAACCTGACTTGAACTTCAGTAAGGGCCCAGATGAACCATGTGACGGTATTCAGGAGACAGAAGAGATGAAAAGGAGTTGGGCCATCTTTGGGATAGATAAGAATAGTTTACGCATACCAGAAATATATTTCCTTTATAGGTCATATCTAATGATACCCAAAATATCTTCTCACACACCCCCTCAGGAAGAAAAAGAAAGAGAAAAGTGAAATGACGCAGCATACCCAGACCTATCCGCAGCATCACAGAAGCTCCTCATGGATTTTTTTTTTTCCGAGTCTCAGAAATTCACTCAGACCTTAGTCTTTCTCAGGGTGCTTTTGAACACCTGCAACTCCCATCAGACAGTGAGGTCATCTTAGTTTATGAGTCAGGCTATCATACCTGCAGTACAAGATTACAGGGATAGCGCAGGATTTCCCAAGCTGAGAATGACCCAACGTACAGCGAACTGAACTGGAGCTGTACATACCTGACCCATACGGGAAGATTGGGGTTTGTATGCCGGGAACTGAACTTAATGCTATCAGGTTCCCTAGATACAGCAATAATCAGACATAAAAGCCTTCCTGCTAGCTCCAACTTTTCGTAAAGTCGCTGTGTTTGAATTGATTACTCAGCAAGTTTATGCAGAGCAACTGACAGAAACATGAATCAGTGCTAAAACCACATACTATTTTGACTGACATCGGAAGAAAACCAGTTAGACCTGCTGGATGTTTTGACATCTCTTGCTAAATCAAAGTGATTTTATGAGTTAATCTTTCATGGCAGCAAGAAATCAGCTAGGAAGAAACTCCGTCTAGAAAGAGTAGCTAGTAGTCTTTGTTAAAGCAATCGTTGTATTGACTGTCTTCATTTAATAATTTATACTTTCCAAATAATAGGAGAATGTGCTTAGACTAAAATCAATGAAAAACAACAACAACACAGATTTTTAAAGGAATTTGGAATTCCTTTTCAATAAGTTATGTTTATATTTAATGATCTTTAATAGAGTGTTACGTATGTTTGCAATGCTCATGTCGCAAAGAAGTTGTACGATAAAGTACAGCTTTTATTTGAAAAACACATAGTCCATTCTCAGTATTAAAGGATCGTTTTCCCTTCTACATTATACATAAAACTGAAAATAACTGAGGTATAAAGTACTTTGCTGCATTTTCAGTACGCAATTGAGTAGTTCCACAGAATTTAATTCCCACTGTATTATTAAACAAGTGTCAGACTGAAGCGATTAAAGCATTCGTAACTTCTTCCTTCCTGTGTCCAAAGAAACAGCTGCCTTCCATGCATACACACGCTTGGTGTCTGCCGACTGGAATGGCACTGAATGCAGAAATGATGGCTGCTATTAAAATTATCCTTGTCTTATTGCAACACAGGCTAGCAAGCAAAAGATGTGATTTCAATAAATAAAATCTAAATGAAATCTCCTATCAGTATCAAATTCTAGTGGCCTTGAGAACAGATAATTAGACTCCATAAGGAGACTGCAGATGTGACAGATTTTTCAGTCTTCTTCTCTAAGTAGGGTGTCTCCAGCTACTTGGGGAGCAACTTTAATTGGTCCGTTAATAGAAGAACCCTCAGTTTTCCAGAAGCAAAATTTGATTTCAGTAAATATTGGGACTTCAGATCCAAACTGAAGTCATTATCAAACCTATGTTTGCCACTAAAAAAGCACAGGGGACTAAGTAATGGAACTGCTGATGTAAACTTACTTTTAGAGGTGTCAGTCTCCAGGAATGGAGTCACAGATCTATAGTTCAAAAATTATTGTTATGGGGTAGCAGTTTTAATTACCACGTAATTCTAATTACTAAATTGCCAAAATGTGTAGTCTGGAGAAATGTAATAATGGACTAGCTCTTAATAATTGCCTCAGTGCAAAAACAGAGATGTGATTTCCACTTTTTAAATCAAATTACCTGCTTTTCATGGCTTATAGGACACCACAATTAATAAGTAAAATCTTAAATGCAAACCAAATATACTGTTGGTGCCTCTTTGTCTTCCCTTTGGGTACACATAGCAAAAACAGTTCCCCATCAACAAAGAAGCCTTTTATTCCTTTTAAATTACTGCAGCGTCTCAATATTCCATTAAAATCATTACATGCTTTTGGTAATATTTTTACAGATTACATTGCATTAGAGACTTTTACGATGATGTCATCACACTGGAGAGTGTTATCTAGAAAGGTTACTTCTCTTTGATGATGTGTCTTTTTTTTTTTTTTGTTCCTTTTCATACAACTAGCAACTAGAAGATAGAAGGGATGAACAGGCTGAGAAGACTTGATTGTCAAAAATGCCACTGAAACAGAGATGGAAGAAGAGCGCTGCTAATTTGCTCATTTCAGAAAGTTTTTATGTTACTTTTCTTCCATGGTTTTCCTGGGGAGAAAGACAGAAAATACAGACTGCTGCCACCCTTCCCTCAGGAAGGAAGGAAGAGCTCTTCCACTCTGTATCATCCCCTAGTGAAGATGTGGGTTCAGAATGCTTCAGGCAGAGCAGGGATGTGAACTGGTTCTCCCACATCCTCAGTCAATATCCCATCCACCTGAGCACTGGGTAGAGAGGGGTAATTTCTCCTCCTGGTCTGTGAATCTAGACTTTTGTTTCTAAAATTATTCACGAAAAGTGAGAGGTGCTGAAATATTTCAGAAATGTCAAAAGAAGCTGTCTTAGTCTGCCCTACGTCTGCTTTTTTTGTTGTTGTTTCGTTTTGTTTTGTTTTAAGAAGTAATGCACAGAGGATCTTTTGGCCATTTTCTATATTCAAGATAGCAAGTCCAGCTGCTCAAAATGATTCTTTCCCAGATGGTGAAACCCCACTGTCCCCATCAGGGCACAAGTAGTTTATTGTCACATTCCTTTGGAGTAAGTGCACACGTCCTTATCAGTAGTACTGCTGTCATGCCTCAGAGACAATTACAAGACTTGCAGTCATCTCTGTTTGTTCCTTGACTCTTCCTGTACTGAGTTCAAGAAATGTATTCAGCACAAGTGTTTTTCTCTGCCTCGCCAGAGCAGTGGGCCATCAGCTCCAGGCCTGCTAGAACCAGTCCTCCTTTAATCACCTGCTTGCCATCACCCTCTGGTATCTTCATGCAGCACCTGGTGGAGGTTCCTCCTTTGATAGCTTTGCATTCAGATTCCATTGCTGGAAGCTAATTCTCAACGCACATTCTGTAGGGACTTTTACAGAGTGTCTCCATTGCCAAACCAAGGTAAGTATCTGTGTATCCTGAAAGTATAAAGCCTCATGTTTTAGTATTCTTTTTTTTTTTTTTTTTTTTTTCCCCAGAAAATAAATAAATAAATAAATAAAATGAAATCCAGCAATTCCCTTTTACTTGCCTACGGAAGCTAAACTTCTAATTTACTTCTTTAAGAATGAAGAATGTAATTTTACTGTGGTCTATTTTACTATAGAAAATAGACCCATATGTTACTAATGTTACTCTTCTCTATTCCCTTTTTTAAAAAATAGCTTGTACACCTAGGTATAAATGTAGCCAGTGTAAAGCCAAAGTACATTAAAGTAGATTTTTTGGTTGTTAACACATTTCTGAAGCACAGAAAATAATTAATACACTGACAATAAAAAGCAACACCATCACTAACTTTAATAAAAAGGGAAAATCAGATTTAAAAATTGTACGGTGTAATGTAGTATTAAAATAAAAATATTTATACTGTAAATTTATATATAATTGTGATCACATGAACCCACTTTATTAGAATCATGGAATGGCTCAGGAAGGGACCTTAAAGATCATCTAGCCCCACCCCCTCTGCCACAGGCAGGGACACCACCCACTAGATGAGGTTACCTCATCTAACCTGGTCTCAAACACCTCCAGGGATGGGTCATCCACAGCCTCTCTGGGCAACCTGTTCTAGTGCCTCACCACCCTCTGAGTGATGAATTTTCTCCTGATGTCTAGTCTAAATCTACCCTCTTTTAGTTTAAGACCATTCTCCCTTGTCCTGTCATTATCTGAATGAGCACAAAGTTACTCTCCATCTTTTTCTAAGCCCCCTTTCAGTACTGAAAGGCTGCAATGAGGTCTCCCTCATTCTCTCTTCTCCAGGCTGAACAGCCCCAGCTGTCTCAGACTCTCTTCATAGGAGAGGTTCTCCAGCCTCTGACCATCTTTGCAGCCCTCCTCTGGACTCACTCTAACAGACCCACATCCTTCGTGTGCTGGGGGCCCCAGACCTGGACGCAGTGCTCCAGGTGGGGCCTCACGAGGGCAGAGCAAAGGGGCACAATCCTCTCCCTTGCCCTGCTGGCCACCCCTCTGTTGATGCAGCCCAGGCTGCAATTGACCTTCTGGGCTGCAGGCACACACTGCTGGCTCATGTCCAGCTTTTCACCCACCAGAACCCCCAAGTCCTTCTCAGCAGGGCTGCTCTCAGTGAGTTCTCCCAGTCTGTGCTCCTGTCTGGGGTTGCCCCCACCCAGGACATCAGTTATAGAAAGAATTCCTAAGAACCAGCAAGCATCAGTGATAACATTATTCAAATAGTAACTTTAAATTATTGTTCAGAGGGAATATATTTCAAATAAGAACTCTGCAATTTTTTCTCCAGTTTTCCAATTCTACAGATTTCTGGATCACATATACACTTATGTTTTGACTGTGTATCCTACACTGCTGCATCCATAGACTCAGGGCTGGGGACAGCGGGGTTGATGCCACAGCAGTATCCGTCAGGCATTCTCCAAATGCCCCCAGCCTTATGTTGCTCCAATACTCCCAGTCTGCTGAAGAGGCTCCCTCAGTGCCCTCCTAGAATCACGCCACACACAGAAGACTGGCTCATGCTTTTCCTCTTAATTCTGTGCTTCCACAAATCCTACACAGCGTAAAAGTGGATGGAGCATTAACCACTGTGTAGGCTGCCCCTCTTGCAAGAAGTTCCCAGTAGCTATCAATTTATTCTCCTCTATTTAAACTGTCTTAATTGTTCTTATGTGGACCTGCATATAAAACCAGAAGCATTTCAGAAAGCTAAAATAGAGTCCCAGCACTAAGCCTTCTTTATAATTCAAATTTAGCTTCCTGTGAATATGAAATGTAATCACCTCTATGGGAAGCAGATTTCCGGATGCTTTCCAAGGTAAAGTGAAATTAATATATTTTTCTAATTAACCTGTGCTCATTTTCTTTGCAGTTTGAAAATTGAATGAAAAACATAACTATATCACCAGGCTTCTCTTTACTTTAAGAAAAAAATTAAAATTCTCCTTTCGTAATACTCCTGTATTTTAAGTAAAAAATAAATAAAAAAATCTGCAACATTTTGACAATAAAATACCCACTGGCATGTAAATCTAGCAATGGAAGATCTGAACTAGACTGCAGTTCTTTTATGCACTTACTGAAAAATAACAATACTGAAAAAGCTGGACCTTTGCTTGCAATCTGCAACCCACTTGCGAGATGTGTGCAATGCGGTATCTGACTGCATAGCTAAGAGTAAAGTTAAAAAGGGATGTTTTTACAGTCAATAATAATGGCAGGCTTTTGTTTGGACTTTTCTGTTTTGTCTTGATAATTGCAGCTTTATAAAGAACTTTATCAGAAAGGCAGACTGATGCCATGCTCCGTGATTAGCTATGAAATAATCTTTTTGGCAGGATTGACAGAGTGCTGATAAGAACCTGTTACATGCCCTGCTGGACAAAGTGGCACATGTCACCGAATTCTCATTAGGATGAAATCTTGACCCTGCCCAAGTCCGTGTGATTTGTCACTGGTTTAACTGCAGCCGCAATTACCTTCTTAGCGTTTATGAACATCCTCAGAGATCACAATTAGCTGCTTCTAGCCAAGTCAAACAAGGAAACAGCTTTACTGCAGATGTCCCTGCTACGAGTGTGGGAGGAGTGGTTTTGCCTCTGTTGGTTCCAACTGCGCTTAGAGGAGAGAATCAAAGCGCTTCGGGTGTTGTGCAGCGCTCGGGCAGAGTCACAGGGCAATGCTCTGCCACTGCCCCACCAGCACTGCCCCTCCTTGGAGGTGACCCTTTGGCCAGACTTGCAGGTGAGGCAGGAGGGAATAACGGTGTCCTGACACTGCGTCCCCAGCTCTTCAGCAGGAGACAAAAACCCCAAAAACCTGGCTCCATCAGCTCTGCTGCTGGCAGGTTCTGTCCTGCCCTGGTGATGCATTTCCCTCCCAAAATGCCGGAAACCACGCTCAGCATGGAGGCGGGATGAGCAGCCCCAGGAAGGCAGAATAAAGGCTTTGTAGGGCCGCATGCTTCCAGTGGACACTGGCCTGCTGGCATCCATTTATCATAGAATCATTAAGGCTGGAAAAGCCCTCCAAGACTATCTGGTCCAACCATCCCTGTACCACCAATGTCACCCACTGAACCACGTCCCTAAGCACCACGTCCAACCTTTCCCTGAACACCCCCAGGGACGTAGACTCCACCACCTCCCTGGGCAACCCGTCCCAGTGCCTGACTGCTCTTTGTGGGAAGAAATGTCTCCTCATTTCCAACCTGAACCTCCCCTGGTGCATCTTGAGGCCATTTTATCACTAGTTATCTGTAAGAAGAAGCTGACCCCAGCTCTGCACACCTTCCTTTCAGGTAGCTGTAGACAGCAATGAGGTCTCCCCTGAGCCTCCTCTTCTCCGGACCAAACACCCCCAGTTCCCTCAGCTGCTCCCCATAGGACTTGTGCTCCAGGCCCTTCACCAGCTTCGTAGCCCTGCTCTGGACATGGTCGATGTCCTTCTTGCAGTGAGGGGCCCAAAGCTGAGCACAGCACCCGAGGTGCGCCCTCACCAGAGCAGAGCACAGGGGGACGATCACCTCCCCGCTCCTGCTGGCTGCACTATCCCTGACACACCCCAGGATGCGTTTTCACAGGATCATCGGAAGAGGCAGGCGCCTCGGTGGCTACGTGACGTGACGCGACGATACACCACGACACGTCACGATACGCGGCGACATGTCGCGACATGTCCCGACCCTCCCAGCCCAGGAGGAGGCTGTGGATCCCCCCAGGAGGACTCCAACCCCCGGCATGCCGAGCGGGCCGGGGCGGGGCAGCGCATGCGGGGCGGGCGGCAGCTGCCGGCTCAGCCCTCGCTCGGCCGGGCTGCGCGCCGCGGAGCAGCGGGACCACCATGGAGGCCGCGCCCCGGCCCCGGCCACAGCCCCAGCCCCAGCCCGGCGGGGCCGCCGCCGCCGCTGCCCTCCCGGCCCCGCAGCCCCCGGAGCAGGAGCGCAAGCTGGAGCAGGAGAAGCTGTCCGGGGTGGTGAAGAGCGTCCACCGCAGGCTGCGCAAGAAGTACCGGGAAGGTAACCGCGGGGCAGCAGCAGGAGGAGGAGGAGGAGGAGGAGGAGGAGGAAGAGGAGGAGGAAGATGAAGGACAAGGGGGGGGGGGTCCCCGCTGGCAGCCCGGCGCCCCCCTCGTCCCCCGCTGCCCGAGGGGGTGTGGCGGGGAGCGGGGGGCGGCGGCGGCCCGGAGCGGCTCCCGCTGGCTTCCTGCTCCTCCCCGGCAATGAGGAGGAGGAGGAGGAGGGCGCCTTCGGCCTCGGTGGGCAGCGCCGGTAATGCTGCCAGGTGAAGGGGGCGCGCCCGGCCGCGGAGCTTGGTGTCCTGGGGGGTGGTAGCCCCAAAAGGGGGGCTTGCTGCGGGCTGGGGCGGTCTGTGGGGAGGATTTGGGGCTGTCGGCAGGTC
Organism: Anas platyrhynchos; assembly: GCF_047663525.1. Classification (NCBI taxonomy): domain Eukaryota; kingdom Metazoa; phylum Chordata; class Aves; order Anseriformes; family Anatidae; genus Anas; species Anas platyrhynchos. The sequence goes on from NC_092587.1 coordinate 28,429,828, forward strand.
CTGGGTGCTTGGGGAGCCCCTGGTGCCCCGGGGGGCCCCGCTCTTTGTTATCCCGGCTGCCTCCTTCAGCCCCGGGGAGGGGGTCGGGTTGGGGCACGGCGTTGTGGCGGGGGTGGTGCCGGCCCTTGGGGATCTGCCCGGGCGGCGGGGTTGTGGTGGTGGCTTTGGGGTGCCTCAAACATCGCAGGAACGTCTGGAGATGAGCGTCAAGAGTTGAGATTTATTTTTCTGGGATTTGCAGCCTCTTCAGGATGACTTCAGTGATCTCTCCGACCTTCCTTGTAGCGCAGGTTACAAGAAATTCATTCATTCATTCTGTCAGGGCGTCCACCACACTCCAGTGACTGGCAAACAGCTGGTTGCGTTCCTCCAGGAGGACACCTGTAAAACAGGGACGTTTCCTCTCCTGGCACTGGTCCTCGTGTCCCTTTGAGGTCTGTGTGTGGCACTCCTGTTAAAGCAACAAGGTCAGGCTGCTTGCTGGGTGCTAGGAGTCTCCACAGGACCCCGACCGTGGGACTTGGGCGCAGATATCTACCTGTGTAGGCACTGGTCAAGAGTTGCTGTTTATTTTGGCCTTAGTGTGAGCCAAAACCGAAGGGAGGCTCTCCCGTGTTCCCGTGCCATTTGGGTGAGGGAACACGGCGCGTTCAGACCTTGCAGCCCTGGCAGAGGGGTCCAGCTTCTAGCAGGTCGCATTTCTCTGTTACTTCACAGCGCCTGCAGGTTAAAAAAGGCAAACATTGTCACTGTGAACTCTAAGAAATGCAAGCAGCCTCTGTAATACCTGAATTGCTTCAGATGGAAGCCGAAATCACATGGAAGTCAGCGTAAGCACACAGCTCAGCAAAGAGCAACTTAGTATGCAAAGCTGAGTTGGGTTTTGTCTTCAGATGAATGTAACTGGTTAACAGAAAGGGGAAAAACAGTACTTTAATTTACTTCATAGGCCGTGTAAGTCACGTTAGAAACTTTACAGTAATCTTCTAGTCATGCTAATTTAGCAATGTTGTTTGTATCTTTAAAGAGAAGCTTTAAAAACAAGTAGTTAATCATGTCACTTCTGTACAGCAAGGAGATTTCCGCCCATTACGTGCTTATCCGATGGTTAGGTAGTCTTTACAAGTAACCTGTGATTAATAGTAGCTGTACTTCATACGTTAGGTTAGTTCAATTCCAGAGTTTTATTTTTGGAAGGAGGTTCTGAGTCTTTCTCCCCGTGTTTCTCTCTGCTTCTAAAAGCAGACTTGAGAATTTCCTTCTGAAATGCCTTTGTTTTATTTTCTAAAACTCTGCTGCGCTGACTGGCAAGTGCATTACTGTGACAAAATCAAAGTTGTCAGATTGCTAAAGAAGCAAAAAAGCAGTAAATCAGCTGTAATTTCTTGGTAAAATTTGAGTGGTAACTTGAGTGTATGAAAGAAACAAGGTTAAAAAGCAGTATCCATGGTTATGTCCACAAGGAAAGTCTCTTGACTCCCCAGTACAGTGCTCCCACGTCTGTATGAAGCAGTAACAGAGCTATCTGTGTTATTCCAGGGTCTCACATTGTCTTTTTAATTTATGCTGACTACTCTCACATTTACTGGAGTTCTGTGAAGCTGGTTTCTATTTCATCTAAATAAGCAAACAGCGCTAGAATTGCTGTTGCATGGACTTCAGTGCTTTGTATTAATTTTGTTGATGGAAAAAAACATGCTGAATGCCTTTCTGCAAGGTATATGATTATGTTGCATAGGGTCTAGGAAACCACTTGAAGCTGTAATATGGTCATAAGTTACTGTGTTCTGTTAGAAGTGTTGGAGAGGAGTAGATGCATCCTTGAGATGCAGAGATGTTTGTGGATAGAAGTTATATAGGCTTGATTTTTAATAGCTGATTACTTTGAGAATTCATTTGCCTTTCTGGTGTTAGCATGGCCTGTGTTTCTGTAACTATAAGTCCATGTATTACCTGACTTGCTTATAACTGGCATCTTTACTCGTGGTTTATTTCCCACAATAGTTCCCCTTTCTTTTTCTGGAAAATGAGCCGGTACAAAACTGAGAGCAGTGAGCTTCAAAACTGCAAGCTAACGCTTCTCTGAAGAAGTCACAAACTTGTCAAAGTGCAAGAGCAGTGCTTTTTAACCAGGAACTCATCACGACGTCTTACTGCTATTTCTAAGGAATCACTAGAGAAAAGTTTATGAGAAATGTTGATCGACAGATTTTTTCTTTAGGAAAAACCGTGAACTCTTGAAGTTTATCAAAGCTGAATCTTGGCTTCTTTTTTAATTTCTGCCTTTCTTTGAACTATCTTTACCCTTATGTTTGGTGGATGGGTTTTGTATGTGCTTCTGTACCGTGGCTAATGCAATGTCTTGGTCCCAGACCATGCCAGTCTATTCATGACCAAGAATTTTCCATGTTTGAAGTGGTTCAGCTTAAATTCTTTTAAGCTTGTGTAAAAGTGTGTTTTCTTTCTTGAACAATTTTAACTTTTGTGCTGTGTGACCAGTACTTACCTTTTCCTGTTTTCTGGGTATTACTAATCTAGTGTGACTTCGAGTGGAAATACTGATTCTTTCTTTTCTTTCATCTCCGTTTCTTTTCATCTTTTTCAATTTCCTTCCCTTTCCCTTACACTCTCTCTGATGTTAATGAGTAAATAAAGAAGGGGAAGCTTGTAAACATAAGTACCATGGCAGACTTGGTATTTTGGGATTGCAGGATACTCTTACTGTGGATCCTAAGGCACTATTGTGTGTCTTCTGTATTTTTAGATGGTTTCATGAAGTTTTACAAAACAGTATGGGTTTTCTTAGTGTGGAGACAAAATAAGTATTTGAATTACTGAAGGACCTTTTCCACGGTAAGTAAATGTGTCAACTAAATTAGCTAATCATTAATAAGTTGTCAGACTCCTTTAAGGCAGCAGTAGGCACAGACAAAGCCCGTCTAGTGGTTCCTAAAAATACCTCATTCTTCAGGTTAGCCTATAAGCATTGTCTTGGTAAAGAAAACATTCTGAAGTGAGAACAAACACGCTGAGGTGTGAAGTGTTCACTTAGGAATATGTCTCATTAGTGTAGAGCTCACGTTTTTCTGGAGTCCTGTTTCCTACCCGACCGGATTCGCTGAGCCCTAATTGCTCTACACACCAGGGTGAGATCCACAAGCCGAAACAACAGCTCTCCAGCGTTTTGTTCATCACTTACAAGAAACTTTGGGTTTCTGGACACTTGACACGAGCACTTAGAAAGTACAGAAATTAGGGTTTTTCATGAAACCTGAATTTGGTCTTCTCATACTAGCCTCTTGCAGAATGGGTATGGCAGAGCAGTTTTGGGGTTAGTCTCTTGCTCTTGGCTCAGTTGCCTGGTACCACAGGTGACCCCAAATTTGTGTAGGGTTTCCCAGTATGCACGTTTTAGGCACCTGCAGCCCTGAGCTAGAGCATGCATTGGCTGCAGTACATTGGTGTCTGTCAAGCCCAACAGTCAGGTTGTTAAAGCAGACTTAGTAGTTTGTAGGGAACTAAACATGATTTATTGAACGTGTGCAGTGTGCTTTTGGTTTTTGTTTACCGTTGCTCCTAATAGCCAAGTAGGGTTAATTTTTACTGTGGTATAAAAATCCCTTCCTTGTACAGAAGCAGCCTGTTTTTTTCTGTGAGTTGTTTATTACCTCTGTAATCGTGCAGGCCTCTATTTATCAAGTAAACATTTTCTGTACAGCCTGACACTTGGTTACAGAGGGTTTTATATATAGTTTGGAAAAATGTTTTGCAACAGCCTCTGCTTCTCACTGGAAACCCTGTATTTAATGTAAGTGGAAAAACTTTGAGGTATCTTTAAAGGTGTTTAGTGAACACCCAGGAAAACGTTTCATAAGTGTTTTATTTATCTTTACACCTCTTGAGGCTGTTTAGTCTTTGAATCACACAGTATTGATACTAGTCTTGCTAAGTATTATTTACTGCATCACAGAAGCTGATAGCAACATTTCAAGGTGGTAGTGTGATTCCTTATATATATAAATGAGGCTTTGAAGGAATAGGTTATAACTTTATTAAGAGGTTTTAGAACTCCAGAAAATGTGGAAGACTTTTGACAGCCATGCCCTACAATAGTAGGTAGCCTGAGTAGGTAAGTGGCGTAGACACTGATGTGAGAAATGTTGTTCTGAAGTCAGCTAGCTGCTTTATGGTCTCTTCCTCTCCTGTTTTTCATGAAAAACCTTGAGAGAGCTGAAGTTCTTCCTGATCTGAAACAGGAAACATTTTGAAATAGTGACATTTTTCACAGGGCAGGAAAACCTTTTTACTGAGCTCTACATGGTATGCTAACAGTTGTTACTCCTCTCTAATGAAAACTTATGTTTATTTCTACAGTAAACCAGTTGTATATATAGTAAGGTCCATTTGCTTTTCCCCCCTTGCATTAATGTCCTGGAGAAGGGAAACATTTGGAAATACCGTTACATTTTCAAACAAACTACATTTCATTTTATTATAAATGAAAATTGATGGCGTTTTACGATGTAGGTATTAAGATATGATTGTCCTCACAGTTTGCACACCACAGTTTGAGCGAACATTTCATTAAAAATCCCATCTTATTTTACAGGCTGATGGGGAATTCAGTAAAATTCCTGGTATCATTTGGCTAGCCTGCCTATCTTGAATGCCCACTGGCTACAGCACAGACTTGCACTCACTGCACAAACAGTTATGTGTAACCTCCTCCCCAGCTCCTTTTATTGCTTTTGCAGGGAAAACAACGTTCCTGTTGCAGGGTCAGCATGATGAAATCCGTACCTGTGCCTCAGCTGCTTCAGTTTTTTGCTCCCACGTTTACATAAGTCCCCCGAAATCGTTTTTACATTAATGTGTTTGCCTCCTTGTTGGTGTCCTTAGGGTGCAGCACACAGTCATCCCTCAAAGCCAGGTTTGGGGAGGAGAGGGGGTGATCCTGCCAAGCAGAGTCGATTCAACACCTGGGGGCAGTAACTGCTTCAGCTATCATGAACGGGCTCCCCGCTGGCTGTGTGACAGCCATCAGTCTTTAAAGTGATTTGTAGCAGGTTGGAGACACAAATCATTCTTCAGGGTGATGTGAGCTGGCCCACAAGAGGTGCTTTAAATAGCAGGTGAGTTGTACCCTAGACGTCTGCTTAGAGTGAACAGATAGCTAGTAGGTTCACACACAAGATTTTTACCAGCTGCAGATACCTTGTCAGGTAGATTTCATATTTATATAGATAGATATCAATATATTGTTTTGTAAATGTGTGTGTGTATATACATATGCAAGATTTCTACACTTTAAAAGAAGATTTAATTGTGAAATATTTCAGGTAAGTCCTAAGAAATGTAAAGTAAACGCTAGTCAGACAAGAGAAGAAATACTAGCTTAAATTGCCTGAACTTTGTCCGAGTTGAAGTTCATGCTCAGTATCTAGACATGTAAAACTGGACAACGTCGAAGCCAAAAATACCTAATGTCTTTCAGATGTTGTTTTAGTAAGACAGATGTTAGTAGGTTTCTGGTTTATCTCGTATATTCTGAAAGTAGTAAATAGCAGAGCATTAGCTAACATTCCTCGTGTAATTAATCACTGCCATAGCATCCAGAGATGTAGTAGTACAACTAAATTCCAACTGGTGAGTCTCTGTTAATAAAGAAATAATGTCCCGTGAAGTATTCATAGGAATCTGATTTCAGTTTTTGCCTAGTGGACAGTGTAGGATTTCTCCCATTTACCAGTTGGCATGATTTAGAAGCTTCTTTACTGTTTCCAGCAAGTACGTGAGAGGCAGAGGGTTTACGAGAGCCTCTAAGAGGCTAAAATGAGATGGATTTTTTTCATTCCACAGAGCATTGCCATCAACAACAACAAAAAAGAAAGCTCAGAGATCTTGCTAGGCGTTGCTATGGCTAGCAGCCTGTCATCTCAAGTTATCCAGCATTGTCATGGACACTTGTTAAATGTGGGCATGGGTTTTCTTTTAACAATGAGCAATTCAAAGAGTTTTATTAACACAACTATACAAATATGAGCGTGTCACTTTTGTTTCTGTCTCTCATTGTTAGTCAATGCTTTAAGCTTATTTTTTTTCCCTCCTGGAGGAGCCAACAAAGGTGTGTGCAGGAAGGTTTTGTGCTGTTAAATAGATGCAATCCACCCCCTTTGCATTTACCTCTGGGTTTTGCATTACCAGTTGATACTAGGATGCAGGTGGTCAAGACTTCAAACCCTTGTTTTTGTCTTTTTTTCTTTTGCTTTATTGCAGCTACTAATTAAAATTATAACTTTCCAAACAAAGAAAACTGGAATTAGAAGGGCCATTATTTTCAAGTCCTAAAAAAAAATATTTTGGGGAGTAAGGGAGGTTGATTAAGATGTAAAATGACATTGCATCTAGCTGAATCTTAAGTGTGTGGTATCAGTTAAATCAAGGAATGCAGGTGATACATTCTAGTTTGGTGGTGGATGAAGTATCTTGCATTTGCTTTTGAGGTACTGCAGCCATCTCTATCTGGCAGTTTTTCTGAAGTGCAGTGAGGGAATTAAGGAAAATTGTAACTACAAAAGCTACCCCCTGGGTGCAGATTGTGCATTTAGCTTCATATGGCATAACTATTTTATCACTGGATAAAACAGAATGATTCAGATCAGTTGTTTTTGTTTTTATCCCATGCCAAAGTGATAAATACTGTTTTTAGCGAAACTGATCTCTCTTCTATAGAGAACTGTCTTGAAAAGACAAATTGATTTGATTTATTCTGTCAGAAGTCTTAGCTGAATAAGAAGAATTGACTAATTTTTCTATAAGAAACATCTTTTAAAAGTTTAACAAAACCAACAACAAAAACAATAAAATCTAGGGTGGAAGGAAGCTGAATTTTGGGGAGTCCTTACCGTATAATTGTATAATTCTTTCTTCTTTATTAAAAATGTCTTCAGTTGTTAAAACTTACAGCTAACATTAGCTGTCTATTGCTGTTCCCCACAATTAAAACTCTCTCGTAATTAGGGTTATTTAAAAAATAACTCATACGTGATGGGTTTCTTCTCTGAGACAGGCTTCAGTGAGTGCTGCCTTTGGGGGCGTGAGTGGCTGCTCCGCATGCAGGAGTTGTGTGGGTGGATTTGAGGGGTTCGTCTGCCCTAGGTAAACACCACTGGTTTTTTGGTTTTCTTCTCGAAAAGGTCAGGCTGTGAAGAACTTCCGAGTTGGTCACTCATTTCTTCATTGACTGAATTGCTAGAAAGAGGTGGGCTTGGCCTTGTTTTGTTTTTAAAGGAGGAGTTAATCTTTTAGGTGAAGAGATTTTGGATAGAGAGGAGAGCAGACATTAAATACCTTCAAAGTAATTGCACTGTGGTGATTTGATAGGTATGTGAAACTTCTGTTATGCACTGGCCTTATAAATCAGAGGCTTTTCAGATGGATTTTGGCTTAACTGGTTCCTTTATGGAGATCTGAGATGCATAAAGATCTCTGAAGAGCCAGTGCTCAAAACAGGTTTTAAATTGCATAAAAAGTAATCATCAAGTGCCTACTAAATATGTTGAGTAGCCTTAAACCTTGTCATGGTATGGTCATGAGAACTTGAGATGAAAAGTCTAATGCACTAAGCCAAATATTAAGATGTGACAAAAGATGTGAGGCTTTTTTTTTTTTTGATCCTTTAGATCAGCTACCACGGACTTAAATTTAATTTATGGACTTAGTGATTGCTTAACAGAAGACTTTTTTATTTTTTTTTTTAGTAAGCATTAGTTTTGCTGTGGAACCTTCCTGTACATTTTACAGTCTTTTTGGTTACACAAGCAATGATTCACAAATAAATGTTTAACTGCACCACATTTAATGCCGTATTTCCACATGGATTATAAAGCTGTTTGAAAATATTAATACACAGCTCTGCTGTGTTCTGGGTACCACTTGAAAATCAGATATTGCAAGACCTGTTGTAGTCACTACCTTAAAATCTGTCAGCAGATAGGAATCGCTGTTTGCATTTCCAACTCAGGCAGGATTGGAGCATGATGCTGGAATTCGAGTTCCTGTAAATTTGCCTAATGTGCCTGTCTGCGCTTTCTCAAAACTTGGGCTGGAGAAGAATGTGGAAAACAAGCCGAAATAACTCCCTGCCAGGGTACTTGCTCAAGGGAAGCTGAACCTCAAATGCTTCTTTGAAAGGCACTGCACAGTGATGTCAGTCTCTTCAGAAAACCTTTTGTCTGCGGTTGTTCTGGAAAAGGGCAGACAAATGGTCGTCATATCAAACCCGGTGAGTCAAAGGCAGGTGCTTAGACAAGAATATAGGACAAGTGCTGCAGAAGTATCTCCCTGCACTTGCTCACTGTGCTGTTGTTCAGTGATTTCATGGTCTAGGAACTCTAGGAAGCCACATCTTTGAAGTTTGTCATGGATTTTTTTTTCCCTTAGTTTGCCAAGCTATGCGAACTTTAAGCTAAATTATGCATTTTATGAGGAAACAACTTTATGCATAGAAGCTGCCCTTTTATGCGTTACGCGGATGTCTCCTCATCTTGGAACAACAAAGCCTTGTTTTATATTGAACTTTTCCATTTTGCTCATGATCATGAGGAGTCCTATTCTGCTTTCATTCATCCCTTTCCTGTGGCTGCAAGGTGTTGCACACGCAGAAACCGTGCCGTATCTATCCTGTGTTGCCATTTTCCCTACCTTCAGAGATACTTTACTGACAGATGAAGACAAACCAGAAGTGCTCACGGAATTGATTTGATATAGGATGTGTGATGGAATTATTTTGTGATGAATTTTTCATGTTGGTTCTCCATGTCTCTTCTAATAGTCTGTATCTTTCAGTTTTATTTTCTTCTCTCAGTGCTAAAACTTGTTACTGCCATAGGCAATTTTATTGTAACCCAAAGTTCACATCGTGGGGTGCTGGTAGTCAGCTTCAGGTCTGCTCTGTATACCTAAATTCAAGACTCCTTATCTGTAGACTCAAACTTTTTTGTTTCTGTTTAGCCTGTTTTCCTCGAACAAAGCTCTCTCAACTGTGTGTCATTCAGGCATTTTACAGTTACCTGGCTCATGCAGTAAGGTTCAGTGCCTTGTGGCAGAAAACCCATGGAACTATCTAAATTGCATCCCAATTAAGCAGCTATTAAGAGTATACTTTGGACTGGGCTGGTGCTTTCTGCCTCGATGCTGTGTATATTCAGCACTTCTGATGTAAGAAATCAAGTGCCCTAGAGTCGTGCTCGTTTTGCCCTCTTTGCTGGGAGGATGCTGTCTGTACCATTTCTTGCTCTCAGTGCTAGAGTTTGTCCTGTCCTGCCTGACTGATTCCACACGAGGCCCTTTCCTATAGAGCAGCTCTCCCCAGATTTGCATTGTTTGGGAAATATGAGGGTTTCCTCTCACCTATCCTGTTAAATAAAACAGTATCACGTCTACTCCTAGCCTTCCATCTTGACTGCCATCTCATCCAAGGCGATGTAAACAGCTAATTTGAAGGATGACTCATTTTGATGATTGCATGAGTGTGCTGATGATTATTTTTGAAGAAGAGAAAATAGTTGTGACATCCCTAAACCAAACTTACACAGGCAGAAACCTGGATGTCTGCCTTAGATCTTCTGAGTGTGCAGCTGTCTGTCATACCCAGTTGTGCTGGAACTGGAGGACAGATGGGGAGAGCAGTTATTACTGCTTTGTACAAACGCAAAAAGAAAATAAAAGTTGGGACAGGAAGAAATCTATTGCTGCTAATTAGAACAAAGCACATCAAAGGAGTTCTCGTAAATGGGTGAAAAACAAATCTCTTACTGATATGAGGACAAGTCATACTGTAAGCTACTTTCAGTCTGTAGCAGACACAGCTGGCTTATGCTTGGATACACTTTGTAAATATTTCTTTCTCATAGTAAGGTGCTATGAAAACTGGTTTTGGAACCGTGTTGTTAAAAGCATGTTGCTTGTCAGTCGAATCTTAAAATATAGCTCTACTCTTAATAACTTGCTGTTATCTGCATCAGCTTATAGATGCAAAATTGGCAGATAAATATTCTGCAGATCTACATAAATTTATACCAGGTGTGTGCACACATTCCTGATTAAGAAACACAAAATGAATTAGTGAGGACTGTACTAGTGAGCATGTTTTTCTTCTCCTTTGTAGTGTAGAAGTGTCCTTTACTAAAAGTATACCAAGAGTTTTCACGCTGTAGAAACCTCAGCAGGAATTGTGGCTTGCTACCAGTGGCATTTACCTTGTTTTTGTTTGACAGTACATTATGTAAAGCAAGCTTGAAGAAGTAGGTGCTTCCCAGCAAAAGTGGGAAAATCATGATGTTTAATTACTTTGAAGTGTCAGAATTTTACCTGCAAGTCTTCTTTTTCAGCAAGGTGAGGAAAGTGAAAATAAGCCTGTCCCTGGATGTTGGCAGGCAAATTTATCTGATTTTTTGACTGTAGTCAGTTTGATTCTTCTGCACTGTCACCTAGACGCGAATTGGGTAAGACTGACTGCATAGGCAGACATTCGTGAAGGCTTGAATTCCTTTTCCAATGTATCCAGAGAAATCTATAGCCTTGAATAAACCTTCAGTTAGGCAGTTTTACATGTAACATCACCCAGGGTAGTTGCTGTGAACAGGAATGTGACTACAAAGCCTTTCAGTCTTTAATTTCTAAAACTGTTTGTCAAGTTTAATAGTTATGCACAGAAACCTGAAAGCAGAACTTCCTGGGAACTTTAATTTCACAGAACAAACTGAGCAAAATCCATATACTGAGAATATTGCTAGCTGATAGTCCCTTCCATCTCCCAAACCTGGAATTTTGTTTTTAACTAGAGAAAGAGGACCTTGTTTTTTGTTGTTAAATGCAGGTAAAGTAATCTCTTACTGCATTATATAACTCCTTTTAATTGGAAGATGGGAATTTTGCCATCTACAATAAAGCAGCAATTGTCGTATCTCATGTGCAATTAGATACGTGTGCGTTGTATCTAACATGCAATTTTTTGTTGTTGTTTTCTTTAGTGGGAGACTTTGATAAGATCTGGCGTGAGCACTGTGAGGATGAGGAAACTCTCTGTGAATATGCTGTGGCAATGAAAAACCTCGCAGATAATCACTGGGCAAAAACTTGCGAAGGAGAAGGCCGGATTGAGTGGTGTTGCAGGTAAACCTTAATGTATTTGAAAGATGTAATTGCACATTTCTATTTGCAATTCTTTATAATAGATGATTTAAGGTTTTTTTGTTTGTTTTTCAATTTTTAAGATTTGTTCCATAAAATGTTAATGGTTTATTGGTTGCTGAAACAAATAACTGTCTTACTGTTCTAGCTTGTTAGGGATATATAGCTTATGGAATAGTTTCTTCTAATGTGAGACCTCAAATGCATCTTCAACAATGTTATTTTTCCTTCAAATGCTGAAGGTGTTTGCAAATACCAATGAAGTAATTTTGTCTGAACCTAAACTGAACTAATGGAACAAGTGTAGTTCAAGTTTAATGTACGGAGTTCGGGTTTGATTTGTGCATATAAGTGCATGGATTTTAAACTTCTTACATGTCCTGATAACAAAATCATGGAACAAGTTCAAATAAAGTATTTCAATCTCTGAGGAAACTTCAAGGGGATAAATGTCAGTCACTCAGGATTCTTACATAAAGTTGAGGCATACCATAGAATCTGTACCACAGGGGAAAAAAAAAAAATAGTTTGGAAATCCGACCTGGAGAAGAATTTATCTGTGGTCCTGCCTTTGGGACTGTCTTCAGACAGATGAAGATGCTGTACATCTGAGAGACAGACATACAGTGAGTGACTTCAGTCATCTAGATGTTTAGAACACCTTCTTATTTCCTTCCCATCATCGTATTACAGTTCTTTTAAATGATGTGACCTAGAGGAGCTATATCAACTACATGTCATTAAGTCTTTGTAGGCATCTCTTAGTTTGTTCTTAGAATGGTGCAGTGATGGAGCTCTCCAGCTTCCCTACAATCTTTGAAATCACTGAAGTTTGAAAATAAATAAATATTAACAAAGTACCATTCTGCTCCAGTTCTGGAATAGCCACCAGGGAGGTGAGTGTTACAAAGTAATAAGCGAAAGACAGTGAGGTAAAGCAGGCATGGTATCACAAAAACTTAAACTTGTAACACAGGTCTTTTGAGCCTAATGAACGAACAAAAAAATTGGGGGGCACAGACTGTGAAACAGTTGGTGTAGTTGCCATCGTCTTGGTGGCAAACTGAGATGTTCTGTGCCTGCAGGAAATGGAGCAAGTGATAACAAGCTCATTTTCTTTCTCTCTACAACACTTTTAAATATTTGAAAACCATTCCTTTATTTATCAATTGTTGATTCTTTAGGTTAAGAAAACATTCAAGTATTTCTTACCCTTTCCTGGGCATTTTTTGTGTTACCTTGTCTCATTTTCAAGAGAGGTGAATCAGTTTGAAACAACTGTGCCCAAAACTGGACGCAGTGTTCCACTGGCATCATTAGAGATAGTATTTCTTCAATTTATTTATCGATTAAACTCTTGTTATGCAGCTGCCTTGTTTGATGGGTTTTCTGTTGTTTTTTTTTTGTTTTGTTTTGTTTTCAGTTGTGTTGGTTTTGTGTCAATGACTTATGCTCACTTCTGATCTGCAACTGAGAGTTTCTTTTTTATGGGCTTTCTCAGTTGCGAGTTGTTTTCTGGTATTTATGTTATTCATTACTTCTGTAGAAATGTTGATCTTTGTCTCTTTACTAAATTACACTCTTAAATTATACTGAGTTCTAATACTGAGATTTCTTGCAGCTTCTCCTCTGTCCATCTTGGCATCATTTGCAGAGCAGTTGAGAGGAATACTGACTGTCCTGGTTATCTGTACAAGTACAGATTGTACTGAACCCAGGACTGATTCCCATGCTACATTGCTCGATATTTTTTACACCTTGATTGTCAAGTGATATGTGAAACTTTTTCAGTCAAGTTATATGTGCATTATCTAAAGTAATATCTGCTAAGTAGTATTCCCCTAGCTTGTGGTAAGCTTGCCTGTTTCCCTGTAGGACAGGATAATGTTCCTTCTTGACAGTGGAGGAACAGTTGATGTCCTTTGTCCTGAGGCATTTTGTCACTCTTGCTTGTTTGGTAGTTGGGTGGTTGGGTTTTTTTTTGGTAGTTCCCACAAGACCTACAGAGTAAACATGTTTGGGCCTTGCAGCATGAACTAAGAAGAAAATCCACCTGGTAGGAGACACTAAAATGTTCTTTCTCAGTATAAAGCTGCTTCTAAAACATGGACCTTTTCAGCCTGTAAAGTCCAGGGGTCAGGAAATCTACATCAGGGAAGAGAAAAAAAAAAATCAATTTTTTGAAAACTGAGGCCTGGATGGCTATGTACCAAAACACAGCAGATTGGCTTTGTGTTCTGCAATTTTTTTGCTCCTTATCAAAGGACCAGGAGGTGTGCCAGACAGATGGCAGGCCCCATTTTCCTTACTCCTCCTTGTGTCTAATTGCTTAATTGCACGCAAGAGAACTTCACATGCATGAGACTTCACGGAAAGTTTTTGTTTGGTTCTTTAACTGTCTGTCATCATGACAGCAGGAAGGTAGCTGATGTATTAGATGAAATTTAATTTGTGAGTGGAATGCTGAAAGTACTTGGGAACCACTGGTGTATCTCTGCTGAAGAAAGGATAGCGTGGGTTTTCTTGGTTTTCCTTTTAAGGAAGATCTTTTTAGACATATGAAACAGAAAAGTGTATTTTTTTCCACTAGATGAAAAAAATACTTTTTTTTTGGTAATCTTTCCTTCATTTTTCTTGTGTTCTTGTATAACCAGATACCTGATAAAGTAAACCAGCGGATGCAGAATAACCATCAGAGAAGCCGTGTGTATTTCTCAGCATCAAGAATAATTTTCCTGCCAGGTTATCATTTTGAAAGTCTTTCTAGTTGTTTAGTTGAAGATACTGGCAAAATGCATGTTGTGAAGTTAGTTCTTATACCAGGTGACCTAAAACTTACAATTTTACTTCATTATTTTTTATTTATAACTGCACATATTGAGATTCTAGAAACTGTAAAAGATAAAGCAGTAAGGGGTAGGCTGTGCTGTTGACCATCTGCTGCATTGTGTAGGGCCAGTTTTCTTTCATTTATCGTTCCCCAGCAATACTATGCAATTTCTAGCATGGGGGAAGAGTGCTCAAAACCTTGTCCCCTTCTAGATGCAGCCTAGTGGTGTTGTAAAAAGCCTGAACTGCACTGAGCTGTCTTTCCCTCGATTTCTTTGTATATCTTTAGTAATCAAATGCAAAGTAGCAAATGATATTTGGAAACTAACATTTCTGTTTCTCTTTCATTTCAGTTTTGTTACAACAAAAAACTTAAACTGAAATGGGATAAGATTGCGTTTACCCTGAAAAATTGTCCTAACTCTTAATTTTTGCTGTCATAGGTAGCCTGGTGCACCTTTGTATGGACAGTGAATGCCAGCCTGTTCTGGTTCTAGTTAAACCAAAATGAGCTAGACTAGCAGGTTTGCTTCTTTCTGTTGCTTTTGCATCACTGTTAAGACTTGTGTTGACTTGGCTATTTTTTTAAATAACAAAAAGCAGAATCTGCAATTCTAACTAGCTAGAAATAGCTAACATGACAAAACATTATCTAGACCTGCATTTTTTAAAGTCTTTTGACAGTTTTATGAGTAAACTGAAGAAATATGGTCTTGATGAAGTTACTTTTTGGGGAATGCAGAACTGCTTGGAAAAACTTCTGGAGAACAGATGTTAGAACCTTATCTTAAATATTTGTTTCACTGAGATGGGCTTAGTAAGCATCTGTCCCTACATCTATTGCTAATCAATATTTTTGTTAATGATCTGCTAGAATACAGTCTGTTCATAAAATTTGCAAATGGGACCAAATAAAAATCCTCACTCTGAGGGCAGGACTAAGATTAATAATGATGTTAACTATACCAAATACTGTCAACTATGCAAATACAGGCCAGGGTGTCATTGGTTATCTGTTAGTCTTTTAGAAAAGCATTTGGATTCTGTAGCAGACCACAAGCTGAATATGAAACACCCATGGGATGCTTTTTTCCCACAAAAGCAAAGTGTTTTTTTTGTTTGTTTGCTTTTGTGTTTTTTTTTTTTTTTCTATCACCTAGGCTGTTTAGTCATAGGAGATCTTATAAGATCTTTGAAAATGACTACTAGGTCTGTTTGGGATT
Source organism: Anas platyrhynchos (assembly GCF_047663525.1). Taxonomy (NCBI): domain Eukaryota; kingdom Metazoa; phylum Chordata; class Aves; order Anseriformes; family Anatidae; genus Anas; species Anas platyrhynchos. Next base: position 28,445,073 of record NC_092587.1, read on the forward strand.
GGAGGATAGAATAAATTAATGTTTGAAGTCTTTATAGTGCCATTTTGTAGCTTTTTTGATGAATGCACTTAGTTGAGCAATTCACTTTCAATAGAATTAGTTAGAAGGGAGGTGGGGTAAAGAGGAGAAGGGAAACTATTTAAAATAGAAAAAGGATTTAATGCTCATTGTGTGTGTTTGTATGACAGCCTTTATTTTTCCTTTTAAATACTTTGTTCTGACAAAACCGTATCTGAGTGTTAGAGCTAATTAGAGCGTTGATCATACAATAACTGCTAGCTATTTTCAAATTCTTGGAATCCTCAGGTAGTGAAGGATAGTGCCTCCAGAACTTGGTTTGTGGTGGGGGGGTGGCCACAACACGGGAGAAATGTCTGATTACAGACCTGGCTGTGTTTTTCAAAAGGATAATGTCCCAAATACCTAGAACTGAGACAAGTATGAAAAATAAATTGGGAAAATGGGTTGTATACAAGTTTCTCATCTTGAACTTTAACAAAATATAATTAAGATAACTTGTAATGCATAGTGCTACGGTGCTGTCATACAGGCTGAATGTAGGATTTTCTTAACCTAAATCTGGATGCTTATGACAACAGCAGAATGTTTTCCAGCCATCCTGCATGATTAACATCTCCAAGGGACCTTAAGAACTCTCCATTTCTTCTTGATTTTCTTCAGGATGAGGTAGGAGAGGTTAAACCTGTAGAAGAGTTCAACCTTTTTTTTTTTTTTCAGGCCAGCAGTTCTTTCAGTTGAGTTTAGTATGCTTCTTTGTAAATGTGTGGGAGCGGGAAAGAAAAGTTTTTGTAGACACGTCGAGAAGTCTAGACTTTTCTTCAGCTCTGGGAAGTATATTATTTCTCTATACCCTCACTGAGCTTGATCTTTCAATATTAGATTCTGGTTAGTAAACAGTGTAAAGAACGTAACTAAGGCTCACCTTTTCTTTGAAAAGCAGAGAAGATGAACTGTGTCAGTTCTTAGCCTGCAAAGCTGTCTCCTTGAAAATCTTGAGCATTCATGAAAAGCTCAGCATCAGAAACTGCTCTTTGCCAAGATAAAAAGTGACCAGCATTAATTTAGTTGTTAGTTATTACTTGGCAAGAAGAATAACTGCTGATTCTTTTGACATATTTCAAATTTCATATGGTGTTTCTTTGGCAATCAAGGATTTGAAACATGACCCTCTCCTCAGTTTTTTATATTCTATTGAAGCATGTGGTTTTGGTTACTGTATTCTACAACAAAGCTTTTCTTTCACAGCTGAAGAGTGTGAACAAACGATTTATCTGATGAATGTGTATCATATTCTCTAACTGGAACTTTCTATATATGTCCAGCCCAGATGGGATTGGGGGGGGAGAGGGTGCAGAGAGGAGACTGTTCACCATGAACAAATTGGTTATAATTTTAGATTTGAAGTATCGATGACACCAAGCTAGGTGCGTGTGTCGATCTGCTCGAGGGTAGGAAGGCTCTGCAGGAGGATCTGGATAGGCTGCACCGATGGGCTGAGGTCAACTGTATGAAGTTCAACAAGGCCAAGTGCCGGGTCCTGCACCTGGGGCGCAATAACCCCAAGCAGAACTACAGGCTGGGAGAGGAATGGTTGGAGAGCTGCCAGGCAGAGAAGGACCTGGGAGTGATGGTGGACAGTCGGCTGAATATGAGTCAGCAGTGTGCTCAGGTGGCCAAGAAGGCCAACGGCATCCTGGCTTGTATCAGAAACACTGTGACCAGCAGGGCTAGGGAGGTGATCGTCCCCCTGTACTCGGCTCTGGTGAGGCCGCACCTCGAGTACTGTGTTCAGTTTTGGGCCCCTTGCTACAAGAAGGACATCGAGGTGCTTGAGCGGGTCCAAAGAAGGGCGACGAAGCTGGTGAGGGGCCTGGAGAGCAAGTCCTCTGAGGAGCGGCTGAAGGAGCTGGGCTTGTTCAGCCTAGAGAAGAGGAGGCTCAGGGGTGACCTTATTGCTCTGTATAAGTACATTAAAGGAGGCTGTAGCGAGGTGGGGGTTGGCCTGTTCTCCCATGTGCCTGGTGACAGGACGAGGGGGAATGGGCTAAAGTTACGCCAGGGGAGTTTTAGGTTAGATGTTAGGAAGAATTTCTTTACTGAAAGGGTTGTGAGGCACTGGAACGGGCTGCCCAGGGAGGTGGTGGTGTCACCATCCCTGGAAGTCTTCAAAAGACGTTTAGATGTAGAGCTTAGGGATATGGTTTAGTGGGGACTGTTAGTGTTAGGTTAGAGGTTGGACTCGATGATCTTGAGGTCTCTTCCAACCTAGAGATTCTGTGATTCTGTGATCGAAAACATTTCACTGAGAAAATACCTGGAATTTTTGTATAAGCAAAGATACGAACTGCACACTTTACCAATATCTGCCAGCAAGCTTAAAACAGTTTAGAACTGAAAAGTTTATTCTGCTGGTTTGTGTAAACTGTAGCAAGTGTTAGTTCAGGTAGCATTTGAATTGCACAATTCTTCAAAAACAAGTGTGTTAATTGTAGAGCTAATATATCATCAAAGAGTGGAAGCCTAAATGTCAGTTAAAATGGAGCTGTGGCAGGTCTCAGAGTTATAAAATAGATTCCTTCATTTTATTTCTCTTTGTAGATAATTAAGGGTTAGTCTATTCATTACTTAAGACAGTTGTTAAATGCAGAGTCTTAAGTAACTGCATAGTCAAAACCACAGTGTGATTGGTGATGGGGTTTTAATAACTGTAAAGTTAAACCTGTGGCTACATCAACAAGTCACCATAAGGGTAACCTGCTGAGTGCCTTACATTTTATTAACTACTGAGAAGCATGTGCCAGTGTGATCAGTGCTACGCCATCATACGTGTGAGGTACAGAGACAGCTCCTGTGAGGCCTTGAGGAGAAAACCCTCAGTGGTTATGAATTGCCATCTTGTTTGTTTTTTTTTTGTGTTTTTTTGTTTGGTTGGTTGTTGTTGGGGGGGTATTTGTTCGGATGGGTGGATTTGGTATCTTGTGCTTCCTTGTGGCACGGCACAAGTATGCAGACAGGGATCTGAACATGAAGAGTTTTACCCACTCTCCAGCTGCCTTTTGACTCTAGCCCCTCTTGTCTAGCAGTGAAAACTCAGGAGTAGACGATGCCTCTCACCATAGTTGATTTTGGTGTTTCATGACATCAGAACTCAGCTGACGTGAGAGAGAGCTTTAAAATAATGGGGAAGAAATACTGAATGACAGCAGTACCAACAACGAGGAAGAAATAGCTTCTTCATAATGACAGGAGAAGTTAGGCTACATTTTGCAAGTAGATTATTCTCCTGCACAACAGCTCACCAGTGTTAACCTGGGCAGCATGACAGCTTGTGGCGATGGAAGAAGTTGATAACATCAATAGTTGAGCAGAAGAAACAATACATTCCTCCCAAGTTTGTGGATTTTTTTTGTTTTGTTCTGATTCACCTGTTGGTGTTGGCAGCTGTATGACAGTATTTGGTCATCTGTTGCTTTTGAACGTTTAAGAAGAGGTAACAAGAAAAAAGACTTTTAGAGTAAAGTTAAGACACTGCAAAATGCTTACGAAGTGGTAAGGTAGCTGTAACAGGGTGAGGAAATGGATTTTCCAGAGTTTTGTGTTTTCTTTTGACTAAATGACACACAGCTAAATAGTTACGAAAGACGTTATCTCTAAATTGATTATATGCTTGCGAACAAATAATTCAATATAGTGTAAAATACAACTTTCATTAGCATAACAGCAATAAATCCAAGTCTTTCTGGGGTTTAATTTTTTTTCCCCTAAGTTCAGATTTCTACTTTAACGTTGTTGATTTTAGAATTGTATATATACAGTCTCTAATGGAGTTGGTGTGATTTCACAGTTTATGTATTTGGGAGTATTGTAGCCTGGACTGCTGGTCTTGCTTCTGTGTGACCTTGCTTAATACTGCCAAGACATGGATCTTATGATTTCTTTAGTGTCTTTTCCACCCAGCTTCTCTTTGGTCTGAAAATAGCTTTGGTTACTGAGGAATTGTAACTATAAACTTGTTGACTATTAATATAATTTTCACTATGTTTGTTTCTCATATAGCTGTTTACTACCGTAAGGTTACTGTCTGCATTTTAAACTTCTCATATTTAGTGCAAGAATGCCTAGGGCCTGCTTAAGCAAGTAAAACTTGCTTGTACTTTGATTTTGTTAGGCACGGGTCAGTTTTGATCTTGAGGCCATTTAAGCGTGTCAGCACAGAGATGTGTACAAGGTAGCTTCGTTCTTTCCTTCACAGCAGCAATTAATAACGTGGACGTAACGTGCTACTGTAATTGTGTGTACAGATTCAGGGTGGTCATTTCCTGACAGTTTGGAGTAAAGTGGCTTCAATCTGTACCTGTTCGATTATATATGTTTCTCTTTATGAAACGGAACAGTAATGACACTTAACTTTTTCCTTCGCGTTGTCTATGGTGGAGAGGCTGGATATATTTGTTACCTGTAATGTCACCATTGCTTAGATAAGGCTTTGTATTCCAAGGCCTTGTCTCTATTTGTGATTTAACCTGCCATATTATACCAACATGTCTTTTCCCTGAATCTGGGACGTGAAATACAAAGCACAATAAAGATAATATAAGGTGTTTTATATAAGGTGATAATATAAAGACAATATAAAGTGTTACTAAATTAAATTTGGATTTGTCTTCTGGAACATTACCTCAAACCTCTGCAGCTTTTTTTAGAGGAAGATCAAATGTGTTTCAAGAAAGTATCGTAAAAATGTGTTGTTATGAACACATAATTTGAACAAGTACTATTTTTGTTAAACTTCTCATGCAAATGCTTGGCTGGTGCATCTAATTAAAAATACTGCTTTGTGCAGGGTGAGTCAGGCTTTTTAATTTCACAGCAACAAATTGTTTCCATTTCTAGTTGTATTTTGTGGACAAAACAATTCGGTTATTCTCTGGAACATACGCTCGTGCCTCTTACAGTAATGCTGACTACTGGCTGAAGTATGCAGGTGCAATTTAACTCTTGATAACATTCATTCCTTTGAACTGGTTAACCTTTCAGTTCATGCGTGACTGAATATTTTGTTCAGTTTCCTAATTAGCAAAATGCTTAAACGGAAAAAAACGAAAGCTAGAATAAGCTTTCTGCAATAATATAGCTACTGCAGATGCTATTTTAAAAAGGAAAAAAAGGGGGGTAGGGGACTCTGAATTAGAAAAAGGTGTAAATAAGGCCATAAGCCTGGGTTATATTCACTTTTTTCCACATTCCCTAAGTGCACTGCAGGACACGGATGTTTCAGAAGTCCCTGCATTTAGGAGGAGCTTAGTTAAACCTGTGCGTGTATGCAAGCGTGCATTGATAGAGAGCTGAGTTCAGGTGATAGTTGAAATTACCCACTGGTGATGTTCTGACAAGGCATCTGTTGTCTTGCATTGAAAGCCTATCCAGATAAAGTTAATTTGAGTCTGTTTACGCAACTGTGACTCACAGCCTGATATTTGGAAATAAAACACCTATCTGTCTTTGGGGGTGTGTCACATCGTTCCTAAAGCTGACTTTCCAAAGTTGCAGTAAAACTGAAATTTGTTCAAAAGATAACAGAATTTGTATCTTTTAAACCTCTGTCTTGCGTTCTGTCTACAGTAATGACCAAAAACACCATTTTATTTTTCTGGTGAAATTTTTTTTTGTCTTTTCAGTGTATGCCGAGAATATTTTCAGAATGGCGGGAAAAGAAAAGCACTTGAGAAAGATGAAAAAAGAGCACTTCTTGCTTCAAAGACCACTCCAGCCTTAAATGTTTCCCAGCCTCCCAAGATTGAAGAACCCTTACCGAGCCTTGGCTTGACAAATCATGAGGCTATACCAGAAGAGTAAGTTTTACTTGTTTTCCAGACTTATTTTCCTCTTTGTGTGATGAGATTTTTTTTTCCCCATAATATATTAGAAAAGTCTGATACATTTGTTTTTCTAAGGGCATTTTCATGTGAATATTTCCATGCTTAAAGAAATAGTTGAGCTGTAGTATAAGTTTTGGTGGATGCAGTAAAGATTGCTTGTGAATGACATCTTAGTCATCGCCATTTAAGTGTTAGAGTAATTTTGCTTTTGTATGTCATTGTTGTGCAGTGCAATTTATATTAAAGCTTGAGGTGAAATAAGGGAGACGTTAATTAAGTTAGAACCTAATGGCTATTCAGTATTGTTGAAAAGTCAATTGCTTATGTAAGTACCGAGTGGCAAATGTAAATATCAGAGTACTTAAAACTTTCTGTTCATAAATAATTGCAGAGAAACTCTTGATTCCAATTACATACTTCAAAAGCAATTTTGAATTACAGCCCTTAATTTTAAATATGCTAGCGTTCTGACGACTGGCTCTGCAGAAGTTGCACTATCCTTGAAGTATTTCCCTAACAACAGTTTTAACTTTTGTTTTTAACCTTCACTCAAGTAAGAGTTTTATTTTTCATATTCATGAGTAGCTTTTCTATTTCACTTACAGTCCATGCTGTTTTTTTCCTAAAAAACAAGGCTCATGTTTGTGACTATTCCTTGTGTGATGTGAATAACTTAAGTTTAAAGGAATAAGAATGCATAAACACATTTCCATTAAATGTTATATTTGACTTGTTTCATACTCTGCGGACAGTTGTAAGAACTGGTCCAGTTTTCTCTGTTCTGTGAGGAGGGTTTCTCATTACTGTAACATGTCTGGAATAAGCAATGTTGCTGGAGTAAGCAACAAATGATGGTAAGATTTTTAGTAGTTGTACATACCTTATAGAAACGGGGAATATCTGTTATAAATCACTGCCCATAAAAGTCAAGTACTAATTTTTGTTTGTAAGGCTGTTGTGGTTTAACCCTGGCAGGCAGCTCAGCCCCACACAGCCACTTGCTTGCTATGGGGGAGAGAAAGGTAAAAGTGTGAGAACTCATGGGTTGACAAAGAGTTTCCTGGGTAAAGCAAAAAAAGGACTAGTAACATGTAGTCCCCAGTACCTATTGCCATCCCAAGAACAGTTCTTTGTGCCTAACATTGCATCTTCACCTGCTGTGAAGCTGGACTTCAAAGTGGTTCAGTCTTGAAATATAAAAGTGGCTGTTACCTGCTGTTTACTAGCTTCTCCCTTTGTTCTGTTTGAGTATTGTCATCTTTTTCTATCAGGTTAAAGTCTTGATTTTTATCCTTAATGGTAAAAATCTTAACCTTGTATAGATTCTTCTCCGGTGTTAGGTTGTACCTTAAGAGACAGTCCAGCCATCATTCCTTCTTTCAGCAAGCTAGTCCTTCCCATGGAGTGCATGTGTGGATGTCACTGAAGAGTTGAGATATGCCAGTGTTGGCACTTGCAACCAGTTGTACAGCTTCATTCTGCTCTTCTGACAACAGCATAGGCCTCTGATTTTTTTTTTATTCCCCTCCCATCCTTGGATAAATAGTAGCCTGATAATTGAAAATTGTAAACTAGAAGGTCAGCATTTGAAGTGATTAATGACGGAAATACAATGACTTTCCTGGTGGTTATATAACTTACCCTAATTTCTAGCTTCCATCTACTTCCAAGAGAAAATGTCACCTACCTGTAAGACACCTACTTAAAAATATGTACATTTTTAAGGGGCTAATAATCAAGAACTGTAGTCCATTTAATAAAGTTCTTGAAATAAACAACAAGAACTGTAGTCCATTTAATAAAGTTCTTGAAATAAACAAGTGTAGGATAAGTTTAAAATGGACTCATTTCCAGGTTACAGACACTTCTTCACCAGTTCCTGATCTTTATTCACGTTTTCTGCCACTATATTAGTGCTTTGGAGAACTGTGAATTCAAGATGTGCTTGGAGATTACCTACAGTGCAAAGCATTTCTCTGACTGTCCATATAGTTGCTTTGAGTGAAAATCATTAGGAAATGGGGTTGAAGGGTGATTATCAGTGAATTCAGCAAGACTACCTTTGTAACACAGTAATTGGCTCACCGGATCAGTGGCTGTCATCTAGTTGACAGTTACGTTTTCACTGAGGAATCTGACTTGAGAGTTGTAGTGGTTTTTGTTTGTTTGTTTGTTTTGTTGTTTTTTAAAAAGGCAGGTCTGCACCAGTGGTCTGAAGACCTCTAAAATTAATTGAAGCACCTAACTAGGATCCTGTTCTTACTGATTGAATAGATGGAATTGGCAGCCAGGAAACTGCTGTTAAGTTACTCATTGCACCTGTGTTCAGAGGGGCAGCACAACCTGACAAGCAGCAGGAAAGTCAAAACACAAGTGAGCAGCTGAATCTCTGCTACTGCTAAGGTTTCAAAGTGTACTCACATTGAATTTGGATTGTGGTAGTCTTACCAGAATGAAAGAGAAACCTGTCATTGAAAGAACACCTATTAAAGTGAAAGAAGAAACTTATCTTTGTCCTGTATCAAATGTCTTGGGATCTGTTGTCCATCAGTGTAGAAGAGATGGCTTCTGCTCAGCTTGGGATACAGAGGTGTAGCTATCCAGAAGCATGCCTTAATGCTTTCAGAAGTAGTCTGAGGGGGTGTAACCTCTTCACTGAGTCAAAAGTAGGTTTTATAAGAGGGAAACAGAATGCATCACAGTGATTTTTTTATTTCACCATACGTGCAGTGGGTTCTCCTGGAAATCAGAGGGTTCTATACTGTGTTACTTAAAATTAAGTCTGTTTAAGTATTTCATCTAATGCTTTAGATGGAAAATGTTGAGAACTCAAGAGGCTGTTGCTCTTCTTTATGGGAAGTTTTCTCCAAGCTGGACTATAGAATCAACTCGCATGGGATCACAGGAAGCAAAATGAATCTTCAGTTATTTTGCTGTTACTGTTAGACTAATGTAGAACACTAGGGTACGTATAGACATGTATTTGAGTGAAAAAGCCATTAGACTTGGCATGAAAAAGACACTGAGCCATTAGTCTGTATTTGCTAGACAAGGAGGAGTGCTGCTCTGAGAAGTGCTGACCTTACATGGAAAAAGACACTGCTTGACTTCAGCCCACGTTTGTGATTTGTTGCCACTAGGCTGAATGGTCCTCCTGTGTAATTCAATCCATTGCACAGATTACGTTGTCATTGGCATCCAAGTTGGGGAAAAATTGTTGCAATCATCTTCATTTTGAAATCCCACTCGGTGTCAGCTGCCTTACAGGGTAGCTTGATAATACATGTGGTTTTAACTGATTGTTAGAGGTAATCGTTGTGCTGTTTGTCTTGGTGGTGCTGGTAGTTGGACAGAAGAATTCCCTGGATATCTGCTATGTAGAAGGAAAATCCATAAGATTGGTAGTGTTACTCAGCTGAAGGCAACAAGGAATCTTCTCTTGCTTCTCTAACATCTTCATGGTAGGTCATTGAAAGTTAAGGAAGAGCTTTGGGAGGAACGTAGAGAACTTTGATGCTGCTTCTTAAAAAACTTCTTCTGCGGTATTGCTCACAGCTTTATTTTTGATGTGAATACAGCCATGGCTTTTTTGGACTCCATTAGCTTGTAGATCTGTTTCTGAAAGTTTTTACAGTTACATTTCTCCAGGGCTGAATCTTTCCCAGAAAGGCAACAAATGCTATTTGGAAGGTGCCAATTTAGAATTGGCTACAGAAACTTGAAGCAAAAAGCAACACTCACTTACTGGAAAGTTATCAGTCTCTTCTCTGTGAAAGCTATGAGTTCACTTCTGTTTGCCTCCCTTAATGGATTTTGGGTGTTCTAGGTTCTTACAAAACATAACGGGAAATTCTTAGCTATAGCCCTGTAAACGGTCCAATAGAAGGAATTCAAACTCTTGAGCACTAGTGGTCCAAGTGGTTACTGCTCCAACTTCACTCGCCAGTTTTTGAGTTTGTGGTTCTGTACGGATTGATCCAACTTTCGTAGCATCCATTGAAAATAAAATTGGAGCGAAGCTCAAGCAGTCGTCCATTTTCAAAAAAAAAAAGCTAATAGAATATTTTAGCTATTCCCTGCAAAATATCTAAAATGTTTTCACATTCAGGGATATTTTTGTTTACTTTGGAATACAAGTGGATGTCCTCTGCTTAAACCGGTTATGACACTTGACTTTGGATGCCCTTTAAAATGGGGCTGATGAGTAGGTAGGTCATGGAGTTCTGTCATTTTCTCTTGTGTACTCCTGAAACTTCAACTCTAACGACTTGTGTCACTTAAACGTCAATAAGTACCACAAAAAGGTAAGTGGGGAAACATAAAGTGGTAGAGAAATCACTGATCAGCATGATGAGCGGGCACACTGGTTGCCATTTTACTTTGTTACTTTAAGTACCCAAGTTATGAGGAAATTCTTCACTCAGAGGCTGGGAAGGCACCAGAACAGGCTGCCCAGAGAAGCTGTGGGTGCCCCATCCCTGGAGGTGTTCAAGGCCAGGCTGGATGGGGCTGTGGGCAACCTGGTCTGGTGGGAGGTGTCCCTGCATATGGCGGGGGGGGTGTGAAACTACATTGTCTTTAAGGTCCCTTCCAACCTGAGCCCTTCTATGAAGTTAAAGTATTACAGGTGCGCTTAAGGTTAATTTTTCATCTTGGGGGATCATCTGCTTTACTGTTCTTTTGGTTCTTTAGACGTCTCAGCAGTTCAATTAAGGCATTCACTTATATTAGTCACTACCATAGTATTCAACAAGAATTTCTTTTGCATTAATTATCTGAAATTGTAATTCAGAATATAGCTTCAAAAATAACACTTCATAAAACTGAATTCTTGCTGCTTCTTAGGTTGCTTCACTCCTTGGGAAAGATCAGATTACTTGACGTTGGTAGCTGCTTTAATCCATTTTTGAAGTTTGAAGAATTTCTGACAGTTGGCATAGATATTGTTCCAGCTGTTGAGGTATGTAACATTTACTATGTTTGATATAAATTTGGCTCACCGATATTTTAGAATACTTCAAAATGGCTGTATTTAATGCTTAATCAGTATGTATCCTAAATGCCTTTGTTTTAAAAGGAACTGTGGTCCTTCTATTACATCCATTCCCATGAACAGTTAGCTATTATTTTGGAGCCTGTAGTTTTGATTTTAAAATACCTTTTTGTTCAAGAGTTGTGCCTTTATAATGCTGTTGTGCATCTTAAAACTGGAAAAACTTTAGCAGCCATCTTTTATTGCAGTCTCAGGTGAGTTCTTGCATCTTAAAAGCCATAAATGAAAATTGAGTAGGCTTGTGCTTAGGCTTGAACCTCTGGTAAGGTGCATTTGCTGACAGAAAGAAATAATCACTGCCTCTACTTGATGTATTTTTTATGGGGAATTTTAGTAACCAGAAGTGCTCTATAAAGGGGATTTTCAGTTTATTGCTACAGATACTAAACCGTAATTCTGAGTACAAGATTACTGTTTAGGGAACTTTGTAAGGTGAGTAATACATTTGGGGTAATGCAAACAATACAATTGTTTCACTTTCCCTATGTAGTAAGATTTCCAACTGCATTAACTTTGCTGTAATCATGTTTCTTCTGTCTTTCACTCTTGATCTGACTTTTTTTTTTGTCAGTCCTAGTAGTATTTATTAACCAGGCACACAGTATTTATTAACCAGGCAAAATGACAAAGTAGAAAAAAGAAAAGAGACATAAAGGAATGAATTTCTGTCAGAAAACGCGAGACCTTTGACCACACATATCTTGCTAACTTCTACAAAGTTGAATTTTTATAATAGCTTAAAATGAAAATCAGCAGCTTAAGGTAACCCTCTTTAGGTGTTGAGAGGTACAAGAACCAGTAATACAGTTAACTTGAAAATAGTGAGTGTTCTGTTGTTTGCTGCAGCATGGTTTACATGCAAAATAATTGGCATTTTGTTGTGGTCACCAGGTTTAGTTCCCTAACACCTAATTTATCTCCAAGCACATATATAAAAATAAATTTTTTAAAAATTATAGTTCTTTAGAAATACTTGAATCATATAAATTGCTTTTTAAAGTAACTCAGTGCTAGTTTCAGCTAAAATGCAAAGCAACTAATAATGGACTTCATCTTGCCTAATTTTAGGAATAGACATCAGTTGCCCAAACACAGTTGCTTGCTGCCACTTGATATGCTGTAGGATATCAGCATAGGGTTGTTTCTTGCTCATGACGTGGGATGTGAAGAAGATAACACGCCATTGTGAAGTGGCAGCCTAAGGCATTTAAAATAACCATACATGGCAAGTAAATTTCAAGCTGAGATGTGTGCAGCCTGGGTGTCTACATCCATGGTTCTGTGTTCAAATTGGTCAGTGCAGGTCTGTTAAAACTAGAATCGGTTAAACTTAAAAATCTCTTTCACGGTGAGGTGAATTGTGTTCTGATCTCATGATCTCTGATCCTTTATTGACTAGCTCTACAGTGACTGTAATAGAAGCCTGGACACCTGAAGTTACATGACACAAGTCTAACCATTAATTTGAGGTTATAAATAAGTAATAGTTTACTATGTATTCAGTCATGCTATTTTCTTTAAAAAAATAAATAAATCTTAAGAAAATAAGTTTAAATTTACAGTGACCAATATCATTATTGAAAAAATTCTAGAAAGGCTACTTCTGTGAATGTAATTGAGGAATACAAGTAATCCAGGCCAGACAACAGAAGAGAGGGGATAGTCAGCATTTGTGTAATCTGTGTACTAACCAGTTCTTCAGGCTCTCTCCCAGTACAGTCAAACGATAAGATAATTGATTTCCTGCATTCCGACATAGCAACATGCCTTGATGACAGGCACTCACTGGAGCACTGCCATACAGATCAGCATGGTTACTGTGAGACCTGCCTCAGGTTCACCAGCTTCTCTTACTGCCATTCTCTTGGTACCTTGGTGTATTCAGGGCACCTTGCATCTTAGCTAGTATTCTTGGAGTAAAAAGGAGCACAACTGGTGCACTCAAATGCTACTGCTGTAGTAAGTTCAGGCCCACCTCCAAACTGGAATTAATAAGCGCTGGTGTGTTTGGGATGACTCCGCTTTGAGCTGCATCAGCAGCGTAACCTGAATTAATTTATCTCTTGGCCAGCAGTTGGCTGCACTGATTGTAAGATTTCAGAATAACAGCCAGAGGGTTCTTGTGGGAGTTGATGTTGCCTTCTGACCTAAAAAATCAATGCAGTAACTTAGTGGTTGAAGTTGAAAATAGAAGAACCTCCTCACTTAGCTGATCTTTTAGGTAAGATACTAAAATGTTTTTTGAAACAAATTGAAACACAGAGGCTTTTTAGGAAGTCAGTTTGTTAAATATTGTTGAATAAATAGTTAAATAATTATGTATTGATAAGAATAGGCTAATCCACTATCTGTATATAAATATTTTAGATATAGAAGTAGCAGTTGAGTAAAATACTTCAGATAATTTGAGGAATTTTGAGGATGTAATTGAAATATTGTCAGAGGAACTAAAATGTTTATTTAATAAGAGAATCATAAAATCATAAACAAAAGAATAAATGTCTTCACAATGTTTAGAATCTATGTTTTTATACAGAAAATGCAACTGTGTGATATGAATGCAAACACATTTCTGTTAAACATTCTGGGTGTGTGCTTTGTGTGGTGGGGGGGCTGCTCAAGGGGAAGAGAGGCTAAGGCAAGCAGAACAGGTTTCTTCTTGAGTGGTGCTTTTGTTGGTCACTCCTTCAAACACTCGGTGGCACAAATATTCCAGAGAATAATTAGCAGCTGTAATTTTCCTACAGGAGTTTATCTTGTTTACTTGTCAGGGGAAGGGAGAACACTGTAATTGAAATGAACGGCAAATCTCAATTTGGTGAAAGTCCCAATACGATTTTATAGTGCTGGGAAACAAGCTGAATATGCAGCAGATGTTGTATTGGAGTAAATACAGCCTGAGACAAAAAAGTCTGCAATGGTACTGAAGTTAAGAAAGACAAAAGACAAGTTGGATTGAGTTCTTAAATGTCAATGTATGCACTAAAATATGAGTTGGCTGTTTCAGTGTCTAGAAAGACTGTAAGATCAGTTCAAGACTTGTCCATCTAGAGTAGCAATCCCCACTTTAGCAGCAGAGCAACTTTTTTGTCATAAAACTGCATTGCAGAGTTCAGATTCCACTTGAAACATATTTTAATCACGAAATTTTCTTCTGCATAACTGTTTTATTAGTATCTTCCTACTGCAGAGAAATGCTTGCAGTGTAAATTTTTTTTCAGTTGTGTATGTGTAGCCTTTAAGTCCTCCTTCCAAGCAAAGTTAGCATGTTGCCCTGGAATATTATATTCCAAAGCACTTTTCTTCTGTAGTTGTTACTATATATCCTGAAGTTACTACTGTTGATTTCCTGTTCTAAATAGTACAAGGAAGCGGAGTATAACCCTGCAAATATGATGATTGTAATTATTTCACGATGATCAAGGAATTTTAATTACAGTCTTTCTTGAATTATTTTTTCATCTGCATCAGAGGCCAAGATTAAAGCTATTGAAAAGTAAATTACAAATTTTTTGAAGATTGATTTACTCTTTCTAGTTTTCTGCATGTTCTCTGGAGAGAATGTGATTTTATATGTACAGAAATGTTATCTTCTACTTGGGAACAATGGCGCATATCAGTTGCTTTATGAATACCTTTTCAATAATGTTGATTTGTTTAATATTGCTTCATAAAATATGTTAGAAATACTTTGGGGAGGGGGATATGAAAATGCAGCAGGTCTACCTCCACCTTTCTGATATGCCCTGGAGAATGTTTTGTCTCAGCTCTAATATTCACATAGCTGTTTAGCAGTCTGTTTTTTTTTTCACTGCATGTTCTGTAAGCATTAATAACAATTTTTGTTTCTATCAAGTTGCAGCCTTGTGTCTCAATAACTTTTCATGAGAGAAGTCAGTACTAGGCTTTGAGTATAAAATGTCAAAACTTAAGCCTAGTGAATAGCCTACTATTTGTATCTTTTGAGTTCTCTGTGATTAAGGGTGTTATGAATTTGTTCTTTTGTATGTTATATCAGGGTGTCACTTTCAATCTTTGACAGCTTGAGCACACAAATGATTAAAAGATGAATTTAAAACTCTTATCTTGCCCAAATGTCTACTGGTAAGCTTTGCATTTGCAGCAAGGTTAAAACTTGTACCTTCATCTCTGTTACAAATTAGTTAGTGTACTGTAACTTTCTGATGTATTTTGCCTTGCCATAGTTTCTTCCCTTTTCTATACCAGTAAAGAACGTCTCTTTTTTTTCCAAGTGACCAAATTATTAAGCCTCTTGAATTCTTTAAAAAGCTGGTGGAAATACTGATGATGTTGAATTTATTTCCTATTTACTTATTTCAGGTTTGTTTGTTTAAAAAATAAAAAGATACAAATTGAAACCCAATATAGTCTAGATTGGAATTTTAAGAATTGCACTGTTTTACTCTATTGCCACACCTTAACATGGAATTTGATTGGCAATGCATGATATGCTATGAAAGCATGGGATTTGGGGGAAACGAGCAACGTACACTCATCTGAATTCTTCTTAAATCAATTGTGAGATAGTTGATTTGATATGTTCTATTAGGGCTTTCTATTTCATTTCTTTGTTTTAAATGAACAGTTCTCAGCTATCAAATCTCCCCTAAATTGCTGCATATCTCAAATCATTCTTGGCAACTGTGAAAGCTAGTAATATGCATTACTTTTAAATTGCTGTTTTAGAGTGCTTGATTTAATAGCAAGAGGGATGTTCAGCAGGCTTGAAATTCTCTCAAGGAATTGAAGAGGATGTTATTGATCATTATCTGGGTGTGAGTTGTATTTGCTCTTTAAACTAACCTTGATGTTTGTTTGTTTTTTCTGTTTTTCTTAATCCACCAGAGCGTATACAAATGTGACTTCTTGAATCTACAAATTCAGCAACCTCTCCAACTGGCACAAGATGCTATAGATGCCTTTCTTAAGCAACTGAAAAATCCTATTGATTCTCTACCTGGAGAACTATTCCATGTTGTCGTTTTCTCACTCCTCCTTTCTTACTTTCCTTCACCGTATCAACGATGGATATGCTGCAAGAAGGCACATGAACTTCTCGTCTTAAATGGCTTATTGCTTGTAATAACTCCTGATTCATCTCACCAGAATCGCCGAGCTATGATGATGAAAAGCTGGAAGATTGCCATAGAGTCCTTGGGTTTTAAACGCTTCAAGTATTCCAAGTTTTCTCACATGCACCTGATGGCTTTTAGGAAAACCTCCCTTCAAACAACAAGTGACTTAGTTAGCAGGAACTATCCGGGAATGTTGTATATCCCGCAGGATTTCAACAGTATAGAGGATGAGGAGTATTCCAACACTTCCTGCTACGTTCGATCAGATACAGAAGATGAACAGCTAGCTTACGGTTTTATGGAGCTACCTGATGCTCCGTATGACTCAGACTCTGGAGAAAGCCAGTCTAGTTCAATTCCTTTTTATGAGCTCGAAGATCCTATATTGCTTCTAAGTTAATGTAGTAGTTGACATGCTAAGTCAAAAACCTCTTGCTTAACTAATTTTGCTATACTAACGTGGGCTCAACACACAACAACGGTTTGCATAAAGAAAATGCAACAGTTTACAGAGTTTGCTATTTTTTTCTACTTTTGAATTTTAAAATCTATTCTTGTATGAAAGTGAAAAAAATACAAGTTTTATGCAAATGACTCTTGTCATAGCATAAATTGCTGTTACTTTCTTTAGAATATGTATCACTAATTTTCTTCCAGAAAGGTACCATTCTTTTCTTTAGTGCTGTGAAGTGTGAATACTATTTAATTTGCTAAATGTTGTTTCAATATTTTAACTCTTAATGTGGTTGAGCATAAGGCACTGGAGTTGGTGGGCTTCTGAGAAGTATACGTAGGAAGAAATAATTTGCACTTTAATTAAATGTGCAGATAGGTTAAGATGCTTGGTTACACATGTCCCTTTTTAATTATGGAACAAAGCTCTCTTTCCAAAATTTCTTTTGCTCTGGTTAAGCCTGGGCTGGAGAAACTATAATGCACATTTAATTTTACTTTAATTGCAGCCCTCTTGAGATAACACCAAAACACTGGAATATATTAATCCATAGTTATACATGTTGTGTAATTTCATTGCATAAAGAGCAGATAGATGTGAGATTGCTGAAGAGGTTATCCCCCAGACACAGAGAAGTATGGTACGTCTAGACAATTGTTTCACTTAAAAGCTGGAATATGTTTTTGCAATTTTCAGTGTACAAGCACTAACATACATCAGTATTTCCCCAATGTGTTCTGTATTTTTTTCAATTTTTTTTTTTGGGGGGAGGGGAGTGGTGGTGGGATTTTTGTCATGTTTTAAAGTAAATTATTTATGTGTTTTAAAACAAACTTTAAGTTGGGTGGTCTACAATTAAGAACAATTGTATGATAACTACAGACTGATTTTGTTTAATAAAAAAGGAACATTTTCACAAGATTTTCAAGGACATGTGTATTTGCACAAAAGACATATTCAGACCACACAAGTGAAGTTAACATACACTATTTTGTTTGCTTATTTGGACCCCAGTCTTCTGTTTTAGTTAAATGAAAACCCCATAGCTGTCTGAAAACTGGTCTGCACTGTAAGAAGGTAAACCAAGTGGTTTATGTTTATGAAGTTTTTTAAATCGTGTAATAAATTTGTGAGTACTTTGCAGGAAAAAAAAATCTGTTCAGCATTTAAAAATAGAGGATTCAGTATTACTTTAGCTTAGATTGCCCTCTATTTAAAAATGACCAGAATTTTCAAATTTGAATGTTAGGCTTTAAAATCTGTAAGTGAGTGCCTATCACAAATGATTGGAACTAGGTGCTACATCATGGATTTAAGACTGACAGCAGCAACATGGTAGAAAATACAGTGTAAAGTTTCATAGTTGGAAACACACCTTACACCATTTCAATCTGCCATGTTGTTTTTATAATACAGATGTTACCAGGCAAACTGAAGTATTAGTGTGGATTTAACAGTAGTTGCTACAAAAATGGAAACTTTCCATTGAAGTTTTGCACTGAAAGTGCCAGTTTGACCTGTCTGTTTTTTCTTGTATACAATTTCCTACAAAGAGTCATACTGTATTGGTCCTGCTTACACTCAAACACGAACTGGACTGCAATGCTTTATTCTTAAACATAAGCTTTCTGTGTCTCTTTTCATAAATTTAAAGTGTACCCAAACATCTGATTCAAAACTGTTATTCAATCTGAATGATATAGTTGTATACAAACCAAACACCTATACAGCTTGTGTTTAGGAAAAAAAAAAAAAGGACAAGTTACTATGGTTGACTTAATTTTTATGGAAAATACCTAATGAAATATACAACAGATTCAAAACCAGCTGTAATTCAGTGTTTGCATCTACTGCTTTACCATTTCACTAAAACATTCATCAGTCAAAACCTCTCTTCTTTCACTGACTCCAGCAATGCTAGTGTTAAACTATTGGTGCTATAAATTCATCTGTTTTTTAGAAATCTAATCTGCACATGCTTTGAAGTCTGCCTAGCATTTTAATTTATATTCCTCTAAAAAAAAAAAAGTTGTGTACCAGCTGACAGAAATGTTGGCATTGGCCAATGTAAATCGGTTTGTGATTCATACAAATGAGCCAAGATTTATCTTTAAAGAGTTTAAAACATAATTATTTAAATTCTAGGCCTTCTTGGCAGCTTGTTGACACCATTGTATTTGTGGTTTAGGGACCTGAGATTTGTAACAGCTTGGTTTTCTTGCTGCTTATTCTAAATACCTGAAGTGTTTTTTTGTTTTGTTTTTGTTTTTTACAAGGGACAGTGAATTGTGGAGAATGAAAGTCAGTTTTGCATAAATACTTACACCTCCCTGAACAATACTAGTGATAGTGGGAGTTGTTGGATATTTCGCTTTGGTGCAAGAGGAATGTTTCTAGGTTATGAAATGTTTGAAAATTTTGACTGGGCAAGAGATGACACAAATCTCTCGTTCTTAAGGTGCTGGAGAAGAAAAAAAAAATGTATTTGCATTTTTGTTGTCTTCATGTCACTACTTTTTGTGAACAAAGCACATTTATTAAAAAAAAAAAAAAAAAGACCTGTTTCTTTGATATGTGGGTGTTCTGTTTTTTTTTTTTTTTCTCTTGCAGTTGGTTTACACTGAAGCCCAATAAAACCAATGCATAGTTCTTATTTTCAAGAAAACACTTGGGTTTGTCTGGGTTTGTTTTATAAACTGGAATCTAGTAAAGAAGTTAAGTTGAAACTCATGTACTAAATTTCTACATCTTAGTTGTGACATGAGCTTTATGGACATCTTTCAGGAGTTCCTCTAGTTGATTTTGTATCATATTTATTTTCTGCCTACTTATAGTGTGACCACTTAGTAATAGAGTTCCTCTTTCCATTATAGAGGTTCTTAATTTCCCCTCTGTCCTTCTGAAATATCTTTGCAGCAGCTGCGGTAAGTTTGCCCTTTGAAGTCATCCCTGTATTCCTCCACATGATGGTTTTGAGTTGTGCAGGTGCTGTGAAAGGATGGCAGTGGGAAAAGCAATCCAAAGAACTGAAAATGCAAGGCTCGTAATCAGGGCAAAATTGTAAGAAAATTAAATTTCAGCAGAACTTAAGTGTGCCCCTAGCACTGTGGAGCTTAGCTGATGTATTCTGGATCCCTTGCTTAACAGTGAAGATTAAAAAGCATCGTTTCACAGAATTTTCCTAACCTTTTCTGCTTCAGGGAGACTTGCTGACTTGCCTTTGGAAGTGATTATTAAAAGTACTTTTAATCATACCTCCATTAATGCACAGTGCATCTTTGATTCCTTGCAAAGTTGGGTTGTTCAGGTTCCTGCTCCTTTATTCTCACTTTAAATTCATTGTTTTATACCTGTGGAACAGCAGGAAGACTTTTAGAAGGGTTGCATTTAGCAAACTTGCATTGAAACTTAGTTGCTTTTTCTTACGTTTCAAATAAAGTGTCATCTAGGAAGCTCAACCAGTAGTTGCTTGAAGTGTATCCCTAAGTTAAAGAAACACAGTGTTAAGTAGGAGTTTTTCATGATGCTATCACAGCATCTGTAGCAGGTGCTTCTAAAGGAAACAGATTAAAATAATAATTTTTAAGAGTATTGGGTAGTTTTATTTAAATTTTGAAGAGGGTTTAGGAGGGGTTCCTGTGACTCAGCTGCCCAGCAGCTTCGGGAAGAAGAGAAAGCGTGACCAAGTTCCAGCTCTTGGCGTGGCCAGCGGCTGCCAGGCAGCACTGCCTGCGGGAAGCAGGGGGTTACCCGCCATGGAGGGGTGCCAGGAAGGAGGGCCAGGAGCCTGCAGCCTGTCTCCGCTTCCAGCTCCGCTCCCGCTGCTGTGCCTGTGTGGGCAGTGGGGGCAGTGGCACCGTTAGGGTCTACGGGCTTCTCCTCGCACCCACCTGGCTGCGCTTGCCAAGGCGGGCTGTGCATGAAACACGGCTGGCATTTTGTGTAAAACAAGCCTTTTAGCTTGGGAGGAACGAGTCCGTCCAGGATCTGCGTTCCCTCTTGCGTGCCCCGAGCAGGCTGGGCGTGTGTCCGGCTGCCTCCCCCCCCCCCGCCTTCCATTTTGTGCCTGTGTGCCGGGCAGGGCGCGTTTCCCCCTCCTATCGCCCCGCTGCTCGACTCTCCCTGCGTGAGGCTGCGGGGGGGGGCTCAGCACCCCCATCCCCACCTCCTCTAACCGCGGGGGAGCGGCGGGGGTGCCCGCTCCCCCCCCAGCACCTCGCCCCAGCCTCCCGGGATCCCCCCGCAGCCCTCTCAGGGGCCGGGCCCGGGGCTCGGGCAGCGCCCGGGCGGCGCCGTTTGAGCCTCCGCGCTGCCCGTAGCGGGGCCGCCGCAGCCCTAAGATGGCGGCGGCGCTGCGCGGGGGGGCGGGGAGTGGCCGGGACGCCCGCGGAGGTGAGGCCGGGCCGGCGGGGGCAGGGGGCGCACGGCGGGGCTGGGGCACAGCGGGGGGCTCGGCACCGGCTCGGCGGGGAGCCCCAGGGGGGGCTGGGCTCTGGGAAGGGGGATTTGGGGAGCTGGGGGTCGGGGCGGGTGGTGGTGCCCCGCCGGGACCCCCCGGGCGCGTTGCCCTGGCCGAGGCGGGTGCCCGCGGCGGCCTGAGGCACTCAGGTGATGCTCTGCATAAATACTGCTTTTTTGGTTTATAAAGTCTCCCGGAGTTGCTTTTGTTGTAAACTTGGGCGAAAGTGGGTGAATAAAAGAGGAGGCCAGCTCCAGCCAAGAGACTGTCACTGTCCAGTTTCCAGAGGTCTCACCCCAACTCGAAGCCAGCTGCTGGTACACTACCAAAGCTGCTTTCCTGGGCTTTCCTTGTGATTCCTGCAAATCACGTTAAAAACTGCTTTGGGAACGCTGTTCCTGAGTATCTATAGAGAGGCTCTTGGATAGTTGAGCTTAAGTTTAGATCTGGGTTTAGGTTCAGTTTAAAACCGCAGGCTTGCACAAATTGATGAGCGTTCAAAAAGAAAGGCGCGCATTCTGTTTGCTTTGTGTCTAAGTTCGATTTGCTCAAACATTTAACGCGGATGATGCAACCTGAAACATTAAGGCCCTTACTTTGAAGAAAAAATAAATAAATAAGTAAACTTTGAACTGTCTTTGTTCAAAATATAAGCACAAACAAGTGACAAAAGTAGCGAAGAGTTGCATTGTAAAGAATAAATCGGCTCCAGGAGTTTCCCATTGGAGTTGCTGTGTTACTGCAGGTTGGTGATATCCGCGAGATGCGATATGTAAACCACAAAAACGCTACTTTTTCTTCTTCTGACCAAAAAGTTGACCACATGATTTGGTTCAGAGGACATTCACGGTCAGTAGCAGGGTTTACTAGCCCATCTTTTTGCAGATTCAGCGGAAAGCCAGGAAGAGGAGGTCAAATTTAAGGTCCGAGCTGTCACTTTGCAGATAACTCAGCGCTTGCTGAGCCTTTCTGCTCCAAACACGCGTGTGTTTCCTGCCCTGGCACCCTGTGCAGGCACATCGATGGCAGCACCAGCAGCGTCTGTGCCACATTTCTCATGACCTGCTGCCAGCAACGCGCTGAACTGGGCAGAGGGTTTCTGCCCCTCAGAGTGGCTGCTTGCCTGCTGGGGGGTGGTGGTGTTGCTTCTGCACTGATCCTACCCAAAAAGGATTTAGTGACAGCGGCAGAATTTTAAGCTGGATATTCGTCGGGAGCTTACGCCTTTTGTACGTGGGCTGGTCTGGTGGGTTGTGTGAGGCTGTTGTCTGCACGCACACTTACAGCAGCAGCAGTCCCTCGTCTCGGAGGGATTCCAGAAAGGTTCAGTGAGCGAGGTAATGGGACAACATAGCAGCAGTCAAGTATCAGTACTGAGAGAGGGAAGAAAACATGAAATCACACCTCCATACTCACAGTTTCAATGTGAGCTAACTGGTGACTTTGGTGTGGGGGGAGAAGACACGCAGGAGTTTAAATAAATGGCTCCGGTTGTCTGTAACGTGAGTGTTGTTTGTATTACAGGAATACAAGAGCGAAACCAGTGCTGTAATAACCTGATATAGTGCCACCAGCAATATGATAGCAAACTGAGCTGTGCTGTCTGTATGAAGTAGGAAATAAAGGAAAGGTTGAAAGTATTCCACTAGGTGAGGGGAGAAATATTACAAGATCTTAAGTGTCTAGGCAGTTCAGAATTAAATTGATATGTATCAAACATTAATAGTAATGAGAGCTAAGAAAAAGCATTGCTGAAGTTCAAAGAACTTGAACTTGTAATGGCACTGTGTAATAACCATCCCTTTTGAGTAGTTCGTATGTATGCTGTTTTAATTAAACAGACTTTTAAAGTACAGTTCTTTCCAAATAATATTTGTAATGTATCTTAGGTATTTAAGATAATTACTTAATATTGATAATATATATTTTCAAATTTTAAAACTAGGATTCCCTAGGCCTGGTTTGTCACTGCACCAGTTACGTAAGCTGGTTTGATACGGCGTGTCAGTCTTCAGAGAAGCCAAAGCAGATAGGCAAATCAGTCCCACACTTTTGTTGTTCACTGACTTAAAAAAAATAATAAATATAAAAATGAAGAGAGAGAACGAAGTCTTAGGAGTTTCAGTCAAAGTGTCCTTTAATACTTCCCTCAGCATTATAAATGAAAGCAGTAAGCTATAACACTAGCTCTAAGTGTTCTCGAGGCATTATCTGCTCTCTCGTACCATTAACTCTTCAGAAGTCTTTGAAAGATGGGCAATTAGGTAATTACTTCAGAAATGATAGAGGCTACAAATGAGTCTTCTTACTTGCTGGAGATTGCCAGTAACTTATCTAATTGTACTCTGAGATAAACATTTTGTTAATACATTGTGAAACAAACGTTATATGTAAATATAATTATTACACAGGATTTCAGTAAGTTTTAGCTAAGGGAATTTGTTCTGGAGCCCTTTCGAATTTGTGATGCTTCTTAGGAAAATTAGCAAGGGAAAATATTGATACTGATTGTATTGTTTCTTTATTTTCTTCTGATCCACCTGCTGGTTTCTGTCTTACTTTCTCTGGAGGTGTAGGCTCTGTTTTATTTATTCAGTCACTCCTGGTTTAGACTTTCTAGGTGCAAAATGCTCAAAAAGCAGAAGTACGTGTGTTTTCCTTTACCTGTAAGCTCTCAGAAAGCTTGTTCTTGGAGTAACTCTTACCAGTTTGTTGCTTCTAACACATTCTGCATACAGAGCAGTTATGGCTTTGAAGCACAAACCTTTTTTGCCTTTAACAAGAGAACTTTGAACTTTGCCTCTGACAACATTGTGTGAAGTAGAAAACTATCATTAAATACAGTGAAATACAGATTTTGGTGGAAATAGAATTTCCTCAAGAACTTTTGTTTCTAATTATGGAAATGAATGCTATTCTTTATGTGTAAACTCAATAAAATTAAACACCAGTAGAATTAGAATAATCTTTGTGTTTCAAGATCCAGTTCAGACCAGGAAGAAACATTTTCTGTAAATTATTGATGATCTCAAGGGATATATCCATAGCCACGTTTTCTTGCAACCCCTCCCCCCCCCCAAAAAAAAATAAATATTATGTGTTCCTATACTATATTGAAAAGAAAACCGGTGGTTAAATGGGTCTGGGTAGGAGCACATACATTCTAAATATAATATTTATCTTGTTCATTTTATTTGTGTGTCTTTTTGGTAGGGAAAAAGTGTCTCGCAAGGGTGCAAATAAAGGCTTTGAGTTGACGTTAAAAAAAAAAAGGCTGGATTTTATCTCTGAATATGTTGAATGCCACACAAGTTGATAAACTGTGTATCCATTCGCCTTCCCAGAAGTGGAGATAATGATAATTGCTTTTTTTGTGATCTATTGTGTTTTGAAGCTCATTAACTGATTGTGAAGTTCTTTTTGTAAACCCTTGTAGCTATTCAACTACTAAAAAGAAGTCTTGCAAAACATACCAAAAATGTTCAGTGTAAAGTGAGAACTTGTAAAATGTGGTGCTGAAATAAAACAATGCTTTAAAACAATGGAGAAATGTTTTAGAAGGTAATGGGTATCATAAGACTATTTTGGATACCTGTAGATATCCGATATAGATACTCAATGGGTGTTACTGAAAAGCTGAATGGGCAAGGTTTGGTTTAAATTTTTCATATGTTCAAATTATGAAATTATAATATGATTTTCACATAAATTTATTTTAATAATGACCCCAATTTGACTGACTCTTGAGAATAGACTTCCCTGATATTCATTATGTGTTTTTTAATTTAGATGTTAAGTGAATGTGTCATGTTTATGCTGTGTATGATTAAATTGAATTAATTGCCACTAATGCTTCTTTTAATTCTTCTTCCAGGACTTCAGTGATTCTGGACCACTGTTACTGCAATGATATTACAGAAGACAGCTGTTACATTGCATTTGTTGGATGAAACCCAAATATTTTCTTTCGGTCAAGTGGGTAAAACCCCCTAACTGCAGTTTACATGTGTAGGTCACTGCGTTACTGTGTTAGTCATTGTCTCTACGCAGCAATGACAAGGCTAGAAGAAGCAAACAGAGAAGTGAACATGCATTCATCGGTCAGATATCTGGGCTATCTTGCCAGAATCAACTTATTGGTTGCCATTTGCATGGGCCTTTATGTCAGATGGGAAAAAACTGCAGATGCACTGATTTTGGTAATATTTATTCTGGGACTCTTTGTTCTTGGAATTGCCAGCATACTCTACTACTATTTTTCAATGGAAACAGCAAGTTTGAGTCTCTCCAATCTTTGGTTTGGTTTTTTGCTTGGCCTTCTCTGTTTTCTTAATAATTCTGCCTTCAAGGATGATGTGAAAGAAGAAGCGACTAAATATCTGCTCCTTTCTGCCATTGTTTTAAGGGTATTGTGTGCTTTGGTTGAGAGGATTTGTGGTTGTATCCATCATCGACCAACTCTGCTGACAACAGTTGAGTTCTTGGAGCTAGTTGGGTTTGCAATTGCCAGCACAACGATGCTGGTGAAAGAATCTATGAGTATCATTCTCTTGGTTATGGCTTTGGCCGTGTTAATTATTGACTTACGTATGAAGTCTTTTTTGGCAATTCCAAATTTGGCAATTTTTGGAGCCATTACATCCTTACTTTTTTTTCCATCGCTGAACATTCCCACAAACCCATTTGCCTTGGCCTGTTTCTTCAGCTGCCTGATTTCAGATCCCCTTCTCGACGTTTACTTCAGTGGACTTTCTGTTACTGAACGATGGAAGCCTTACCTGTACCGTGGTAAGATTTGCAGAAGGCTTTCTGTCATCTCAGTTGGAGTCATTGAACTGATCTTTTTCATCCTTGCCGCCTTTAAGCTGCGCGATTTGGATCTCTGGTATTTTGTGATACCTGGTTTTTCTATTTTTGGAATTTTTTGGATGATCTGTCACGTGATTTTTTTTATAACTCTTTGGGGATTTCACACAAAACTAAATGACTGTCACAAGATATACTATACCCACCGTGCAGAAAACAACAGCCTCGACAGAGTTATGGCATCCAAAGGAATGCGTCACTTCTGCTTAATTTCAGAACAGCTAGTATTTTTCAGCCTTGTTGCAACTGCTGTTTTGGGGGCCGTTTCTTGGCAGGTAAACAATAATCTCTTTATCTTGATCTCCCTCTTGAGAATTGTTGACTCCTAAAAGTTCTTGTGCCGTTTGGTGGTGTATTGTGACTCAGCAGTTCAGAGTTGGAGCCTTTGGCTTCAAAAGCACACTCTTCCAGTTCAACACTTTGTGCTGCCTGTGTCTTAGGAAGGCAACTGGCACTTGCCAGTTTCCCCGTATAGTCAGAATGAGCAGAGTTCATGCTTCCAGGCAAAAGAAGTGTGCAAATTTTTTTAAACATACCTACTTACAAAATAATCTTACCTCTGAGTTCTTTGTGCCATAATTTATTTATTTTTTTCAGGTGAAAGCACTGTATTGAATCTAGTAATGTGCATCACATTGAGGGCTTTTCTTAGGGACTATTTTAATGGAATCAAGGCAAAGTTATATTTTAAGAATGCATTATTCAATACTTCTGTTTTGATGTGAAGTCAGAGGTCAGTTGATAAACTGATAAGTTGTTGGTATAAGGTGCTCTCAGTTTCTTAAATTGCAATCTGTTTATGCATCTCATACATTCCTAGAAAGACCAGTTCTTAACATTACATGGTGTTCTTATCTGTGACTTTTCTTTCCACTCCTGACATAAGGCCTATGCATGTTCTTCGTCAGAAAACAAATATTTCTCTAAGAATGCTTGCTCAGTGCTCAAACTAAACTACATTGTGTGTTATCACTAGTGCAGCAGGGTGAAAAGGGAGTTTGGTGCCTGTATTCTTTTTTATGTTGATCTGAAAAACAGCAACAGTCATTCTTTTAATAAGAGGTAAAAAAGAGAATGGATTAGGTTAGATACACGGAGGAAATTCTTTGATCAGAGTGGTATGGCCCTGGCACAGGCTGCTCAGAGAAGCTGTGGATGCCCCATCCCTGCAGGTGCTCAAGGCCAAGCTGGATGGGACTTTGGGCAGCGTGGTGTGGTAGGAGGTGTCCCTGCCCATGGCAGGGGGCTGGAGCTGGGTGGGCTTTAAGGTCCAACCCAAGCTATTCTGCGATTCTGTTTATTAGGGGTGAAGGTGCTAATGCACTGAAAGAAATGGGAAAATAGTTTGGGAAACAGAAAGAAGTCAAGGTAAACTTTCACAGATTAATATTGTTGATTTCATTTTTTTTTTCCTTCAGAGAACTATGGGATTTTATCAATCAAAATGCAGATTTTTAATTTTGATGTGCCGGGTGACTTCTTCATTAAAAGCAAATTTCTTAGCATGTCTGAAATAGCCTTACTAGTTTCTCTGTCTTTACCCTACTCCTTCAACGTCCTTGATACACCTTAGTTAATAGTTACAGAAGTGATCTGGGTGGAGTCACTCCACCTAGTTATACCCAACAGCAGTCAGAAGAAGCCAGGCATGTCAGCTGGCTGGGTAGTCACAGGAGAGGGACATTTTCTTTTGGTGGCTTCCAGTGCCTGTCCACGCACAGCTGGACACCAGATAGCATCATGGGGGTCCTGCAGGATCACCCTGGGCAGGGCTCCGTCTCCCTGCTGGTCTGCTGAAAGCACACAGGAGCTGCTTTCAGGGGGCTGCTTCCTGAGTGCAGGTTATGTGCACAAGCAGGGAGGTTTGGACTAAAACTCATCAGGTTACATTTTCCTCTTCATGCTGATAATTCATTGTTTTTCTTTTTTCTGTCTCTGTTGTGTGCCCAGAAATAACTGCAGCAGTAACAGGTTTGATAATTTCCAGGCCTCTCTAATTTTGGAGAAGTCCTGTTGTACTTTGGAAGGACTCGTGCAGGACAGTTCACAAAGAGCAAGCTGGCAATTCAGCTAAACCTTAGTGTTTGTTATTGGCTAACTTCAGTTTCTGGCATCGTGTGTGTACGTAAGATAAGCTGTTACTCACTGCCTCTGTCCCATAGGTTGTTTGTTCCCTGTTCAGTGGGAAGGGGAGTAGTGGTGGTGGCAAAAATGAGACCACGTGCTTTTACTTGTCAGGGAATACATTTTTTTATTATAATAATAATAATTAATTTAGTAGATAATTATATTGGCATTAATTTTACTGTATTTGTGGTTCTTCCATTATGTATTTACATCAACGAGTTACTTTAAGGCTACAAATACAGTTGTCTCCAACAAAAATCCTTTCTATTTCAGAGGTGTGATGTTTGCCACACAGATCACTGTGCCTATTTCATCTGTTGTCAGAAAATGAAATACTTTACCAGACCTGGTCAGAGCATGACTTAATAAATGGATACATCATTTATTATAGTGACTGCAAGGAGCTGTGGCCTTTTCTCTGTTTTTCTGGATAGTGTCAGTTTTCAAACTAATTAGAAATAAGAAATTAATGATGTATGAGCATATGATTTACCCTCTTGTGGGACTTTTTCTTTTTTTTTTTTTTCTGGGGCTTTAAGGAAACTTGATTTTTTTTCTTCTTTATAGGGGGAATTGCAGGCCTCAAAACTCTTCCTTTAGAGTCCTTTGCAGGGTTTTTGAGTTGTTTCTGAAGGTCTAGCAAGCTCAATGGTAATGCAGCAAACAAGCTTCTGCAGTTACTATGTACTTTCCTTATGATGTTTTACACATATTGTAACAGAGACAAACCGTTAGAGAATTCTCTCTGGTTTTCCTCTTAAAAAAAAAAAAAAAAAAGGAAAGAAAGAAAAGCTATTTCTAAATGCTTATTAGGTTGGGATTTGTATTTTGTTTGTGTTTGTTAAAAAAAAAAAAGTTACTGGCATTAGGACGTAATAGAAAAAGATCTTAAGGCTCTTAGATGCCTTTCTATGAAAACGCTTTTATATGGTCAAAAAAAAAAAAGTATTGGGAATTATTGGGAAAGGACTGAAGGTATCATCATGCCACAGTATAAATCCATAGCTTCAATATGTCAAATAATTGTGCAATTCTTATTTGCCATCTGAGAGATCAGAAAACAGGAGACGGTTCAGAGAGGGGTGGTGAAGTTCATTAGAGACCCAGCACAGTTTCCATGGAAGGAATGACTAAGGATGCTTCAGTATGGCAATGAGATAGCGGAGTGGGAATATAAAATATTATATGTGATGTGGAAAAGTAACAGCCCCAGAGCTGAGGGGAATCGAGTTGGCAGGAAGCAGGAATGAGACAGGCAGGTGGGGACAGCTCCTCGTACTGAGCCAAGCTACCTGAGAAGTGGACATCACGGTGCGCTAAGCAGTCATACAGGCTCAAGGGGACACTGCACAGTCCCTGGGGACAAATTCACTGAGGTTTATTTTCTGTAAAGAACCAATGTCTGGCTCAAGAGCCACCAATTGTTGGAGTACTCAGGAAACACGCCTGCTTATTCTGTCCTTACAGTCTTTCCTAGGTATCCATTTGGACTCTTTGAGACAAGACATTCTCCTAGTTGGATCTGTGGTGCAGCCTTGTGCAGTCACCCTTACATTTTCATGTTAGGGATGTATTTTTTTAGTTAAATTTGCAACATATTTTTTCTTTATGTTCTTAGGAGTGCAAAGCACTCCAGAATCAGAAGCTTCTGAAAATGTGTTTGCTCTTTTTAAAGTTTCCTTCTTAACATTTTCTGCATGTGTAAAATAACAGGACTGTTTCCAGACTTTACAACTTCCAATTTGGGATTTATGTCATCTTAGTAAGTGCTAATTGTATTTGAAATCTGCTAAGCGTAGCCTAGAAGATGAAGCGCTTTGTGTTTATACCTTTCCTCAGTCTGAGGACGTGCAGAAAGCCAGTTTAATGACACTGCGTTCGATAGGAGAGGTGGCTTGGAACCGCTTAATGGTTTGCCATTTGGCCTCTCGTATAATGAGCAGAATTGGCTAAAAGTCTGCGCCTTGGAAAGTTGCTTCCTAACAGTCAGCTATAAATAACTAGCCCTAGCATATGAAAAAGCTGGCTCGGTTGTGTGTGTTATCTTATAGCCAAAAATGGGGTAGAGGATGGAAGGGGCTCTGTTTCATGGAGAAGTTCATTACAGCAGCATTATGTATGCCCTTTGAACCACTGCAATATCCATGCATCGTGTAAATGTAACGTGTATGAGAGGTCAAGGCCTAAGGAGAACGTTGCCTGCTAATTGGTCGCTACAGTGTGTGCTGATTGACGAAAATTGCCAGGAAAAAAAGAAAATAAAATCTCGTTTCGTAGAAAAGCCTTTAAAATGGGGAGAATTAACTCACTGGTGCGCACGTAGGGCTTCTGTGACTCACGCAGAACTGCTGCGGATGCAGGCCTGTTAGCTGGGGACCTTGCTTTAAAGGGGGTCTAGCCTTTGCAAGAAGCCAGGGGCTGTAGGTGTGCTTGGGAAGGGTTGGAGCTCCTGAAAGGAGAATCCCTCTCCGACAGATCAAACTGAACTGTGAAGAGCAGAGCCCTCGGGTCTGTCTGAAGCTGGAGGATGACCTGAGGAAGCGCGAGGAGTGTAGAAGCAATTTGTCAAAGATGATTGCATTCAAAAATGGAGTAACAGCTTTTCAGTGGGACGTGTTTCAGGAGTGACACGGTCTGCTTCTGAGATTAATCCCTGCTTGAGCTGGAGAGGAAAAACACCTTGACTCCTCAGTAGAGACCCGTTGAAAATTTTCTTTGCGAAATCCGCAGGAAGCGTTCTGTGCTGCCTTTACATTTGTGTGAGTAATTCCAGTCAGATCAATAGCCTCTTTAGCTCCTGTAGTACTTACTCATTTCAGCAATTACTCATGTCTGTAATTAGGCTCTGGGTTGGGACAGGATCCAGCAGAAGTCGTGCAAATGACTCAGGCATTACCTCTTCTCGAAGCTAGTAAAATGATGAAAAATTTGGAGAGGAAGGGCTTGGAATCCACAAGCATAGTTCTTGGAAAGGTTTGGAGGAATCTTTTTCTGAGAAACTTCAAATCAGATTTGGTTAAGTGCTATATGCCAAGGTAGCAGTGCAGTTTTGCTTAATTACTGCCTGAAGAGAATTATTATCCCTGGAAGACCTGTATTTAGTATTACCAGGAGAAAAATGAACTATGTCAGAGACAGGTAAAGTAATGGAATGAAGTGCTTTCAGTACATTATTCTTAGTTTTAGTGAATTTTATGGATTAGTAAAGTAATTGTATTCATGATATGCATGAGTACTTGCGCTTAAATGAGCAGTGCTGTTGAACTCCAATTGTTCGTGGAAGAACAGTCAGCTTATGGTGTGTGTGTTCTTGTTTGGGGAGAGTTGGTGATTTTGTATTCTTTATGCAGTGTGACTGTCTCGCAGAAGGTTTTTGAAAGCTCAGGTTACAATGCCTTAATAAAATTGAAGGTGGTGATTTTTTTTAACTTCTCTATAAGAAGAGATTGCTTTCTGAATAGTAAAAAGTTTTCTAAGTACCGTCTGTATTTGCTTACACGTACTTTTGTTACTGTTGCAGATTAAATAACTGTTTTAAATGCAAATCATATCTACTCCTCCTTTGTTTTCCCCTGCTTTTCTTTCTGACTTGTATTTTTAATCCGGTCTTCACTGGGCTTTGCTTGTTGTTGGGCTTGCTGTTTGACTTGCATAGCAGCCTCACAATTTCTTTACAGACTCATCTGCTCTGTTTCTTCCACAACACCATCGTTTCCCCTTTCCCTGCTGTTTCACATCTCTTCAGCTAGATCCTAAATCCCCCTCATGCCCTGCTGAACCATTCTCAAACTCACCCCTTACCCTCCTTATTTTTGCTTATTTTGTCTTCCCCTCTTGGAAGAGGCTCTCAAGCCCTTCTTGGCTACCTGCATCTCCGGTCCCATCCCGGTCAGTACATCACAGCATCACCCCATCTGAGGCTGACGGGGACCTCTGGAGCCTCCTTCCTGCCCTAGCTGCATCTTTGTGCTGCTTTGCCTGAGAAGAATGGATGAGGACAGAGTTCAGCTGAGCCTGGGTGCTTTTGGTAGCTGAGGTAGGCTCAGGCTTTGGCATGGTGTAATGAGGAGCGATTGGGTCTGTTCGTTGCGTCACGATGAGTGCCGTCAGACCGAAATTCAGAGGCAAGTTAACGTGCCTTGTTCACAGCCCCTTGGCGAAATGCTGAGAGGCAGCACCAGTGTTATTTTGTGACAAGAGCATTTGCATTTGTTGTAAGCCTGCAGAATCTGCCCAATGTGCTCAGCCTTGCTGTAAGCCTCATTAATTTCAGAAGTCAAATTTCTGTATTCTGAATATTCAGGATTCAAGTTAATGTGCTTGTAAATTGACCGCCTCTTCTGCTTCTGCTGTTCCATCTATGCAATGGTGTGGGCTTTCCTGGGATTAGAGCAGGGGTCAGGGATGGGAAACAACTTGTTAAATCTGCCTGCCAGGGAACGTGATGGCTATTTTCTGCAAATGTGTGTAGATTAGTTATCAAGTTAGTCTTTTTCACCTCAGATTTCTTCTTCACGGAGTGTATTACGTCTTCAGTTTTGCTTGATAACTACAGAGGAGCTAAACAGCTTTGTTTCGTATTTACTTATATGCGTGTGCAGGCACTTAGGGATATATAAAACCTGAAATTGGATAAATTCAGCTTGGATAATGGAAAGCAGGGCAGAATTTTTCCTCACAAACAGGCAAAAACATCTGTGTAAGCCTCCTCAGCTGTGTTGGCCTGTTGTTTGTAATCCTGGGCAGCCTGCCCTGGGTGTCCCTCAGCAGGGTGACGGTAGGACCGGGTGACCTCCAGAGGTTCTGTGATCATCTAAGTTGACATCTGCTTATGAATTTATTTCTATTTGAATCAGAAGGGCTTTTCTGTAGGCCTTCGTAACTGGCTTCCAATTTAAATTAATGCTTCTTTATTTTTTTCTTCCTTCTAGTTATTTTAATCTGTCACATAATGTTCCCTCCTTAAATACTCCATCAGAAGTGTTTCACTTTCAGCAGTGGTTTCTCCTTGGGAATGGGGTTGTCCTATCTATTAATATAAAATTATTTATTTAGGGTACAAAGTACCTGTAATTTCTGGTGTTTTACCAAAGCAACATTTAACCATAAAATGTTGCTTGAAAAGCTAAAGGAAGAGGAAAGATAGTACAGCTTGCGAATCTCACCCATCTTTCATTGTCTGTCATTTCAGTAGCCAAAGGCAAGAAGTATTTTATTTTATTTCATTTTATTTTTCCAAGTTCTTGGAAATGAGAACACACTGTATATTTCAGAAGTACTCATTTAGAAGACAGGCAAAGGCAAACAGACAAAAACAACCACCACCAAAGACAAAAAGATGAAATGGCTTGTTATGTTTTCAGTGGTGTTGCTGTGAGGGTCCCTGTGTTCTGTTTGCTTTTGGTGCAGCCTGGGGTCAGTGGGCACTCGGAGTAGAGAGAGCTACTGTAGGCCAAGTTTGCCAGTGCAGTTGAAACCAGAGTGAAAATGGGTTGAACAGATGAAAGAACAGAATCCCTTTGTGGCCCCGGCTATGCATGCACAGCCATCTGCTGCATGAAGGACCAGTCATCAGATCATTTGGATTTAGTAAGTCTCCACCTTGCATCTTATCTGCTATCTTAAAAGAGGGACCTATCTTAAGATTTACAGTAATTAGTAGCTTAATTAGTGGTTGTTTTTTTCTGCTCTTGCAAGTTGTTAAGTTTAGATGTTTTAAAATTACATCATTTTTTGCAGCACTAAATTAAAATATTTTATTATCTTACTATGGTGCTGCTCTAAACACTATTAATCATTCTTATATTACTTAGTGATATATTTATTCTAAATCAAAATTGTTGAAGAAGTGCTGACAGCAAATGCCAGCATCTTTACATTACATAAATGCCTGTATGTGTGACATATCCATCCTACCAATATACTTCTCTACTTCAGAGCATAAGATGGCCAGTAAATGAAGATGAATTTGAAACTTCAGATAGAGCTGAGTTGACTCATAACACTATAGAATGCATTTCCCTTTCCTCTTTAATACATGTATGTGGTACAAATTAAAAGCAGGATACAGGGAGAGATGGATCATCATGATGATCAGAGGACTGGAGACCTCTCCTGTGAAGAAAGGCTGGGAGAGCTGGGGATGTTCAGCCTGGAGAAGAGAAGGCTCTGGGGAGACCTCTTTGCAGCCTTTCAATACTTAAAAAGGGTCTTATAAAAAACAAAACAAACAAAAAAAAACATAGAGGACTCTTTACCGGGGTAGATAATGATAAGACAAGGGGGAACGGTTTTAAATTAAAAAGGGGTTATTTGGATTAGATATTAGAAGGAAATTTTTCACTCAGAGGGTGGTGAGGCCCTGGCACAGGCTGCCCAGAGGAGCTGTGGATGCCCCATCCCTGGAGGTGTTCAAGGCCAGTTTGTATGAGTCCCTGAGCACCAGTGGGTGGCATCCCTGCCCATGGCAGGGGTGTTGGAGTTAGATGCTCTTTAAGGTCCCTTCCAACCCGAGCCATTCCGTGATAGGAGGCGATCCTTACCATTTCTGTATAGGACCTTTATTTTCCTGCTGGCATCTTCGTATTAGTAGGAATACTTTCAGCAATTAAAAGTAAATATTTTTTTTTTGGAAATCAGACTCAGTCAGGAATTTGGTGAAAACTCTTAACATTTTGGATGATCTCAAGTTCTGTTACTGCAGAATACTCCATAGGTTTACTGACTTGTGTATGTTTTAGGAGCTTGGGGAGTGCAGGGAGTGTTTAGAACATAGCAATTTGAAATAAAACTTTTAAAATAAAAAGTCAGAGCAAGTACCAGTACAATAGTATTTTTATGATATTCTGGTAGCTGTACTTTTTATGGGCAGGTGTATTTTTTATTTTCTAATATGTTCACTCAGATCAAAACACTAATGCAACGTAAGAGCAGTTTGTTATAACAAGATCCAAAAAAGTCATATACATCATATGATGGAGAAGCTGAATTTGCCGTAGTTCTAAAAATGGATTATAATACTTCACGGTCCGTGCATTCAGTCTTTCCAAGGTTTAGAAAATCCTCAGACTGATCATAAATAGGAAGCTTTCTCAGATGAGCCCTTCAATTTCTGCATGATAACTTAAGGCAAGTTACCTTCAGGCATCTGCAGTTTCAAAAGTAAGTCTTCAAATCTCGAAACGAGTTTAGTCAGAGAGCTCCACAATTTCATCAATGCGTTATACTTTAACAACTTTCTGTAGAATGAACGTTAACATTATTTTTTTTTTATTGAGTCCTTTTGATTTTCAGAGCATATTTAGGAAACTGAGCAACAAAAATAAACTTTCTGCTGATGCATTTGGGAAAAAAATAGGGGCTTTTTATTTTGTTTTGTTTTTCTCCTAATTTACAACAGAACAAGTTCAGGTTGCACCATAATTGTTACACTGTGTTTTGGGGAAGTTACTCTGAAAATCCTTATTCTCTGACACAACTTGAGAATCACTAGCTGAATGCTTCTCTGCCCTTGCCCCAAATACCTGACTTAACCTAACTCACTCGTTGATCCTGACCCTCTGAGTAGTAGGCAAGATTGGGAATGGGAAAGGAATGTATCTGGAGCGATGCAAGATAGCTCCCGAGATGGCTAAGAAAATGATGTATATAAAAGTGATTAGCAATCTCCTATAATGTATGTGCACTTAATAGGCACGCTTTACTCCTTGTGGATTGAAATTATTAGCACCAAATCAGTTGACATTATACCACACGAAATCTGATGGCAGTATTAACAGGAGCATTACCACCTTTTACAGACTTGCTGTATCTGGGCTGGTTTTGCAGCCAAGCAGTTAGCAGATTTGAGGAGTGTAGGGCTGTGGGTATCGGGAAGGTCTCCTTGGCTGTTCTGATTTGATGTCTGCCCAATGTCATGGCCTCACTTTTCATCACTAGAAACAAGACAAACAAACTTCTCATTTGTAGCAAATTCAATAAAGCTTCGTTGGTTCTGGCTATAATCTTCTAGTGGCTTCAGGTAGTGCAATTTGAGAGTGATGCTATCAGCTAAGTTACAGGTTACTTGAGAGAAGTGCTACCAGTTATCAGTTAGTTATCAGGTAATATCAGATTCTGGTGTTTATTTGTGGTAAAAGTATTGCTGTCACCATTTCAAGGACACACAAGGACATCCTTCTGTCAGGAGTACAATGGGGCACTATTTAAAACTGGGACGCTCGGCAAGCACAGAGCTCTTTCTTAGATCAGGAGGCACATTAGGTAAGGAAAGCTTGCAAGGTCATGCAGTATTTCAGTCCTTAAAAACTGAATATTTTGGAGTTAGTGCTGTGTGCCAACAAGAACTGACTCCGTTTAGGTGTCATTTTTTCAGTCTCATTTACTTTCCAAATTATAAATTGCTTTGTCTGTGCGGAAACTGAACTACCAGCCCTCATCAAATCACTGAGACTGTTAAACAATAAGGGAGTATCCAGTTTCATTTTTTTATAAATAAATAAATAACCATTAATATTGCAGATTTATGCAACGAGGACACAAAAATAGGTGTGGTTGGAAGGTCATAACACTGTTCTAAAGACAGAAGGCTGTAGGTATGAATTTATTTCCTTTGCTACATAAGCATGAATACTTAGTATTCCTTATAGCAGCCTTCCAGTACCCAAAACGGGGCTCACCAGAAAGCTGGGGAGGGGCTCTTTGTCAGGGAGTATAGGATAAGATGAGGGCTTTAAACTAAATGAGGGTAGGTTTAGGTTAGGTATAAGGAAGATGTTCTTTCCTCTTAGGGTGGTGAGGCCCTGGCAGAGGCTGTCCAGAGCAGCTGTGGATGCCCCATCCCTGGAGGTGCTCAAGGCCAGGCTGGATGGGGCTTTGGGCAGCCTGGGCTGGTGGGAGGTGTCCCTGCCCATGGCAGGGGGCTGGAGCTGGGTGGGCTTTAAGGTCCCTTCCAACCCAAACCATTCTATGGTTCAGTGAATAACCATACCATTTACTAGTGCTAGTGGTTGCAACATGACTTGTGAAACTTTTTTTCACAGAAGTCATTTTTGTATCAGTGAGTGTTACTGAAGTAATTTTTTCCAAAACAATTTTCTGTCTGCAAAAAGGAAAGCTTCAGGTAGGGCATTAGCTGTGTGGGCCCTACAAAGTCCCATTGTAGATTTTCTTCCTCATCTGATATTTGTGTAGCTGATAGAGAATTGTATTTTTAATTGCAATAATGTTCTCAATGTTCACATAAGTCATCCTTTGTGTGACACATTAAATAGCCTGCACTAGGGATATTTTTAAAATCTCTTGGCATTAAAAAGCAAGAATAGTTAAATGTTTATTTTTAATGATGCAATATAGTATGTTGTCATCTTATGCTAGGTACATGATATTCTGTTCAGTGCATTAAGTCCTGATCCTGCTGATATTTACCAATGTACATATTTTATGCACATAAATAATTTTGTGGCATGTGATTTCTCTGCTTAAATGGGTAAAGCTGAGCTGTGATCAGGGTTTTCAAACCTAAATCCTGTGCTGTCAGTGACTTCAAATGCATTCCTTTCAGAAGAGTGATCCCTGCTTGCCAGCCACTTTCTCCCCAGATATCCAAATTGAGCTTTCATTTCTCTTTAGAGTACTTCACTGTGTAACATATGTGGAAAAATAAGTCTACATTTCATATAGTAACTCCCATTCCATGTTTCAGGACCCAATTACATTTGATCAGACACAGGGAATTATTATTAAAAACCATACCCAGCATACAGGAAGGGTTTTTCATGCTGTACCTAAA
The DNA here is from genome assembly GCF_047663525.1 of Anas platyrhynchos. NCBI lineage: Eukaryota > Metazoa > Chordata > Aves > Anseriformes > Anatidae > Anas > Anas platyrhynchos. The sequence continues at coordinate 28,482,818 of NC_092587.1, forward strand.
TCTCTCTCTATATATGTGTGTTTTTTTTTTTTCTTTTTAGCCAACCAATGGAATCTTCATGAGCGCATTTCTCATTGTTTTGCCTCTGGAATCCATGGCTCATGGGCTTTTTCATGAATTGGGAAACTGCCTGGGAGGAACGTGTGTTGGGTATGCTGTTGTGATTCCCACCAACTTTTGCAGGTATAGTTACTGTGCACTTCAACCTCACCGTAGTGTAAGTGAGCTGTTAGCCAATAGAGGCAATCCAGTGCTGCTGCTTGTAGTTTTTCAATAAGAAAATACTCCTTTAATTAATAGACAAATTTTGTACTTTCATTTCTTTCACCTTTCAAAAAGAATGAGTAACTAATTCCACTGGGTATCTTGAAGAACCAAATCTCTTACTGTCATGACTAACGAATATCTATGAAGACTTATATATATAACATATATAAAAGCATGCATTTTGTAATCCTGAATCTCGTTGATTATGTATTGATGTTGAGGTATATATGCACACATACCTGCATATACCTGGTTTGTTCCAGGCCCAGTTCATCATTTTCTAAGCACTGAATGCCATTATCTGAAACTTGCTTCTGATGCTGAAAGATCAGCATCTGAACAACACACACAAGTAAGAATTATTCTATCTGTGTAAGTGAGTTCCATATTGAATAAAAGCTACTTTGGAGCAGAGATATATGAATTCAAAATATCTGAAGAAAATGAGTACTTGAATTTTTCAAAGTCTATTGTTGGAACTCATTTGCAAGAGTTTTTTTGTGGAGATATGCATTCATTCTCCTGCACTTGGTTCCAATTGTGTGTGAACAAGTGCCTGTCTGAAGGCAGTGTACTCACAGTAAGACTCCATGAAATAGTTGAAGCCCAGCATGTTCACATCACTGCTCGTCTTCGTTCAGCAAGTTCAGAGTGCAAGCAGAGCAAGTGTTCAGTCCAAAGATGCTCTCTCTCTCTCCCTGCCACTTACCTGTATGGGGTTGAGTAAAGACTACATTCTGAAATGGAACAAGTGTGGTGGGAGGAGGAGATAGTGGCTCCTCATTCAACTGCAGTATTTGGCATTGTTTGTAAGCTGCACATTTCAAGTCAATTTGAGTATACAACATTGCTACTTCATAGAGGAGAAAATATGCCACGGGAGGGGGGGGAAATGCCAATTGCTAGAAGTCCACTAAACATGAAACTGTTGTTGATCATAACTGGTTTTCTTCTCTTTAGTCCTGATGGCCAGCCAACTCTTCTTCCACCTGATCATGTGCAAGAGTTAAACCTGAGGTCTACAGGCATGCTTAATGCCATCCAAAGATTTTTTGCGTATCACATGATTGAGACATACGGCTGTGACTACTCTACAAGTGGGCTGTCCTTTGATACCCTTCACTCCAAGATCAAGTCTTTTCTTGAACTTCGGACTGCAGATGGACCCAGACATGATACCTACATTTTGTATTACAGTGGTCACTCACATGGCACTGGTGAATGGGCACTAGCAGGTAACTGTTTCGTGATTTTTTTTAGTAGTAGCTTTGGCATTGATAAACATTCCAAATTATTGAATTCTTTCTTGTAAAAAGAAAGAAAAAGTATTGCTAAACTTCTGGTTTGGTCACACTTTCTATCTGATAGTTTGGAATGACAAACACCAGTGTTTGGAGTACAAGTTCATATGAGCTCCTGGCAGGGAAGGAGGAAAGGAATGTGTAATATACAGAGCATGACTGTTGAGAAATTCAGGGGCTATGAGGAATCATCAAAATAGGTAATGTTGCAGGCTGACTACTTCTACTACTGGAAAGAATGCAGTAATGCATTAATGCAGAAGCCCCTGTTCCATGCAGTTAACTCGATCTAAAGAAGCAGCCCTTTCCTTACCTTTCTCTGTATGACAGTCAGGTGTGTTACTGTGTGAACCTCTGTATCATTTTTTAGTATTTAATCACTTTGATAAAAATCCTTTTGAAACTAGCTGTTCTTATAGTTGTTCACAAAATTCTCTGATTATTGTTGACCCCAAATGTATGCTTACAAGTTTAAACATGATTTCTTATTCCACTTACAGCTCAAAAAGTTGCCTTTGAAGATCATTTTTCTATTCCGGAAAAGTAATATGGAAATGACCCCCTCTTTCTCTAAATACAGATTTTCCCTGTATTTTGAGGGATATTTGTTCACTGTATTGAACAAGAGTAATCTCATTCCCTGGATGTGGTAGAACAAGCACACTTCCTTATGAGTGAATTATACAATGTTCTGTATTGCTGTGACAGCTAGTCTGTCATGAAGGACTGCCTGTACGTCCTTAAGATGTACTCTGTATTTTATAAAAGATAGAATTAATCAAAATGTTAGGAAGCAGGTGTAAATCTCGTGCTAGAAAAGCAGGACTTCTAACATACAGCAAACTTGTATCATGGTAGGAACTATGGTTTGCTGACATCCTAGAGTTTGGGAGTCATTGTGGGTGCAATGTAGCCTCAAGACGACAAATGCATATATAGAGGGTTGATTCAATGCATAAAAATATGTTTGGTATAAACTTCACCCTTTTTCCCTTTTCTGGCCCATTTTTGATCTCTTTGTAATAATGCAGTTCTACCCCAACTGTGTAAAAATTGTTCTTTGGTAAACCTGTGAAGCTTTCACATACTGATGGGCTTAGCCTTGCTGTCTTGCTGTACAGAACGGGGCTTCTGATGCTTCTGTGTGCAAAAAGTGAATCTTCTAGTAATAACTTTGAAAATTTGCAACTTGTTTTCTTCGTGGGACAGAATTCACTTTCACAGATAGCACTCAGCCTGTGAGCTGCTGTCTGCTTGTCAGCAATCTCTCTTCAGGAGCATGTGCTCTGGAGCAGTGTAGACAGATTGGAGCTTTGCATGCAGTTGTGCTGAGCTGTTTGGCCACAGGTCAGTCTTCATCTGGAGGCCCAACACCTGTTTTGGTGCAATTCCAGACCTGAAGTACTACACCTGCTGAAGAGCAATGCATATTTTTTTCTCAAAGCCTTCATCTGTATCAGCGGATTAAAAAAGCCACAGCAGTTCTCAGTTAGCAGGAGTGATGTAATGCAGTGTGTGCCAATATTGCTGAATTACTTCTCTGAGAGTAGGGTGGTCTTGTTCCTGAGAGCAGCTGTGCAATTGCCAGGCATGTCCACACGAGGTGTGGAGCCTGCTACCTGCAAGACTGCCTCCTGCCAGGGCTCCAGCCGGCTGCATACACTGCTAGGTTATGTACAGATGAAAGCTGATGCAGAAATTCAACAGCTTCCAGATCACGGCTTACATCTGGCCAGCTTGGAGTGTGGCAGAGGAGCTGAGATCTCTGTGTACCTGTTCAGAGAGCTATAGTCTGTATTATGCTCTGTCTTTACTTTTCAGGTAATGGTGAAGGTACCAGTTGCAATAAAAAGAGTTACTGTGATAACAATATAGTGTATAAATGTGGTGGTTTTCAGCTTTCACAGCAGTTCTTTCTCAGTTCTCTATCCAAGCACATCTTCAGCTTCTACTCTGAAATAATCTATAGTCACAGAAAGGAAAGGAACAAGCACTTGGTGCTTGTCTTGAATCCTTTTTTGTGCTCAGTTTCATTGTGATAGTTGGATGTGTTATGGAGCATAACTTGATAATCCTGCCAGATAGCACAGCTCCTGAACATAACCTGAAGTACAAACTGAGAAGACTAAGGATATTTGATTGTATGAAGTTCTGTGTGTTGGGCAGTGGTGCTTTGTGGCAGATGGAACATCTGGTCGTTATCTCCTGCAATGTGTGCCGTCCTCTGGCCTCTGGAGAGGGTTAAGAGGGATGGCAACCAGGAAACACAACATTTGGATCTAACAGAAAGGAGCATCTCACTGCTGGCTTATGCACTGCTACAGCACAGCAGTAGCAAGTAGTCTTTCCTTTATAATGACATCCTTTTAAAGGAGGCTTACTGGATTCTTTAGTTCACTAATGATGTTTCTCTGTTGTTGGAAGGTGGGATGTAACACAGCGGTGTACAAAAGAAAACTGTTAACTAGTCATGCATAAAGCATGAGCAGTCAGACGACCTGGGAGGTCATGTTATTCTCAGCTAATGCAAAGGCAAGAGCTGGGCTGCTGAAGTGTTGTCTCTGTTGCTGAATTGTCAGCTTAACTGCCTGTGAAGCCTGCCTAAGAGCCAGATGTGGCCAGACACATGGATTTCTTCCTCAGCTTGGTGCCTGAATCTTTTGCCAGCTGATCAATGCATGTGTTTGATGTCGGTAGGGTTAGAAAGGAGGGTGTGTTTGTGTGCATATGAAGGCTGAGTTGGTTTTCTTTGGACAGTTTACCCTTGCATAGTTACACCAAAATAAAGTTTACTTACAAGCCTTTCAAATGTTAACAAATCCATTTTACTGATAATTGACACAGAAGGCTTACCTAGGAAAAAAAAAGGAAACTGGCTTCTATACAAACCTCTATTGTAAATATTGTAAGTACAGCAATCTGGGGATCGTGTACCAAGACTGTCATTACTGTACGTTTGTATATTATGATTTTCTTTGATGCTATTTTTGCAGGTTTGCATTTGTTTTGGAGAAAGTTGTAGCCCTGTAATTTTGCTTTTACTATAACTGCAATATCGTGCTCAAAGCCTTAACTCCAAGCTATTAATTTGAAGCACTTTTTTTGTCACCCCTTATAGACAGAAATGTGAGTGCTGAAATACGCAGCTACTCTGTTTGAGATTTATCTGTGCAGTTCAATTGCTAGTAACAAGATTTTAAACACTGCTAAATGTACTTATGCTACACAATGAAAATCACTATGGAGTTGAAATGCAGTTATTTTAAATAATGTTTTTCTACCTCTTCTGAAAGTCATCTTTTTTTTTTTTTTTTTTTTAAAGCTGACATTTTCAAACTAGTGTTTTTGCTGTAAATCTGTATCATAGCTCCAACTTGCTAAAACGCAGACATAATTTCCTCACATTAATAGTCACTGTGGAGCCAGGGGAGTTTTATTCACTTGTTTGCAAGATATTTTCCTTGGGCACTTGAGTCTGCTTTTCAAAGCTACGTAGATTCTGAAGTATCCGCTACACTAGGCAGAAGGAATCCCCACTATAGGTAACTTTGCTTAATAAAAACGTGCTCTTTCACAGCATAGCTGGAGCATGAGCTGAGATGGAGCATGAGAAATTGGACACTCAAATTGCAAGTGTCATAGTTAAAATTCTATCGAGTTTTCAGTTTCTTCATGTTAATGTTAAATACATTTCCTTGTTGCAGGTGGTGATGCTTTACGGCTTGACACACTTTTGGAGTGGTGGAGAGAAAAGAACGGCAGTTTCTGTTCCCGACTCATCATTGTGCTAGACTGCGAGAACTCTCAGCCTTGGGTTAAAGAAGTAAGGAAAGTAAACGACCAGTACATTGCAGTGCAAGGAGCAGAACTGGCCAAGGTTGTAGACGTTGAGGAAGCAGACCCTCCACAGCTTGGCGACTTCACCAGGCAATGGGTTGAGTACAACTGTAACCCTGACAGCAACATCAGCTGGTCAGAAAAGGGTCGTACAGTGAAAGCCCTGTATGGCGTGTCAAAACACTGGAGTGACTACACTTTGCATTTGCCAACGGGAAGCGATATTGCCAAACACTGGATGATTTATTTCCCACGTATTACCTATCCATTAGTGCATTTGGCAAACTGGTTTTGTGGTCTCAATATGTTCTGGGTCTGTAAAGCATGTTTCAGGTGCTTGAAAAGATTGAAAATGAGTTGGTTTCTTCCCGCAGTGCTGGACACGGGACAGGGTTTCAAACTCGTCAAATCCTAATTAGGAACCAAAGAGGAAACGAAGTGAGAGCTCTGGGAACTTTCTCACTTTAAAGTATTTGCAACTTTTTGTATGACTATTTTCTCTGAATAAATCTGCTACACTCACTTTGTTAAGCTCTTTAAACAGCTAAAGTATATGCAACAGTTAGAAAACTGCAGTCTTAAACAGAAGAGGCTAGGACTATAATAATTGCGTTTTGTTACTGAACTGTATGTACATATGTAAGAAATTTAATATGACCATGCATTTTGGAGGCAGTTTGCGTGTTCATATGTGTTACTTTAAGCAGCCTTTTTTCAGAACCACCAGTGTGACAGACAGGAGCTCCTATGAATATGAGAGCATGCTTACTTGTCATTTATATCCTGTGTAAGGTTCAAATACGGGAAGGGAAACAAGCTAATCTTAAAATCAATATTTATATTCCTGAATTTGTTTGGTGGGATCAAGGCTATTATGAAATAGCACTGAGCCAAAAATTAAAAGAGAAGAATGGTCACTGTAGATAAGTAGCTACCAAGAATCTTGTTTTATTTGCTTTTGCATCTTCAGCTCTTGCATCATTCTCTACTGCCATCAGTGGAAATTTGCTACAGAAAACAAGGAAATCAGACAATCTTGTAACGTTCTGATGGAGTTAAAAGTGCACTGAGAGGTTTTTTCCTCACTTGTCAGGGTGGTTCTGTCTTTTTCAGGCTCTTACCTGTTTGTATTTTTGAAAAGCTACTCTGAAGTAAAAAAAAAAAAAAAAACAACAAAAAAACAAACAAACAAACAAACAAACAAGGAATTTAAGTAAGAAACTAGTCTATAGATTAAAAATAAGAAATACAAATGCTGCCTTGCTTCCACATCTGAAGTCTTTGCTGTGCCTAAGACCTCAGTCCTGTAAAATGTTGAGTCTGGGATTAGACAAATGGGTTCACGCCCAAAAGTATTAAATCTGTGAGCAAGCAGTTTGTCAGGAAAATTATTCCCATAAGCCAGCACTGTAGTACGCTTTGTGGTGTTGCACATGTGTGTACAATCCAAACATTTGAAAATCAAGAAATTAGTCCTTTTTATTTTGAAAAAGTTTGGAACATCAACCATAACACTTCTTGTTAACTACAACGGGTACATCTTGCTCTCTTTCTTCTGCTGTTACATCTTTATGAACATTGTCTGTATCTTTCTACAACAAGAGGAACTGAAAAGCGTGGGATTTCTGCCCTGTGCTGGGAACTGTAAGTAGACTAAAGTGAAAATCTGCTCTGCAGTGTCGTGACACACAGTTTTGTACAGAACAAACACAACATTTGGTGCTGATCTTTTGCCTCAGTTTATTAAATGGTTTCCAGCATATTTATTAAACTGTTAGGTTTTTCTGTAGGATGGACTGTGTGATCTTTAGCAGTTTGTTAGAAATTAAACGAAGAGTCAGCTCTTCAATCTGCAAAAAGATTATTTGCAAAACCAATCATGTGTTTTTAGATTTGTTTCAGTTTTCACAATTAACTCTAGTTTTCTGAATTTGTAATAATATTAACATTAACTAAGGTTATTCCTACTTTTGATTTTATTTTTTAAAGCAAAGGCATGGTGAAAATACCTTTTTAATCTGAAATATATGTTTACAGCCATTGAAAACTGTGAGGCCTTTTTGGACAAAGAGACTGTATTTTGTCTTTCAAAATCCAGGGTATAGGATGATGAGCCTCAGGAATTCAGCAGTATTAATTCACCACTTCTATACTAGTTAATATCAAGACATCCTACCACTGCCCATGTTCCCAGGCAAGGACCAGGTGAAGGCAGAGCTCTCCTCTGGTGCCTGGTACTCAAGGAATTCCATGGGTCTCTGCCTAGCCCCAGCCCAGCCCCATGTGCACTCTGTGAGAGACAACACACCAGAAGCTCCTCATGGCAGCGAGGGATTATCCCTCTGCTGTGCTAAGTATTAAATACGGGGGCAAAGCCTGAAAGAGAAATTTAGACTTAATTCCAAAGAATGTTACAAATATTATCATTGACATGCAAGTTATTTTTATCTACTGGTGACACGCTCAAGAATTTATTATATGGATTTATATATATGGATTAAGAAGGGTAGCTTGAGGTCTAAACTTTTTTTTTCCAAGATGCTTGTTTGTACTGTACATTCAGAAATTTTGTTATAAAGGTTGCTATAAATTTATATCAATTTTATGTTGACTTTTTTTTCATTTACTTCCCATACATTATCAACCTTGCTGCAAATGCACAAAGTCCTACAAACTTTAGTCTTTGTTTTTCTCTGAACAAGTATGGGAATAAAAGCCATCTTCTTAATTTTTGCACTACGAGAGTTAAGTATTTGCTGTTCATTATGCTTTGCATGCCTTGTGATTGTTGTTGTCTAGCCTTCAGTTTTTCCTAGAAATTTCATCAGTTTTATTAAGCGTTCCCTTTATTTTGCAAAGACATAATTAATGTTGTGCTAGCTGTAAGCATCTATGGTGCCAGCAGTGGACAAGGTAACGGTTAAATTTCTTGTGTATAAATACCTTTCTTTGGGAAGATTTTTATTGGAGATACTGTTTTTAAATCTGTAAATAGATTTTTTTGTGTATTTGTGATATTGCTTAAATATATTTTGCTGGTTTGGATGCTCATTTCCATTTCATGTTTTTATTTGTCACTTCCAAAACTTCTGTGCTCCATCTTGAATTAAGTCTGTTCTTTTTTGTGTACATCTTGTTTCAGGGTTGTTTTTTTAGATAGAAGGTACAATGGGGCTTTCTGAAAACACTAAGGATTATTTGTAGCTTAACAATTCGATAGAAATGATAAATATTAACTTAAATTATTAACATACCCTTTACCTTCTCATTTTTTATAATTTAGTCAACAAGCTAGTAAAAGTGTTCCTTGTGCTTTGAGGTATTACTTTTTAGAATCTTAACTGAAGATTTCATTGATGTATTTGTATTTATTCAAACTTGCCATCTCCGGTAAGATCAGACTCTAAAGTTAATGGAGGGTTCCTGTTGAATTAGATCAAGCCTGGGAAAACAAAGCAGAAGGAAACTGTGATGGTGTGCAGTGTTGAAGAGGTCAAATCTTAAATTACTGCTAGGGATGTTCTTGCACTCCCTCCTCACAAAACACTCCTACTGTCACTCATAACAAGCTGGGGCTGGGCCGTGACCCTCTCAGTGAAGACTACGGGGGGAAATGCCAGAGAAGCAGAGCTGCTAGTGTGAGGTGCAGGTGATGGGCACAGCAGTGCCCAGCTGGTATGCAGAACTGTGGAGGCAGTCACCGCACCATTAGCAGTGTTAAGACACCAAAAAAAAAAAATAAATCAAATTTGACTCAAAGATTTTTATGAACTTAAAAATGTTCAAATCATGTTTCTCCTTTGGTGCTGTTACATATTTTTGTTGGAAAATAAAGTAACCTAGAACACCTAGTAAATAGATTTTATTTATGCCATTACTGTGGCATAAGAATTTAATTTTAAAAAGCTCTTTAAATTCAGCTCTCTTGAACACTGACCTGTTTTCAGAAAGCCTTCTGTTGTTGAAATCCTGCAATTGTTGGTTAGGAAGAAAGATAAAACAGACTCATCGATAATACAGTATTTAGTTGCACTTGACTAGTATGTAGGATGAAAAATGCTAATATTAAGAAAAGCCCACAACATTTTGTAGCAAATAAATTAGCAAGTAAAAATCAAGCACATTGATTTGGAACAAATACAAAGGCTCTGATCCCTGTTCCTACTGATCCAGTGCTGTCCACAGCTGGGCTTCATCAGCTCTTGAATACATTGTGCACCAGTCACTACAAAGTGAAATACAAACATGCTCTCATAAGCCAGGAGATTAAAAGGCTGGATCCAAAAAAAAAAAACTAAAAACAAACGCCTTCAGTGTTAAAGAGCTCACCTTTGGAGATTCAGGTCCAAACTGGGTGCAATGTCCGCACACAACCAGATGCACACGTCAGGCACTTGTGAAGGGTCAGTCACCCTGCAAGGTGACAAACTGCTTAGGTTACCAAGTAGGAAGCTGCTCCAAATCCGTGCATGCAGCTGCCTCCAACCAATGATATGGCAATTTAAAATTTCAGTCCTCATTAACACTGTTTTCTCTGTAGTAATAGTATCACCATCTCAGGGTACATTGAAATATTTTGGGGTCCTACCTCAGTTACTGCTTTGAACTGAGCTAGGGACTGCCAGCACTGACTTGCCCATGCTGAAGCTGACAGAGAAACATATCAAGCTCTGTTTAAGATAGACAGTTCTATAATTAATGTCTGCTGGTAAAACAAAGCAACCTGAACCTGACTTTGCCATCCCTCAAACACGAGGCCAGGATACTGGAGAACAGTCTGTATCAGACCATAAAACAGACAACTCACTTCTTTTGCAAATCAAAGAGAACAGCCTGATTTGGAGATTGGCAAGAGCCAGAAGAGAAGTAGAAAGTTTTTGCAAAAAAAATAAAATAATGTTTGCTTTATAAATTGTGCATAAGGTCCCTAGATACCATGGTACTGAGTGTATTATAAATGCATGAGATCCATTAAGAGAGATGGGGGGGTTTGGGGGGGAACCTGACGGATCAGGTTTATATAGCTGAAAGCCCTAAAGATTTATTCTGCCTTGCAAAAGAGTATGAAGATTTTATCCTTAGAGAAAGGCTACTTATTTTCCAGAAAGGAAATGGCAGAAGAAAAAAGGAAAACCTGGAGGAAAAGAAATACTAACAGTTGGGCCTGATCCAGAGCTGTGGCTAGAACAGACTTCGTAGACCTACAGCTACAGAGAGGCTTCAGGTCTGGTCAGTTTTGGCCCAGCCTTACACACCAACAGGATAGGTGGTCACATTTCATTTCTGGGTCCGGACACTGTTTATTTACTGCTATAGAGAAGGTTTCTATTAAAAAAAAAAGATAAGTTTTATTTTTAAATACAGTGCCTGAAACCAGTAATTGCTATACAGCAACAGCTGGCCTAGCTAGTGGGGTTTGTGTAGTACAAGGGCAACAGTGGCTGACCCATACCCTCAGGCACAGTAGTGTTTGTGCACAAAATGCCAGCTGTAGCACCAAGGAACCTTCCCATTTCCTGCCATCACTGGCAAGGAAGGTGGCTCAGTCTATTTAAGCCGGGTCTCTGACTCATTTTTACTCTCAGGCTCCATGTGCTTCTCTAGATAAGGAATCAGAATCATTAAGAGAAAAGACCTCTGAGAAAATCTGGTCAAACATCCCCCTACCACCAATGTCATCCACTAAACCCTTTAGTGGACACCACGTCCAACCTTTCCTTGAACACCCCCAGGGACAGTGACACCACCACCTCCCTGGGCAACCCGTCCCAGTGCCTGACTGCTCTTTCTGAGAAGAAATGTCTCCTCATTTCCAACCTGAACCTCTCCTGAATGGTGCGTCCTTCCCTGCTGAGTTCAAGCCAGGTCTCTAATACCTAACATTCCTCAGAGAAACAGATTCTCTAAAGGCCTAGCACATTCTGACAAGAGGTTTTATGAACATAGAGCGAGCGCAGCGCTGGCCTACACGCATGAGGTACATGAACTACAGCCCCATTGAAAGCCGGGCGGGAAGCGGGGCAGGACGTCCAGCAAGTGCCCCGCATCCTGTTTGTCTCGCGCCCAGACGTACCAGAAGACGGCTTGGCTTAGGGCAGGAAGTGAAATTATATTTTGTAGTGTCTGCTTGTGTGGCATAGGTGGATAAAAACAGCATAGCTAAGATAACTATCAGGAAGGATTCCGATGGCTGACGTACCGTCTACCTCATCTCAAGTACAGAAAATGCACAATGGGGTGAGCTCCTGTGTGGACAAGGCAGAGCAGACAGGTTCCACCCAGAGACAGGAGGAAGCAGACCAGCCTGGTCCTGACGCACAAAAAAGGGTGCACACACACCAGAATTAGCTGACGGAGACTTGTTACACATGCGGAGTATTCAGGCACCTTCAGTTCTGGGTAAGCAAACTGCCCTGCCGGGGATGCCAAACTTAAATTTAGCATGTGTGGTACTCCCAAGAACCTCTTCTGAAGTTTCTAATTCCATTTTGGAGTTTTGGTGGGTTTTGTTTGTTTTTATAAAACAAACAATAAAAACACTTTTCAATAGCTAGACCTTAGTACTTGTCTGGAATTCATTGCTAAGCAGCAGGTGCCCTGTGGCTCTTCTGAGAAAAAAATAAATAAATAATGAGTTGATGACAACTGGGAAATTGCTATGCACAGCAAAGAACTGCCACTGAAAAGTTAGCATTTACCCTGGAGAGAAGGTTTGTTGGTCACTGCATGATGCTATATATTAATTTGCAGCTGGGCAGCATTACTGTAGTTCATTTTGTGACTCTTTCCCCAGCTCCTCACCGAGTAACCTTAACAGGGAGTTAGGCTGCTAGTCCTACCAGAGCCTGTTGCAGATACTTGAATTAAAGAGATAAGGGACAGATTCATGGACAGCAGCTGCACCAAGGGCTCTGAAATACCAAGCTGGTAACCCAAGGCCAGGACTCCTCTTGTTGTCAGTTCAGGTTCTCCTCCCACCTGAAGAGCCTGCAGCCCTCCGGTCTGCCTGGGGAGCCACGTGCCTCATGGCTGGCAGAGCATGAGGGCATTATCAGCCATCTGCTGGAGGTTAACAGGGTCTTTAAGATTCATCCGTAAAACAGAACCATAAACTGTGAAATGACTTTCATTTTCGGGTCCACGTCAGACTTTCAGACAGTCACTGTGTGACCGCCAGTGCTCACAACTGTGCCAGTGTGCTGAGTCAACCTACAACATCGAAACTGAAATAAATACCCAAAATATCACTTTGGTGAGGGAAGTCATTACACATTCACTCTCTTCTTTTCTAGTTACAGTAACTGCTCCTTAAATTTCCAGAGATCTTGAATAGTTTCTGCTATGTTAGTTACAGTTTTGATGTCTTTAGGATTTATGAGGCACTCAGCTTCAGACCACAAAAGGGAAATAAGTCAGAACTGGTCACAAAGCTGTCAGTTCACAGCACATTCCAACTCATCCATCTGTCATTTTTCATATATTTATCTTGTTATCTTCAAACCACAGGTCTTGGTTTGAGTGCTTAGATCAGCTACAATTCCTCTTTCAAGCCATTAGGCTTACCCCAAACACCCTCCCACATCAAGAAGGGAATGGTAACGCCAGCAGGAGTGGAACATCCTCCAAGCTGACCTGCAGCAGGTGGAAGCACCCTGCTGCTCACATGAGTGTGGTCATCCTGTATCAGCACTGTTCAGTAGAGCCACACAGGTGCTTCTGCCAACTATGCATCCTACAGACCTGGACATTGGTATATTTACCAAAAAGCCATATCAAATGGCAGCTGTAACATACTTTAAGACTGGGTGTTTAGGAGATAGGCAGCAGGACACAGCTAGCACTTCACTTCATCATTCCACCACTGAAGCAAATCCACCACTATGGCCTTCCTCCATGTGCAGAAGCAGCACCTTTCTCTACCAGAGCTGTTTGCCAGCCCCAAAGATATCGTGCAATGGGTCTGGAGAGGAGCTGCCCACCAAGCTCACATGGAAGGAGGGCCAGGCCAGGGCCTCTGCACGCTCCTGGTGTGTGATGTGAAGGTGTAGCATTGCCCTATCCCAGGGCTTCAAGTCACAGATGTGTGAGGAAAACAAGGCACCCAGGCAGGCTCCCAGGCCCCAGGCCAAGAAGCACACCACTCACGGAGCACGGGGAAGTGCCGAAAGCCCAGCCACAGGCAGGTGAGCAGGTTGAGACCGGAATCTCTGAAGCCTGTTCTGGAGCCAAACATTTCAGTTAGCGCCTGGAGCTCCGTTTCACCATTAAAATGGCATTTTGAAAACATGCTGAGAGAAAGAGAAGGAGAAGAGGACAAGAGATACAGTGGCACTGCTGGCAGTAAGGTGGCTATGGATGCAGGGGTAGCAGGCAGAGCAGTTTGCTGTGAAGGGGCACCACATTCAGATCCCTGCTGCAGTGCCACTGCTTACACCTCGTCTATCCTGAGACCCAAGGTCTGAACTCTGCCAATGCCTGCAGCTGTCAAAGGAACTTCTGTATCCCCTCTATGCTTCTGCTGTGTCTGGCTGGAAGCCCCCAGTCCACAGGGGCCTGCGTACCAAACCACCCAGCCCAGCATTACAAGCTCCTCTCGGTCCAAGGGTTTCCTCCTGGAAAACCTGACCTCATGAGTCTGATCAGACAAGACCTTCAAACACGTGCTCTAGACACGAGCTGGTAAGAGAGGAAAGATGTTGCCATTTGACTAGACAACTGGCTCAAGTGCTCACTAAGGGTGCTGGAAATCTGGCCTCACCTGCCAGCATTCCAGTTACTTCAGCACAGTGTTTAAAGCTGTTTGGGAGGAGGTTTCCCCACTCAGGACATCACACAGCATCTTTCCCTGAGCCAGCCCATGCTACCAGGCCAAAGTGAAATATCGAGATGAGGCATGGAACAGATGTTCCAGCAAGCACTTTGACATCTGGGGGTGGTGGCATCCATTCTCACTGAGTAGTAGCAGGCAGCAAACTGTGACCTCCCACACCATGGGTAAATAGCTCTCAATGCCAAGTTTGGGGTCAGAAGGAAAACTCCTGCCTCCTTGCCAAACACCTGTTGATTTATTAGGGCAAGGGTGTTTAAGGCTCCAGAAGCAACTTGCCTTTTTGTAGAACAAATCCCATCCGGTACATCCTCATGGTGTATGCAGGAAAACAGCAGCAAGTATTTATTTACCACCCTTCATCTCAGGAAACCATGCACGAATGCAAACACAGGAAGCTGTGTTTTAAATGTCAAAGTATGCTGTAAAAGCTTCGTGTCAGCTACACTTCTCCAAACTAGCAAAATACCATCAGTTTCAATAATAACATAATGTAAGAAGAAATTTAATTACTTTTCTTTACCCTTTCTTTCTTCTTCTTCCTTTCATAAGGGACAATCTCCTGAAGTCAAGCATCGATACAGTAAAATGTTTTTCACCAGGGCATTTTGCACATCAGGAAGAACTCAATTTTATTCTGTATTGATATTTGCATATTCATTTAGGCAAATCCATTTCTCCTCATGATTAAGAATGCTATACAACTGATATTCTTCTTCCCTGTAGTGTGACACAGCATGTGACTCACAGCTTGACTTCATAAGGACGCTCATGAATGCTAAAGCACAACAACTGCATGAAAGCATACTGCGCTCCTGTATGCTCAGGCTAGAGGAAAATAGCTGTAGTGCTCCGTAACCTGGCTTTCTTCAGGGCACTGGATGCTGTCTTTGATCTGAGAAAAAGATTTGCAAGAAAATATCAGGGAAACTCTCTCCACTTGTAACTCTATGAGTCTCAGGCACACTGAGGGAGATGAGATTATCACACCTAAAATGCATCCATTTCTTATAAAGGGGGCACAAACCCTGAAGACCGATTTAGGCTTTTTGCACGTTTGATTTAAAAGCATTGAATTCACTTCAGAAACTAAAGCAAAGCTATACTCAGTGAGTTGCTCGAGAAATTCACAACCATCCCTGTGGGTTTTTTCCCCATGGGTAGCCAGAACTGAGCCCTATGTTTCATCAAACATTTAGAGAGGCATCACATGCCCAGCCTCTGTCCTCCTGCATTTGAAACTTTCTTCCACCTAACCTAGACTTTTCAAACTTGCTATAATTGAAAAGTAAGCCCCTGGCAAATATAAAATTTTAATATTATGTCACCTGAGATGTCCAGTGAAGAAAGCTTTTTATTTTTTTTTTTAAGAAAGTGAACCTGAAAAAATATAACCACTGAAGCAACCACTGGAGTAACTGAAAGCCTTAGCAAAAAAAGGATTTAAGTGTTGAACACAGGCTTAGACCTCAAGAACTGCTTTCATCTGTGACAGCAAGCAATGCATTCGTCACTTGTATCTATGTGCTTTCCCTGAATGTTAGCTGTCCATGTTTCTCCACTTTGTAAGAAGTTTTATTTCTTATTCAGATCAACGTTTCTAATTCTACAATGATTCATAACACAAGGTAATGTCATTATATTACAAGACAGTTTAATTTGCAAGTTCATTTCTTGCCAAGAACAGGGCAGCAGAGTTCCTAATTCTAAATAAAACCTATTTTATGCCAAATATCCTTGCCAAAGCCCTCTAATGAGCTGGCACAAAATGGTTTCACAGGAACATCCTACAGTCAGCAGTGCTTTCCAGGCATTTGTGGTACCTTATGACAACTCTATTTTTTTTATTATCTTTTTATTTATTTATTTATTTATGTGGTTGTCATTTTGTTCTACTCTTTTCCAAGAAGTAAGCAGGAGAATTTCCTCTCTCAACCACCACACACATTAAAAAAAAATGAAGAAAAAAAGAATCAGGTCACTTCAGTGCTTCAGCTCTGTCATGTCTGGAAATATTAAACATTACTATTAAATATTTATAGCAAAGCAGTTCGGTCGCTGATAGAGAAAGCGGTCAGTGTTAGAGTCTGAATCACAAATGTCAGCAGCAGACCTCTCATTCATACACAGAAAATAGTAAAACAGTGTGGGATTCAATTGCTTCATGCTCACAGGAATCACAGCAGACTTCGTTCAGCCCTAACTTGTCCACGTGAGGATCTGAGGATATGTGAAGGCCTCTCACGAAGAATAAGTATGTTCCTCTTTGGAGGAACCAAAAAATTAGTTTTAAGTACTCCCTTTACTGTACTAATTTCTTCATCATGGCCAAATTACGAATTAGCCTCATACAAATTCCCATTAGAAGAAGCTTTCCTTAAGCAACTAATAAGCTAAGGAAGATATTCTTATTGTCCAGCACACACAACACTTTCCTTCAGTATTAAACCTTACTGACTGAGGGCTTTAACATTATGGTAGGATTATTTAAAATACTCCATACTAGTTACATTATATAATATGCTTCATACTATATCACCATCCACAAGCACTGATAGCCAAGTACAACAAAATATTGAAAAACAAAGGGAAAAAAGAGAAGGTAATGCTTACCTACTTATTTTAGAGCTTATTGTAGAGCTTATGAAGGTCCAGTTAACAGTGTACCCTGGGATGAAGTGAGTGCACAGAATGGCTGTGGGGTATAAGACTACCAACACCTCTCCATGACCTCCCTCCTCTTGAGCTTGCCAGTTGTTTCTAGGTCATTATTAGTGTGTGTGTCAGGCACAGTGATCCACTCCACAGCACTGCTAATACCCACATGGTCTTGTATTTGCTGCTCCTTACAGCCCCCACTTTGCTAGTGAAGCAGCTTTGCCAACAGTTCCAGCAGATGACAGACAAGGAGCCATGGGCCAGCATCCTCTAGTGAATTTTCCTGTACACCCTTGCTGCCCCTTAAAGGTGTTTCATGGCTCAAGAAGGGAGAAACAGGTTCATCAGATTCAGGATAACCTACCCTGTTTGAAGAACTTTGCTCTGAGTAGATCACATCCATAGAGACAAGCTGCTTGCAAAGCAGCACCCCAATACCAGATCCCTAATACCAGCCTGCAGAAGCCAGTCACCAGCACCACCCAAAAACTGCTGCCTCCACTGGGTAGCTCTAAGCTGCGTTTTGTGCTTGTGCTCCACTGATGTAAAGCCAACACAGCTGGTGCAGGTAGGAGGTGACCAGTTTTTAATAGGGTAGGAGTGATTAAAGAACCTTTCTCATTGTTATTGCACTATGTGCCTTTCTTTGTTGATAGATTTGGTACTCCAAAGTGGGGTTTATCACAGTGATCCATTTGTCACCAATGTGTTGTGCTGGAAGGTATCCATTTCTTCATGAAGCTACTGTACTCGGTAGAGCTCATGGCCCTCCCCCTGGAGCCCCACCTTGCCTCCCCCAGCTCCCCTGATCAACAGAGCCCTCTCCTGAATGACTGCTGAATTACTGACTGACAAGCTGCAAGGAAACAATGAAGTATGAATTTGGAAATCTGAAAGGCAACTTGCCAGACTAGAGATTTCTGTTTAAAAGTCTTTGAGGGGTAAGATTTTCTACTTCAAGACAAGGAAGTAGAAATTCTGAGCAGCTAGGAAGATACGGGAAGAGCATTATGTGGCCTCTGACAAGGGCTGTCAAAGCAGCACTCCTGCTATGACAGGAGGGGGCTATTTTTTTGTTATTAATAATTTAAAATAAATTCCACTTAAGCTGTGGCTATGCTGTCTTTACGCTTTGTGGAATTTTGAATGGCTGGCTTATGAATGGCTGGTGAGAATTTTAAGACCTATCTTGCAAATCTGTCATGAAACATTGCTTATCTTTCTTTAATGAAATATAACACAAATGAAGCAGGATGACTGTTCTCTTAAATTTCGGAAGGAAGTTTTCACTCCTGTAATTTATTAAACTCATGGCTGTTATTTCTTTTTAATGCTTTGTTTAATATTGTATGAGCATTGCTATTAAATGTCATGAATGTTGCTATGAAACTTAATTAATATTGTAAAATATGGGGCCTGAACAGTTAATGAAATGCAACATACAATTTCATGAAAACTGAGCGTATGTTCTCTTGGAGTCTTTTCAACATACAGTGTAATTCACTAAGATCTTAATTATTTTCTTTATACACTGGCACCTATATTTCATGGAAACATCAGGGAGCCTTTAAACGCTTTAGATAGTTCATAGAAAAACTGAATATGAAATGAATATGAGAACAGAACTCCTTTGGCTGAAGGTTGCTTGTTAGTAGAACTTTTTTCAGTTATGCAGATGTGATGCAAATCACTTGTTCTTGTCAAAAATGTAAGTAGAAATTATTTTGCTGTAATGAAGTGCACTAAAAAGGGAAGTTTGTAAACTTAAAAACAGTAAGTCATCAAATTTTGATGTTTATAGAAATTATTGCATGGATTTGTCAAAGTCCAAGAGATCACAAGTTTCCAGTTTTACATTTTGCTGCCCTCTTTGTTTCAGGTATCTTGAGGACCAAGATCTTGTGGGGGAGAAAGCCTTCATCTACAGGAGGAATCCTCACTTATCCCTGTTTTCCAAAGTCTTGCTGATAGTGTGGTTATCTTTGGTTATAACATGGCTAACTCCTCGTCTTTCCCTTTCCAATCCTGAGATCCTATTCAGTCCCAAAAATCCTTGCTATCAGGCATATTGAACTACTAGGTATTGTTCAAGCATGTTATCCTCTGATTTTTCTTTTCTCATTCAGATTTGCAAGGAAGAAGGAATTAGTCCTTGATAACACTAATGGATCAAGCTCGATTACTATGAAAGGCAGTAAGACAAAGATGAACTTCTTGTTTTGGTGTCTTAAAGGATATACTTCCCCACCCCCTTCAGTTAAGAGATGTTTGCCTCTTCCCTAGACTGCAGGCAATAAATGGTTCCCCTCCTTGTTCTCCCCACATCTGACACCCTGTGGTCAGAATTACTCGCTGTATACTCCTGCAATGCATGGCCACCGGGCAGGTGGGCAATTTTTATTTTTTTTTGCTGTGGACTTCTGACCAAGAAGAGCTATCAGCAGCAATCATCCCCATCTAGTGGGGAAGGAAGAAGAGTTTTCAGAGGATGTTGGCCAGGAAATACTTGGGAAAGTCATGGAAGAAAGTTCATGCTAAGAATACCTTCAGGAAGTAAACTGTACTAATTGTGCAGTGGTTTCCATTGGCAGACTGTATCTAGTATTAAAAAGTACAAATGATTTAAGGTAAGTGGGAACTCAGCATGACATAGGCAGATTGATCCCTCACAAAATGCTGTTGGCATGCAGAGATGTAGTTTCATGTGCTGGAGCAGATGAGAAGGGAGGGCTGTCTGGCAGTGTTACAGTTGTACCTTTAGCCTATCCTGAAGATAGGTACAAAGTTCATTTGACGGTTGCAATAATCCTTGTAGAGCTAGGCAATTAAATGCTTTATCACCATGGCATAATTCTGTGAGTCATCTGCCATAAGTATCATCTCAACAACTGAGGGATAAAACTGAATCAACCTACTTTAACTGTTGCGTTGCTTCTAGACTGCTCCAGAAATTCATTTATTTTAAGGTTTTATTACTCAAATCTAAGGTGTGTGCACACTAAAAACACCACCAAGATAGACAAGTTGGTTGTTGATGCCAGAATTCTCTTGAACTTCTCTCTTGCCAGCTTTGTGAACCAGAAGCTGTCCTCAGCTTTGTTGGCAGCTAGGAGAGGTTTCTGCTGGGTGCTCTCTGACAAAATTCCATCCAGCTTGTCAGACCAGGAATACAATAAAAATATTGCTGAGCTCTGGGTTTTGGACAGTTTCCTAAGGAGATGACACATATAATAACCCCTTCTGTGCCTGCATATGTTCCCAGTAACACAGTGGCCAATATAAATCTAATTTTGTATCAAGGCAGAGATGCTAAAGATATTTGGTTCCTACAGGTTTTATGGAAGTAAGCAGAGGAGATGGAAAGAGACCTCCCATATGTGTGCATCCCTGATCAATGAAGGGTACTCCTCACCGTACACAGGAGCAAATGCATCATGAATGCCCATATAGCTGGAGTGTGAATTCCAGCTAGTGTCATTAAAAAACAGAGATTTCAAATAGGAAATTCAAATCCACAGGTAACTCATTTCCTTTTTGAACTCATGAAACATCTCAGTTTTAATTTCTTTGGGTTTTCTATAATTTGCCTTTAGCTCATTGTGTTAATAAAACATTGCTGGCTAGCCAGATGCATCTTGTTTCAGTTAACCTTTCAAGGAATACTTCTAGAGCCCATCCTGAACCTTTCCTTCCCCTTCTTTGGCTGACAGAGTCCTAGAGTACCACAGCCATATTCTGGTGATGATGATTTCAGGAATGTGCAAGTAATGCCCGTAATTTTCTTCACAGCTGGATAACACCTGATGGCAAAAGGACTGCTTGTTCCTGGTGTGAAGCAAAACTGAAGGACTGCCATACTTTAAAGGTGTATTTTTGTCTGTACTGCATCAATAAGCAGTGAACTTAGAGCACCTTCAAAAGAGAGTGAGGAACAAACACTGTCTTGGCAGTCAGTGCACTCTAATTATTGCATTGTTATTGCAGCTGCTTTCATGAGCAGCAGCTAAGCTAAATGCAAAATAAACACCCCTGTGAAGATGCACCTTCAGTTTTGGAGTTGTCATCTCATTGAAGTTGCTGCAGTGCCACAGGAAAATAGCTATTTTAAAATGATGAATGGATCTTCTGAGCATTTATTTGCTATACCCTGTTCTTGAACTGTTTTGTAAAGTAGTCTTCAAGACACTTTTGTGAGGCCGTTAATGGTATCCAGTGAAATGGCTCAGCCAAAACAAAATGGATACCCTCAAATATGAAATTACAGGGAATTTTCCCAGAATGGCTAATGTAGCATGACAGCTCAAACTTTGGTGAGCACAGAACAAGCTCTGAATCTCAGTGGCAGGTCCAAGCCTCCAGCCCCCAGCTGGCTGCCTGCTTTTGTGCCGAGCACCTGCAGAGGAAGCAGGAAGCTGGGGCCTGCCAGCATTATTACTTACCGGCAAAACAAAAAGTGCCTGGCAAAAGTTGAAGGTTGCTTTGCGGTGTCTAATGCCCTCCTCAGCTAGCTCGAGATGGGGTCTTGGACAAGGTGACTGAGGAAGTTGGAGGCTGAGCAGCTCTCTTGGCCCCTAGCACAGAGGTCTAATCTCAGATGTTGCGGAAGGACAGGAATTGCAGGATCCTGGTACACAGTCAGAGGTAACAGCCCTCTCTCCCCTATAAACTCAGTTTCTCCGACTTCTCCACTTCCCTCCTCACCCAGAACATCCTCCTTAGTATTGCCCCAAATCTTTGACTTTTCCCACAATTTCCTTATTTCTTCTTTGCAACCCCAAGGTTTCCCTCCCCAGTATTTTGTCTTGTGGCCTCTGCTCCTGAAAAATACTCACACTTCATTTCCTTTCTGAAATAAGTGAATTGTAACCTGTAAAGCAGTTAATTTCATATTTCATTTGGGGGCAGGGCAGGAAGAAAAAGAAAGAAAAAGAAAGAAAAAAAAAGAAAGAAAGAAAAACACCACAGAAATACAGAAATAAGTTTCCCCCATCAGACATTTCTGAATTCCACAGTGATTTCTGTCAACAATAGACATGAACTTTACATAGACTGGATGGTGTTGCAGTTCTGCAACATTTTATTGTCCTAGAAGATCCCCTCCAGTTTCCCTAAGGAGAGAATTTACCTCTCCATGCAAAGCCCTAAAAGGTGCAGCAGGTGCTCAGCCAAGCCTAGCATAACTGCTCAGTAACTAAGGACATTTGAGGAATAAGTAGATTCAAGATTTGCAGGTCACATCTTCACAAAAGACAGTGGAACTTGCTAGCACTTGAAAAGTGCTGTTTTATGAAATGGAAAATAAATTTCAAGACCGTTGCCTGAATTTGGGGTCACGAGTGCTATTCCACTTCACCACAGGACATGCCAGATCTCAAGGTAAACTTAAGTACATGTATATAATGTAGACTTCCCAAATGAGTCAACCTGTACAGGGCAACAGCAAAGTCACCACTGTAGTATCTTTCCCATATGAAACTGAAGGCTGTAATTCGTTCAGTGCACAGAGATTAGCTAGGAATTCCTGTTGCAATGCCTTCACATACTGTTTATTTGTCCTCTCTCTTGGAAAATTCAACCCCTTGCCTCAGGCATGCCTCTGCTCTTCACATAACAGATGCTAAAATGCCAAAGATTTGCAGTAGTCTTTGGTTACCAATGGTTGTGTGACATATTCTGCAATAAAAATGGCAGCATGACAGAAAACTAGGTACTAGAGAGTTTCTGTAGCTGTCCCAAGTAACAAAGACCTCAGTTAGAAGAGTAAAGCAAATGACGGGACATAAGACCCAAAATTTCAGGTCCCTTCCCGCTTCACTAAAATACATGGCACTAATTTTTGAAGTACTTTACATTGCTCACAAAGGCTGTCACAAGACACGATAGACAGAGCTGCTGTTAAAATTACAGCACAAACCAGTGCCTCTTGTGTCTGATTGAAAGCAGGAACAGGACTGTGGCAACTCCTCTCCATTGCAATGACAAACTGGCTTATACTGACCGAAGGGATGCATGCATTTAAAAGACTTATTTTTGTAAAGGTAGCACTGTGTATTGAGAGCAATTATGCTTGACTTCATAGTAGTCTGCATGTCCTTTTTGTTTATGGGTACAACAACTCACTACACAGTGAAGTAAATAACACTCAGTCACAGATTTTTCTGGAGTATAAACCACTGCCTGTTAAAGCTGATAAGGTGAACTGCACTGCTATTAAAGCATCGATACCTTGGATTAAAATGTTTTTAGTAATTGCACTGAGTCAAAGCTGTTCCTGAGCTCATTAGTCACAAGGGGTCTCTTAGTCTCTCCCTGCCATCTCAGAATAACTGGGATTTTGTTGCTCTCTGCTGTCTGTATTTTTATTTTTCTACCATTTATATCCCCTCCATGACCCTTTAAATAGACACCTTTTCTGTAAGGACACCTGTACATACTTGAGAGTCAATCAAGTCTCCTATTATGGCTATACAGAGCACCTAAGCTGGAGCAGTTTTGCATTGAAGAGGGACGAAATACTATATTGTTCATTAGTATTCCTTTAAATGCTTCTTCTTCATCACAGATGTAATCAGTATTTCTTAATTAAAAAAAATAAAAAAATAAAAGGGATCTGCAGAATCTCTGAAAATGAAAACTAGGCCACGTGTTTTAGTGACTAAGTTTAAAGAATGCAAATACCATCAATTCAGCTTAAAATAGCCATGAAATTTTACATTCTGATACTACACAAGCATAGAACATACTTGCTGTCTTAAGGCCATCTTCTCTGGATGCATTTTTTGAAATTGGCCTGACTCAGGATTCTGTCCAAGATAACTGTGATAGTTTAAAACTTCCCAGCCCTAGCTCTGAGCCCCCCACTGGCACGGATGAAGCTGAGTCAGAGGGACGTGTGCTCTGGCATGAGAGATCCTGGGAGGATGCTGAAGCGTTGACTGACACTTGTGAAAAGGCAGCAAAACTTCCTTCTTGCTGTAAATCCCAGGTGAATGTGAGGAGAACCTGAAAGACAGCAATCATTCAGCACCAGGAGAGCTCACCATTTTTTGCTGAACAGGCCTGGATACCAGGTTTGTACACGACATGCTCTGGGGAGCCCAGGCTTGTAAATACAAGTTTCTAGATTAAGCTGTGGGGCACAAGACAGCAAACATTAGCAAACTGACTTACTGGCACACAAATCCTTTCATGGACCTAGGGTAAGCCAGGGTTTCAGGTTGTGAATTCTGTTATATAGTGCCACAAAACTGAGTGAGTGCTGCAGGACTCACTTTTATTCGCTTTGGTTAAACCTGTTTTTATTTATTTATTTATTACTTTTATTACAGATTTTATTACAGGTTAAGCAGGGCATGCTACAGAAGGCATGGTTAAAAAGTTTGCAGATAGATGCAGATGCCTTGTAACTAAACTGAGAGACATTAGACTGCTTGGCAGACCAGCACAGGTAAGTTGTCGTTTTATCTGTACAAGAAACTAGTGTCTCATTGAACCAGGGCAGTAAAGCTGCCAGTAAAGGGGCACAGTGCAAAGCCACATAATCAGAAGCAGAGACCAAGACATGCAGAGTTAATGCAAAGCTTCTCTCTGAAGCAATTAGCTTTGCTGAAAAGGTTTGGCTTTACAGCGTTACGCAATACCACAAAATGCACAAAGCTATGCAGCTGGACAAATGCTTCCTCCTACTGCTGTCCATATATATTCCCAGACTGGAAGCTGCATACAGGTACTAGCTGGCCCAAGACTTGCGTGTGCTTTGTTTTCATAAATAATGAGCTTAGCTTCACCTCAAGAGCTTTGGAAACTTCTTAGGCTAATAAATCTGTTAAATAGGCTCTGAACCAAACTGCAATCCTGGTTTTCCTGGGCACTGCAGCTATTTGACGATGTTGAGAATCAGGTCATATATTCAGTAGCTTATCTTTAGATAACCATAGCTAAACAAAATCCCCAAAACCTTGGCATTAATGTCATACCATTAAAAGATAAAAGGAACTTCAGCTTAATTTAAAAATGCCTTTTGAGAATGTTTTTTAAAATACAATATTATAATGCTATGGCAAGTTGGATTAAAGCCTGAGATTTAAAATAATAATAATAAAAAAAAATATAAAATAATCATTTACTATGAAGTTATACTGCTGAAAAAAAAAAAAAAAAAAAGAAAGGAAAAAAAAAAAAGAAAAAAAAAAAAAAGAGCAGCTAATACTTGAAAGGGATTGATGTGGTATAATAGGACTTCTAATTTATGAAACAAAAGCATGACAAACAGAACTATGCCAAAATTCAATTTAATCTGTTTCTTTCCACCTCTCCTCCCCCAATATGGGGTTGCAACACAAACAAAACTAGTACAAGTCTTACATTCAGGAGAAGAACTGTGCAAATGGTTTCTAAACTGTGCTTAAAAGACAGCAGAAGTGTTGTAGTGTGGATGTGAGGGACATGAAAGTATGGCTGGAGAAGCCCTTGCCCCAGGAGAGCAAAGGCACAGGAGAACTCTCTGCAGCAAGAGCAGGGAAAGCACAGAAAGAGGTCACAGGTCCTCAAGACTTACAAAGAGCAACTGTCTCTGCAGGATCCAAAACAGGTGCAGAGGCAGCCAGAACAGTTATCTGAACAATCTGCAGTGAGAAATATAAAATCAAATACTATAATGCTATAATAAAGGCTCTTTTTAGCAAGCTGAAATGAGCACTAAGCATGTGAAAGGTTGACAAGGAAAATATGAAGGCATTTAATTTGTAAGGCCTTAGTAACCCTGTTCCCTTTATGTTACTTGTATTACAAAGGAACAGAGGATCTCCTCCAGATTTTGCAGCATTTTGGTCATAATTATGCCAGGTAAAACAAGGTATGTGCATCCATGCCTGGATAAAAATAGTGAGATAGTTTTCTTGTTCAGTATCATTGTAGATCAATGTGCTGTCATAGGGACTTAAATGCAGAAATAATGCATTTTTTTTCTAGTTGAAATCTTTCATTCTGTATGAGAAAGTGAAATTAGTAAAGATTCTATAAAAAATAAATGCATATGCTAATAATGCCACTCAGAGAAATGATCTAAAATGAGTAAAATTTATGACGCTTTTAAGAGACCAGTTTTCCAAGACTACTCCTCCCCAGCTTCCCCAGACTTGATAAGAATAAAAAGCATTCAGTGCCTCACTAGAAAGACATGCCCCACAATGTATAAGCTGGGAACACAATACTATAAAGCACTAGCACCTCCCAGAGGATGCTAACTGCTTGCAGCTCAGTGGCATCCCAAATAGTCTTTTCTCTCAGCTAGTTGTCTCATTTTTGGGTCTCAAATGTTGATACACCTATGAATTAAGATGCTAAATATCTTGTAAATACTACACAGCAAGTCCTCAGCAGAAGCTCTCGGAAGTTACAGTCACACTGCCTTCAGTCATACCGATAAATAATCTTCAGGTGACAGAAATCTTCCTATTCCAGGAACAAGACCTAAGAGCTGCTGAAAGCTGGGGCATTCAACTCAGTTTGGAATCAGGACATGAAACAGGACAGCTTCATTTTCTGAGTGGAAAAATGCTTTGAAATAAATTTCAGATAGAAAAGAACTCCAGATGTATAGGCTTTGTAATGGCAACACAAACTTCTTGAAATATTAGTATGCCTCATTTAAGAGAAATATTCATTTAACAGAAATTATCAGTTTTGATTAGAAGTGCTTAATTAGAAGTAGTACCTACTACTTAATTAGTAGTAGGATCTGCAGGCTGAGGCTGCAGTACTGGCTTATAATATATAAGAGCAGTGCTCTCTCAAGAAATGGACAGAACAGAAGGGTGTTGAGATGCATCTTCATCACACAGCAACACGGGGATACCTTTGTTTGATCTACAAGCTATCATCCATTTTCATGAAACCTGCTTCACTCTCCATTGAGATTACAAGAGAAAGAGTCTGGTTTCAGTAGCAGCTAGATGTGGCCTCTGTTGTCTACAGAACAATCATTGCCATGGGGAAGATAAAAGAAGCACCAATTAAATTATTAGAGTTGCATATTTTATAAGCAAAATTATAATGGAAGATTTCCAGCCCTACAAAAATCAAGGGAAGGAACGGATTCCAAGTCTCTGAACAAAAATATTTCCCAAATAAAAATAGGGGGTATTGCTTGAAAAAAAAAAAAAAAATATATATATATATATATATACATGTATATATACAGAGAAGGAAAAAGTAGTTAACCTAGAATAAGAGAATATTTTAAAAATAGAATCATTTTAATTGGTTCTTTAATTAAATAGCTTGTACTGAATCACAATAAAGAAATATAATTTATGCATCAATGTCTTAAATGCAGATCAAATAAAAATAATGCAAAAGAGACTTTATGCATTCTTTCATTCTATTATATTTATGATAAAAGTTTGCAAGCCGTGTAGTACAATATTATTTTGAAAATTCATCACACAAAGGCTGTTGTGAAATACTTCAAAGTGATTTGAGACAAACAATCTTTTTTTGGTATGTTAGTGAAAAAAATACTGTACAGAGGGAAACTTGCAATGGTGATAAATTTTCACTGAAGTGGTTTTGGCTTCCTCAGGAATTAATAAATATTGGCACTGACACACTGATAGCCTTGACACCAAGAGCTGTGACATAGTTCAGATTAATCTTTAGCAAGGGTGACCTGTATGAGTGCAATGCTCACTATGCAATGCTACTTTTTCATTTTAAGTCTACTGTTAACTACTCTGAAAAGTGCAACTGTCTGAAGTTTTACATGGATGCAAAGTTTTTGTAAGCAACTATATCAGACAGACAGATTACTGCTGAACTCAACAAAGGCAAAGCACAAGGTTCCACTAAGGACAACGATCCTTCTTGAACTATGTGATAAATAACTTTAGCTTAAGTCAGGAAACCTGGTCTCTCGATACAGGGACACATGCTTCCAATTCCAACTCTGCAATGTACTGAGAGACTTCAGATGAACTTTTGATTTTCCATGTCGCTTCAGTTGTAGTTATTTCTACTAGGCCACAAAATTCAGACTTATTTTTGCAAACTTCTGAACACGTTGGAAGTAACCTTCTCAAATGTGGAAAGAAATAAGCTTGTTAAACTGCATTTCAAACTGAAATGTGACTAAGCATAAAATAATCTCAGTCCAGGAGTAAAACTGATACATACTACTAGAGGAAACCTGTTTTATTTTTTTGGTAATGGCAGGATTGAACAGTAAACTGTAATTAGTTATAATCCTACAATGAAGTTTAATTCCACAGTATTTAAAAAAAAATCTTCTCCAGATAATCCATGCCAAGAATCCATGAATGGGTTCTCTGAAAATGTTTCATCTTACTTCAGCTAACTACTGGCATTATACCTCACAGAAGTCAACTTATTCTGTTCTTAGTCTATGTAATCAAATGGATCTAACTGAAAATATAGTTGAGGAGTTTCATGGAGTATTACCTAACCCTGAGGCATTTTCTATAGTGAGTTAAAAAAGACTTTCTGTTAGTTGATGACACTTCCAAAAAGTGAAGTCAAACCTTCAAACAAGTACTTTGAAAAATAGCTTGCAAAGACACCAAGTATGTATGCTGAAAGGTTAAATTCACAACAGGTTTCTCAAACGTGAAGTTAGGTAGAGGAATCAAATTGTCTAATGCCAATTAATGAAGTCACATTTAGCTCAATGGAAAAAAAAAATAAAAATAAAAATAAAAAATCATACTATCACGGTAAGACATGCATTTAAACAGTTTTTACATATAAAAAATCTTGACCTCTAATCTGTTTGTAGCTGGCCACAAAAGCCACAGCGAGCTCCTAAAGGTTCTGTCCTTTCCAGGTTGCCTTAAAGATCCCTGATCACATCATTGGTTAGAAACTCAAGGTTTTTCTGGTTCAAATTGAGCTTAATTGAAGAAAAATGAGAAAGCTAATCCATGGTGTAAATACCGATTAAATAATATATTCGGTAAAATACAAAAATATGGAATTGGTGAGGAGGAATCTGTCTTCCAATTAATTAATAATGTCATTTTTCTATAAAACTTTATTAATTGTCACTATATTTTCGTCCTTTAATTATATATTAATCAAGTCCTGCATCAGCATCTCTCATTTTGCCTTGGATGAGTGTCAGAGAAATCTTGATTTCTTTATGGAAAATTTCAACTGATAAAGTAATTAAAATATGTTACTTAGACTTATAAACCTTGGCTCACTTATACCCTTAGGCTATCAGAGCTACAGTAACACTGTTACTAGAGAACCCACTTTCAACAAAGGAAGGAAGAAATTACATTTTAAAAAGGCAAAAAATAATGATTCAAAATATATTGTCATCTTTAGAGAATACAAAGTCATAGAGTCAGAAACATGAACGGAACTTGGTTAAGTTGAGACTATTCTGTAAGATTTTGAAAGACAAAGCCTGAGTATAGACAGAAAGAAATGCTCTAAATTCTCATGGGAGTAGCTGTGGGAGGGAGAAGACAGAGCTTTAGAACAGACACAACAGAATCTCATCTGCATTTCAGAGTTGCACGTTGCAACTGCACAGTTGTTGCACTGAACAACACAGTGGCTTCACTGTGATTTTTCAGTGGAAAGGGAGAAGAGCTTATGTTTGGAAAATAGGTATAAAGCCCTGAAACATATTCAGGAGAGCTGAAAAAAATACGGAGATTCAAGCATTTTGTGCTAACCAAAACTGAGGTCTTATGGAAGAACCATACTCCAAAAATGTGTTATTTGAGTAAACAGATACAGACTCATCTGCCTATGACTCTTCCATTGAATATTATACCTAGTCACTAATTCTGTGCTGAAATCTACAGTTTTTGCCTAAAAAATTGGATGGAGCAATAAAGTAAGGATATTCTACTTCGGAGTCGCTTTGATCTTTTGTACCAACATAGTCTCAGTTAATATCCATACTTATAGTACAGGGGCATCTGGAGAAGCCACATGTACTACAGGGAACCTAAACTGTCATGACTGATGTTTATGTCTAATCAGCCCCACAGATGTGACAGGATGTTTCTGCTGAGTTGTTTACTCTCTGCACACTGAGTCATACAAGGTGTCAATTATACTGAAGTTAATAAGAAAATATTTAATTTACTAACTGCAAGATCATACAATGAATCAGCCTGTGAAGAAGCAGGATTAATTTAAGAAAACAAGCAATAATTGCCTGTAATTTTTAGAAGGCCACTGAAACAATATAAAATCTAGTTCAGTCTTATTTTCCACATGCAAGTCAGATTATTTAAATTCATGAATAATGGATATCTCTCTTTCATGATGTCTTGTTGCTTTCTGTAATAAGAAAAGACAAGCATTTTGCAAATATAACATCTTAAAAACAGTCTCTTGTCAAATAGGCATTGTTATCTATTTCTCTGTTGTTAATGTAATTGACAAAATACTTGATACTACTGATTATGCTTTTTCTTGTAAACCATTTATTTTATGGGCTTAAACAGCTGTGTTTTTGCCTCTATGAATCTGTGATTTCATTATGAAGTTGTAACCATGCTGTGAAAGAGCAATAGGCAAAGTCTTAGGCATACTACCTACCAGCTGGTAAACAACATTTATTAGCAATAAAGGTATAATTCAATCAACATTGGTACATTTTTAAAAAAGCTAGAAGGTTAATTTTCCTCTCCTCTCCTCTCCTCCTCCTCAAGTAGTTGAACCCACATGAAATAAACAGACATTTAATTTGGTAATCTAAATGTAGATGTTCTTGATTTATATGGAGTCTCTTCATAGAGTTGCAAATATCTGTCACTGTTGACAATTATAGGTCTGACCCTGGGACACAATGAGTCAATTCAGCACTCTGCAAAATTTCTTTCAGGACCCATTGTATCTTATAAAAAATTAGACCACAAGCTAATTCAAACCTAATAGCTCCAAGATTAGAGAAAACAAGGTTACAATTAAAGCATAAGCCTTGCTCATTCCTACATTACACAACTTCTGCAAATGAAACCCAACTAACTTCTAAGACAATGAAACAATTACAATAAAGCAGTGAATTCTGGCTGAAGATTTTTGTATGGAAACATAAAGTTATTTGCCACTAAAGGTACTTCAAAGTTTCCAAGTTAAAACAAGACGAATTCTACAGTATTACAGCCAGTGAATGAAAAACTCTGTTCTGAAAAATTTCACTTTCAGTTCAGTGAGGTCTTGGGGCCCAAGCCAACAGAAACATCACACAGTTCAACACAAAGAGCCAAGTTCAGCACCCGGGGCAGAAATACTCGGATGCATTGGGACAGATGGGAACCAACTGGCTGAAGAGCAACCCTGCTGAAAAGCTCCCAGGCTGATCATGGTGGATCTCAAGTCACTGCGTTTTCTTCCACTTGGCATTGATGTGGCACATTTGGAAGAGTCTATCTAGCTTTGTGCCATCTAGTTAAAGCAGAAAATTAAGAGACGGAAAAAAAGTATAGGAGAGAGTTCTCAAAAGGCAGAGGACACATGGCCTACAATAGAGGTTGAGGGAAGCAGGCTTGTTTAGTTTGACAAAGAGGAGATTAAGGCTGAGAAGAACAAACTGCAGCCTAGAATAATTAATTGCAGGGGTGCTACAAAAAAATAATGGTGTCAAACTTTTCAGAAAATGACCTCGAATTGTAGGTTGTGAGGTTCATACTTGTCATTAGGAAAAAATTATTCACCGGGAGGATCCTGAGCATTGGCACAAGTTGTCCAGAAAAGGCATGGAGATTTTCAGAACTCAGCTACAGAAAGCCACAGCTGACATGATTTAGATTAGCAGCAGTCATGCTATAGGTGGGAAACTGGACTAGGTGGCCTCCAAAGATCCATTCCAACCAATATTTCTATGATTCTGTATGAAGAACTGAAAACAAGCATATAGTGCTTATCTCTGGAGAACAGCAACAACAACAAAAGTAACAAAAAAAAAAAAATTAACTGCAGTTTGCCTTCCACAGCAAAGTGTAATTAAATCAGTACCATCTTTAAAATTACCTTTCTTTTTTTTTAAGTTACACTAAAATGAAGCTAGTTCAGCAGGAAGAAAACTAAGATCTAAAAGTCCCAGCTGGAGGCAAACACCTTTGAGGGATGAAATTTAGACCTTATTTCTCTTCCCCACATTCTAACTACTCTACATTTTTCCACTCATCTTTGCAGCTTCTTTGAACTTACTTCTAAGGTGCTTCACTTCCCCTGCTGTCAGACAGCTGTTCTCTGAACAACTGGCAGAGTGAAGGACTGCAACAACCAGGCACTATTTGCCAATGCAGCTTCTGAACCTGGCAGCACTCCTGCTGAAAAAGATGGGTTGAAGACAGAAGGGAGAATGCCTTGTGTTTTTACTTTTATTTATTCTGTAAATTAGGATAGCCTACGTACCAAAGAGTCACTATAAACATTTCATATAAAGGGTTCTCTAATTAGCTACAAGCTTTTTCACTAATATTAAAACATAGAAGAACCATCACAGTTTGGCTTCCTTCCCTTCTCTACAAGTCTACCATGGCTGAAGGAGTAGCTAGTCTCAAACACAAAATATTTAAACAGATTATTCATATCTGTCCTGGGAATTATCAAGAATGAAAGTGCACAGTGGCTAAAGGAATGGAAGGGGGTGCCTCACTAATTCCAGAAAATCACAGTAAAATAATACAAGTTTCTTGGCAAACACAGCTTTATTCTGCTCTCCTTTATGAACACACAGAAACTCTATACCACAATGGCTCAATATATTGAAAACATTAATAAATGATAAATATCACACATACCTATAAATCCTACAAGATATCACACTCAATTCTATAGCATAAGAAAGTCACCGCTATGCATCTGGACCCGTAAAGAAACTGTAGTTCTCAACTTTCCTTTTCAGACTTTGGGTTTCTTTGGCATTAGATTATTTTAATTAGAGAAAGGGAGTACATCTGTGTGGAATTTTCAACACTTTTCCATTCTCAGCACTCACAACTTTTATCTTTGTATCAAGCGTATTTCCATATTAAAACCACTAGAAAGCATTATTCCATCACTTTAAATGTCACATGTTGCATGTTGTGGCTTGGTCTGTTACAATGGAAGACAAATGATGATCTAAGAAGCCCTTTCCAGTTTCTGGTGTCATAATTATTTGTAAAAAGCACATAGTTGCTCATGTCAAACAATCTGCCACTACTGACTGCACAAGGAAAATGCTTTGCCATCATTTTTATGTCTGATTTATTTTTCCTTCTACTGAAGAAGTCTTTTCCCTTCATGATAAAACAACATTTTTTTTTCCTTTACATGTATGTATGTATGTGCATGTATTTATACTGGCTACGAGACTTCTTGTTCTGATTGAATTCCTAAAAAAAAAAATAAATCACCACTACAACACTACCACTATATTTTGTGATGACTCACAGAAATATCAAAATATCACTGGGAAAAAAAAAAAAAAAAAAAAAAAAAAAGGTGTGTGGGGGAGAGTTGTCACCTTCTGTGGTATGTTTGTGAAGATTATAATTTTGAGTAACCTGGAGCTGGAAAAGTCCCTACAGTCTCCTCCAACATAAAAATGTGGAACATCACTTGAAAGGAAATTTAATTAGTTGGCATGACTCCTGGGTGAAATTTATTATATTATATTATCAGTAGAAAAACATGCTGATACTCTAACTACACATTATATCTTTTTACTCTCAGAGACAGAGGCAATTTCTCTCTCAATCATTAAAATAAAATGCATGGCCACCCTCAATTTTCCTCCTCTCAATAAGAAAAATAGCAAGCAAGCTACAATATCTACACTGCTGTCTCATCCTCTATGGGTAATTCCTGTGCACCCAAATCTCTGGTTTCACTATGTCCTCTAGCTTAATGTCAATCCTCACACTATCCTCTATTCTTATCCTGTAGTAAGTCACAACAACAGACAAGTTAATACTAAATATCCCAGAATAAATTATGACTAAACGAAGGATAAAATAAATGGCAAACAAACCATTAATATTTTTTAGGATACAACATTTCTTTACTTCACAAAGACTGAGAATATAGAAATGTTTTCTACTTGATTTTTCTTGTAAGTCTGAGGAAATTCTAATGGCAGGAAATTAATATTCTTTTACTTCTGGAGTATGAAATGGCACTAATAAGGTCAAATATCTAGCTGAGGAGACTGCTTATACACCAAATCCAGAATAAAATCAGGAGAGGACATTTCAATACTAAAAGATTTACTCTGAAGCTCTGGTTAAAGAAAGTCAAAAGGGTATTCTGAAGCTGTTCGAGATATTAATCTAAATCATGAAGTTTTCTATTTTCCACTTAATGCTTAGAAACACTGTGTCTTTCTAACACAGCTTCCAAACATTTTGTCTTGATAAGCTAAACACAAGCTTACTGAGAAATTACCAGTAACCCTCTCTCTTCATTTCACATTGCCATCTTAAGCTGTTATATCTCTTCCCCATCCCCCCCCTTCTCTAACTTCTCTAATATATTTTTGGCAATCAATTTTCCTCCTCCTCATATATCCATCAATTTAAAAATGTATATATATAATTATTGACATTTTTCAAAAATTAATGCTTTATTGATTCCTTATTGTCTTTAATATGATTTACCTCCTTAAAGGAACCATTAAAAAATGCATTGTTTATAGTGTAGCTTGTCACCACATTTTAAATCTGTAGACAGTTCCTTAAAATTTTCATTTCAATTGATGATATAAATAATTATGCCTGCCATTTTTTTTTCCCAAATGTAATTACTATCCATATTTGTTATCTATAAATTAGTTTGAAAACAGTCTTACAATAAGCCTGGTCAAAAATTAACCTATATTTAAAAGTAAAAGTGTCTTCTACCAAATCTGTATGGGTAGATAACCAGTAAGACGATGAGTATTTATTTTCACTAATTCATAAAGCTTGAAGATTTTCCAGTTCTCTTAACTTCTCATTCAGTGTAGAGAGGGGCTTGCTTCTTATGCTGACGTTTTTTACCCAACCACCAGCCACACCCCACTACCCTTTTCTGCACTATTTTTAATTCACTGACAGCACTAGTTCTCATGACACCAACAGAATGTAGTATGAACTGTACTATATTACACCAACAATTGCTACAATTTTACAGAGTCTTCAGCTTACTGAAAACTCTGGAAAAAAAAAAAAAAAAAAAGAAAGAAATAATTCACTAAGACATGTTTAGCTTCCCCTATAAAACCCTCTGCCACATTTAAGCAGTGTTTTTTGGTTGGTTGGTATTGGGTGGGGAGAGGGAAGGCAAAAGCAATCTGTACTTCTAAACTTCTTGTAGTGCTGACCAAACCAACCATCCCCTTAGTTTCAGATGGGTGAAAGTGCTGAGCTGGTGTCACAGGGAAGGACTAATTCCTGAAAAAAACTGGAACCAGTACATATATATACATGTATGTGTGTAGACATATCTCTCACCTTAGTATGCTGCCTAGAATTTTATCCTTAGCTTGCCAGGGCAATCTTGCTCATCCTATTTCACAGTTCTTCCTCATTACCCAACTACTATCCGATAATAGCAATGCTACCCCTTCTCTAAATCGCAACTGAAATATATGTAAAAAAAATCAGTGTATAAACTTCAACCATGAAAGAAAACCATTTGACTAATTAGCACTTGCCCCAGAGAAAAGTCACATGTATAAACTTAAGTAATAATAAAGATAATAATTTAATTAATCAGCATTAACTTCACAGCTCTGGAATGAATGCTTACCTTGCAGAACAACTGGTAACTCATGCCTATGGTGACACTTATACAGCTATTACCATCTTGTTTTGTTGTTGTTGTTGTTGTTGTTGTTGTTGTTTTGTTTTGTTTTGTTTTGTTTTTCACAGATCTAAAGTCTCCCTTCTCTACTGGCTACTCTGAAAAAAAGCCTTTGTGAATCCTTTGTAGAATCCTTCCTGAAAACTCACTTTCTGAAGGGAATATGGACGAGTAATTTTATGTTTCAGCATGCTTATACCTGGACAGTGGATTAGGGATCAAATTCAATTTCATCTTCTGCTGCACTTTTTCATATAATTCTGTTTGTCCCAGTGTTGCACTAAATTTATATGTTTCTTATTCTATCTTTCCCAGAACATATTTTTTAAGTAAATCTCATATGTATTTATGTTATTTGTTTATGGCTTTTATTCTTATCCTGGCTATACCAACACTGCTGTTCCCTCCTTTGGACATATTTCACACACACCATTACTCATTATCTGCTTACACTCATGGTTTCCTATATTTTAGTGTCATGAATATCAAAATCTTCACCTACCTGTATATTAGTACTTAAACAAGCACAACAAATAAACAAATTACAGAGAAGCGACAACCAGAAATGAGTTTATATTTGCACTTCAATAATTTTAAAATTCTTCTACATCATATGCTTCTCTGTTAGACAAAAGCTTGCAGCTATACTCTATATCCAAAAATAAATTAAAAATAAATAAATAAATAAATCTCTTTTGAACCTTTCCTACAGGTATAGTACTTTTTTCCTTGTGTCTCTAGCTAAAGGGTGGAATTGGTCTTTAACTATGGTAAGAATTCTGTTTTTAAACTGTTTAATAAATTTGACACATTCAAGGGAAAAACAATCTTTCTTAGTGATTTAACTTTGTAAGAACATCAGACCCTTCTAACCAGTAACCTAGTATATCAGAATGGTAACTGTCATTGAAAAGCATTAATTTAAATATCTCTATGAAAATAATAATAATAAAAGTCTATGGATAAGTTTATGAAGACATAACTTGGTCATTTGTCTATAGTTATTTTATTTGCAAAAAGTTTTGCAGATACTATATTTTGCAGATTAATCAGCAAATCAAATCTACCTACCTCTCTTCAAACTCCACTAATTTAAGCCTTTCTGTCCTTACCTTTTACCTGCCCCCCTCCCATAATTACAAACAACAACAACAACAAAAAGCTTACACTTTCAGGTGGGGAATAGGTATGTTCCGTAACAGCAATAAGTGATTCAGTTGCATTCAGTTATTCCTTAATGCTTCATTGAAATTAAACACTTTCTCAAAATGTGAAACAATTTCAAAATTTTGGTAGAGAAAGTTTTATGAGTTAGCAACACTTTTTTTGAAAAAGTATGTAATTACATCTCTAAGGTATTCAGAACAATGGCTGTACGTAAACAACCCTAATGGTACTTAGTGAACATAAACGTACTTATGGAAAATGTTAATTACAGTACATACAATGGGACTTTACACCAACACAGTTGTAACTGTCTCCAGCCACTTCTGGCAGTCTTGCACCACCACCAGAGCTGCCTGGGAGCAATTCCAAGGCCTATCGCTGATGCTGCCAGTTGTGTGACCTTAGCTCTGCCTACTGAGGAAACTGCAAGATGAGAGTAAGCAAGGAGAAGATCTGTAGAGTAAAACCAGGCAAGATAAGAAAGGTAAAATTTCAGCTAGAGGATTACTGGGGTAGGGACCCTTAGCAAATCAAGTCAAAAAGAAAAGCAACAAAGAAAGGTATACATTTTGGAGGGGTGGGGGAAATAAAAATAAAAAATGAAAGAATGACAAGAACTATCAAGGGTCCGTTCCAGGGAGCAGCAAAAGGCAACTTTTCCCCTCTGATTGGTACCTATCTTGGCCAGCAACTCTTTAGGAGTTGAAGAATTTTATGTGTTTTAGCCAATAAAAAACTGTTTCCTGCATTTGATTTGGATGTCTTCTGCATGTAGAATGCTCTTTTGTAACAGGTGCCTGAACAAAGCAACTCCTCTGCAATCACAGAGGGAAGGTAACTGTTGCGCAACAAAGGGTCTAAAGCACAGTGCACAACCTACTTGCAATAAAAAGAAAAATGTCTGGCTATACACACTTGCAACACCTGCATTTAAAATAGTGAGGGGGTGTTCTCTGGAGGGAAGAAAAAAAAATACCTTCAAAGAGAGGAAACGTAAAATAAAATTTATATTTTGAGACCTGGAAGAAATGTTATGACAAACCAAAATGTTGCATGACATGGATACTTGTAATTGCAAGGATTCTGATTTAATGACACAAGATGCCCCTTCCAGTCTTAAATTAATGTTTTGATCATATCTGGTCCTGTTTCATGGTCAAACAAACCCAAACCCCAGACATTACAAAACCAGTCCAACTTGCTCCTCTAAATATACTGCCAGGTGTTAAAAATTATAGTGCATGCATAAATATTTTTTTCTCTTTGGCTTGAAGTTTATCTACACAAAAGGTTATGCCTATAAAGAAATAGACAGGTTGGGAAAGGACGATCATGATGGGTTTTCTTGAAAGCAATACTTAAAAAATTTCTGTATCTTTACTCATAAGCAATTTCTGCATCTTTACTCATATATATCCTGAAGCATGGGATGAGAGGCACAAGAAAGAGCCCTGTTGTCTCAGTGGAAGAAACGGATAAAACTGAACAATTTATTAAGTTCAGTGTTATAAGTCAGAGAGGAACATTTCATTATTTTAAGTTATAACAACATTAGAAAAAATGGTCAGATGAAGCCTATATTTAAGTTATTTATAATCAATATCTTCTGGTGAAGTCTGAGCACAAGAAAAAACTTAATTCCCAGGCATCATTCTCTGACAAATGGCAAGTCTCAAAAGCTTGGTCTATATTAGAGAATTAAACAGGACTGGGACAGTATCGAGCACTGTTCCGCATTTTTTTTTTTACTTATTTATTTAACTCTTAGCAGAATCCCTTATATGGTTTTGTTGTGTCAGATTCTGCTCTCCCAAGTTACTTCATATTTCTAGGATAGCATGAGCCAGGCACTTACCCCAGTAGACAGTATGATAAGACCACAATGTTTAACACAGATAAATAAGAGAAAGGTTGGTTATATGAACACAAGTAATAATATGACATTTGCCTTAAAAGTCAGAGAACACGTTCTGTTGTATTTTATTTAGTAATACAGACACGGCAGTATGGACTGCACTAGCAGAGGATAGGAGTTTTAAAGATACAGCCTCCTGAGGTCTGTACAAGAAATATATTGTGCTGCCTCAAAGTTGATTATAGAGCTTTAGAAATGAGTAACTCTCAGTATTCCTAAATTCAGTGGAGGCAATAGAAAGACAGGTTTTTCATAAGGGAAATTGTAACTCTTCCTAAACAAACAGTATTTGTAGGGATATATAAATATATATAATTCATGTATATATAAATTTTATTGTGTTATTGACCGTGAGTAATTATAATGGTCTATCTTGCAAAAAACACTGAAGGTGAAAATACTGTTGAAGGTCTTATCTATACAACAACAAAAGGATAATTATAACACCGTTGTTACAATACTAAATCTTCTCTATAATATAAGTAAAGAAAATTCACATAAAATGCTAATGTTGGTATAGGTTTTTCCTCTAGAGGAAAGACAATAAACCATACTGGTAATGCACATTTGCAAACATAGCTACATTCACACCACAATTTGTACTACTTACCGACTACTTTAGTTAAAAAGAAAATCACATTCTTAGTGGGCATTATCACAGTCAAAAGTACTCCATTCAGCAAAGTTGGTTTATTTTTTAAAATGAAGGTTTGCAGTCATAAATAAGTATCTCCTTGCAGGGTTGGAACACCTACTAAATACCAGGTGAATGATCTATTAAGACATTAATTTGAGTTATTTTAACTTAGACATAGTTCAGATTACCTACATTCTAACTGAACTAGAATGCAGGTGAATCTTCAACAACCAAAACCTCTTTACCATTTGTGGAACAACCTTTAGATAGTTATTTTGGGAAGGAAGGGAACAAGAAATAAATTTCCAGCATTTTTTTTTTTTTGTCACTATACATTTTATAATGTGAAAGGCACCTGTAATCCGAGATTACAAATAACAATTAAAAAACATGGAATGAAACTGCAATCAATATTTTTGGAAATACTTTGGGGAGCAGAAATTAGTAAACATGAATGACCTAAAAATATAAAACATTTTATGGTATTCTAAACAATTCACAGATAGTGGACTGACAAAGGCAAAATAAGCAAGGTACTGCAGTTAAGATTCTCACAATAGGATGACAATTGTGAAAGAAATAACTGTACAGGTAATAAACTGAAATCCATAATTGTGTGAGGTATGCTTAGTGACCAAAGGTGTCTGAACAAGAAAAAAAGCCACTGAAACTATTTTTTGTCATGAGGATTTAGTTCCTTGCCAGTCTCCAGACAAGCTTTCATAAACACAACGAATCATTTTAGTACACTCCAATCCATTCTTAAAAAATAATGTAGTCTTTCTTCTTAGAAAAATGTGCTACTATAAGCAAACTATAATTATTTTTATTTTGTACTAAACAGTATTTGAATTTTTGTATTGACTCATACGTAAAGCTTTGAGAAAATAGATTTGTTCTCTTTGTATTTTCTTCTTACTTTTTTAAAGCTACTAGCAAGTATCACCTGAAAATAGACTCCAATATTCTGCCTATCCCACCTTCTTTATTAGGTTGCAAGGATAAAACATTTATGCTTTCTCAGATGTTCTCTGCCTGATAAGCCATAGGTCTAAGATAAAAGTTTCAAAAATGTATTTGCATCCACTGCATATCAGATTAACTTTCCTGTAGGCAATCTTGGAGGTACTGCTGCAGAATATGTCACGGTTACAATATTTTAGTAAGTTTTTTAAAAAGAAGTTCACACCCTTCACAAACATTCACAAGTCTCTTGAAATGAAGCAGTATTTCCCTACCACCCAATTGATAAGCTAGCTATTTAAAACTATTTAAAGACCTGGTGGATGAGATCCCCTGGAACACTGTCCTCAGGGACAAAGAAGCTGAACAGAGCTGGCAACTCTTTAAGGATGTTTTCCTTAGAGCACAAGAACTCACCATCCCCCTGTGTAAGAAAGCAGGCAGGGAGGGCAGACAACCCGGATGGCTGAG
The DNA here is from genome assembly GCF_047663525.1 of Anas platyrhynchos. Taxonomy (NCBI): domain Eukaryota; kingdom Metazoa; phylum Chordata; class Aves; order Anseriformes; family Anatidae; genus Anas; species Anas platyrhynchos. Next base: position 28,523,674 of record NC_092587.1, read on the forward strand.
CAAGGTCAAACTGAGGCACAAGAAGGAAATGCACAGGCATTGGAAGCAAGGACACATGGCCTGCGAAGAGCACAGGGATACTGTCCGGATGTGCAGGATTGGGATAAGGAAAGCCAAGGCATGGATGGAACTGAACTCAGTGAGGGATGCAAAGAATAACAAGAAGGGATTCTACAGGTACATTGGTCAGAAACGTAAGGCCAAGGAGAGTGCACCCCCTCTGATGGATGAGAAAGGTGAACTGGTAACAACAGACATGGAGAAGGCTGAGGTACTCAACAACTTCTTTGCCTCAGTCTTCAATTCCAGTCATCCCATTTCCATGACAATTGAGAGAAATGAGAGACAATTCCATGTCTCTCATTTCCCTGAACCTGTGGGTGAGGCCTGTGGGAGCAAAGTCCCTCCCACTGTAAGCAAAGAGCATGTTCGTGACCACCTGATGAAACTGAACAGGTACAAGTCTATGGGGCTTGATGACATCCATCCAAGGATCCTGAGGAATTTGGTTAATATAGCTGCCAAGCTTCTATCCACTGAGCTATTATTTGAAAATATTTATCTATTTGAAAATATTTATCTATTATCTGAAAAGTCTTGGCAGTCAGGTAAAGTCCCTGATGACTGGAAAAAGGGAAGCATCACTCACATTTTTAAGAACGGTAGAAAGGGGTATCCAGAGAACTAGAGACCTGTGAGCTTCACCGCTGTGCCTGGGAAGATCATGGAAAAGATTCTCCTGGAAGCGATGTCAAGTCACATGCAAGACAAGGAGGTGATCTGAGACAACCAGCATGGCATCACCAAGGGCAAAGGGTGCTTGAGCAATCTGGTGGCCTTCTGTGATGGAGTCACTGCATCAGTTGACAAGGGAAGATAGACTGATGACATCTACCTGGATTTCTTGTAAGCCCTTTGACACTGTCCCGCATGACATCCTGATCTCCAAATTGGGAAGATACAGGCTTGATGGGTGGACCATTCAATGGCTAAGGAGTTGACTTAAAGGTCTCACCCAGAGAGTGGTGGACAATGGCTGTATGTCCAGGTAGAGGCAGGTGACAAATGATGTCCCTCAGGGGTCTGTCTTGGAACTGATGTTGTTTAATATCTTTATCAATTACATAGACAGTGAGATCAAGTGTACCATCAGCAAGTTTGCAGATAACACCTAGCTGAGTGGTGCAGTTGGTACAACAGAAAGAAGGGATGCCATCCAAAGGGACCAGGACAAGCTTGAAAACTGGGCCTACGAGAACCTAATGAGGCTCAATAAATCCAAGTGCAAGGTGCTACAGCTGGGCTGGGGCAGTCCCAGATAGAAGTACAGACTGGGAGAAGAACTCATCGGGAGCAGCCCTGCAGAGATGGACTTGGGGGTTCTGGTGGATGAACTCTACATGAGCCAGCAATGGGCACTTGCAGCCCAGAAGGCCAACTGCATCCTGGGCTGCATTAAGAGAGGAGTGGCCAGCAGGGCAAGGGAGGTGATTGCGCCTCCCTATTTATAGAGCCTTGTGAGGTTCTACTTAAGAGAATTGCATTGAGGTCTGGAGCCCCCAGCACAAGAAAGATGTGGACCTGTTAGAATGTGTCCAGAGGAGGACCACAAAGATGAGCAGAGGGCTGGAGCACCTCTCCCATGAAAAAAGGCTGAGAGCTGGGGTTGTTCAGCCTGAAGAGGAGAAGGCTCCGGGGAGACCTCACTGAGACCTTTCAGTATTTAAAGGGGTCCTATTAAAAAGATGGAGAGCAACTTTTTGCTTGTTCAGATAATGACAGGACAAGGGGGAATGGTTTTAAAATAAAAGAGGGCAGATTTAGATTAGAGATTAGGAGGAAATTCTTCGCTCTGAGATTGGTGAGGCACTGGAACACTTAGGAGCTAATACAGAGCCACAAAATTAAATTTCCTTTTGAAAGCCATTGTGACCATCAAAGGTTGTACCAAAGTCGGTGCAGTCTGAGCAAAAGTGGTCTGAGCAGACCAATGCATTTAGATTGAATTAGCCATTTAGACTGAATTCAATAGCTTTGCTGCCCATTATTAAATCATAGGAGGTATTACAGAGGACATAAGTAACTGCTTTCCCAGGTCTAGAGTATGCCTCTAAGCATACTCTAGCAGCCATCTTGATGCACCAAAACTGAAAACCAAAGTGGAGGACTGAAATTACTTGAGTTTGCCTCTAGAGCTAGGTGATGCCAAAGATGAGACAATTAATTTGCCTGAGACTTGGCCTTCTAACAGCAAGATACAAAAGGCATTTGGGCAATTTGAATCTGACCCCAGGACTTGAACTCAAAGGGACTAGGAGATTCTTCTGTGCTTAAAGACCCAGAATTCACTGGATATATCACCAAGTAAAAATGTGTTATTCATGAGTTCAAATTCAAGAATGAGAATAGCTCTGTCTGAGGTACTATGCCAAGAAATAATGACCACACCATCCAAGAATAATGAGTTGTAGTCTAGACCTTTTTTTTCTCAGTTACAGAATACATTTTAGACATTGAACAGAACATTTGTGTCATAACTATATAGAGAATCCAGTGGTAAACCTCTAAATCAAAACCTAAGTTATAGAGATGATTCATGTATTGGTATAACTAAGTTGTAAAAGAGAAGTATTTCAGGTTTTGATATTTACCATATGATGTTTTGCAAAATACTGTGTGAACTGAGTTTTAATGATGTTTTTGTTCACCCCCAAAATGGCACTTATGTTGATGTATTATCAGAAGAGTATTATTTATAAACTCTTCTCAAATACAGGGAGGTAAACAAGTGTACTTATTTGGATTAACATTAAAAACACAGAATACTTATTCCTAAATTAGCTTTATTTCAACTGTTCATGATCTTGCTATAGTTTCTAGATAAAATGGTAGCCATAGCAACTGCATATCATATATCAGATAGAAATCGGTATTGAATCCATCCACTATACACAAAAAATGTTAGTATTGAGCTAAGGAAAAATAAATAAATAAATAAATAAATTGTATGTTAAATTTGTCACGTTGAGAAGCTGAATTCAGCAATACTTCAGCAGATTATGTTTCATGTACAAGGCACCGTTGCAACATGTCACTCTGATGATCAAAGTTCAGACCTGAGCACTCTCAACAATAAAGGGTAACAGCTGAGGTGCAGAGCTTCCCTCAATTAGAGAGCTGCAGGACAAACCAGCATCCATCTCCACCAAGTGACCATTTTACTAAAAAATAACTCTACTTATGTAAAAGCGCTATCAAATAATCATATATATTCAATTTCAGTGAGGATAGACATTAAAAATAAAAACATCAAATAAAAAAACCACTGTTTTTACCTAATTCTGTTCTCAATAAACAAGTGCTGCAATTTCAATTTCAATGATATATGACTATATTTAAGGCCAGCATAGTGGTAGATGCAGTTTTACCATAAATATTCAATTTTCTGAACAGAAACTCTCAGTCATGGGAAGCAAGAAAATAAAAGTCAGCTTAAACAGAGCGGTTTCCAAGACTCTTCTCAAGGCACAAAAGGACAATATTTTTACCTAGCTTTATAAAATGACTTGCTACTGCTCTCTAACATATGCAAACTAACTGATTCCTAAACCCATGCTAGTGTAACAGCTTGGCTGGGCTTTTTTTAGTAGTGTTGTTCCTACGGTAGATCAGTACTATTCATTGTTCCATTTTGCACCCTTATTGTGCCTTTTAGCACAACAGAGAATTACCAGGAGCATTAACAGTTATTCAATTTCTGAACTTCCAATTTAAGCAATCAATTAAGCAGCTTTTAGTCAAAGAGTGTGTTGTTTGTTTTTTTCTCAAACGAATAAACTCTCTCACAAAGTATTTTACCCAGTTAGCCAGATATACAAAAACCTTCCCTGAAGCAAGACTCAGTATCTCAAAAATTGAAAGACCAGAACTGAAGAGAATCACAGCCTAATTTCACCATTTACTACGTTTGTTTTATCACAAAGTGATGATCTAACTGAAATTATTGAAATATAGAGTAACTACACTGAAAAAGCAGCAGATTAGCAGAACACCTTTGTTTTTCCCATTCTTCTTTTTTGTATGCATTTCTAATCACAATGCACATATGTAATTACAACACAATCCTATAGAGTGAAGAGTAACATATAGAAATTTCAAGCTATCTAGTAAATGAATTCAAATACTCCAGGTGTATATATTAAAAGTCCATTTGAATGAGTTAAAATATTGGTTTTGGGAAATATATCATTAATTTGGAGTCACACTGAAATCTTTTGTGTTACTTCTGTGTTTAAAATTAAGCATATTCTTCAGTATCACTCCTTCACAGTTTTGTCTTGAAGCCTAATCACCCCGTTTGCTTAGCAAGATCCTTTGATATTGTATTTTCAATTCTCATCCAGTGAGGTGACTTTATTTCCTTAGCTTTAAAGAATGATTAATTACGTTTCATATACTTCATCATCATTCATCATGTTGGTACCATAGAAACTGATGATTTATCTGCCCAAAATATTACATAATAATGTAGATACTGCACAAAAAGTAATTTCTGACAGAAAAGGTTTATCTTGCTGTTCAAATACCATGTTCTGTATTCTAAGGTTTGCTTGCAAGAAGCATTCCAAAAATTAATTATTCATGTAGTAAAAGAAGTGTAACCTTCAGTAAGCCAGCCTGAGGTTTGCCTGAGGGATTTTCCAAATTCTCATTTTGTGTGTTTCATATAGATGTTGATCAAATTTCTCACCTGCAAAAATCTTTATGATATAATATTGTCTCACGCCAAGTAATTTGCATCTAATACAAAGTTGAAAAGTCCTATGTCTCCTTCTTAAAATACATAAGAAGGGAGAAGAAAATCTAATATTGATTGAACCTCAGTTATTTCAAAGCATACTTTCTTTCTGATACTGAAATGTGTCAGGAGGTGATAAAATAAACCCAGGTTTGACACTTTATCGATCAAGTGTTTTACCCTGTGAACTGCAAGAGTATGTAGAACTGTTCCCCTGATGCTGTATTATTATATGCATGCACACACTGCTCTGTAGCCATGAATCTTTATATTTCTTAGTATTTTTAATTTTAACTTTAATGATACTGTTCAATTTAACTGTAACTCCTTTTTCTCCTCAAAACTCAAATACCATATTTAGTCATGCTGACAAAAAGAAAAGACACTCCCAGTTCTTCCGTCTCAGCTTCCACCCATCCTAAATTTGCAAGTATTCTTTCAGTCAACGTTAAAATAATTTTAGCTTTTGAAAATATTGTCTGCTACAGTGGTATATCAAAATGACTGTTTTGAGGGGGCTGGCATTCTTTCATCATTGATATTATCCCAACTTCTCAGAGGATAATCAGTTCAAATTTCAATGCCTCAATCACATCAGTACATCCTGGGAAATCACTGTAAGCTTCCTTTTGATTTCAAACTATAATAATAGTTCCTTTGGTCCCTTTAACGGATTACATTCACTGTAAAATCTACACTGGAATCCTTCCTCTGAAGAACAGCTGTTTTCAGAGAATGGCTTTGATAGTGAGAAAGCACTTGTTAACCAGGCAGATAACAGTGAATAAAATGTAGTTCAGAATGTAGATAATGATGGTCAAAAGTCAGACAATTCACTCCAGTACTACACCTGTTGCAATATATTGCCTATTCTTGGTTTATTCTATGTAGGTTTTTACACATTTGTCACAATAGTGTCTGAATGCCTTCCAGTAGTACACATAGCAATGTGACTAACATCTGTCACATGTTGTTGTTCCCTTACCTTCTCCCTAGGGAGAACTGTATGTGCTGAGGAACATTCTGCTTCAGTAAGGCTTGATTATTTTTAACCAAGCACTAGTAGTTACTGCAGAAAGGATGAGAAATTGTAATTAAATGAGTATGGAATTATGACTAAAATGTGATCCAGAAACAAAGCTTTTACTTTAACACTACAGTGTGAGAAGATTAGACCAAATAAAAACTCAAGAATCAAAAGCATCTGAGGTCCGTTTCAGCATAAACATTTTCATTTCAGTTCCAGTTTCAGCATAAACAGTGGCTGAGCAAAGATATGCATGTGCTTAAACTAAAGCCTAATTTGGTTTCATGTTTTCTCTTTTTAAACACAGCATGAGAAGTCAAACAAACTAAAATACCTATACCTTGTCATGGTATTATTTTATTTTTTTTTCTAAAGGCTGCAGGCCCTCTTTTGCCCTAAGAATAATTATGATGCCTTCCCCACACTCCTCCCTTATGATTAAAGCACAGACATGAGAAGGATTCAGCCTGAGGCTGTGGTCTAAATCAACAGCAGTTCTCTTCTGCTACTCCACGGTACTCCACAGAAGAGCTCTGACATAGAGTATTCTGTAAAACAAAGCATAGCAGCAGACTCAGTTTGTTCCATCCTGAAGGTAATGATTATTTTGCAGAACCTTTCTGGTGTGGAGATTGAAGATGTAAAGATGCCCCTGAAGCACACAGAATACTTTAAGAGCACCATCTAGCAGGTTCTTGTTAGCAGAGACAGGCCTGGTCAAAACCAATATACAGCTGGCTGGCGTGTACCAAGAAACACAAGTGACACTTTTCCAATATAAAGAGGAGTATCTGTTACAACATTTTTACTTAAAAAGTAATATCACAGACCAATTCTGGATGCTTTGTATTTTATGTAATCCTGGTGTTTCTAGCCACAACTGTTCAAGCAGAAATTATGTTCCCTGTGTGTCTGTGCCACTATTGGTAAGCCTCCACCAGTAAACCCCTTTCTTACACAATGGTGTCAAAATATGTCTGCACCATGAACTCTTCTATGACTTTGTACACATAGCCCTCCAGCTACTTCAAGTACTTGAAGAAATTAAGCTATGCAACTCCATGCTCAGCATAGGCTAGTATATATATCTGTCAAATATATCTAGTAAATATATCTGTCATCTGGATTTTCTTTTTTTTTTTTTCTTTTTTTTTTCCAGTACTGAAACTTGGTATCTTGAAAATGGCTTTGACAGATCTCCATTACCCATGTCAATACATGTAAGAGAAAATGTTTTTCATTTAGATAGATAATTTTTAGGTATAGAAATGTAAATCTGCAAATATTTCTCAATGAAATCATTTTCTCCCACTCCAAAATATCTTACATAATAATATACTTTTCACAAATATATGTAGGTTATTTTGATTATTGCACCACAACTTAAAAGCGAGTCAAAGTGTTGCTCTCCTATACCTAATACAACAGACTAGACAAATGATTTCTAGGAAATCAGCAATAGTTAAATGAATAAAATCAAACACTAATAGAAATTAAATGTTAGAACATGAAGTTCATATTACAATTACTCACAGGGTTTGAAGGGTCCAAGCAGACAGCTTTATTAGCATCATCTATTGCTTCTTTCCAATCTTACAGAATAAATGACATAAAATAACAAATAAAAGTATGGACATTTTTCTTATGATTAGACACATTTCACAATTAAATCAGAACATTTAATACTTAGAGTAGATAGAGTAGGAGTACACAGTACTGACATTTTTACAATAACATTTCCTTTGTTCTATCTGGAAGTATCTTCTACAAGTTTTAGCTGAGTTGACTTGATGTCACCTCAGGTTATCTTCCCATTATCTTCCCAAAATGGCGGGAGGTATTTGCTGAGGAGTTATGTCAGACAATTATTCTTTCAAAAGATCTTTCTTACTTTTTTTATTTTTTAATTTTTTTTTTTTTTGCTATGCATTCAGAAGCAAATTCAGGATAAAACTATAGCTTCCTCTGTGATGCTTGTAGTGCATATACTACAGAACCATGCTGCTGGTCCTGTAGTCCAGAACTGTGAAATTAAGGAGGGATATTCTAAATTAAACTTATGAAAATATGGTATTCTTTCAGTAATTAAATCCAAAGTGAAGTTACTTTTGTTTGTTTGTTTGCTTTTTCCTAAAATCTTAGGCTTTTAATGGCATTTTTATGTAAGCTTTTCTTAGTATTGAAAAAAAAATGTTTCTTTTTGTTTTAAAAGTCTAAATGGAATATCAATGTTCAAAATAGCCATCAACAGGATCAAAAACATACTAGAAATATATGCACAGAGATGGGAACCAGAAATTCTGAGTTGCCTTGGAAGCTCTATCTGTGACCCAAATATTATTCAAGATGTCTAATAAGACAGACCTGTGGATTACAAGCATGAGTCAAAATACATCGGAATCGTGGTCTAGAAAGAGAAAAATCTTGTTATACAATAATAAATAAATAATTAAATTTAATAACAGACGAGGTACTTCTCTTTTTAAGAATATGGTAGGACAAAAAAATGTTTATTACAGAGTACCATATGCAAAGAGAAATGTAGTGATCATAGTTGTAAAGGTCCACTTTCAGAAATATTGATATTTCTGACACTACTTCACAATCAGTTGTAATATGAAGCTGTAACTTCAAAATTATTCCACAGCAGTAAGCTATGACCTAGTTGAGAAACCACCACAAATGGATTAAACATATACTTTGTGGCTGAATAGGTGCAAATCTCTTGACAAACATCCCTGAAGGCTCAGATTCAATGCTCAGTAGGTTACTTCTCTTCAAAAGAGGCAGTAGTCTAAAAAGGAAAAGTAATAAAAGGAAGAGAAAGAATAGAGCTTTGGATGAAAGACAGCAATTATTAAAGTCCACAATATTGCTGTGGAGAAAAGCACAGAATTCTTTGGAAGAAATACTGAAAATGGCTACCTACTGCTTATTCTTAGTTTATTATAGCACAACTACCCAAACTAAATACTTCTATTTAACTGAGTACACTGAACTTACGTAACAGATCACAGCAAAATATTTGACATAAACCAACACCAAACCATCTACATTCTCTAATTTTTCTTATATTTTCAAAGAACCCTGTTTCATGATATGAAACGTTTCCCAGAAACTCTGTTCTGGCATAAGACCGTACTGCAGAACAGTATTTGAAAGCTGAACAGTGAATATACAGAAAATTAGTCTCCTTCAAATTCTAAGAACTTTTAGGGAAAACATTTCATCACTCATTTGAAAGCTATATTACCTGTTCCTAGGTAATATTAAAATATAAAAAATAAAAATAAAAACAGCCAATATTAATAAGTAATGTTCTACGACAATAAGCTTTTATATGTTATGTTGGAATAAATCAGTATGTACAACAAAGGCAACATCCAATAGCATTTATTTTAATACCATAGTATTAATAATATAATAATAATAATGTAATAGTAACTGTATAATGGGCATTATACTTTTATGTGTGATGTTGAATTAATTTTGCAGGAATAATTTTTTTTATGAAAAGATCATATTTTTGAAGTTGTTTTTTTTTTTTTTTCTATTATATAGGTTTATACACATTAAAGACCTACAGATTGATAAAAATTCATTTTCAGATTAACTGCTTTTACTGTGTATCCTAAACTCATACTTAAATTCCCCTGCAGGTCAACAGAGGAAAAATATATTGGAATATCAATAAGTATTAATTACTGATGAAGAAGTTACTGTGAATCAAGAAGTCCACTAGGCTACCCAGGTGTCCAATTCACTCTGCATTCAGAGTGCAAAGTGGGCTAAGACTCCAGTTGAACCTAAACAACACTGCTGTATGTGAATGAATGTCAGATAAAATATTTTTAGTACTTAATTTTCCTACTTTTCCGACATCTTGACTATGGTAAACAGGAACAGGAAACAAAGAACAAATCCATCCCCACAAGCATATTTTTATACCTGGAATGTCAATAGTTGATACTAAATTTAACCAAAGTCCTAGAGAACCTTGCTACTTTTCACACATGCATATGCTCTTTGAGAAAGTGCTGGTGTTTGGAGGACAGCTCTGGAGTCACAGCCAACTTGCTATGCTCTCTGAAGAAAAAGACAGGATCATGAACTATAAAGTTATGATATAAGCACCAGCATTACACTACATCCAATATCGTTACACCAAATAAACATTGTCATTACAAACTTAATGATATTCTTGAGACATCCACATTAGCACCATTGGTCTTCTATTTATTTCAAATTACTGTTTTTATTTACCTCAGCAGGGCTCTATATGATTACTCCCCAGACTGTTCAGACTCCTATGGGGATGATTTATGCTGTCATTCCTACATAATGTTTCCCATAATTGTACTGTGCTTAAAAAACATTAGAACCCAAGGGGCTAGACAAGGAGTTATAACATTAACAGCACGCTCGTATAAATCAATTTACTCCCTTGGAGGGAAAAAATGAAAAAAAAAAAAAAAGTTAATAAGATTACAGAAAAAAACCTGCAAAGCCAATGCAAACTTACAATTATCAGCATGTTTAATCAATAAGTATAAATGCACCACAGATAAATTTTAGAAATGAAAACATAAAGAGGGATCCATTTCCACATATGTGTTATTATGTGTTATTGACCTTAATAAACATTAATCATAAGATTAGGAAAAATAATGTTTTATTGAAAAGATTTGATCCTACAAACTGGTGGGCACCCCCAAAACCTCTAAATGTACAATATTTTACAAGAGTTCTCAGAGTTGTGTAAGGTCAACCAAATATTAGCAGTAGATATAATTTCATAACTACATAATTTAAAAAAATTCAAGTATATTGGAAGGATCAAGATGTTTTCCATGATTTCAGAAACACCATTAAATAGAAAACCTAATGATAGGGGTTATTTGGGTAGGGAAACAGAGAAATTCAGCTTTTCCTTTCCGGTACCTAACAAAATACCTAATTTTACTCAAAAAATAAATAAAAAGCAATACCTCACAAGTCAATTTTTAATATGCTTAATGTAATGTGCAAGCATAAGATAACCTAATATATTCAGAAGATGGATTATTTGTAGCTCAGTCTGATCTGAGCCTCTAAATGTAGTATTGTTTATTGCATTCACTGATCTAATTTTGCTGTACTGTAACTTTATCCTAAGATGCAGCTGTCACTCAGTTTAGAATAAATCTAATGTGATAAAAAATGACAAAACTAAAACAGGACAATGTATATTAAAAAAAAAAAATGCTATTTTGATATACTCCCTGATCAAAAATGCAGCATTTCACTAAATCTATGATATTCTTCTCCCCACAAAATAGTGTGTTATTATGCAACATACATACCATAAAATTCCACTGCAGATTTACCTTAGGGATAGATGAAACTTCTGTTGCTTTAGTGAGTTCATCCAAAGCCTCTTTATGGCAACTCTGTTTTTGCAAGGCTACAGATAGATGACAGCAAGTTTCAAATAACTGAGACATATGATCAGAATCACAAATTAGTTTTTGGAGTTTTAGCCTTAGTTAAATTCATTTTATCCTAATGAAAACTACTTTTACTGTTTTTCCTGTGCAGCCATTATATAAGGACAAATTCTTATTTCCATAAGCAGTGTGCTCTATAGGATTAAATGGTAAGGTGGCACTTTACAGGAGCTGAAGATCTAACACTTTGGTTACTAGTTAGTGGACAATAAAACTTGCAGCTGATATGAGAACTATGTTATTATTTCATGTTACAATAACTTCCAATAAGCAAGAAGACATTTTATAATTCTGACAAATTAATTTTATGTTCTGCAAAGTTATCACAATACTAAGCCACAAAAATGTATTTGTTTAATGTGTTTGTTTCAGACTTGTGAAACAACAACAAAAACACCAGCATTTTGAATTCCAATATCAAATGACACATAAGCTGCAAATTGGACTGGTTATGTAACCAGGAGTACTATCATGGAGAAATTTTGGCATCTAAGAAATAAGTAGGTATGAAACCAATCAGAAATTGTATTGAAAATAATAAAAAAAAAAAATCAAGTTGTTCAACATGAAGTATTTCATTTAAGCAGCTACTATGAAACTACAAATCCAGGTAACTGCAAGACAACTTATCTGAATATTAAAAGCCTACAAGCACAGACACCATAGCAATTGTAAAATTTATTGGTGGGAACTGCAATAGAGGCAGGAGTTCCAGGTGTTCCACGTTAAGCTTGTAACAAAATTATAAATCATAAACCTTACTAACTTACTAAATCCTCACGAACAGGAAGACAGTAACTGGAGCCTGGCTGTTGAATGAAATGCAATCAGACTTCAACACCTTTAAAAGATGGTGGGCATGGTGAAGGTGAAGACTTCATGGGAAATCTGAGAAGTAACATGAAATTTAGTCTTCATACTTTTTGAATTTGTGGCTAAGACTTCTAATTTTCTCTTGCACACAAGGGGTGTGTACTACACATTTATACCAACTTTGGAGACAATAATGTTCATCAGTCAGACTAAAATTCTGCTTCTTTCCTTCTGGTGACCCAAACCACGCATTCTCCCAACTTTCCTAGCAGCTCTCCAGGATGTCATCAGTCAAACACACAATTCAATTCCATGATACTTGGCTAGCATGTCATGTTCCCATGCTTAGGAACAAACAGATTGGCAGAGAAATATTCCCTGAATAAAAATTTACAAGAAAAAGGTTTCTTTGTTATTTTCACTTTAATCTCCAATATGGGGAACAGCACATGGCATATATTTTTTCCTCTTTCTCTCTTATCATTTCTCTTTCTCTCATTCTATGGCATCCTGTACCATGTACATTTCTGATCTTTAACACTAAATCTCTTGAATATTTTGTGGCTTACAATCTGAAAGGGACAGATTCTAGTAAACTGTGCTGGGCTTTCATGTAATGTTGCTTTCATGTAATGTAGATACCTATTCAGGCAAGTTGAATTTGATGATGAAAGAACAGGGCTGAAAGGGCACAAACATTTCTAAAATGCTGTTAGTGATCAAATTAAGTCTGGATCCAAAGCTTCATTGAGAGGAGAAGCAGTCCTTCCATTCAGAACAAGAAACAGATCCACTAGTATTTTGTGAAACACCACCTGCTCAGAATTTGCCATTCAAATTCCAGAATGATGAGCCAGCTTCCCTCCTCTGACCACAAGTAAGTTAGAAGTACTAGACTTCACAAAGGAATCCAGGTTTTTTGCCATCATGTGTGTTTTGTTCACTCAGAGTTCACTTTAAGGCTATTGAGGTCATTGTTGATTTCTGTATGTTTGTTTGGTTTTGGTTGGTTGTTATGTTTTTTGTTGTTGTTTTGCTCTGTTTTGGGGGAGGGAAGCATTTGGGAAACTTCCCAGAGAGGAGCTTCCAAATTTTATGCAATGAAAGCTGCAGATTTTTAGCAAGCATGTGGCCAAATATGACAATAGGGACTGAATCAAGGAGCTCTGGTCTCCTGTTTGTAATCTGTGAAACAATTTCAAGGTTGCCAACTGTGAATAGTTAGCATCCCTCTCAAGAGATTAATTAACCTCTTTGAATTGCCACTGATATTCAAAGAGGTTCCTCTCAAAAGTAAGAGGTAAAAAAACATCGTGGTGGATAGTTTCCTCACTTCCAGATACAACTGAATTCAAGGCAATAAAGAAAGAATTAAACATAGGCAAGTTTATTTCTTGTCCAAAACTTGTCAGACGTATAAAGCCCAATCTTGGATAACAGAGATGAAGATGAGACCAGCCAGCACTAGTTGCCCTAAAAGTTGTGACAGAAACGATTTTATGAATGTTTAGTTTAATTTCTGGGCCTGAAGAATATTTGGAATGCTGTTTTTTTTCTTCATTATGCTTTGAGAAATAGGTAGAAATTAATTGCTTCCTATTCTCTTGTCTCTTGCTACACACAGCAGAAATAGTAAACTTTAAGCAATTTTCTTTACCTGTTACTATTATTCATTTTCTATGCTTTAATACTTGTGTTCTAATATATTAATATAATAGTGATACTTTAATATTTAAATAAGTTATTAAAATGAAGTTATCCTGTTCTGGACATTAGATCAAAAATGTTTATTCATTTAACTGAGAAAATAAATACATCAAGAGACCTTGATACTTGGTGCACAAATTCAGTAAGTCATTTGTTTTCTAAATCAACAAAGCTGTTGTCTGTTGGACATGGAGCATGATGATGGACTGCAGAGAGCCCTTGGGAGAAAGCTGCATTGCCAAGTTAAGGTATTTCTGAAAGCTACAACACAGGCAGGGGATGTCTGGTGCCAGAATTTTCTCACATTCTTCTTTCAGTCAGCTCAGTTTTCTGTTGTGTAATTGTAAATGAAGTGAGTGATTTAACTTCATACACTTGTCTCTTCTTTCTTTTGATACTTTCTTCCAAATAATATTTGGCTTAATTTCCCTATGACCTTTCCACTACATATCAGATGGTATCAGCTGGTATTATAGGAAATCAGTGTACTTTCCTTCTGCTCCTCCTCTGCATGATGGTATTAAAAATTTGGCTTGAATAAGATTGCAGTTCTGAACAGCCATAAACATTACGTTGATCTGTGCCTGTTTCAGACTAGACAATGCTCCGTCTTTAAAAAAAAAAAAAAAAAGTGTTAAAAAATAGTACAAGACTAGGAAACAACTAGCGCATGTTGATCAATTACTTTTTGTAAGTCAGTATGTTGGCTGTCTTAACTTTCCTCCATGCAGAAAGCAGGTAAATCACAGGAATGAAACTGATCCGACATTTATTCTATTTTTTTTTTAACAGTAGGATTTGAATATCTTCCCCAACCAGTTTTAAAGTTTGAATCCATTTATTCCATTAAAAATTAAATCCATGGTCCAGTTCCTTGGAAAATACAGTTGTTCAGTTAACAATGCAGTTTTGTGATTTCTGGCATCTGACTTTCATTAGATATAATAAAATAAATAAATAAATACAACTTAGCATGAAGACAAATAACAGCTAATTGGTCTGGATAATTTAAGGGACAGATGTTATAGTTTAAAAGCTTATTTTAGATCATTTCAGTGGATTACATTTGCTTAATCATGTGTACTTTAAAAATATTCTCTACATATTACTTTGAACAGAAGAAAAAACTCAACACTCTGTTCACACACTCATTGGTTCTGGCAAAGTCATGAATGCGTTGGATCTCTTGTCCTTGTACACATTTGACCTCTGCAAACAATCTACATCCTGTGTGTGTCTGAGACACTGCAGAGTCTGCCTACAGATGTGTCAGCAACACAAAAATAAAAAATAAAAATCAGTTTGGTGCTACAGAAACACAATTCAAAACCCCATATGCAGAGAAGGGCAGTTTGAGAATACATCTAAGTTATCTAATGACTGACTGCAGCCAAAAGGGGCAGTCCCACCACCTTTCCGAGTCTGGACAGTCAAGCACCAAGCTGACATTTATCTGACATCATGGAAAGGCAGTTTATGGAGCCAGCTGGCTGGAAAATCTGAACCAGCTCACTGCTGGATCAGGTAAGCATCAGCACATGAGAGACTACTAGAGAACAACTGAAAATCCATAATCTTATTACTTCTGCAGAGTTAATGTTCCTGAGGTAGCTTTTACCTGTATGGCAAGCAGAGGCTAAAGCACTCTCCTAAGAGCTGGCAGTTACAAATGCTATTACCAAGAACACAGCAGGGCTTATTATTTTTTTTAAAATCACAGTGAGAGATATTTAGTTGTGAAAGCAGGCCTATAGTATGTGGGAGAGCAATATGGAAATCCCTTTGAGCATTAAGATGTTCAGACACATCTTCCATCCTCTAAAATAGTATCCTACCCATCAGGCTCTATTCAGGGCAGTAGAGGAGAAAAGCAACCACAACTTGCAATTTTCAGTGCCTAAACTTGCAGGCCTTAATCACAAGCACATGGAAAAAAAAAAAAAAAAAAAAAAAAAAGTCAGTTGGCCAGACTAGAGAATATAAAACAGAGTAAGCCAAAAAAACTGTCAGCCTATTTAGGTTCAGAATAAAACCACTGAAATGGCAAAATACAAGTCCTTTCAGACTCGAGCTGTAGAATACATGAAAATCTAACTCATAACACAATGGTATTGTTTGAAAAATAACCTTCATTTTAGATGTAATTTTCCTGTCCGTAGGTGCTAGAATTACCTGCAAAAGAGGTAGTTCAAATAGAATTAATAAAAAGTGAACAGTTGTGTACAGCAGCTACTTTTAAAGATTAAAATCATTTCACCTGTACCAAAGGCAGGATCTGTAGGACAGTCACCATACCCCAAATTGTAATGTAAGTCCTGAGAGGTTGAGAGCACAGGAGCAGGCTGCTGTAAAACATGGAAGCAATTTGCCTTGGAGCAAAAATGGTAGCCAGTAATGACAGCCTATTTTATGCCCCAGTGACTGAAGAGGTGATTAAGTTTAAAAAAAAAAAAAAAAACTATAACATGGTTAACAGAGACTCTAAGACCTGAACTTCAGCGTAGCGAGGAAAAAACAAAAAAAAAAACAAAAAAAAAAAAAAAACAAAAAAAAAAACACTATAGCTAGGTTCTTTGAATTATCCTTTCTGTAGTCCATTCTTATTGTTCTCACGGAAAAAAAAAAGCAAATAGGCAAGTCCAAATGCTTTATGTTTTTTTTTTTGCAATATTCTGTGATCAGTGTTCTCTATATCTAAGCAAAGATATGGCTTAAATGAAATGAGTATTCAAAACTCATTTCCAAGTAAAAAGTATCAGTTAAGTAATTTATTTTCCAACAGAAGCTTAGGAAAAAAAAAATAAAAAATTGTGTTCTCCGTATAAATGAGGAGAAAGATTTTTTGTTCCAGTTCTAATTTGCTGACTGAAAAGTTGATGAATCTGTAAGTATATTTTAAATAAAATTCTGTGGTGGGACTACAAGTAAATCCATTAGGAGGATATGGGCACAAAAGCCTACACATCCAGCAAGCAGTGGCAGAGGTGCTCTTTTCATCAGTGCTCTTGAACCAGCAGAAGTGTGCAACAAATCTCAAATTAATGAAACCAGAAGTGGAGATGGGATGACTGTGACTCCTTAGTTAATGATCAGCAGAGCCATTTTGGAAGGTGGGCTTATGGGTGTTCTCATTGCTATTAAAACTTTTATGTATTTTATATTAAATAATGTTTTGATATAAGCAAGGATAAGTCAATGTATAGAGAAAAAAATTGTAATATCATCTGTCTAAGAGAGGACCCCCAACTTGAGAGCCTTTCCTACAGCTTGATCCCTCAGGAGGCTTGAATTCCTCTCTCTAGGTGACAGCAGAGGTTCAATGAACAAAATGGAAGAGACAGCCAAGTGCAATAGCCTGCAGGTGACTGCACTCCTTTTGGAGATGGTAGGTAAAGCTTTAACATCTCTCTTGCCTCAGCTCAGAGGGAGGTATGGAATGAGTCTCAGCTGCTGAATGTGCATCACCTGTGCTTCAAAATGCACTAATTCTCACTTTCATGTGCTGTGCATTAAGTGCTTTATTACAAAGCCCTCTGGAATCAGCCCTTCGTGGGAACGGAGGTGGAGGAGTGCCTCATTTCTGGGTTCTGGCTGGGCTGAGGCCACAGTTAAGCACAGAGCTATGACACCTGGGTGGTTCTGACCACCTCTGATGCATCCCAGGTGCAGGCACCTTCCTCCAGAAACACAGGATTGTACTTCAGCACCTAAATGTTTCCTGAGCCTCACTTCCAGCCCTAAAGTTGTCTATCTGATCTGGCAGTCTGTGCTGTAAAGACATACAGTCATTAAAAATTTACCACAGAAACTAAGCACAAGTTTATGAAGCGAAGAGTTATGTAAGGTTTTATTTATTTATTATTTGATTAAATTAAATTTTAAAAATCTTTATTAAAATTACAGATTGCTTTTACTTACAAAATCAAATGTTTTAAGTTCTACAGCTGATCCTGCAATTCTGCTGAAATTTGAGTATCTCTGGCTGTGTGCAGCAACCCTCCTCTTCCTCCCCCAGTAGAATGAAGCTAATCAGGCCTCTGATATAGAATCCAGAGAACATAGAATCTATTAGAAAAAAAAAAAAATAATTCATATTCTGGCTGAAAAAAAAAACAGCATAATAAGACCTTATGTTCCTTTCTATGGATCATCATGTTCTGCTATTAAATCTTAATCAATTGGATACTGCTTCTGTTATATAAAGTGGATTTAAAAAAAATTACAATTCATAGTAGACAATTATTTAAAAAAATTGAAAACAAGTACTCACAAACATCATTTTGAAAGTAGACTAGAGATGTGGTACTGTGCAATCCAACATTACGCATTGTATGCTTCTGCTTTAAAAAATATGAACACCTTCTTCTGGTTCTACATGATATGATTTGGTATGCTTCCTTGTCAGCTTTCAAAATAGATTTGCATAACATGTACCATTGATTTATAGAAGTCTGGTTGGGGGGGGGTGATGAATAGGATGTCTAGCCTATTTTCTATATGAGTTATAACTGCATGAGCAGGTAAAATACTTTCAAAGCTCTCATCCAAATATATACAATAAACTTTTAATTCCCTCACTTTCCTTAAAAAAAAAAAAAAAAAAAAAGCAGAAGGTTTTTCAGATTGCCAGTATCCATATAGACCTTGGAAATGCTGCCAGAGGCAAAAGACATCTGTCCAGAGACCTTGTGTTTCCACACAGCTGCTCTGAACCTACTTTTTTACTCAGAATTCAAGCACATACAAGATTCTGTAGTAGACACTAAGCTCCCTTGCCTAATGACAAAGGAATCACATTAAAAGACTTTAAGTAAATAAATAAATAAGTATTTATCTCTCATCCCTCCATCAGGTAACAAAAACCTAATGCTGATCTAAGATAGATTTCTCTCCACCATCAATTGTCACTAGGCATTGGTATTTTGCTCCCTTAAGTGGATCCCTATTAATGAAGGAAAGAATCAGGTTGTAAATTTGAGAGTTTTTTGCAGAAAACTCTCAGCTGGCAGCTCTTTGCATTTTAGAACAATTAGTGTTACACCTGTTGTGCTCTCACTATCCCTGCCATTCCAGAAGCTGTATAAGGACACAGAGAAAAGTCCCTCTCTGACTTAGGAGTTGTATAGACCAAAACCTATGCCTCAGACTGTGTGTGGAAATACACGGACATTAAATACACGGACGTTATGCATTATGATAGAATTCTACGAATCTATGCAGTAACGTTATTACAAGGGAAAAATACAAAAATAAAAAATAAATAAAAAAAGAGGCTGCTCATTTCTCCACAGCTTCTCTTTATTTTTCTAGATAAGGTACGGCACAGTAAAAAATACATCACATACCAGTATCTAACCTATTGTTAGGCACAATATCCTCCTCCTAAAGAAATATTCATATCTTACTGGGTAGCAGAAACTGCCATGGCTAGCTGAGAGCAGCAAGGAATATGTAGTTCTCCATAAATTTGAACTTTAATCACAGCTGGCAGTCGCACATCTTTAGAGTGCAGATATGTTATTTTCCATGTCTTCCTGCGGGTTTCCTCAGCTTCCTAACATTTCTGCAGTCTTGAGTGTTGAACTGCATCCAGCTGTTTCACAGCTATGTCCTGGTCAAAAACAAATAATAGGTAAAGTGATGAACAACAACATTAATGTGACATTAAATATCACTTTGTGAAGAAAGCACTAAGCACCCACCTTCAGTACTGGCTATCCTCTCTATTCCAAGGAAAAATGGAAGAATAACTCTTTCAGCCATACACACAGCAGTACTAGAGTCTGAAAATAGTTCAGCACAGATAGCTAATGACACCAGGAGAAAATGTAGAAAACTATTGACTTAGACTATTGATAGGATCTATGATTCTACAGCTGGGAAAGCAAACACGTGTTGGCATTGCATACTAGGCAAAATGTCATTAAGAAACATCAGGATAGCAATTATCTGCCATTGTATTAATAGTGCGGCTCTTTCCTTTCTAGTTGACTTCTAATATTTATATTGGAGTTTTTCTTCTTGAAGAATGCAATACGAGCAAACCACATGACAAATTTCAAACTGATGGAATTCATTAATGTTAAATTGTAAAAAGCCCTCACCTTTCCAAAGCATCAAATTTAGATAAGATTATTTCTACACTAGATTCCAAATCATTAAATAGTTAAAGTTCAGATCAAGTGTAGTGATCTATCTGTCTATATATTATGAGCTTAGGTATCTATGGGTTCATACAGCAATCATCTCAATGTGCTAGAGAAAAATTTCTAATTGAGTGGCCATGAACCCATGAGAATACTCAGAGTCCTAAATGCTGATTCTCCTCTGCTTCCACGTGCCATCAGCATGTAATTATTGTCAACATTTTTCATTGAAGCGTTCATGACGCTGCTCTCCTGTGATTTCCACAAGGACATCATATCACAAGACAGTCTCTCTTCATATCAATCTTCACATAAAAATGTTGAGAACCCCTGCTTGGTCATTTTTTGTCATTTCTGGTCATAGATTAACAAGGTTAACAGTGAGATCTGCATCTCAAAAATTTATGTACTCAGAAAACTTCTTGAAGATTCAACGTCTTCTTAAGGAAGTCTGAGACCAAAAGATTATCTCTAATATTTTAAAGATTTTCTCAGAGAACATTTAGTCTTTGAGAGGAGATTTTGCAGTGATACCTAGCAATTTTCTTTTAGAACGTTAATTGCCTTTTTCTCTCTCCTCATCTCTCCTCTCCTCTGTTCCCAGATATGCCTTCTGTGCCATTAAATTTTTAAGTAGGGAGGTTTCCATTCCTGATCACTAACCTCCTTCAGAACATAAGTGAATACAAATACTACAAAATAAATATGTGAGTTAGTCAAGTTGTAATTCTCAACTCAGTGTTGACAAGCATAAAGATGCAAAATCGTTTCAATTCCAACATATTGCATGGGATGTCTTTGCTTGTTTATAACATAGAGAAAATTTGAACAAGATCTATGCAAGTAAAAAGATCAATGTACAACTCTTATTTTACAGAGGTAATGCTGCGAAAAGGCTCAAAAGTCAATCACATGCCTCTACAAGAGATCTGTCCACATGGGGACCATGATTTCCATGCAGTCTTAATCTCTGGAGGCATAGAAATACCAGGAGAAGATGTAGTCTTTGAAGATGGTTTCTTTTTATGTTCTGGCACACAAAAAGAAATAAACATTCAGTCATCAGGAGCAGCAGCAATAAATATTCAGCATTCTGATACCTAATTCCTAAGCATTTATAATCTAAATTATTTTATAGCATTTATTTTAAAGCATTTATAATCTAAAACACTTTTTTCACCAACAGTCTGTTTTATTGTGGTTCCATTTTTTCCAGTTTAAGATGAACCACCAGAAAACTTTTTTTTTTTTTTTTTTTTATTTTTATTTTACTTCTGGCATTATGTCTTTGTCAACAAGAAAATTGATTGTTGTTCTTTGCTGTGTATGAATGTGTTTTCTAAATGTTTAAATGTTGAACAGAAATGATCCCAAAATGTCTGCATTAATTCCTTTTCTTTGTTTTTTCTTTCCATTTTTTTTTTTTCTCAGAAAACCTCAGTTTAATCTCTGTCTTTGCAATTTTCTGGTTTAGAGCAGCTCCCAAATAGCCTCTGATGTATTTGAAGCAGATAGCCTGAGGGCTTGGGAGGACCACTGCAGAAATATTCACCATGAAGTGTTTGCATGTTTTTTCCAAGGGACCATTCTAATGAATGTTTTGCCAGTATGGTTAAATGAACCATGGTGGAATTATTCAGCATCTAATTACACAAGAATACCTTGCTAAGAAGCAGGCAGTGATGAAGATGCTTGAATCATTCTCACACCAGTTCATTTTTGTCTAGTGTTCACTTAAATGGAAGTCACACGCATACCCATAGAGCAAAGACTGTCCCTTGGGGCTGGAGGACAGCTCATGTTGTGGACTTCTGTCTTTCACAGTATACCTACTATAAAGGACCTGGAGTGTCATGGTTAGAGTTAAATAATTCTATTCATACACACATGTAACATGCAGGGCTGTCTCACTCTCTCTCACATTGTTACTCTGCAAGAATTCCAGGATTGGGGAACTGAAAGAAATCACCCACAATTTTGTAATAGATGTTAAATCAGAAAACTGTATGTGGAGAAAAAAAAAAAAAAGTTATTTCTATAGAACCACACAATATAAAAGAGGCTTTCTCCCTGTTATCTGCAGCAGTCAAAGCAACAAGAAAAAGAGGTGACACCAGTGTCTCAGGCGGCATTGGACAGAAAAGTCAATGGCAATAGGGGCTTACAATTTCCAAAGGTTTATAAAAAGGATTGGCATAAAATTGTACTTTTCATGTGGAGTTATCTTTACAGTGGAAATATGTATGGCAGAATGAATAAATTAATGTATAAATGAAAGAAATAAAGGGAGTACTCAGCACAAATACAAAGAGACAACCAAGATGTAAAAAATGAAATAAATGTAGGTTCTTACGTTCAGAACTGTATTTTGACATGCAAGTGGGTAGAGAGGATTTCCAGAATTGAACACAAAAAAAGAAAGGTGCAACTGACAATTCCTATGTATTCGGTTTGACTTAACACTGAAGTTAATACAGAAACTAAACATGCAGTGATATTTTCCTCAGCACAGCTCTTACAGTAGGATAAAACTCAAGTAAATGAAATTAGGCACTCGTGTTTCATCTTGGAACATACAGTGGTTCTGTGAGCTTCTGGTGAGATGTGACCTTGTGCCTGAGTGAGCTAAATGTTCTTCATATGAAAGTCAGGTGGTTCTTCTGTGACTTTTCTGTCTTTACATCATGACAGGAAGGAACCACAGCACAAGGCAACACCTGAGGGATGTCTTCGTCTCTGACCTAGGTCACTGCACATTCCAGTGGATGACAACACGTTAATTGTAGTACACAGCACAGCCTCTCTCACAGCCATGACCCCATATGCCACACACTGTTCACAGATCACAGGCTGAAGTGCTGACTGCATCTAGTGCACAGAGTTACTTGAGAGAAGGCAATCTGGGTGGCCGCCCTTCACACACCTGGGTTAGGTGATCACTGCAAAAGAATCTGGTACTCTGTGCATAACCTCAACACTTTTGTCATTTAATCACTACCTTGTTTCAGATACACTTCTTCCCATACTTAATTTTTAACTATTCCTATCTCAGCATTTGGGTTGGGGTATTTTTTGGTTGGTTGGTTTGGTGGTGTTTGTGTGTTTGTTTGTTTTTGGGGGGGTTAATTCTTAAATCTTGAACAATAGTTAAATAAATGACAAAACATGATTCTTTGTGATTATGATTCTCCATTTATTACATGTTATGGGTAAAGTCTTCAACCAAATAGAGTCAGAAACAAAATTTACACTGAAATCAGTGAGACTGAGATTTCACTGTCTAAATATTTTTCACATAAAGAAGTCATGTCAAGAGAACAATAATGTTTCACTATCAAGAACCCTGGAAGTCAAATAATTATCAGTTTGACAAGCAGAATTAAAGTTTCCTTCCTCTGTGTGCCTGCACTATCACATACCCTTCAGACACTGCGAAGTAGTTCAGCTGACACAGCTTCTGGAAACACTTTTTGCTATTCTTCTGCCTCCTGTTGCACGTCCTTGGCCTGCTCAGGCTCTTGCTCACAGGGGAGTTCCACCCTGCTCCCCTCTGCCTGATGCCTGTCCCCAGAGCTGCTGCTTCCTCTCCACACTGCTGGTCTGCTGGGACATGAAGTAATAACATTACATCTAATTTTCAGGGTTTAAATGCTTACCTGATTGGCTGCCCATTCTGTAGCATGGCAAGAAGGACCAGGTTCTGGGGATGTTTGTGCCCTAAGCTGTCACTGTAAAATTTCCCAAACAGGTTTGGTGACAGAGACTGGGCCACGCAGCTCCTTGACTCCCATAGGAATTAGACCTGATGATGCTTAGCCTGTGTGTCTTGTGTGGTCTTAAACAGAAGGTTGATCCCAGTTCTCTCAGACTGAAAACATCTGGTAGCTGAAATTCAGGCACTAGAGAAACTTACAAGTAAATTTAGGTGACCCTGATCAGACAGGATTTACAGAGACTGTTCTATTGACACCTTTTGGCTCTGACTCCAGGTTTCTGCCGAGCATCTATACACTGAGACCTTTCAGAAATAAGAGCAGCCTGGGGTAGAATTGCACTGTGTAAGGCCGTTCTGGCCACAAATACTGCTTACTGACAAATCTCAAGCCCTACTCAAAACCTAGGGATGCTAGATCTGGTCAGAAGAAAAGATTGCCAAAATTCTTCTTAACTTAGCAGCACATCTTTTCCTTTTGTCTCCCTCTCAGAAACAGATGAAACTTTAAAGTAAAGGGGGATGAACAAGGAAAGGGAAAATCCCATGTGAATAAGGCATTCAGCAAAAAGATTTTGAGCTTAGAATCTGAAGTTTGGCAAAACTATGGCAAACAAAGTTTGGATCTTAACTTCAAAAGTACCATACAGTTGTATTTGTTGGCACTGCTACCTACCCCGCTTAATTTGGCACATCATTATCTTCCAATCACTGCTAATTATAGCCTTCCAAAACCATGATTTGTTCAAACAGATGCTACTTCCCCCCCCAAAATAAAAAAATAAATAAATAAATAAATAAATGGCCACATAAAAGTTTCTTTCTTTCTCCCACATAATCTCTCTCCCCCACTATTACAGCAATATGTGATATGAGGTGGGTAACACTCAGGCCAAGCTAAGATCTAAACAAGGCAATTTTACACCCTTTTCACCACTGCTGGCACAGTCACCGTTGTTTTGAAAAACCTGTTCTCCCATGAGAAAAATGCACTTTATCTTTTCAGTGGACTCACAATTTCTGCTGCAATTCACTGATCAGTATCACCAGCGTTTTCAGCAGTGGGGTTGCGTTTATAGATCTGCTTTCACTGAAGCATTTTCTTCTCATAAATCATTTAATCTCTTGCCAGGCTGCAATATCATACTTGGTCTGCACAACATAAAAACAGATGGATGTTTCGCAGCCAGCAAGTGAGACAACTAGAGCACTGTACGCTCTTTCATGAGTAGTCTACAAATAACATAATTTCATCATTTTAAAAATGTTGCTTTTCTCTTTTTTTTTCCTCTCTGCTTTAAAATGCACAAAGTTTAATATTTTAAGTCCCACAAAAGTAATGAAAATGTAGGCAGATCCACATGTAACATTGTGTGTAAACAGAAGTAAACCAGAAAATCACTTTAAGCAGCAGATGGAAATAGAGTCTCTTGAAATGTATGTATTTATGGAGCCCAGAAAGAAATGACAAAAACATTAGGTAAACTATATGTCACTTTGCAGATAGGATCTGTTATATGTATCTATGAAGAGTACCCGACTATCTATCCTGTATCTATCCAGTCAGGAATTAGAGCTAGCTATCACTAAACAAGTTTAATTATCCCAGAAGAGAAAACATTAACATTTCTATGAATTGTAGTGTAATCTGTACAAAAGACGCCATAAAAAGTCACAGCACTGAAAACTAATTAGAAATTTGTGCACTCACACCTGGGGTAGCTTTGTTGAAACCTGTGGCCTTTTAGAGAACATGAGAAAACATTTAGATAACAAGAATTAAAGAATAAATGCAATTAGTAAGGTTAGATATACTGAACAAGGCTCAAAGCACACAGTGTATTATAAAAATGCTTATTTTATCGTTTGCATTATTTTCAGCATTATGCACAAGATAATGCCGAAAATTGTACAATATTGCACCACTACCCTTACTGAGAGACTGATACATCATACAGAAAACATCTTTTACTTTAATAGAGGCACATTTAGTTGCAGCATTATCAGCATTCTTTATTAGAATAAGAATAATGATACTTAGCTTTAAATGAAATGAAATCCCATAAAGTATCTGAAAATGACCATATACAGTGGAAGCGCACTATTCTGACAGTTTGGGACCTTTTTACCACCCAGATAATGGAAGGTTTCCATAAATCTAGGTTCCATAAGTCTGTGGTTTTCAGAATCTAACTTTTTTTTAACAGGTTGTAATTATTTTGACCTAGGATAAAATATAAAAAGTAAGAAAATGTGTGTACTAAACATATTGTGGTGGGGCCAGAACAGTAATGGAGTCAACACTAAGCTCATGTTCAGATTAGATTCAGAAAGTAGTTTCCACAGTGCTCTCTAAATATAGTTAGAAAGAAAAAAGAATTTTCTCTCTAACGGTTATGTAGAATAAACACTAAGTAGCATAGTTAAAAAGTAGGCAGAGCCCATATCAGTGTATGTAGTGTTCTCTGCACTGATCTCCCTAGAGTCTACAACATTATTCATGAAAATAAGACATGGCTTCTTTTACTTTTGACCAGATGCTCAAGTCATAATCCTGTACTTTCTGTAGCCATCTTTCCATGCTGAATTCCCTTTGTACAAGTTTTAATTAGCTATTACATGGAGTGCTTTAGCATTTCTGCATCCACCAATTAAACTTGTCACAATAAAATTAATGCTATGGACATAATAAAATTAATGCTGATCACCATACTCAATGAGTTTCTTTTTCATAAAACAGGAATTCAACTATTTCTTTAAAAAAAAAAAAAAAATAGCATTGCTTTGGCTCAGCAACTGTATAGCTGTTATTTTTTTAAAACAGTTTCAATACTTTGAGGATTTATGATCAGTTGTTTTCTGACTAAAAAATAATTAAGTCCAAATCTATGATGACTGCCAGTAGAACAGAAATCCTGAGCATACACAGTTAGAATTCACAAATCTTGTTAATAGACCTCATTTGAAAAATTAGGTGGCAATAAGTTAAATTATTAAATAATGTTGTAAATGTTTGTGTATTTCAAAAGCAGTATAAATTGTTCATCTCTGTCAGTACTTGCCCCAGAACACAGTTAACCATATACATATGTTTTCTCTTCTCCTTTCACAGGTGTGTTTAAAAATGCATATATGTGCATTTCTGTTTGTGTCCACAAATAAAAATGAAGATGCTAGCAAAATACTCTAACAGCTATATTTAAAAGTCTAGGGCAAGTAAACACACAAGATATTTCTCAGTTGGCCCAATGAGATCCCAGGATCCCAGGTAGAGATGGTAGATCAGACTCTATGTTTGCTAACACTTTATTCCACTGAGCCACAAGCGACTGTATTAACATTTTTTAAAACAGCAAAGAAACCAACGTGGTGCCTCATTACAGATGCTGATAGAGAATCAGGAACCTGATTCTGTTCTCATTTGGAAATAAAAGCCATTTTTGGGTAAATCATGCATAACTTTCCTGAAGTCAATAGATTTAAAACAGTGTAAAACTGGGGTGAGGGAGAAGACGTATCTCTCAGCCGCATAGGAAAACCATTTCCATGATATATTCTATAAATTTGTAGGAAGCCTACATAAAATTTTCCATTTAGGCAATTTCCTGTAGCATAGCTAATTACTGCCATCTAACTAAGGGGAAAAATGTAATTGCAATATGACTCACTAAAACATTAAAATACTCAACAGAAGATATAGTTTGCATAAACAATCTCAGTGGCAAATTAATCTTTGAACAATACTGTTCTCTCACTATTTATTTCAATATTTTGCAAAGAGATATTTAAAAACAGAAAAACTGCTTTACGGTTAAGGTTCAAGAGTGGCGGGATGTGTGATGACTTCTTTCCTGAATGTCGTTGCAAAGTAGCTATAGTAGGCACAAGATTATAAGCACAATAATATATACAATAATACCTCCTGGATACTTTAATGCTTGTTTCAGGGCAGGCTGAAGGTGTACCTGAATTTTGGTAGGGCTGAGAAGCTCTCGCCTTTTGGTCACCCACAGACCAGGCATTTCTTCTGTGGTCTCCATGGGATAAATTGGTGAAAATTCTTGACCACTTCTGCCAGGTCAACACAAGGTTGAAGGTATAACAAAAACTTCAGCGGGCTGAACATACTCTTGGGATCTGTGACACCTACTCAGACTTTTTCTCCATATCAAGAAGAGAATTTAAGTGCATATCTCCGGTATAAAGCTCTTCTCTGTGTAGGTTCATAGTGTAGGAGGGCATTGCTCTAAAGCCTGCTGATGAGTGTTCATTTTTTCTTAAAGGTTGATTAAATCGCTTCTCTCAGTTGAAGTGCCCTTGGGTCAGCACAGTGACCCAAGTTTAAGTTTAGGCTGTGGCACTCAGTTATTCCAGTTGTATCAGGTGTTATGGTAAAAGATACTGGTTATCCCAGCAAACCTTGTCTGGTTTACTTGCCTCAGCTTCATGGCTTTAGCAGCACTACTGGTGGTGGTGTGTGTGAGGAGCATAAGAGCACAAGTCAAAACTACACAGTCCATTAGGTGGCAAAGCACATAAAAATCAAGTTTGGTGATAGTCAGCTAGATATAGTCAGAATATTACAGAAAAAAAAAAAACAAAAACCTTCCAATGTTGGATATATTTGTCCTTTACAGCTATTGGATTCATTTTGATGCAGTGCACAGACTTTGAGAATTAAAAGTGTGAACACAGCTCTGTGACAATATGAAATTCAATAGTTGCATATAATCTGTCACTTCTGGTACTGAAGCCTGCTTACTGTCAACTACCATTAAAAATCTTTTGTTCTCTTTATCAAAGGTACAGACAGTGAAGGGGGAAAATGAAAGCACTAGGAACTGAAAGTATTAAGCATTAATTATACGCTTGCTTTTGAGTTGCCTTTTAGAGGGCAGCAGTTGTCCTATTTGATCAGCAAAAAAGGAGAAGCTACAACAACTCCAATTGCAGCTGCTGTTGTTCTTGCTATTGAAATATGATTTTGTTTTGGGAAGGTAAACCAATAAACAAGCACGTACAAAACAGGACAGAAAGGTTAAAATAACCTGCAGCTTTTTGTTGTGGCATTAATTGGATTTCAATGCTGGAGCACCTAGTCTTACTGACTTTCCTACAATATGGCCCCCCTGTTAGCAGCTTCTGTCTTCTGCCTCTTCCTGATATTAGAAGATAAATGCTGTTTTCTGACCCTACTTTCTGAACTGCCCATATGGGTGTGGATCCTTATCTTCTCAATTAGGACTAGAAGCATCCAGCTTTGTCTCATGCTTTGTGCTCACATTCTCTGTCACTCTTGTCCACCCTGCATACTCACAACCGTATCCAGAAGGACATGAGCCAAGAGCCAAGTAAAGATAAAACAAAGAGTTTTTGTTAGTAGCAGACTGTCCTACATCTCCTTGTGTTAAAGGGAAGCCTGCCAATGCAAGTGGCCAGACATATAACTTTTGTCTTTACAGGGGACTAAACATATATTTCCAAATAATTTGGAAGCCAGTTCTGTAAAGAAAAATAAAATTTTTCACTTTCCTCTGTTGTGTTTTGGAACTCCTTAGTCAGTCTGAAGAGACCCAGTAAAGGAAGGGACTTCTGAAATTGTGCCAGATTTGGCCGAGGGGATGCAGCTATACCTCACTGTACCTGTGGAGGGAGCTGGGACTACTGCAGTGCATCCTTCCTGATATGACAGCTTCTTCTCTTATAGCATAACTGGCAGAGCAAGGAAGAAAAGATTCTTGAGGTGCCGCTTTTATATAATGATTCCAGAATCTTTGATCTTTCTGCATTCAATGACACAGCAGAGACATGTCACCGGACAATTAAACTTACCACTGCAACTAAGAGCACAGTGCTCTGTGCTCAGCTTTGCTCTGCTGCATCTAGTCAGGCACGCATCAGGCTGAGCCTGGGCTGCTCTAGCACTGCACCCACAAGCCATGAAGATGAGGGGATCTGACTTATCTGCTGGTCTTGGGGCGTGCCCCAATCAACTGATGTTGATTCCCTATAGCTAGCAGTTGCTTACTCATGCAGATCTTGTATTCTTGTCTAAGAAATATTTAGAACCACACCGTTTCCAAAGTGTAAGTTGGCTTCTGTTGGCTGACATTCAGAGGTAAACAATGATTCGAATAGCAATTTAATAACATAATTAGATTTTAAAATATCCATAAAGTATAATTCTGGTAGCCCAATATACTGATATATCTGTTTTTCTTTTCTTTTTTTCTACTTTTTTCAATGAAAAGGTTGTCTGGTGTTTTTTTTTGTTTTTTTTTTTTTTTTTTTTTAGTACTGAAAACTTTCCTCGCTAATCCTACACAGATTTGTTCATTATATAGAAATTAGTGATTATGCTTTGTTCCCTAAAAATCCACAAATACTGGAATGTTTAACCTGATATACTTCAAAGTCACAACTATTTTTTCATGTATGAAAATAGGTAACAGAAAAATAAAAATCAAAAAATCACCAGTTTCTCAAGCATTCTTACAATTTTGTGATTAAAAATAACATATTATATGATATATAAGCATATAAAAGAAATGTTTACCTACAAAGGAAAAAAGGGTTTCTAATTCCACAGCCATGGCAAGACTTTGGTAGAAAAAGAATGAAAATCCAAACAGAAAAAAATGTCAGTATAATAACCATTGCTTGCTGCTATCTTTTTCTCACATAGATCTGAAAAGTGTGGGGAACAGCAGCTGAGTGCTATCTATGTATCTTCTAAGATGGCCTCAAATTTTAATGGATTCCCTAATGTGATTAAACACTGCAGACCTCTAGCAGAAAAATACCAGATTTCTACTTTTATTTTTTCCTTTAATATCCTTGTCCCTTGAATAGAGGAATATAAAGTGCACTGGGAAATGACCAGAGATCAGCGCCTAAGATTACTGGCTGTGTCTGATAGAATTCAGAAAGCAAGACCAAAGGTCCTATTCTATTCTCCTTGTATCCACAAAAAGGATTGAGTTGGATGTTTTCCTGGAAAAGAATACCAAAACTAAACCTCAAATACATATATATTTTAATATGAAAATCTTTCCTATATTAGAGGACTTTCCCTTCTCCCTAGCTCATACATATTTTACTTTATTACATTGCCCTCTCCACCTCAGAATTTCCACAGGTGACCTGCATGCTGTGTAAAATAAAGTGAGCATTAAATGATAACAACCAACGTCAATTTTGTACTGGCAAAATGACTATAGCATACACAGGGCAGTGAAGAATATGCTTCATTTTATATGCAATTATACAATTAAGTTCTTCCCAAATTTTCTAAAATGAAAACACAACATTGCTTATTAATAGACAGCGATCTCTCTTGGCTGTAGCTTCTCTGGTCAAATGTGGACTTTCCACAAACACTAAAGCGTGACACCCAATTTGCTTCTGTTACTCTCATTTTGTTTCAGTGTAACTCCAGTAATTCAGCACATATGAGTGGAATTACACTGGCTGTTGTTGTAGTAGAGTGAATAGAGCCCATTATTTATGTCTGATAAGATACAGCAGGTCCTTTCAGTTGCTTTGTGTCACTGTGATCACAGAATCACAGAATCACAGAATCACTTCTAGGTTGGAAGAGACCTCAAGATCATCGAGTCCAACCTCTGACCTAACGCTAACAGTCCCCACTAAACCATATCCCTAAGCTCTACATCTAAACGTCTTTTAAAGACTTCCAGGGATGGTGACTCCACCACCTCCCTGGGCAGCCTGTTCCAGTGCCTAACAACCCTTTCAGTAAAGAAGTTGATGACACAAACCATTATGGAACTCCACTTAACTGGGATTCCTGGTGGATTTATCCACAGATTTGTGTGAATGTGGACAAGGGATGCATTTCCACAGATGCAGCATCTTTCACCCAGCAATACACTCAGGAACTCAACAGTCTTCTTGACCACTGTGAGCAAACTATACTCAATGGAAGAGCATTTGAAGAACAACTCTGGCCTGGTCTGTTACCATCTAATTGCCACTGAATCCAGAAAATAGATCTGAAAGAAATAAAGTAGTTCTGGTATTTAAAAACAGCTTTTCCTTAGAACATTTATTAGGAAGCAGAAAGTGATAGAAAAAAAATGTAATTCCCATTAAACTGTACCGTTTGCATCCAGGCTAAGGTTACTCAGGACGTCGGATATGCATGACATTTTCAGACCCTTCAAACTGCCAGCTCAGAACTACCTTGTGTGGAAAAATAATAAAAATAGAAAACTGAATCAGCAGTTTTCTTTTGTTTGTTGTTTAAAATTCAGAAGGCATTCCTAGGCTTACAGTGATTGAGCTCCTTTGTTATTTTTACATAAAAATGCATAGATGGAAAAACACTGTAAAGCAATAAGCTGCAGCTAAGTTGTCCTTAATGTACTTATATTCTCTCTTTTGTAACAGTTCACATACTGTGGCTGACTCAATGTCCTCTTCTAATAAAAATACACTTTATCATTTGTAGCCAATAAAGTACAATGAAGTTTTAGACAGAAATCCCATAATATCAAAATAGCGATTTTTAAAAAGTAGGTTTTAAAAAGTAGAATCAGTCTCTGCCTGCTTTATTTGTTTTAAATTTGATAATAGCACTTCATATCATTCCAGACTTTCAATATATATCACATTCACATTCATATATAATGTTTGATATTCCAAACCTTTAAAAAGCTTCATGAAATAATTTCTGGCAAAATATCAATAAAATGAAAACCTGAAACTTCGCTCCCAAGTGAGATTTTAGGATGCTAATATATTCACCACAGCACTGAATATATTTTTAACAGTGTCTGGATTTCAAAACAGCAGAAAAAGGGCAAAGGTTCAAACTTCAGACGTGAAGAAAGATTTTATTTATACAATCAAAATATTTTTTTATTATTAAAACTTTCCCCCAAAAAAACACATCAAAAGTGACTTGGTGTTCTTCCAGGACTTGAAGCCTTCATGAAATATTTTTTAATAGATGAGCAGCTGCACAGAGATAGAACGGCAAAGTTTGTTTTAGGTCAGTTCACATAATGAAGCCTCCTGCTTACCCCAGTTTTCTTCTGAAGGATGAATGATGCTGGTATCCTAGATGGGGGCTGACATAAACCTGACAGTACACAACACAATGTGGACTGCATGCAATTGCTCTGTCCCTTTGTCTTCTCATGCCTGTCCTGGTAAAGCAGCCATATTCTTCATTTCACCTTTTCTTTGTGCTCACCTTCTTTTCCCTTTAGCGCCATTCTCTTCTTTTCTTACAGCCCTCGTGCCACTGGGCATATTAACAAAATGGAAATATCTGCTGAGGACAGTGATCCAGAACACTGCTTGTACCTTCCCTTAGCTGCTGGAGGCTGGAGGTTTATGGGGTGACCTAGAAGCCTTCCTCCGTGCTGCTACTCCATGGCCCACTGGAGCTGTGACGCCGGGCAGATCCCTCCAGAGGCAGCAGGACTCTGTCCCCACTGTCCCCTGCACACTCGGCAGGGAACACGGAGCGGGGCGGCCACATCCGAATCGAGCTCTATGGCTTCATGGGGTCTGAAGACCAAGTGCTGTGTCCACAGAGCTGCATGCAGTCTGCATTTGCAGGAGCATTTCATTTCATTGAAGCTGGATCCTTCACACTAAGAGTGAACATTTTATGGCCAAATACAAACTCAAGATATGATACTGAGAAGAATGTATAAAACAGACAGCCTAGACCATTGCTAGCCAGTTATCAAAGATCCATGTGGAAGTCCATGCTCTATTCAAGGCCTTTTAAGTGAGCTGCATCACCTGGCATTTTCCTGTGTATCTGCAGGAAATGCTGTTTAGGGAATGCAGTATTTCAAAAGACAAATATTCCCAGAAGACACATAGACAACAGCTCCAGTTTCAGTTGCTGGGTGAATTTCCCAGATCCCGCCTGGAAAGATCTGCATTTAGACATAACTGGGTAAAATTTTGGAAGTCAGTGGCAAACCTCTTGTCATACCTATTAGGGCTAAATGTTAACTGAAGGAAGCAACATGCTCAGTTGAGTACTTTTTTTTATTTTACTAACTCAGATGTAAGGAAGCAAAAAAAAAGAAAAATTACAATCATTATCACCAACACATACATCTACAAAAAGCTTGATGCAATCCTGCACTCACTATTTAAGCAACTGGTATTGTTAGTAGCCATGTCTGTTCCAGCTTTGCATGTTGGCTTGTAGCTGTCATCTCATAGTCTCATACTATCAGTCGTATTGGTTAAGATTTGAGAGAACAAGCCAGAAAATCCAATAATTTCCCTGTAGATAGGTTAAAGTCATCCTCGCTCTCTGAGAGTACAGGTGTTTTTCTTCATTTTCATGCTGTGATTAAGACCAGGAGTGCTACTAAACTGCAATAAATAAATAAACAAATTTCAAATTGGCTTTATGGCAGCAAGAAAACTGATAGAAACTGTCCGGGAGCTATTTCCAGTACAAGAGGAGGTGAATCCATTTCTTGTAATCATTAATTTAGGAAGCTGATAAGAGATTTATGGGATTTTGAACCTTGAAATGTAAGAAAATTGTTCCTATAACATGTTCAGCCTGCAGTTTCCCATCATGTATTAAATTCAGTGTCAGGCATAATAGTTAACAGTTGGAACTTGTCTCATGCTTACCAAGCAATCTTCCAGACTGGTATAAAATTGCTCCTCTTGGACAGAAGCATTTTTAATAAAAATGAAGTGTGATCATTTTTCCAAAAAAAGAAAAAAAAAAAAAAAAAGTATGTGTTAAGATTAAATGTTACATCTGTACCAAATTACATTTCTGGAATTTTTTGCTCCTGTATCTGTTAGATCAAAGGCGTCTTGGAAAAGCAATATCTTACTGGGTCTTTATTTATTATTTTATATCTTTAGACGTGTGAATTTAATATAGTTTGCATGTGCGCATTTAGATATGCACATATGCATGGATATGTCTGTCTGTAATGTAAAAAGGCCTGCAGCAAAATAACACCAAGGTTGCAAATTCAGGTATTCATAAATTAGAAAATGCTAGAAGGAAAGCTGCCAGTGCACCATCATTGGCTCCCCTATCCAGAAGGAAGAGCGTACTAGATACTTTTTCACTTTTAAATATTATTTCTGTGGCTTCAAAATCATCACAACGCTCTACGCAGATATGTACACAAATATTAATCCCACTGATGCATGTGCTAAATCTCTGTTTGTCATATGGATAGCCATTTAGAGTAAAGGAATTAGGAGAAGATAATTATTCCTCTGTCAAGTTTCCTTCTCATTTTCTACTTGTCCTTTGACATTCTCCCCAGTTACTTCTCTTGCAATACTGGTATGGATTACAAAACATCACGGGTCTGAAGCAGCCAGCCTGGGTGGTTGGTTTCATAGAGCTCCAGTAGGGAAGTGCTCTGTCCCCAAACCTTTAACTTGATCTCTTTTTCCTTCTTCAGCTAATGGAATTGCAAAAGTATCCAGTTAGTAATAATACACTTGTGTGTTGTACACACTCCTGTCTTGAATGTTTGTTGGGTTTATTATGATACCTAAGACCAAGTGAATTTGAATTTGCTTAGTTCTAGAGAAATTAAAAACACAAGATAGGAAATAGCCCTAGCTACAAAGACTTGGCACTAAAAACAGACACAGGATTATACCATCTGGGAGTCAATTGCTTCAGCAACTGCTTTACGTTGGGAGCTACCTTATGACACCAGACAAGCAAGAATGGATAAAACAATTTATTCAGATCGCTGTTGTTGTGCTTCTCTCTCTTCAGAGAAGCAGCTCCAATGTTACAGTGCCTGTAACATCGACTGTCCTGGTGGCCTGCTTCTGAACTTCCTCCCACTTTATCAGGGTCTTTGTCCTGGGGAGACCAGCACTGGATGCAGTACCTACCTGTGGTCTAACAAGTTCTGATTAAGCCTTCATTAGGCTTTACAGAGAAGTTATAAAATCAATGTTGCAATAGACGGGTTCTCAACTCAATGTTTTCACATATGCTCACCAGTTCACAAAAAAACACTGTAAACTCTGCAGGTATAATGCCATGACTTGGAACAAAGTTTGCCCTGAACTGTGAAATTTATAATCACACTGTGGCAATTAGTATCATGGGCTCTGAAGTGTCTCTCTTCTGCAGCCAAATGCCTGATTTTAAACCAAATCTAGCTAGTGTGGGTCCTGGTAGAAGAGCAGTCATTTTAAAATGACGTTCAGCACAGGCTTGCTCTTCTACTGTACTGGCTTGTGTGAGCAGTACTGTCCAAGACAGACATTTCTGCAATTGTACTCGAGCCAGCTCAGTCAAGACTATTCAGCATTGATATATTCCACTTTCATGAAAGGAAGCATTTGCAAATGAAATAGTACTTTGCCAGGACCATTAAAAGGCAAATAAAGTTGAAGAGAAGTCCTGTAACTTCTGTATTTTAATAATATTGTCCTAGTTGGAAATCTGTGTGCAGAGAAGAAATGGTTTGGATTGCTAATGTGAGAGTGTGTAATGGAAGCCGCTAAAATAATCTTTATGTAAGTGATACCGAGTTTCTGAGGGTGAAGGATAACATTGAAAAATGAAAGGCCTAAAATTAGTTGTAACATTTAATGAATAATGGATTTCTGGAAATTATTAGCGTATGTGTGGAATGCTGAGCTTCTACTCCTTAGAAAAGGCAGGACAAAAAAAAATAGAGAAAGAAAAAAAATAGAGAAGGAAAAAGAAAAAAATAAAGGCTATCTTCAGCTCTTCAAACAACTTAACTTTTTGAATGACACTCCAGATATCAAATAAAAAAGGAATAACGACCTCCTTTTTCAGCATTTCCGTTTCCATATGGAACGCTCTGGTTAACAGAAGTCCATAAAATAAACAGGAAGGAAAAAAAAAAAAAGATAAAAAAGATGCTAATTAGCAGGAGAAAAATAATCTAATTATGGTCATATCTGTCTGGGTATTCCTAGCTGACGAGATTTTCTGTCACTCTTTGCCATAGCCCTGCATGTAAATTTTGATCTGGACTTCCCATTGTAGTGTAACCAGCATAGTTGTATTTTAGCTATTCCTTTCAAAAATAAATAAATAGAGAAAACATATCTACTCCTGTGAGCGCCCACATGAATGGCTTGTTCATGGAAGAGTGTTTCACACTAGCCTCAGAACAACCACTATGCACTAATATTTTTGGTAGCCAGATTGGAGATAACTGTAACCAGGTCTTCTGGCAGAATCCCTTCATCCAGGGAAAGGAAAGAAGAACAGATGGGCCCTTAAAGTGAACAGAATTGAACGAGCCACCTTCTGGTTACCACAACCAGTGTTTGAGTTCATGGCCATTCTCTAGAAAGTTGCTAACATATTTTCTGTTTTGGTTTCCACTTGGCTGTGAATTTCTTTTTCAAAATTGTCCTGATAGTACCAGACCACATTAAACACATAGTACAGCTTAATTTTGTAATCCACTGAGCATCATGACAGCAACAAAATGGCCTTCATATATAAAAGCATATTATAAAGAATATCCATTTTTTCTAGCATTTATTGTGTATATTTTAAATTATTTAGCCAGAAGGGAACTTCACAGATCTCACTCTTCTGCATGAGTTTTTGGGGGTGACCAAGGACACAACTTGTTTGTGTTTCTATGCACTCATCTCTGATGGCAGAGGTAGAGCAGAGGTAGGATGACCCATTAGCACAGTAGGACACATCATTAGAAAATTCTCATACTATCTTGTTGAGGACAGGGATGTACATGCTAGTTTCTCTTTAGACTGTTTTCAGTCTCCATTCATCCTATCAACTTTGATGTTGAAGGTAAATTTTAACGGAAGTGGGGTATGTATACAAGACTTAGAGAGCAGGGAAAGAAATGCTTTGCTGTTCTGTAAACCAGAAACATAACAGATATTGCAATTTAGGTAAAAGGTCTAATTATTATGTATAAGCCAAGATATTTACCTAAGGTTCATCCAAAGTCAGTCCCTGGGTGGACAAAGAAGAAGGGAAGCAGCAGATACCACCACAACCAATAAGTCCAAGAACCCAGACAATAAAAGTGCTGATATAAAAGTGCCAGTCTGGACAACAGGATTGTCACTCTCTGGCTACAAGGTTTTGGGGGGTGAAGCCTCATGCTCCACAACCTCCCTCCTTACAACATCACTGCATAACCACATTGTCTAACTCAGGGAGGAAAAGAGAGAGGCAGGTGATATAAATAACATAAATAACATAAATAGTGAAAAAAACAGGTATATCTGAAGAAACCCTGCTGAATCCAGGCATCCAAGATCACTGATAGAAAGAGCAACTATCAGAGCCACTGGATAGACCAGTGGGGTACCCGTGTGCTATGTCGGCTGCTCAGAGACCAGACAGGTCAAGAAAGGAGAAAGGAGGGCAAGGCCATATTCCCTGGCATTGGCATGAAGGATGTTGGTGCGACCCTCATTGACAGGACCAGAAGAGCACTGATTAGCTGCAACTCATTAACTGAGGGCTCATCAGTCCTCCGAAGAGTTAATCTCACTATGATCTGTTTTTATGATAGATGCCAAGATATCAGGAAATTCAACAGCAGGACTAAGGTATGTCCATGCATAAGTGAAAACAGATTTCCGTGTGATGAACAGAACTGAAGATTTGTACCAATAACACTGGGCAGAAAGATTAAGCTTGTGTTCATCTCTGATACTTTACCAGGAAACAAGATGTAAACACCAGTTATAATTTATGAGTTTTGATGTTTGCTATATAGAGTTTGAGTAAAAATGGATCAGGAAATGAATGGAGCATACTGAGAATGACACTAACAAGAACATGATTTATTGCATCCTGTTAAATAAATGAGTGGCAAACACACTATTTTAAATGACAGACTCTTTAAACCAGGTATCTCACAATCTCGTTTCTATCAAAATAATGCTCTGCTGATGACTTGATTCTATGAGATGTGTGAATTACTACTGAGGCAATAGCCTTGAGCTTCAGCAAAAAGAGCAGGTCCTCAGTATCTTTGAGAACTGTGTCCATGACTGTTACCTTCATCTTAAAACACGAATCTTACATCAGCTATGGCACATTAGTAGCTCTGAAGGAAAAAGT
Organism: Anas platyrhynchos; assembly: GCF_047663525.1. Lineage (NCBI taxonomy): Eukaryota > Metazoa > Chordata > Aves > Anseriformes > Anatidae > Anas > Anas platyrhynchos. The sequence goes on from NC_092587.1 coordinate 28,562,460, forward strand.
GTGGAATAAAGTCAGCAGTGGTCAGCTGTTGGTGTTATATTTGTAAGAAGCAAATGATTTTGCAAAATCTTGTTCCTCCTCTGATGTTAGCAGCAGAGCATGTGCTTTGTCTCTGCTGTTCCAGCCAAGGATTGTGCCAAGAACAACAGAAAGTTCTGTGATTTTCAAATCTGTTGTTGTTCAATAATTGATAGTTTTGCTGCCACCACGAGGACACCTTCAGAAACAATGACTACATGGCGGTGAGTCTTGGGCTGTAAGAGATCTATGACGCATGCTAATTAAAATTACTAATTTAAAAAATATATTTTGTCAGTTGAAGATAAATAAATGCATGAGAGATTTGTTTCCTGAGATCCTATGGTTTGAAATTACAGATGGCAGTCCTTCTGTAAAGGGTGAGAGAATTCATTTAGATTAAATTATCCTTTCATTTCCTTTTCTAAAACATCAGAAAACCTCCCTAACTGACATTTTTGCCTTTGTGTCAGGGATAGCATTAAGAATAATTTTCTATGATTGTCTCTTCGACAGGCAGAGAACTCATTTTAATCGATACATCGTAAGCTGTTATTACAGCTATTTTCTATCTTAATTCAGCCTGCCCTTCATAATTATGTGGGTTTTCTCCTGTTTTTTTAAAAGCTCTGAATGGTGGCAGATTTCCACCACCTAGTGGAAAAAGTCTGTATTGTTTCCCGAAAAGCTTTGTTCAGCTTTCTCTCTAGCGCCTGTTTTAAACATCACTACTGCAAGTTCCCTATTTTTAGCACCTGTCACCAAAGTAGTTTTCTTTTTTTTTACAATTACTGGTGAATGTACAGGAGGCATGGAGGCATGCACAGGTCGTTGAAGGCATCAGAATGTTACATCTTCCATAAACTCTATGTCTCATGTACAGGAATCCTATGTCTGCGTTTTTCCTTATTCAGTAATTCATAATGTGAAAGAGAAATCAGGAGGATTTAAAAATGGATCAAGGTCTGCCAAGGAACATCACTGCTTCCCTGCAGCCCGTCTGCTTTGCTGTGAGCCCTGACCCTCACCCAGGTACACACTTCAGAGCAAATTGGACTTGTTCGGGCAATGTTCCTGTAGGGATGCTCTGCACTTTGGGTGCTGAGACTGGAATGGAGTCAGGGAAAAACTACCAGAAACAAGGTTAAAAAAAAAAAAAAAAAAGGCAAATGCAAGCAGTGCCATTGTCACCTCTTATTATTACTGCCAGAAAAGCCTCTAGCCCTTAAGCAGCTAAGGAGCATCCTCTCCCATCTCACCTGTTCCAAAGCGAGCAAAATGCCATCTTTGGCCTTTTGAGAAGAAACTACTTTTGAGATCCAGCTCTGAATGTGAATTGACAGAGGTAAAACAGCAGAATCACAGAATCACAGAATGGTTGAGGTTGGAAGGGACCTCCAGAGATCATCTAGTCCAACCTCCCTGCTCAAGTTTGCTACCTAGAGCACGCTACACAGGAGCAGGGTTAAGAAGCTCTCCTCTTTTCACACTGTCCAGGCGGAATGCTGATTCTGAGGAAAATCCTGTGTCTGTTGAACCTGACAGAATTTTTCTTACTGTTTCCCCTGGAAAAAATGTCATTATCCGGTTCTCATCAATAGATGTCTCACACTATTTAGTTTATCCCCATAATGCCTCTTTGAATCAGCAAAATGCTGCTACCTCCCTCCACTTCACACCAGTAGATTGGGGAGATTAATGTGTAGGTTAACAAAAGGACATCATCATGACAATCATCTTTGTGGTGAGTTACTGGGATCTGAGTGCCACAGAGATCCTCAGAGATCCTCCTCCTGTTCAGTTGTCTTTCTAATCCTCTGGACTGGGTTCCAGGATACAACTTTAGGCACCTTGTTTCCAGTGCTTTCCTAGCTAACTGTCCCTTTATTCATCTGTGCTCAAAATCAAGAACTTCTGAACTCCAACTAATTTGCCATGATACATTGGAAGCAGCCAAACACATCTTTGCAGCAGAAAGATTCCCTGAGCATCTAAGTACCCTCTCCTGGCAGTGCTAGTCCATTAGCATCTAGTTCACAGCTAAGATCTGCCAGGATTCAGAAATGAGCTGCTTGCACATCTCTCTCTTCTACAGTGCCCAATCTGCTCAGCTTTTCAGAGCACATCTGATGAATCACGGTCTACACAAGATAAAAAAGACAGTGGTAGTGTTCCTGTCCCCACTCCTGCTTTGTCCAGCAGCTCAATGAGAGGCTGCTCGGCTATGATGCAGCAGGCTTGAGAAGATTCCAGCTACTGCTCCCTATTTCCTAGATGAGGACTGCAGATCTCAAATTACAGGTTTAAATGCAGCTCTTGGTGACACCTGTTATAGTTGTACCACTTACATGGGGGAAAAATACATTAGAGAGAGGAAAGGTTTCAAGTGAATGTATCAGTAGTTCTTTCACATGAAGTTTGTATTTTTGCAGGAGGAACAAGAAAATACAGTGCATGAATAGCTGGCAAGAAATTAACAGCAGGTGAGAAGTCTGTGGTAATCATAAAAAAATCCCCTAAAGAGACAAGTGAAATAGAAATGAGAAACCCTATTGCTTTTTTAGATACCTAACAAAGAACTGGAACTAAGCTGTACAACACAAATTGCTGGAAACTACCATAAAGACCTTTTACTGAAATACACTCGTCAAGGACACCTGGTGTCACAAAGGAGGACCTGTATGGAAAGTTTTCCTAATAGTTTATTGAATGCTAGGTAATCGTATTAGTGTTTGATATTCCTAAGTAAAGAGGAGGAAACTATATTGACTGTTTGGGAAGGTGTGTTTCCCTTGCCTGTGTAATATAGTTGTGGTACTAAAAATGTGAAAGCTGCAGTCCTGTAAACGGACTTTGTCCTAAGATGCACAGAATTATGATATTTGTCAGAAATAATATGCTTCTCTTTCTGCCATGACAAATAGCTAAATTAATAAATATCAGTCAAAATTTCATATATATCTGAATGACAGCTTTAATGAGACAAATGAGTTTGTCTTGAAATGCTTTAAACTACAACAGGTTATGATCACGCAGAGCAAACAGCAAGTGGACAGCTATTCTGGGACTGCTGAACAGAGGTACCCCAGAAGGAATCCAAGTACACAGGAGACTAGGATCTCTCCGTGGTGAGAGGTCTGACCCATGTGCATGGACCCAGTACACCCTGGGGTGTTTGACTGCTCCTAGAAAAAGCAGAAAGAAGTTTGATGGCTACTTTGGGATGGCAGTTTCTGTATAATAACCTAATATGGGGAAAAACTGATGTAGTTATTTCAGTGAGATGACAGAAACTCGAATTATGAATCCTAGATTCTTATAGCAAGGGAAATGATGGTCTATAAAACATAATAGCTTCTTGAAGGATCTTTATTGAAAGAAATGGCTTTATCTTCACTAGCTGTAAAGGGTATTGTGAAGGGTTAAGTGGCATAAGAAATTCTCCATCTCAAAATGAGTGGATAGATCACTGATACATAATTGCACCTTGCATTATAATCAAGAGGGTCTACATCTCCCCAAATCAATGGATACGCCTATCACCTTGTCAAAGTAATGACTTAAGTGTGTGTGTCCATGTCAGTGGTTGTCTAATAGATTTAGTTGTGTTTTCCATTTGTGTGCACGTGGCCAGTCTAATCAGTGGCAAAACATTTTACCACAGATCTGAAGGAAGGAAAAAAAGACGCCGAACAGACCAGGGGACCCCAGCCAAACTTTGGTCAGAAAACACTCCCCCTTCAAGGCTCTATGAGGCAGCCTACACTGTTCAACAGCAGCAACCAAGGCAGCAGCCGGACCCATGCACTGCAGAGCTGCCCCCAGCTCCCCAAAGCCATGGGCCCCTGCCTTGCCTCGCCCGGGCACAGCTGCCCTTCCTTTGGGTTCACCACAAGCCCTTTCCCTCACACAGCCCGCTGATCTGCCCAAAGTGACCATGTTGGCAGTGAAAAGGGACGTATAAAAGTGCAGGGACATTTGAAAAGATGCATTGAGCTGCTGAATTCCTTCTTAGACTTGCTCATGAGCCCCTAGGTATGCTGCTGTAGGATGCAGCAGAGTTGCTTCAGTTATCTGGGGTAACAAAGTCAGTGCTGACCAGATTGCAAAATACTCACAAATTTGTTTTTCTTATATTCACATTTCCCTCTTTTAATTTTTAAGCTAATGTTTTTGATCTGCTGAACTTTTGCCAAAACTCCTTGCTCTTTCTCCAAGCCCGGCAAGGAGATGACTTGACAATTTCCATGGAAATGATAGCAGCAAGCATCTAAAAACTTATTAAAAAGGCATTGTGGCTGCCCTTGGAAGGGAAAAAAAAAATAAAAAAAAGAGTCACTGAAGGAAAGCCGTCGCTGCCTGGCAGCAGCCACCAGCCAGCAGTGCCCTTTCGGCTCAGGCGCACAGAGGCGTTTCATTCCTCCTCGCACCCGACATTTCGCCGCCATCCTATCGGCGCCTGCAGCCTCGCCGTGGCCGTGCCCTGGCGGCCGGCCGAGTGCCTGGCTCCACGCTGGGATTACCCGGCTGAAAATTGCCCTCACTCCTCCCCAGCCCGCGGTCAGCGCCACGCTCTGAGGCGCCCCTCAGCCCCGCCACCCGGCCCCGCCGCCATTTTCCCTCGCCGGGCTCCCCCTGCCGCCGGGCTCGGCTCAGCCCCGCCGGGCTGCTCCGAAATGGCCACCAGGGGTCGCCCTGCGGCAGCGAGAGGCGGCGGGAGGCTGGCGGTGCCCTGAGGGCCCGGCAGGACGAGGGCAGCCGGTGGCAGACCCTGTCTTTGCCTCAAGCCCACCGCCTTCCCTCACACCCACAGCTTTCCCCTCACGTTAGCCAGCCCCTGACATATCCGCTGTTGTCTGCCAAGAGATGCAGACCCTCCTGCCCTGGTCTCCTCTCTGTAAGAAGCATTTGAGGAAAGACCTTAAAGAGAGTGCTCAGGGACAGGAGGGCGTTTGGTAGGGCAGATACAAAACATTATGAAGCAACATCTCGGAGATTCAGGTGGCTTTCTTGTCAGCTTATCCCGATTTTTTGCTGTGATCACTCTTCCTCACGGAAAAGACCTAAATGAGTCAGTCAGTGCTTATTTATAGCTGCTGAATCAGTTTAGTGCATGTCATCTGCTGCCCGTACACTTGGACAAGCTGACTCAGTCGCTGCCAGTGGCATCACGGCCCTGTGGGCCCTCCTGCCTGAGGTTTTTGTACGAGATAAGCAGCAGATGAGGTAAACCAGGCACAATAAAACTACAGGTTAGGTTGTGCAAGAAGCAGTCTTAAGAAAACTTTCCTTCCCTACCACAGCGAACAGATTGGTTGATACTATTCAAATAAATAAATAAATAAGCCACCTACATCTAAAATCCTATTAAAATAATATTAGGAAGTTCTCTTTGTTACTATTAGTTTACAGGTACCAAGCTTTTTCCCTCATTATCTAGTTATTTAACTTGCTCCAGGATGCAAAGTCAGTTGGTCACTGACGATGCATAAAAAGAGCTAGAATCCTTGTCACGCTTGCTGTTGAAATATCAATTAAAAATAACCCTCGTATCTACCCATATGATTATGAGAACCCAGAGGGAGGTTTTCTGATGAAAATGCTTCAGTGTTCCCTTAAGGGGAAAAAAATAAATAAATAAAAAATAGAGCATTCAGTAATAGTTAGGAGTTAATTAATCAGCCACAAGCTCTTGCAGAGGAGCAGAGTGTCTGAATTTGAAAATTTGATGTCACCTTGTAGACAAGCAATATTTTCCAAAGTCAGTTACGTGGTGCAGAAGATATTGAGATTAAATGAGCAGTGCAGAACATGAAAAACAAACCCATAATTATTAATAGATTCTTAAATTGGCAGGTGATAGATTTTTAAATTGTCCTTTCACCCTCTTGTGTAAGTCGGTTTGCCTCACATTGATAAATTAGCAGCAGCACTGTGCTGAGCCTGTTTCCACTGGACGCTTCTCATTACCATTCAGGGGTTTTGCTGGCTCATCAGTGCCTCGTGGACAGCATTTCAATTGCTGCAATGTGGCCCAGAAACAAGAGAAAGGATAGAAAACAGAGTCTATAAAAACCTTTTATTGAATTCTAAGATTGATCAAGTTCTCAAATAAGAGTAAGCTCTTTGGCCATGGTGTTGCTAGTTTTTATGTATCCCAGAGGAAGACACAGTACATTCATCCCCTCTGTTCTTCTCTTTAAATCTCAGTATTCTTGTTAATCTATCAGGAAAATAAGAACAGTAACATGTAATGGACTGAATGTGCTTTTTTCTCAATTGAAGAGAACAGTTTCTTTAATCCCAGTAGCACAGAGCTACAAGCTAAGGATTTGGTCCAACTTTTATTATTCACCAGCATCTTCCAATAAAAATTAAACCAGCAACTTATAAGAAGGTCAAGTTAAACATCTTGGACAGATGATTTTCAGTTATGAGTCAAAACATGAATTCATTTTGTAGTTGTTATTCGGCATTTGTTTTATGTAGGTGTTGCTTAATCAGAGTTCTAATTAAAAACATTTTGCAATTCTATTTGTCAAAATAAACATTTTCAAAATACTAAGGCTTTTTGGAGCATGTTGCTCTGATAATATTTCCAATAGGGAAGGTTCTGAATCTCTGAACAGAAATTCCAGTCAGACAGGGTGAAAGGAATAAGAAAACCTGAGATTTCTGATATGCAAATGGATATTTGCAGGCAACTTCATGTATAATTTTACAATGTTATGCTTTGGTGGACTGAAAATAAATATTGGATCTTCAAAATCTTAAAAACCCCATGAAACAGGATTTTTGTTCTTCAGATAATTCTAATTCTGACAGTTCTCCTTCTGCTTTGTTGAACATTGTTACACCGTGTTCATTTTGCAAATACATTGACACTGCATTTAATGTTTCTGAATAGTTAGGGTTGTGTACAATACAAAGCACATCACCTTTGAGAACATGTGGTCTAACAAAACTTGTGACCAGCCTTTTACCACTCCTGGAATTTTCTCTTCTGCTTCCAGATTCAGAGTACACACATCATTATTATTTTTCACCCATGTTCAGCTTTGTATTGTTACTGATGAACAAAGCATGTGAAACCTTCTACCTAAATCAGTAGTAATAGCGAATGTTACTCCTGCCTATTGAAGCTTTGACAACTCTCTTTTTCCAGATCAAAACTGAATGCACACTAGAGAATAGATGTTGTATTAAAATAACAAGTATCTCAGGGGGTTAAAAAGTTTTCCTAACAGAGTTATTATAATAAGTGAAAAAAAAAAAATGAAGGTATACTATTTTTCACGTTCACAAGCAATAGACCAGGTAATACTTGGCTTGAATTTCAGCAAGGGAGATTTGAGTTAGACTTCAGGAAGTCTTTTTACCCATGTCATTAGCTAAGCACCAGAGCAGGAGACTTGTGGAAGCTCCATCACTGAAATATTTTATGATGTGAATGGACAAGCATCTGTCAGAAATAGTTTAAGTATATCTGATGATGCTGTCAGGCAAAGGGGTGGATTTATTTGCCTCTCAAATCCCCCCCCCCCCCCACCACCTATCTGTGCACCTTCATGTACTGAAGCTGCCCACTGCCTGGATTTACCTGACCCCTGACTGTTTCATAGACAGATCTCTCTAGAAGGAATATTTTGTCCTCTGTTCTTGCTTGCTGCTGGTAGCCGTCAAGCTCTATTTCCTTGTAGAAAAGCACAATACTAAGATCAAGACCTGACATTGCATTGGAAGCTGACTACACACTGATGTTCTCATGGTAGCCCAATGTCAAGGAAGGTGAGCAAATGCCTGTGCTAGCTGGCCCTCTGCTAGCTGTTACTGTACATTATCTCCACACCTAGCTCCACATACTCAGACATAGTAGTCTAGACTTGTTTTAACAAATCTATGGATAGCTGTGGATATCAGAAACAAAGGGGTGAATTTCTCACAAAACTCACCAGGGGAAAAAAGCATTTTGTCTACTGATATTAACTGATTACCTACAGATTGAAACAACACTTCAAGAACTTGCACTGTCATGCCTTTGAAGCTGAAGATAAGTTCTTGGTTAAACCTAAGTGTTTCTCCTTACTTATCGTGATATTTCTGGTATTGTCCAGATTTATTCAGCAGAAAATTTCCTGAGGTTAATTTGTCATTTCAGTAATTATAGTTGTTGTAGCTCTGGAGAGATGAGCATCAATGTCATGTTATTAAATCTATCCAAACCCTTTCTGTGTCATATTGTGTCACCTACACATTGCTGGTCCTATCTAAGTCTACAGCAGCTGAGGGTCCTCAGCACCTTACAGGCTCAAACACTGGAGTGGAAGAATACCACTACTCCTAATCAATAATAGAAAGACAGAAAAAAAAAAAAGGGGGGGGGGGGGGAGGGATTTCGTATGATTACTGACTGAATAACCAGGTTAACAGAAATTGAGGACAAGATTAGAGAAATGAGCGTGCTTCCATTTCTTTGGGGACTGTTGCTGTAGCACAGATTTTATTTACATTGCCTCCTGCCAGAAAAATCTACAGACAATTGGTGTCAGTTTCTAGTGAACCACAGACCACTCTGATAGCTGCAGTTGCAATGAAGGATGTGACAAATTCACATTTGAGATGCACTAAATGCCAAATACTAGAGTTGTTTCTCCCTGGCTAACAAGTACAGATGCGTGTCAGTGTGAGACAGGAGCCTGAAAGCACTTCTGGTAGCTACAAGATGAGTGGGAGAGATGAGACCTTCATACTGTCATTAAAACGCAGCTGACAGGTCGGAGAACAGAGAAACAGCACTGCGAGTGTCTTGTTTTTAGTCCTACAACACTTTTTCTTTCATCATTTAAGAACATTTACAGAAAGATTTTTTTTGTAGTCTTTCAGATTTCTTTCCTTGCAACACAGTCTACACTTACTTTTATCATTCTGTTAGCAATAGTAAAGTCATCTTTGTAACAAACACTGGCAATATCCAGAGGAGATAGCTGTGACTCCAGCTGAGAATTAACAGCAGGACTAATAAACTCTTAAGACTAACTAAACCTCAGTTTTCATGTGAATGATTTGACAATAATACAGCAGGAAAAGAAAAATGGTGCTCAAAATATCAAAAGAAGGTGATACAAAATATAGGTGTAAACCAAAGTATCCCTAATAGCAGGAATAGAATTCCTATAATCAGTGGGCACATCTAAGTAAGGTCGTAGCAAGAAAGACACCTGGACCTAGTTCTTCAGTCTGTTGCAGATGATGAAGTCACCACAGCATGAATTGTCACTTGTTCTGGATAAGGAGACTGCAATACAAGTGGACTTTGGAGACTTTTTTGTAAAATACTCCAGAGGAGATAACAAATTATTGGGTGAAAAGAGGAGAACTTGAAGTAAAAGAGGAGATGCTGGACATACTACAAAGTGTCAGCTGCCATTTCTTTCACTGTTGTGATGGGAGTAACCACTTATTGATAATTGAGGTGGCTTCTTAATGTGCATACCACTATCAGGATCTGAATACTAAATTGACAAAGCTACCCACCAGTCCATTATGCGACTGTGTTTGTGGGTCTCAGCCTCCAAAATGCATGAAGTCAAAGAGAGAAAGCATCAGCTGCAGCTTGTACCCTCAGCACCATTTCAACAGGAGGGCTCAGACCAGATTTCCATCTGGCCCTGTGAACTTTCTCCAGTAGCAGCCAAGAGAAACTACAGGGAAGAGGACAAGTACAGCTAGCATTTCCCCATTTCTTTATAAAACACTTGGTCTTCCCCCTGAAACTGCTTACAAATACTGAGTAGAGCATGCTAGCGTTGTTATGAGATGGGTATTACCAGAACAAGTTCTCTAAGCCTATTTCCCATATAAGACTACATGACATCAGCTTTCAGTCATTAGAAATTTGGGGTGAATATGGCATGTGAAAGAGTTGTTTTTCAGACAAGTTTGTTTTTTGTTTTTAGCAGAAGTGGTAAGTCAATCTATTTAGATGTACAGAAATACAAACCATCAAACTCTGTGGCAAAATTGTTTTTATTTATAAGTTATGAAATCTGCAGTTACCCTTAAATACAAATAATACAGAAGCACACAGAACTTGTTGCAAAGTGAACAAGGTCATTCTGGAATCATTTGAATAAAAGTCACTATTTCATGTTATCATTCACTTACATTTACTTGACATTTAAAGTAAAACTAAGCCCCTAACCCTGCAATTGACAATGCACAGAGAATCTGAAACTCTCCTGAAAATTGTTGGCCATCTGCTGTTTATTGTAAATTGTATGAGCTTAGTTTTCATAATCTCTATTTACATGAAACAGGATCAAATATTCTTTTCCAATATTCCTCTTTCAGATAGCCTTTCCAACGTTCCTGTGACCATATCAGAATGTTTAAGTAGCCTTCATATCGTATGGAAACATCCAAGTGCACGAACAGAGTGATGCTGAATTTCATTCTGAAGTAGATTTATTTCTCAGTGACTTTCAGCTCGGGATGGGTGAAGAAATCATGAGGATCAGGAGACTCTGTGAAGAGGTGTCTCCCCTTTTCCTTCATTCCTGAGTGATTTAGATACTTTAATATCATATCATTCATTTTCTTAAGCTCCTCTATGTTCTTCTTTTCAGATAATAGTCTGCTTGATATTTGGTCCAGCTTGTTCCTAGTTTGAACTTGAAAAAGAAAACATACCACATTAAATTGGCAACATATAAGTCAAGAGCATCACTACCCTCAATTGCATTCTTGTGTGAGATTGTAGGGAATTATTATGGATTAAAATATTTAACAGGAAAGCAGCAGCAGAATCAAACGAGAAAAACTTATGCATCTGGTGGATTTACCTGCTCATTAAATTTTTCAGCTGCTTATTTTCTGTTTAAGTGCAATGCAGTATAATACAGTAAAATACACTGGCTCAGACAAAATTTACAGTCTTCAGCAGTGTAGCCATTCCATTTGTGTCCACAAGAAAATGTCTTCTTAAATGGCTCCAAGTTGCTATTTCTGGGCACTGTCCACCTATATTTTTTCTAAAAGTACGACTATTAAAGCATACCAAAGACTACAGCCATATCACCTGATTTCCTAAAGCATTTAGGTTAAAGGAGAATTCTTGTAAATACTGGCATTAAGAGCCCCATTTACTCTGGACCACCAATATGCAGTATACATTACACACACTTCTGGAGCTATATTTATTTTGGCTTTCCGAGGCTGAAGAAAATTACCCATGGGTTTTAAAGCAGACAGAAATTTAGTCCTAATGGTGCCAGTGCAAAACAAATCTATGCCTGTGGATTACAAACATAATCTGACGCAAACACTACTGGTAATCAGTTCCAAAAAGTGCAGGTGTCTACCAACCTGAGTCCTAACAAATTTCTTTAAACCCTATAAGTAGGGTTTTCACTATGACTTTACCATTTTTCCACTAGAGGGGCACATTACTCATTTATGTATACCAGGGCTCTACTTTTGGCAGCAGCCCATTAAAGATATTTAGAATTCAAATATAAGATATTTGAATTAGGCTTTTACAGTTGTGCCACTGAAGATTTCCTTTGTGTTCTTTCCTTGTCTGATATTCTGTCCCTTGAGAACTTCAGAGCAAATTCAGCCAAGGATGAGGATCTTTGCTTCCCTCTAGTAAATTCCCTACTATAGAGAAAAAAAAAAATATCTTAATTTCATACGGATTCCAATTCTTTCAAAAATTGACAGGTGAATTGAAATTAAGCACCTCAGACTCTGTCCAACACAGTTAGCACAGAAAACCCCCAGATGGCAAGGGATCCGTAAAGCAAGACCACCTGTACCCATAGCCACGTGCTTAGCAGAGTTACAGCCAAACTAGTCCACCCCAAGTGGAATAGTAATTATGTCTGCAGACTGGATGCTACATGCCAATTTTGATGTATGTCTGATTTTTTGTTTCTTTGTGGTTTTCTTAGTTACAAACAATTTCCAGTCAGTACTTAGCCTGCAACCTTCAGGTCTTTCTGAATAAAAGAGAATATCTCCAGGGAGCCTGATTTAAGTGCTATTCCATTTGTATTATTAGTGCAATTCCAGTTTCAGTGGCATGACACTAATGCTGAACTTCACCTGGGAAGTTACAGAAACCTTACTCATTGCCGTACGCTCATCTTTAAAATTTAATTTAATGTACAGTCGGCATTTTCAAAAACACACTTTTGCCCTTCTGAGCTAAATTCTTGACAGCTGTTTAAGCTCACAAAACCTTTACACAAAGAATAAAATTGTGCCTTGTATCTCAGGGAGGTAGCCTGTGCTTTCACACCCAGGACCAAGACCCTCTGCCTATAACCAGCTAAAGGCTTTGGACGTGCAGATATGACGGTAGGATTTTATAGGGTAGTATGACACATTTCAGCAAAGTTCTTCTTCCAGTTGGCCCCATATTTATAAGAACCACTGTTGGTTTTACTTACTTATTAAGAATATTACAAATGAAACAAGTGCCAAACTGACGATCAAAGTAAGAATGAAGGTGATGAAGAACAAGCACTGGTTTCTTGTGTTATTCCCTGCCGTGTTTTCTCCAGCATCACCAGTGCTCTCATACTCCTCATCTGTAATGAGATAACATTGATAAAGTTTGATAAAGTGATAATGTTCATTAAGGTTGGTTAGAATAAACATGGTAAAATGCTTGTGGCTCCAGAATGCATCACAATTTTGGAAACAATAGACTTCGTTTCCTGTGACATTGTACGAGAAAGGAAAAAAACAACAACTTTATGAGCTCAGCTTGAATTTGGATGTACAGAAACTAATGTATCTGTTATAAATGTTGTAACATTTTCAACAGAAATGTTTCTGTTGTTGAAATACACATTTTTGTTGAAGTTGACCCGTTTTTACAGTTTGCTGTTTTACAATTTCAGAGTTCTGCAGTTCAGTTTTACGTGTACAAAGACTGCAGTGAAGTTTTCATCAGAAAGCTCTCTAAAGACCTGAATGGACTCAGCCTTTTCAAAAGATAAGAGAGAGAAAAATCAGATTGAAAATCTAGGTACATATTCATCCTACACATTTATGCTTCAAATTCACTTCTTCTTTGATTTGATGGTATAAGTACCCATGGGATGACTAAATTTCCAAATTAAGCACCACAGTTGCTCCTGACGTTGGATAGGATGACTGTAGGCTTTTTTTTTTTTTTTTTTTATCTGAAAATACTTTTATTCTTCGTCTTTGAAAACACCCTATAGGTTTTGTTGGTTTAATTCCAACAAAACATGAAGTATATATCCTCCCAAATTGCCCAAATTGGAATAGTTTCACATGGACTACATGTTTTGTCCTTCAAGCACAGGAAGAAAGAGGGGGGGAAAGAACAAGGAATTGCTGTGCTTTCTTGAATCTGAAAAGACAGTTTACTGTGCTCCTAAGAATGTCTTGCATAAAGAGAAAGTCAATAGTTTCTCTCACAGAAACAGTTGCAATCAAATGAAAGATGGCAATAAGCCCTAAAGATGATGGATGAAGTCAAGTGAAGACCATGAGGAAATTCAAGTGAATATCAAAGAAAATCATGCTTGAAACAGAACTGTTTGTTGACTAATGTTTCATTAATTTTATATTTTGGGGAGAGCAGGGAGCTAATGTAATTTCATTTTAGTGTCAGCCTCTTGCATGCAAAGTAAAATTACATGCTGTAATTTTTCCTCCTATAATTGCTGTCTTGCCATTCTGAAAGGGAGAGTAGCAAGTGCATCTATGAAAAGTGTTTCTAGATGGTGTTTTGGTATTAGCTGGTAGAGATCTCTGAGGGTTTCGCAACTGAGCCTTTAGTGATAAAGCTGAGGGAAGGATGCCTGTGCCATAGCAGCACTTTAATAATGAACAAACCTAGAACTGAACAATTCACTGAGCTAGCTGGAGATCTCTGGGAATATCTCAGCTTCGCTTTATTGCATTTAACATGCTCCTGACTGTTGGTAAGATGAAACCCTTAATATTTGTTTTGGCGGACTTTATGTTTATTCATTTAACATATTTATGTCATCATTCATAACAAATGTATCATATACTAAGTACCTGCACCAATATTGCTTTCTAATTAGCATAATAAGGAGGGAGACAACCTGCTACTACTGCCTCTCAAGTATGCTATGCTATCAACAGAGCTCTCAAAAATAGTCCATACTTGCTCTGCTTAATGAGTGCTTCTTACTGACTGGACTTGCCAGCCTACAGCATTGTAAGGAATCAGGGAACACAGACTCTTGCCAATCTGCAAACAGTGGGACCATTTTGTCAGCTAAAACATAAAGAAACTGTTGCATGGCTGTTACCACAACAATCAAAAGTTGTTTGCATTTTAAATACATTTTAACATGTTTGCTAGTGTGCTTCATTATGCCGGGTCATATTAAGCTACTGAACAAAAGGAACACTGTCTGTACTGTAACACTGGAAACATCATTTTTAAACTAAACTGGGCATCAACTATCCTTCTAATAGACCTTGTTCACAAGAATTTAGTGGTTATCAGAACTGAAAAATATTCCACAAATCTCACTGATATCTACAGAATCTCCAAGCTTTAAAAAAGGTAAAAGAAGTGTATGCTAAAATGAATAATCCTAGAAGCCAAAGAGACAAAACACTACAAATGGATGCATAAAATACATAATAGGCTACATTTTACTGCTGAGATGTAGGGAGGAGCATTCATGTGACTATTCCACAGAACCCTTGGAAAGTAAAGAGCACAGACTTAATAAAAACTACAAAAGAAAACAAGACAGACACACTGGAGTTGCACACTGCAAAACCAATTTATCCCATTTATTGTCTCATTTTGTACTTGTAGAAATGAGAATATTAAGATAATCTACATACAAAAATCAAGCGGCTTATGTCTAATATCTTTGTGTAAAATCCAGAAGCTGACAGCACTCCAGTTATTTGCATTAGGTGAACTGTTTCAGTGTCCTCTGGAAAGCATATTCCTATATACTTTCTGTATACTTTTACCTATTTACTTTTCCTATATACTTACTGCCCTATAACTAGAAGGATGATTAAGTTGTGGCCCTTTGAATCTTATTTAAACATAATTGTCCTTCTATAACTTTTCTTCAGTCAAATTTGCAATTATAGTAGAGGAGGAAATAAAAACAGATTCAAATGTTGTCATGTGGGATGCTGCTGAAGAACTCCAGCTTTCAAGAAGTTTCCAGGTGACAAGGAATACAAGTATATTTTAACTATCACTGGCCAAAAAAAAATCTTGTTGCCATAAGCAAATCAAAGATAGAAGCCACATAAAAGGAGCGGGAGAGCCCACATCTGAAACTGGGAGTAAAGAGATTCTGTGAATTAAAATGCTTAAAAGTCTCACAGGTTCAAAACCTTAGAAGTGTCTTAGAATCATCAGAATTTCACTGTGTTTTCTATTGCTGCATTGATTGTGCTATAATTTGTGCTTGAGAAGAGTTACGATGTTACTCATATAAGAGGTATATATTGGGCAGTACTGGAGAAATTATCTTGCCTGATGGATCTCAATAGAAGTGAAAGACAAGTTCAGTCTTCTTCAACGCAGAGCTTGACATACACTTATTGGCCTGATGGGCTGTTGACAGTGCAACACAATGTGGTTAGAGCTCTCAAGTGCCATACATAACTCTTTTTTACAGCCTACTCTAGGTACTGAATAACCACGGAGCATCATCTGTCATACGTACCAAGTGCATGTTGGGATTCATCTGGACAAGCGTTTAGTTTGTTTAGGTTATTTAAGGAGTCAACGACATAAAGTTTTCCTTCTTCATCAGTATTGGGGAGGTTAATTTCCAAAGAAGGCCTCTCCATTGTGTCTAAAATAATAATAAAAAGCTAAGTTAAAAAAATGGGTAAGTGAAATAACTATTAAGTAGCTGTCCTGAGCTGCAAAAGTTCTGAGCAGCTTTAGTAACCCCTAAAATAAAGGGATTTGAAGGACCAGTACACTTGAAGGGAAGGGTAACACAGTATGTAGCATTTGTTGTTTATTCTTGGACATCTTTAATGAGTATAAAATTTCGTTCTGTGTTGTATTTGTGCACATGTAAATGCACATATAGATGTGCATATATGTATGATTATTTACATATATTTGTATACATGTGTATACATACGTATATATACACATGTAGAAAGAGAATATTTCACTAGCAGTAATTTGAACATTAGATATTGAGTTGTCTAAATAACCCTTTTAGTTTGGGGAGTACTTGGTAAGATGAAGAGTGATACCCTGACCACAGTGAAGGCCAAACCTTCGCTAAGAGCAGCAGGAAGGATGTCACTCAGGTCCTGTGCTGTCAGCATCAAACAATTCGGAGAGGAGACGACCAGAATGCCGGCATGGATGTAGGAGACAAGGAGCAGGAATATGAGTCTGCTTATGCACCTTGGAATGTCACTGTGAAGTTATTTGTGAATAATGGGGCAAAAAATAATCTTCTAGTGTAGTTCTGCTTCATATAGATGCTAGTTATGGATAAATTAAAGCTTGATGGTAAAGACTTTTCTTCAGGCTATTACTCCTTCCCTTAAGAAAAGTATTAGGTAGGGCCCAACCAGCTTCTCTGCAAAGTCTGTGTGCATGAACTGAATGAATGATTGCGTAAATAAATACAATTATGAAGATTATAGAGAGAGAATAAGCAATACCTAAGCAGTCTCCTCTGTGTGTTGAAGCACAGTTCTAACCACAGGAAGATGCAGTTGTTCTAACCAGGCATCTTAGACTACACTAGGCACTGAAAACTCCCTTGATAGTTACTGAAGAAAAATATGTACCTCCAGGAAATATTCCTCTTACACTTACATAGGTCTTCTCAGACTTTAGAATTGAAGTCTAAGGGTGCCTTTTCCTTGCCAGCAAATGTAAAGGCAGAGCTCACAGAGGTTAGTTTAGACTTGAGGTGAGATGCACCTAGCACATTTGGTATTTTATTAAATCTCTCAAGTTCAATTTTACCTGCCAAACAGAACTCAGCACTTTATGGGATGCAAGCCTCCTGTTGGTGGAAGACGATAAGCATCTGAGGGTGATTTCTGAATCCCAGACAGGTGGAGTTGCCCTCTTGACATGTCTCTCCTTCCCTCTCTACCTCAGTAGGTAGAGAATGCAGTGTGATTGGATTCCTAACTCAGCACTTCAGTTAAGAACTAAATAAAAATTGCAAGTTTGAGGAATATAGGCATACATGTTTACAGAAAGCACCCATTCTTTCCTTATCAAACCAGATGGAGGAGATTGCTGTATCTGAGCAAACAGCCAAGTAAATATTCACTGAGTCTTAGTAAGACTGAAGGCTAAGAGCTTATTTTACTCCTGATAATGGGACTAGTTTTCATATTGGAGATTGACAGACCTACATGTATAGTGCTATACTTAAGAGAAGATTACAGCTTAGTGTTTCTCTGTTCAACATTATTGCTGAAAAATATAAAAACAAGTTAGAAAATCGATCATAGTAGTGGTGGCCCTGAGGCAGGGCCTGGTTTTCAGGTATATGGCAGTCATTTCAGGACAGAGCTGCACCTCCTTGCATTCCCGGGAATGTCACAAATCTCACAGGGTGCGAGACCACAGCGCTGGCTAGCTGCAGTGCCCCCGTGTTCCCTCTGCTATCTCCCCACAGGCACATCCATGACCGCAGGCATTACAGAGCCCTGCACTGCCACGGCGTGATAAAAGCTACCCCTCGTGCACAGACGCCTGGGTTATTTTTAGCTTCCGAAGAGCAGTTGTTTCTCTCGGGTATTCTGGTTAGTACCTCCCTGCAACTTCAGGGAAGACTCTTCTGAACAGCTTGGGCTGTAATAAATGTGAGTATCTTTCATTCATTACTACGAACTGAATTTTACATTTCTGATTTCATTGTTATTTAAAACCACTAAGCAATGTAACTGCAGTGAAGAAAATCCATATTAAGTCAACAAGGAATTACAATTATTTTTTTCCCCACTGACATCATGAACAAAGGTGAGAGGATACATCAGCATTGCTGGCCAAAAGCACTGATTAGTTGTCCAACAAACTAATCTGAACATTATTTTGTTTTTGGTGGTGGTAGTGGTTTTTTGAATCACTCTTTCTTGGACTTTAACCTTGTTTAAAGACTTTTTTTCCCCATTTGACTTCTAAATTCCTCCTTAGACTCTTGTAAAGTTAGAACTTCGTGTGACGATGCTGAACTTCTTACCAGAAAATAAATAAATAAAATAAATCTAAAAGGAATTAACAAACAGGAGAACAAAACATTACTTACAACATAGCCACGTTCAGGTAATATGCCAGTGTGGAAGAAATCAGCCAGTGCCAATCACCAGAACAAAACTCGTGCTGCTGTTCCCCTCTGCTTTTAGACCCATCGGAGCCCGTCCACCCCTGCAGGACCCACGAAGGCAGCTGTGAAACAGGCTGGCCCTTTCAGTCTATATTTAGTATCCATCTCGGCCAAGTATACTGACTCCACAATATTGACCTGTTTAAAAAGAGTTCGGCACACACACGACTCAGTCTTTATTACTCTGTTGGAATTATTATAATATCCCGTAAGAGAAAATTGGAAGATTTGTTACTGGTGGTCAATATTTCACTAACCCCTTAGTTTATGATGTCTTTTTAAGGATAGTTTACTATGCAGCAGAGTCATAGTTACAGTGCTGTAGTTATGAGCAACCGGTTTGCTATGCAGCAGAGTCATTTCTATAGTATTGCAGTTATGAGGACTTTAAAGGCATAGACTAGAAAACCAGAGTGTTTTCCTCCTCCCACACACCTTGTAATTTCAAGTGAGACTGCATTAAGGCATGGACTAATTTGTACAGCATCCAGGAAATAAGTCCTGAGCTGTTTGTGGTAACTGTTCCTTCACAGATAGTTCTTTACTTTTTTAATTGCTAATGTCACAGAACATGGAGTTACAGCACACAGATGACAGGCAGTTAATGCTAACAGGGACCACACGTGAAAACAGTCAGTCCTTTCTGACTTCTTAAATGCCGAACTGCCTTAAACTGACAGTGGATATATTTTTCTTTCAGGTAACACGAGGTGACATTTACCAACAGACTTTCCTACCCCACGCTGAGAACCTTTGAAGCTGCCCAGCCTTAGAAGTTGGGGCAGTAACGCAAAGCAAATCTCACTTCTGTCCCTGAAGGATTCCCAGCACCACTGTAATTGCAAGACCCAGACCTCCCCTCTTCTAAGCTCGCAAAGGTCTATAAAGACAACCAGCTCTCAGTCGGGCAGCAAAACAGCCCCCTCTCACCTCCTTCCCTCTGACAGCCTTGGAAGCCGTCCTAGTCTCTGTGGCTGGCACCTCCAGCGTACTGGGGGAAAGGGGAACCACGTGCCTGGCCCTTGGCCGAGAGGTGCTGCAGAAAGCGATTCTGCAAATCCCAGGGAGCACGGGAAGCTACCACAGAGCCGCTTTGTGCTACCAGAGCACACCAGAGGTGACCACCCAGCATCCAGAGAGAGCAGACAGCTCAAAGGGGGCAGGGTCTGCTGCATCTAGTCCAGAGATCAGGGGCTTCTGACTCATGTATTTAAAGATCTGCTCCTTCAGAAGTGGAAGTTCTCTGTGTAAGTTCTGTTTTCGCATAAACCCTCACTGTCCCACCACAGCAAGCCATTTTTATTGGCACATCTCAGTCCTATAAGAAGGGAAACTGAGGGCACAGGAGTGGCTTTCAACGTGATAAAACAGGGCATCTAGATCATCTCCTGTCAAATAAAATACTTTGCAGCACAAAACATGGGGAAAAAATTGACATGTAGTCCACAGATTTCAGACTATTATTAAAAATTACTGAAAGCATGCACTAAAAGGTGTAATGAGCTGAGTACAATTTTTACGTATACATGAACATTTTCCCCTCCAGTTTTCAGAGTGCAACATTTTTCATCATACTCTTAGATCAGGATTGTGATTCTAACCATGGTTCCTAGTGCAGAGAACTCTTCCAGAGAAGAGAGAAGCAAACCAGTCCTGACTGCTTTGAATGAGACGGAGAGCGCAAACAAATGCAAATGAATAGAATAAACCTGTGGGAATGTTTTCCAAGAATTGTCATAGTCCAAAAGCTTTAAATTGGTTTAATCCCTGAAAGTTAATTAGCATAAACTCAGGTTGCATCACTGAATTTGAAGTAGTAGGATAGACTTGCACCATTGCAGAGCCTCAGTCATGGACTAAATTGGCATTGCCTCTAACTCTATACAAGAACGGAAGAGAAAAGCACTCCTTTCTACTTTGTCAGCTACTGACAAACCTAGAGAGAGAGAGAAAAAAAAAAAAAAGCTGTTAATTAAAAAATAACGTTGTTTTAATGCATTTCACCAAATATATAATATTTGGTAGTAACCACACAACAAATGAAAGGGAAGAGGAAAGAATAGAAGGTACTTGTATGGCCTTAATTTATGTGGCAATTGACAACAAGGACAGCCTGCACTGATTTCTAAGCACCTTACACCATTCACCCTTGAGACAGAAAAATGGGATTCCCATATGATGCAAGGGGAGTGCAATCCCTCTCAAAATACAAGTCTGGGGTACGCTACTGAGTATTAAAAAAGTTAAGACTAGGCAGCACTGAACTCAACAGAGAAGGGAGGCCGAGTCTCTCTGCCTGTTCACGTAACAGAAAAGAAACTCAGATTTTAGCCCTCTGCAATGATTCATAGGGACAGGCGAGAAACTAGTTCTTTTTAAGCCAGGGACAATTTCAGCATCTAGAAAGCTAAAGAACTGGTCGACAGCTCCATAGAATCGTGGGCACCCAGGTGGATCCCCTGAGGGGGGAGGTGGCAGTCCAGACAGGTGATTGCGGGGAACTCCAGCATCTGGAGGCCCATCTGGGCCATGAGGGAGGAGGGCGCTGTCACGGGTGCAGGTGTGCCCTGCTTCAGGGATGTCTCGAGCAGGTGGCTGTGCTGCAGCGAGAAATCGGCAACCTGAGGGAGATTCTGAGGGTGACAGATAGGAGGGATCTCCCTGCCCCTGCTGCTGTCAGCAGCCCTCTCCTATGTCCCAACAAGGGGTAGAGGCTGCCCCTGTTGAACACAAGTGGAACAGAGGGCCAGACTGTCCACAAGAGGCAAGGGGCTGGATCCTTGTCTCGGCTCAGAGCAGCAAGAGACATCTGCCCCCAACACCCACAGTGCCACCTACCCCCACAGTGTCCCTTGGAAATAGATTTGAGGCTCTCAGGGAGATTGCGGAAGAGGCTGAGGGTCTGGACAGTAGTCTGAACACAGGAAGCAACCCCAAGAAGAGAGTCAAGATTGGGGGAAGCACAGAACATAAGGATCAGGGCCGGATGGAGCACTGCATTGTAACCAGTGCCACAAAAAAAGAGCGGAGAGTCCTGGTGACTGGGGACTCCTTGCTGAGGGGCACTGAGGCTCCTATCTGCCGCCCAAATAACCTAGCCAGAGAAGTGTGCTGTTTTCCTGGGGCACGTGTCAGAGACATTAGGAAGGCTCTGCCATGACTCATTAAACCAGAGGACTGCTATCCTCTCGTAATCATTCATGTTGGATCCCAGGAAGTCGCTATTAGAAAAAGGAAAAGCATTAAAACAGACTTTGCATCCCTGGGGAGGATATTGAGGGGATTGGGGGTGCAGGTAGTGGTCTCCTCTGTCCTCCTGCTGGGTGACTGGGATGCAGATAGAAGGAGCAGAACAGGACAGGTCAATGACTGGCTGAGGGGGTGGTGTCTGGACCAGGGATTTGGTTATTTTGATCTTGGGCCGTCCTTTGAGAGGCCGGGTATGTGGGCTACAGACAGACACCAACTGAGCAAGTGGGGCACAAGTGCGTTGGGGAGCAAGCTCTCTGGGCTGATTACCAGGGCTTTAAGCTAGGCACACAAATCCATGGGTCCCAATAGGATGCATCTGCATGTGCTAAGGGAGCTGGTAGATGCAATCGCCAAACTGCTCTCTATTATCTTTGAAAGGTCCTGGAGAACAGGTGAGGTGTCTGAAAACTGGAAGATAGCCAATGCCACTCTGGTCTTCAAGAACAGCAGGAAGGAGGATCCGGGAAACTACAGGCCATTCAGTCTCACTTCTGTCCCTGGAAAGGTATTGGAGCAGCTTGTTCTGGATGCTGGGGACCGGGACTGAAAACACGTGACCCTACCTCCAAAACTATTAACCATTCACGCTTTTTCCTCAGGGTGCCCGTTTATGGATGCGTGAGGGGAAGATGGCCAACAATGATTTCTTTCTTTCAAATTATCTCCCTGAAACTGTAACTGTAACTTCTAGTAGTGTAAAGGCTTTTGACTTGTGTATTGTGAAAACAGCATTCCTTTTACGAACAGCACGTTCTCACAATTAACACTTCGCAAAAGTAGTGATAACACCACCAGTATCTACCCAAATCTGTTTCTTCTTACCACAAAGCAAGGTCTGAATTCACAGTAAAGCACCTTTTACATAGGTTGTTCAATCTTCAGAAATACTTAAAAACCTTCTTCAAAGTGAGCCTTACCTGCATGCACTTGAGCTTCAGAGGTTGGTTTTCTATTTTTATTTTTTTTAATAATTAAGTTTTAGGGCTGGGAAGTAAGCTTAGAATCCGTGTAAGTAGCTTCACTGAAAGCAGACAAGGTGAAGGAAGTACTCAAACTCCCCAACGTGATACAACTGTAGAACCCAGGAACACTTAACCTGCCAGCCTCTGAACTTGAGTCACTGCCAAACTACTTCACAAGGAAGTAGCACCACCAGGGTTTTATTGTACTGAGAAGGCACCACCAACGTAACTAGCTCATAGAGCCTCTAAAACTATTTCACAGAGAGGGCAGAAAACATGAAGGAAAAGCAGCCTACTGGGGAACACTAAGTCCATTTCACCATTACAGTAGAAAAACACCCTAGGTATCCTGAGCCTCAAACTCCCCCAGGGCGGCAATTTCTCCGATCAGTCCTCAGGCTTCCTATATAGCAAAGGTCAAATGATCCCCACCTGGCAGATTTCAATTCACAAGCGTGGAGCTAAGAGACCTTGTGGAATAAGCTCATCTACCTGGCTTCAAAGTTTTAAGGTCAATTGCTCCTTATCACTAAGAGAAATAACCTGACAAGGGGCTTAGTGGTTAGAGTTGACCTAATGAATTAATTACAAAAGGTGCACAAGGGTCATATTTCTGTTAGTCATTCTGTGAGGAAAATTAGAGCCTGTTAAAATAAGATAAATAAACATAAATTAAAGAAATAAATAAAAGAAAAAAGAAAATGACCTTAAAGGCAAAATTGCTGTCATAGATTTTCGTCTGTCTAGTCACGACAGATAAAGAATATAGCAATCAGAATGACTTTTCTTGACATTACTGTTATTTAAATTTGCTTTTCTGAGATCTCTTCTTTATGCAGGACTTTTCAAAATCTAGCGCCATGACCTCTGACTACAGTATCTACTTTGGCTGCATATAAACTGTCACGTATAAATGCCAGGATCTGGATCCTCACTCCCTGTTCAGGTCAAGGACCGGGCTGAAAGTTTTGGCTTTAATTTGGTTACATGACTACATTGCTGTTGTGGTTTCCCCTGGCCGGCAGCTAAGCACCACACAGCTGTTCACTCAGCCTCCCCCCTCCCTCTCTTGGATGGGGGAGAGAAATAGGAAAATGAAGCCTGTGAGTCGAGACAGAGACAGTTTATTAAGACAGGAAAACAAAATAATAACGATAATAGTACTGCTACTAATGCGTACGGAATATGTGATGCACAATGCAATTGCTCACCACCCATTGACCAACGCCCCCTCCCATCCCAGCTAGCCACCCCTATCTATTGTTTAGCATGATGCCAGAGGGTATGGAATACCCCTTTGGCCAGTTTGGGTCAGCTGTCCTGGGTCTGTCCCCTCCCAGCTCCTGCTGCACCCCCAGCCTGCCCATTGGCAGGATGGAGCGAGAAGCTGAGAAGTCCTTGGCTTAGTGTAAGCACTGCTCTGCAACAATTAAAACATCAGTGTGGTATCAACACTCTTTTCATCATAATCCACAGCATAGCACCCTACCAGCTCCTAGGAGGAAAATTAGCTCTATTCCAGCTGAAACCAGGACAGCTGTTTTCTGGCAGGTCATGGGAAGAAGATTGGCTGGCTTGGGGGAGCTTCTGTACATATGGCTTTTAGGCTGCAGCCAAAGTGTTCCTCTAGATCTGGAAGTTTGAAGATGGTTGAGTGGTTAGAAAGCTGCCTCGCAGAGAAGGACCTGGGATTATTGGTCAATAGTCAGCTGAATATGAGCCAGCAGTGTGCTCAGGTGGCCAAGAAGGCCATGAGCATCCTGGCTTGTATAAGCAGCAGCGTGGCCAGCAGGGCTTTGGAAGTGATCATCCCCCT
This sequence comes from Anas platyrhynchos, assembly GCF_047663525.1. NCBI lineage: Eukaryota > Metazoa > Chordata > Aves > Anseriformes > Anatidae > Anas > Anas platyrhynchos. The sequence goes on from NC_092587.1 coordinate 28,586,882, forward strand.
GTACTTGGCTCTGGTGAGGCCGCACCTCGAGTACTGTGTTCAGTTTTGGGCCCCTCACTACAGGACATGGAGGTGCTCAAGTGAGTCCAGAGAAGGGTGACGAAGCTGGTGAGGGGCCTGGAGAACAAGTCCTATGAGGAGCAGCTGAGGGAGCTGGGTTTGTTCAGCCTGGAGAAAAGGAGGCTCATGGGCGACCTTATTGCTCTTTAGAGATACCTTAAAGGAGGCTGTAGCAAGGTGGAGGTTGGTCTGTTCTCCCACGTGCCTGGTGACAGGACGAGGGGGAATGGGCTAAAGTTGTGCCAGGGGTGTTTTAGGTTGGATCTTATGAAGAACTTCTTTACTGGTTGTGAGGCATTGGAACTGGCTGCCCAGGGAAGTGGTGGAGTCACCATCCCTGGAGGTCTTTAAAAGACGTTTAGATGTAGAGCTCAGTGATATGGTTTAGTGAAGGGACTGGTTAGTGTTAGGTCAGAGGTTGGATTCAGTGATCTTAAGGTCTATTCCAGCCTAGATGACTCTGTGATCTGCCAAGGAATCTTAAGTCAACCATATCAGAACAGGCAGGTAACTGTTCCACATGAAGAACTCCTCTCCTTCAAAACCCAGGTTGTGCTAGCATTCTAACTTCCCAGATGAGTAGTCACTAAGACAAAGGAAGCAGTGAGAAAGATCTTTATTCCAAAAAGTAAACATCCAATCTCAAAACATGGATATTTATTTTACAGAGGCAAGTATGTCATTTACTACTTTGTTGTACGTGAAGGTAATTTAGCTTCAGTCCTCTTCTGCATAAATTCATACTATAAAGAAATTTTTGTCCATCTTTGTCCATTGATGACTCGGAGTTCAAAAAGGTACTAAAATAATGTCACATGAACAGGTTCATCCTTCCTTATTAGCACATTCCTACCAAAACATTTGGTCAATGAATTCATGTAATTTACCTTACTATCAAGTAAGGAATCCAATCTGACACATGGCAGTTGACTACATTTATGCACAGCATTGAACAGTTGAGTTACAATATATCCAGGGTTGGAGCAAGCTGCAAGTGTTACAATGTTCCCCAGCACCCAATCTTACAGCAATCTATGTACAGTGTATATGCAACTAAGCAACATGCATTGTATTTACAGATTTTATACAATATCCCTGCGCACAAATGCAAGCTGAGTACAGAAATAAAAAAGTCAATTAAAGGTTACAAATCAATTATGAAATAGTTAAAATTGAACCCCACAGAGATCTAGAAAAATTCCCCCACATCTGCTCTTTTATCACGACATTTGCTTCTAGCTTTTGTCCGAGCCTTGAATGCAGCAGAATTGTATAAGTGCTACAAGATAAAAAAAAGAGAAATTAATCACAGACATTCAGAAGTTTGATGCCCCTTACAGATTTTTAAGGCAAAGAAACATTGAAAGTATTTTTTGTATTTTTTTTTTTTTTTTTACTTTAATGAATTGGTTGGCTGGCCTTCTGAAACATGCAATATGATCTTTGTACCAAAGGCTGACTTTTAATATGTGTATGCTTGAAGGAAGTTTGGAGTGTAAGGACTAGAAGCATTTCCATAAATTTTAGTCACTCTTGAGCATCATACAGGCACAGAATAGATTAAGTATATTAGTATAAGATTTTCTGAACATCCCCAACCCCAAAATCTAGGGCTGTCTGTCATATGAACTCAAGCATCACATGTATGGAGCATAAATCTGACACCAACTGGCAACCAAATCAACCTTCAGACCTCCCTGGAAGACTGAAGAGGACAGGTGCCTCAATGGAAAAGCCAAAATAAGAGGTCAAAGACATGCAAAGATTTATTCTCACTCAAAACAATGAAGCTTGGTTTAATTTAAAGATGATTATCTTCTGAAGCCCACAGTTTGAATACTATTAGTGTGTTAAGTACAGAAAATATACTGAGATTCAATAACCTACCCTTTCAAAACGGGAGATCTTCATTGTTTTAAGAGCTGCAGCATCGAGCATTACTGGTGGACCAAGCTCAAACACATTCCGAAGAAAATCATTTGACTAAACAAGAGACATATCAAACAGTAAATTTCCCTTCTGATGAAAAGTCACAGATGACTGAGTAAAATACCAGTATTCCACTAAGAAACAGCAGCAACTCAACAGAACTCTTAATTTCTGCAACTGATCCAGGGAACAGTTCCTCCTTATACCTGCATAAGGCCAAGAACTGAAACAGTCCTATCAGGCAAACGCAAAGCCACCCCCCAGTGATTTTGTTTGTTTGTCCCAGCAAGTTACACACTGTCCTGCTATGTCCTTTGCACAAGACTATGCAGCTGGACACAGATCCATATTGTTTCACAACACTAATTTGTTCTATCTGGCTGTAAAAATATTTGAAAAAAAAAAAAAAAGTGTTACATGCCAGCTCCTGCCCCAATCATTTAGAAATGCAATTCACATTGGACCAAAGACTTTAACCCCACAATTATCACATTTGGGAACACTTTGGGAACACACACCCCTACGCTGTAGTTCTGTTCCAATGCATATTGGAAGTGGGAAGAGTAGGGAACAGGCAGTCTCTAACAGATAAGGACAGAGATGGTGGAAGTGGGCAGCTTTACAGCAGCCAGATGACTGCACCACTCTACTGCAAGGGGATTCAGGAGGAGGTGAGGAGGAACACCCTGAAGCTATTTAAATATTCAACTTGAGTCTCATACTTTTCAAAGAAGTCTTTGAACTGCTAACCCAACTCACCCAGAAAGTTCTAGCTCGCTGTAGTTCTTCCCCCTCTCTATTTTTAACTCAAGGTATTAGAATAGATCTTGTATCAAGGAGGCATGGCCTTTACTTTGCCGAATTCAAGTAAACATTTAAGTGTTTTTGAACAGTTTTCATTTATGTAACTGTTCTTCTAAAACTTAACACAAAAAACAATTTCATCATGTCCTGCCCATGATTTTGTACCTCATTTTCAGTTGCCACTAAGAAACCTCTAGTTAACAGTCTGAGCATGGATCAAACAGCAGCTCACCTGCAGATGATATTGCATCCCTGACCCCAGAATCTCCTTGAAGGTATCATAAGTTTGTTTTTTAACCCAGCAGTCAATATACATGCGCTCAGGTCCAAATTTTACTGTCTCTGTAGGAAAGTCACGCTCCTGTACAAAATTAAAGGAAAGAACATTTATGATTTTTCAAGTCAGGTGTTCAAGTATATGTACCTAACTCTTTTCTTGAAAGTGACATCAGGAATTGGACTCATCTCCAGGAAAAAAAGCAGTTCTGAGATTGAGTCACCTTCCAGTCAGTTTGAGCATCATTTACACCCCACCCTTCAACTGCAGTACTATGAAGAAAGCTACGCTTGTGACGATGGAACATAACAAGTGCTAATAAGTGACTCAGACTCCTTTGCAGGTCATCTCAAAGGTGAATTCAAATCACTCCAAAGCCTTCTCCTTCACATCTGTGATGCGCAAGAATTAAAACACTTACTCCCTCCCACCCATATGCAAACACTTCTTCAGCCCCTGACAGAGATGTCATTTACAAATATCTCACTACTAAGCTGTTTTATTTGTTATACACATCAATTCAATAAAAAAATAAAAGAATATATTGAAATAAACCTTTTCAAGCTATTCAGGATGTTAATCTGAATGTACTACAAGTTTTGCATGAAAAAATTGCTCAGGGCATAAAATAAAGAATATTTAGGATTTACAATATGATGTTCAGCTTGTTTTCAATAGAAAAAACTCTTTGACACTAAAGTCAAATGCAGAGGAAAGAGTTTGACTTTGCTAAGCTCCTAAAAAAAATAAGTTGCATTTAAATTTACAAATTACAATTTTGATAAATTGTACTGGAAAATGATCAGAATAATCTGAAATCTCATTTAAGACAACTTCTTTTGTCTTCTTCACTGAAACAGTAACTTTCATTGAGTTGTATGCTACATGGTTTACAATCAATACATTCATAAAAGCCAAAAAGATCACCTCCACAGCTCGCAGAACATCTCTGAAGACAGATCGCTGCTTTCTTTTATCTACTTTGGCTCGGTGCTTATTCCCATCGGTAGCTAGAGCTCTTAGTTTCTCTGTCAGAAGTTCCATGTCTTCATAAAAGAAATCCTAATCCAAAAAAGAAAAGAGACTTTCAGTTTCTGGCCTCAACATTTGTCCCTGCAAGAGACTGACCTCTCCAAATTCTGGGCATGAAAGTATCTACAAGTTGTTAACTTAGTGATGTCCCTGACTCTTTAAATAAAAGTGGGACACTATCAGCTCCATGCTAGTAGTCAGGGCTAACATGGTAAGCATCTTTAATCTGAAGTGGTTTTTAAGTATCTAAAGCAAGTTATTGGTAGCAGTTAATGGAGCCTTTCCTTAATGGAAAGGAATAGGTTTTATGTCAATACGGACTTATTATTGAATTTACAGTTATTGGCAGTAAGTTTGACCAAGTAAACGATCAAGTTCTGGTCTCCTTTTCTTTCAATGTTGGCTTCCAGTTAGGACTCAAATCCCTCCTGTTTGAAGTTATACCCAAGCCTCTGCATATTGTTTCAAATTTTGCCATGCCAGTGTTTTGTATGCTCGAGTCAACTAGTTGTCCTTTGGACAGTGTTTTGGCAAAGCACAGCAGCCTTCATCAAGCTAGGAGTCACTCAGGCAGCTATGACAAACTGTGCTTTGTGTGAGTGGAAACAATTTTCTTCCATGCTGTCAGAAAACCAATTCAGAAATTAATAAGGCGTATTGAAGATCATAAAGACAAGTTCAGCTGTGCATGAGGTAATACAGAGTAGCTTCCATCCAATGCAACTCAAATGCAAACTCTAAGAAATCTCCAGTAGTAACACTGGCATCTGCACAAGGTTTGTGCAAATTGTTTCAAGACATCCCCTCTTAATTTGCAGCTGACTAGAATAGTCACAAGTGCTGCTTAACTGTTCCACAATGCTAGTTTTTCCCGAGGATACTGGGAAAGAATACTAGAAATAAACATGGTTATTGCTTAAGGATAGATTTTTATATGAGAACTAAATTGTGCAGGTTAGGAATCGATAGAACTTGCCTGCAGAACAGTAAGCATCTGATGAATGTTCCCACTACAGTAACAGCGTTTTATCTTGGAAAATCTATTTTTAGGGATCATTTCGCTTTTTAAAAAGCAGGTGTTGTACTTAGATGCTAAAGCTTGCACACTGCATTTCTAGTTACTCTTAACTACTGTTTGATGTGGTGCGTTTATGTTTGCTTTATACTGGTCCTACTTTGCAGCACTGGAATCAGTGTAAAAATGATAGCTAACTTGCTTGAAAATCTTGCTGTACCCACTTAAACTGAGGCTGTCTCACTACTGAGACCATCCCCAGTGAACTGGATGCCACTTGCTGAGATCAGGGATACTCTGTAACATGGGTTAACAGTTTGTCATCATCACCCCAACGCAATAAAACTGCTGACTGATACTTACAGCATCTGTTTCGCGTGCCAGTTCAAACAGAAGAGCTAGTGTTTCTCCAGCTGCTATCCTCATGTTGACATCATCACAAGATAGCATACTTGGAAGTTTATGCAAGTGCCTAAGGAATATTTCAAGAACATGTTGTTAATTACTGTTCATTTCTGTGAAATGAAGCGATGCCACACGTTCTGTTTTCCAGAATGATACTCACATTTCAATTTTCTTCTTCACTTCATTCATTGGACAAATGGTCAACAACAGTGTCCATGCTAAGAGTGCACTGATGTGAAGAACAGTATTGGGAGTACTTGACACACCATTAGTGTCTCTATCTCGCGGATAAGCTTTTATGAAGATGTTTTCCAGGCATTCCATAGTGGAGTACAGCTCCTGAACAGAGGTAAAAAGGTTACGGAAGTTGCTGAAGACTTGCACATTTTCATATCAATTGAAAGAAAGGAAATATTACTGATCCTCACCGTAATGTCATCAGTGACAATGAAACAGCAAATCCCTAAGCAGGTTGCACACTAGACAAAAGAAAAAGAACTGTCAGCATTTGATGTTAATATTACGATTGACAAAGTCTTTAAATACGGCATTTGAAATGTGGCAGCTGGAGTAATGAAGACTCGAGATTAAAGCCTTAGTCTTCAAGATTGCTTAATCCAGCTCCTTCACAATAGTTAGATCTCACTTCCTGTTTTCTCTCAGGATGGTTTTACAACATATGCCACTCTCAAGCATTCACTTTTCATGTTCTGTTCAACATCTTACAAGTCCTACACATAGCACTCCCTTTGTCCATTTATTTTAAATCCCCATAGAGTCCACTAGTAAAATTATACAGATTAAAAATAGTAATGGACATATGGCATTTATTTACAGCTGTAGGAAACTTTTCCCTCTGCCCACTATTAGTTATATGGCGTGAGAACACTGACTTCAACAGCCTTTCTTGGAACTACCCAACTTTTATTGTAAGGTCCCACAAGTCTCTTCCCTATTACCCCAATTCTGTTCCACTTCTCCTTACAATAAATAGGATTTTCTTTCCAAAGTGACATTTGCTCTACAAAACCACACAGTATCCAAAACTATACTCAAAGATCACACTAAATGCCAGAGCAAGCTTTTGTTTGTAGAAACAACTGCTATTGAGCTATTTCCTCTTCCAAAGGACGGATACTATTTTATAAATATAAAATATAAATATAGGAAGGCACAGCCAGAGGGAAAACATTTTTCTAAAGGAGTTAAACAAAATCGCCCAAGAACAAAGGTAACAGCATGGCCTGAAAGAACTGACAATCTGAAAACGTGTCCTGTGTCACTCAGCCCTCAGAACTGCGATTAAGGCGAGTGCAATATTGCAAGTTAAGAAATGCACAAAAATACTAGCTATAACAGCTCTCCAGCAGCGTTCCTAGGTTAAAGGGGAGAATAACATTCAAGCTTTAGGTGGAGTTCCTCTGAGACAGTGAAATTTGCTATGTATCACCCTGAGCATACGTCAACATGAGGTGTTTACACCAGTGCAGTAACCTTTACTTCTGGATGACACAATAGTGAGACTGCCTAAAACTGCCCTCTGCCCCTCAATGGCAAGAAGCATTTAACCTTCCAAGACTTACGGCCTGCCGGGCTTGGACACTGGCTGTTCCATCACAGACGATCTTCTTCAGAACCGGACCAAGGGTCTTAAAAATCTCCTCACTTTCAATGCCTGACCCCATCTGCACGCACAGGAGACATGCCAGTCCGGCAGCTGCACACTGCTCCTCACTCTTACCTAGACATTAACACACTGTGGTGAGTGATCACCCCGTGCACTCCTCCCTTCAGTTAAAGGCATTAGTTTGAAAACCTTTAAGTGGAAACTCAGAAACCAAACAGAATGACGGAAGGTAATTTCAGTTAATTTTTGAGGTCACTTAAAATATGCCATCCAAATTCAGAAAAGGAATTTTGTAAACAGAACTAAATTAAGTACTACAAAGTACTAGAGAAGCCTCACACACTTCTTCCAAACAAACAAGGCATGTCATTGGCATGACAGCTTCCTAATAGCAAGCACTTTACCTTTCTTTATGCAGCGCTCAATGCTGTCAGTTAGTGTCATTCTCCTTTCCATGATAAATTCATATAATATTTTAGAAGAAAATGCACTTTTCAGACTTTCAAGTGCTGCTTGTCTTGTTTTGGCACTGTTAAAAGAAAGAATGAAAACTTCTTGAAATCAACGCCAGTTAAAGCTCAGCCTTTGATTTTACCGTAGTCTACATCTGTCTGGTCCCAAGAGAGAGCAACCCACTGCGGTACTATAAAGCATGAAGTGTTATAAATTATCTCCTTCCCTCAAGGAGTGAAAAGTTCCAGCACAAGGCTGGAATCACAGCTCACAATAGCACAACAGGCTAGAAATAAAGTTAATCTACTTGAAGCTCTTAGGAAAGTCTGAGTCTCACTTATCTAAGCACTTGGTAGGCTTTTCAGATCCAAAAGAAAAGCAAGTCCTCTCCAATGTGAAATAAACAGTTTCAGAAAGCAAAGAACTTCCCCTATTTTATCAGGAAGCCACCAAACGTATAAATTAATTTCTTCAATTTTTCAAAGCATACTGTACCTCTTGTCCAATGTAAGATCAATAAATCCCTTCAATTTGTATTCTAAGTCTTCTTGAGTGGCTTCTTCATCAACTTCAGGCCCTAGTCCATAAGAAATAATTGATTTAGACACATATTTTTAGTGTACACATTAGTATCTAACACTGAACATTTTTAGTACCAATAAGTCATTCAGCATAGACAACAGCAACAGAATTGTTCAGTATTACAACTACATTGAACTGCCTCTTATGAAAGCTGACCAGTTGATACACCCGTGCTGTTTCTGTACCTACTCATTACATGTTCTAAGAATGAATGCAGGGCTTAATTGGCTCTTACATAAGCTCTGCACAACTGACAGACCAGCACCCTTCCGGCCAACAGTACATTTTCATCCTGTCCACCGTTTCTACCTCTGGCACACAGGGGGATATTCCACACAGTGTCTTGGGTACAGGTACTGCACGTATTCACAGGGGAGGCTCCCAGGCTCATCCCCCTGAAGCAGGAGCAGGCCTTCAGGTCCTCTCCTCCCAACAAGAGGTCATTAACAACAGCCCAGGTTGTGGAGAAGACAAGCTGCTGCCTACACAGACACTGTGGTCTTCCACAGTACAAACCTCACCCCAAACCACTAAGTGCAAGTCACTCCATCTCGAACTCTCCCACCTCCCCTGTAACACTATTTTTTTGCAGTGTACCTTGATTTTTTGTCTCTAAAGATTGTAATTCCCGCAGAAAGTAGCCTAATAATAAAGGAGGAAGATAAAAATTGAAGAATTTACCATCCTCAGTGAAGCTAGCAGGATCACTGAAGCCACTGCAGTGGCTCATAGTTTCAATTGAAGCATCTTCATCACTAAAAGGCTGCACATTTCTGGGCTGACCACCTTAAAGAAAGATGAACACAACTGGTCAGTAACTTGAACACAGAAGAAAGATCTGGATACCAAAAGTAGAATTTAATCCTCTCAACACACCCACTCGCTCTGATCCAGACCCAAAGCACGTGTCCTGCCCTCTACCTCCTCCTTTATTCCCACCTGTCCAGAAGACTTGTTGGGCTCAGCTCTGGAAAATCACATGTGAACAGTAGGGAAGAACCCACCTAGTTTTCCAAGTATTGGTAGCATTCCTAACTCTAGGTTTAGGATTATTCTGTAACCAAAGTCACGTTACTGCACTCTCCTGTGACTGTGCCCTAAAAATAGCTTTATATTAACTGTTAGGAACAGCTACCTGAAAACTTGCCACAGTCTTTACATTTCAAATTTGCCAGACTTCAAGCTGGTCTAGGTTAGAAGTGTAGGCAAACATACATTACCCAGTTCAACGTGGGATTTACTGGATTAAGTGCAGTATGTGCACTATCAGCAACATGCAGGCCTACGCTCTGATCAACTGCTCCAGCTGTTAAGATTTATGTTCCAAGCAAGCTGAAAGAGTTGTAGTCTTAGCTCATTTTTAGTAGAAGCTAAAACATCAAAGTTGCAATAAGATATTTTTCCCCCCTTTAAGAAGGCCTCTTTTTAGTAACTTCAGTCTTTTTTAAGAAAGCATCATTATTGCCTTTTGTACTCATCTCTAGAGCTTCTCATGTCTGTATCTTATTTTTAGAGCAGTAATAATTGGGCAAGTTTGAGCTGGTAATACTGTATGCTCTATTAGTGCCTTATTCTACTGTATTGCCTTATTCTTTATAATATGGCCTACTATTGCCTTATTCTAGCTGTATCTACTGAAGTTGAATATGAAAAAATAACAATTTTACCGTTGTTTGTCCAACAGCCTTTCCAGATGCCTTCCATTGAACTCTGAATTTTACTCTTCCACTTTATTTGGAGGCAATTGTACCAGAAAAATTACATCAGAGGCCAGCACACAATGCTTGCCTGTCTCAGGCAGACTTCCTGACGACCAAGACTCCAGCAAAGCTTTTTTATTTAGGCAGAACCAAGCCTGAGCTGATCAACGTGTGAGCGTTTTCCAGTAAGGCTGGATTCTCACTCTGGATGCTTACGAGGCCCTAAACGTCTGGCTGTCACACTGCCCACACTCGGGGTGTTTCCTATGGTTACAGGGGGCAAACACGAGTGTGCTTGCAGGGGTGGAGAACACGCAAAGCTCAGAGCTCTGGCACAGCCACCTTCACACTCCTAGTGGTGTCAGACCCAGAGGGCAGCACGGCAATAGCCAGCACAGATGGGTGTAAAAGCGGCCGCAGGAGGATGCTGGAAGCTGCCCGCGCGGTTTGGGTCAGGGCCGTGACAGCCGTGACAAAGCCTCCCCGCCCTGCAGCCACCGCGACCCCTTCTCCTTCCCACACCCCCGCCTCCACACAAACCGAGCACTCCCCACAGCCCCCTTTTAGCCCCAAACCCCTGGTATTTCCCCCCAAACTGCGGCCAGCCCTCCCCCCCTGCCCCCCCCCTCCCCCCGCGGGCCGGGCCCCGCCGCCGCCTCCAGGCCCGTTTCCCCCCCCCTCCCCGCACCCCCCCGGGCGCATGCGCAGTGCCCGCGACCCGGCGGCCCCGGAGCCGGCTCCTGTCAGCGCCGGCCCCGCCCCGGCGCGCGGAGCCCGGGCCCGGCGGGCGCCTCACGGAGGCCCCGCGGCTCCCGGCCCGGCTCCCGCTCCCCGCTCCCGGCCCGCCCCGGCCCCACCGTCTCACCGGCGCCGCGCTGGTGGGCGCCTCCCCGCTTCTTGGCCTTGGGCATGGCCGCGGCGGCGCTGGTCCCGGCGGGCTCCCCGCGCGCTGCCCTTCCCTCCGGCCGGCTGCCGGCGTCCGCGCTCCCCCCCTGGCCGGGCAGGGCCGAGGATCAGCCGATGGAGGAGCAGGCGGGCTTTTTACTCCAACGTCTCTGCGAGGCGGCCTTCCCGGGCCGGGGCAGCGGAGGGGATTGGCGGCGGCAGGCGGAGGACGGACGGGCGGCGAAGGCAGAAATCCCCGTGGAGGCCCGCGAGCGGAGTCGATGCATCTTTCTCCTCTCAGGCACCCGGGGCGAAAGGCGCCGAGGGGGCGCCCGGCGCCGCTTTTATAGCCTAGGGGGCGGGGCCTAGCGCCGCGCCGCCGCCTCGACCAATCAGCGGGCGGCGCCCGGCTCGGCCGCGCGAAACCCGTGACGCGGCCGCGCGGAAGGGGCCCGCGACGTCAGCGGCGCCGTGACGCGGGGCATGCTGGGGGCGGCGGGCTCGGCTGACGGGAATGGGGGGGGGGAGGGGGTTGCCCGGGCTCTGCGCGCGTGGCGGGCGCGAATTTAATAAAAAACGGGTTTTTATCCTTATTTTTTTTTGTCAGAAGGGACACGCTGTGAAAATAGGGAATAAAACACGCTTCTGGTGGCAGTAGGAAGGAATTAATCGTGTTTTTTCACGCTAACCGCCCAGAAATCCTTATTGCCGTCTGTATCTATACGGAAAGCCCACGTGGTGTAAAACTTAAAATGTGAATCGTACCCCAAAATGTTACTTTTTGTCTTCTGCTGAGCCCAGTAACAACACTCCCATCCACCAACAAGAGGTTAAACGATAACATTTCCCAAACACGAACGTTTGAGGCGCGCACCGTGCTGAGGGGCAGAGGGTGATTTCCCAGAGCGCGCCAAAAAGTTGCCTCAGGTGTGGCGGTGGCAGCATTACCTCAGTCCCCTCACACAAAGCACGTTCACACGGCAGCTTCTAGAAAAATAAGCTTTCATAACAATTCTGTGTAAACACTACGTGGAAAATAAAGGAATTATTTTAAATAAAGGGGCTTAGCGAGCTGTTTGTGTGTGCTGAGTGAGCAAAGGGTAATAGCTTCAGCGTCTGCTTCTGGAAAATGGTTACTGGTTATCAGCTTGATATTTGGGGTGCTGGTAGGGCCTGCTGCAGTGCCGTGGGAGTCTCCTAGTGAACAACTCCCTGTGGGGCATGCGAGAGACGAGTTGCTGAAATAGGCCCACTCACTTCATTTCTTTTAAAATCCTGTTAAAAAAATAGGATGAAAGTCGGTAAGCACTGCCTGCGTGCAGGGCAGCACAAGAGTGTCTCAGAGGCACCAATTTTTCTCCTTCAAGACAGTTCCTGTGAAATGTTAGGGAAAAAGACAGCCTTCCAGGTAAGTAGGTGGAGGAGTTTTAATTAAATCCAGGAGGTGTAACTGCACCCCTGGGTACGCAAGACTCAGTATTAGAACAGGGGAGCTGAATAAGCAACAGCTAATAGCAGCCGAGCAAACTTGTGTGGTCGGTGTGCTTTAAATGCAAGGTGCCAATACCGTTTTATTAAGGTCAGCCGTGTCCTAACACCTTCCTGTATGTCTGCTCTCTTAATGCATAAGTTACTTTCGCAGGTACAGGCTGACCAGTTGGCCCGGACTGAAGTGAAGTTGTCGCCTTCGTGCTGGTGCCCTCGTCTCAAAACAATGCTGTCTTAAGCTGCCAGCAAGGATTAGGTTGAACCTTGTACTTCTTGGAGGTGTGACAGCCGGAACAACAAGTGTGGTCTAACCAGGGCAGGTGGAGGCAAAACCCCTGGGGGGGGGGAGGAGAAAAAGTTGTGGCTCAAGTGGGAAAAGCAGCTGCTGATGTTCAAGAGGGTATTACTAGACTCAGACAATGGAAATAAATTACAAAATGTGACACAAACAAGGAACCCATGACTACTTTGTGACCACTTTGCATCGGACTTTTACTTGTGGCTTATATTCTGCTATACACCTTGCCAGGTTACCAAGATTCCCTGGATATCTGACCAGCAGCTTGGTGAGAGCTCACAAAAGGGGTTGCATATCACTGCTTAGTTTTGCACAGCTTGTCTGTGGCAGAACAGGCTCTTTGTCTTGCTTGCTGACTTCTTGCCCACTATCCTGATTTATCATACTGGCAGGGACACATGGCGCCACTAGGTTGGCTCAAGACAGCTTTCTGACAAAAATCTCTGGCTAAAAGGAGAGCCACGTGGTGTCAGAAATCTGTGTACCTATTGTCTGGCTCGCGCTGGAGCGACTGGTATCATGGGTGTCCCAGTAACACTGGCACCAGTGGTACCAGCACAGGTGAGAGTTCGCATCCCCTGGACAAAAGCATTTCACGAAGCAGCAGGGGCAGGCAGGTCTGTAAGGCAAAACAAGCTGAGAACTGAAGATGACACCGAGGCAGGCATGAGAGTGGCCCCACTGCCGTGCAGGTGCAGCCCCACAGCACGCAAAGAAGAGCAAAGCAGGTCAGGTGGTGGTGAGCAGGTTCAGCTAGGAGTACGGGCTGCCAGAAGATCCAAGTGACCACAGAGAGAGACAAGCAAGGTGCGAGGTCAAGCCAGAAAGTGAAGCCAGCAAGTCAGGGTCTGAGTCAGGTTCAGTGACAATAACCAGGAGCAGCCACTGGTGTGGTCAGCATCAGATAAGCCTGCAGCGAAGAGGAGGATCTGAGATCAGCTCTGCTGGGCCAGGGTCTGGGCCAGCAGGTACATGGCCAGCCACAGGCATGTCTGTAACACAGCTCAGGCAAGGACCAGGGCTTCTGAGTGAAAGCAAGCAGGCCGTGCTTCCTATAGCTCTTCCTCACACAGCAGTCTGACCCGAGGCCATGCAGCAGCACCATGGCAGAGCTGGCTTGAGACAGCTTGTCTCTGACAAACAACCTAAGAAAAGGTGTAACAAAGAGCTTCAGCCCATCTGAGGGGTGTGCATATGTAACTGAGATGGTGTATGGGACTTAGCATTTTATTGCTAGAGATTATTTGAGAGACATGTAAACCGCCAGCACATAATGAACAACTGGAGGCACAGTCAGACATACCTTCACACTATTAAGTGCTGTAAGTCAGAAATGAAGGAGAGGAGCTAGGAATTCAAGGAATCACATGGATCCTTGATTCATGTGGGTGTTTTCCTCCTCTTTTAACATGCCAGTTCTCCTATCCTGGCGAACAAAATCCCCTGGGTCTCTTTTCTTCTTTTCTGCTGTTCCTTTGAATATGACCCTTAAGACACCACAGAGAGTCCCAGACTTGTACTGGTTACCTTGCATTGCATAATCAGATTTCTTGCAATCACAGAATATCTCAGAACCAAAAAAAAGACCACAAAGCTGGAACACAGGCTGTGCTAAGGGCATCCCTGGCCAATACTCCAAAGTGCCAGTGACTACCCACACTGACAGAGTGTGAACCTGTTAGCAGCACCACAGGCCTTGCCCTGGAACACTTCATGCTGCAAATTAATGTTCTCAGCTTTAATGTGTAGCCTCAGCACCCAAAATAAATCTGCCCGTAACAAATTACAGCCACAACCTCCTTCTGTTCTGGCCACAGTCGCTGCTGTGGAATACTTGTTTGTGACTTGTCTCTGTAGGCACAGGCGGCTCATTCTTTTCCTTCACATACTTAGGGTACCTGATCTTACACCTGGGAAGAAAGGCTGAGATTTGGAGGGAAAGCTCTTGTCAAGTCTGAGCAAAGGTGCTCAGATACACACGTCTACTTCCAGGTATGCATTGACAAAATTTCTGAGCTAGTGATCACAAGTAGCACCAATTCTTAGTGTTGCAGCAGTAAGATACAAACCGCAAATAAAAATACAGAGAGGAAAAGCCGAGAGCTACAGCTTTTTCCCTTTGAGTGCTGGAACGCATGTTCAAGGGCTAAACAGTTCCCACTATAATATTTCAGCAGCATTACATTACAGCAGAAGTTGTACGGCGTCCAGGTTGGAGGTCCTTTCAGTTTTCATACATCGTTTACCTCCCACCTTCTTATTTATATTCTGGCATCCCAGCCAGCTGTGGTCAAACATCTAAGTCCCGAATAAAATTAAATGTGACGGCAGGCTAGCTATTGGAGCAGCTATTATTAGAGCCTGAGGGAGTTTTGGCCTTAGCTGAAGAAGTAACTTCAAACACCGAAGGTTCCTGATGACTACAGCTGGCTGAAGCCCAGTACCGTAAGGTAATGCAGAACAAGCCCGTGGTCTTTTCCCTAATTTCAGCAGCACTGTGTGCTGCTGGACATACAGAAGGTATTCTGGAGGGAAAAAAAAAAAAAAAAAAAAAAAAAAAAAAAAAAAAAAGTACTCAGGAAATAAGTTCAATTATTTATGGTAAGTGTCTGGATTTAGAAAGGCTGCCTGCTCAGAGGCATGGCCATGCAGATCAGCTGGGCACAGATATCCTCTCCCAGCCTTGGGGGTGTTTGCAGTGTATATGTGCTAGAGGCACGTGTTGCACTTTGCACAGAAAAGAAAGACGGATTGTGCTGTTTTAAATTTACAATCCTCATTAAATTAACTCTGTCTCCAGTAGAGTATTTATGCACATTATCAAACACAATATATTTTATGTAGTTGGGCACATCTTCAGTCACACAACACCCTGACTTTCCAAGGCCAGGTGGTTCAGCTGAGTTCCTAGTCCAGAACTTCTGGCTGATTTTATCCAATTTTTTACTGATACCTTCTTTTCATGAGGCAGATCCTTCACTCTGTATTTCTGACTTATTCATGCCAAACCTTCTTGGACCTCATTAAGAGCTTTTCCTGGTAAGAAAGGAAGAAACAATCCATTCTTAAGCTCTCTGGTCCATATACCATTATTAATTTTACATCTAAATTTGGCCTCCTGAACTTGGGCCATCACTGTCGATAGCAACTGACCACAAATGTTATTCCTAACCATAACAGCATTGCAGATCAACTGTCCTCAGCTGGAAAAAGGAAGACAAGCCTCCTTGTCAAACTTAAGCCCTTGCAATCATTTTGCAATAGCTAATAATATTTTGCTAGAATAAAGGTGAAAAAAATGTAGAAAAAGATGTAATGAGATGCTGGATTTGTCTCTAGTTTATTGTTGTGGGGCTTTAGTGAAACAAATTTGGGTAATCAACATTGTGCTGTATTAAAACTATGTTGTAAAAGCCAGTATTTCATGCCTCTTAAAATCTTATCTGTTATTGGTTTGTGTCTTGCTTCACATGGTTTCTCAGCCTGTTTTGCAAAATGTTGGATTTCCTAATATCAGCCTCTACGATGTTCAATAAGACTGAAGAAAATTGTCAATTTTGTGCTGTTCCAAAATGAAGTATTTTTAAATTGTTTCTTTAGATCCAAGTTCAAGTGCAAACCTAAAATTCCTCATGACTTCCACCCCCCAAAAGTTGTTTGCAACTTATCAGGGCTGGATGGAATTAGAGGACTGTGACACAGCCTTTCCCTTATCGCGTGGTACAATAATCAGGAGTACACATCTTGTTCCCCTCAGCAAACATGTTCCTATTGCACTGCAACCCTGTTGACCCAAGCAGTTAGCCAATGTTCAGTGGCATTTGTAGGGGAATCAGATATTTTTCTGTTTCTGCCTCTTTATCTCAGGCAATGTGTACAGAGGCTCATTCCACTGAAAACCAGTAAGGATTAAATAGCAGGAGACAATACGCCAAATCTCATTCTGCCAGTGCTTAAACCAAGCCCTTTCCACGCTCACAGTCCCGTGTCCTTTTCCAGCTGTTTGCCAGGTACTTGGTTGTGCTCTGCCACCTCATTTGTAGACACAACGATGCAATCAATAATCCTTGTTTGTATTTGCAGGGAAACTAACTGCGTGTCCAACCACTTCAGGCTCACATGCGGGACTGATCCATGGGCAATGATTTTCCATTACTGCAACAGCCAGAAAGTGGAAGGACTCTAGCCTGGCCTAGCTTGTCATCCGCTGTCTACACCACTGCACATGCTACACATGCAAGCGACTATGGGAAGCATGCTCATGGCATTCCAGATCCTCCCAAACAGTAGCGCCCTTGCAATGCTCTTGCCTATTGCTTGGGAGAGTAGGCCTCCCTCACTTCGGAGAGCACAAGTCATTTCATGCATTTCATGTGGTTTGCTGAGATACACTGAGTAACGACACATGGGAAGCTCAGCAACTCATTGCTTTCTTGGTTGTTTTCCTCTTGAGCTATTCTGATCCCAGGAAAGAGATTTTGCTGTCCTTCCTCTTGCCTCTGTGTGATGCACATGAGCAATGGCAAAGCAGCAGCACCTTCCATTAGCTCTTTGCCAAAATGCATGTTGGTTTGCAAGGCATCTCTTTTAATGCAAATGTAAACCATTAGTCCTGTTCATATTCAGTGATAAAAATCTAAATAGAATAGCATAGCACCAAGGATTGGAAGGGATCTCTTCGTATCTGCCTGCCCAAATGTTTGCTCTTCCAGGTATGTTCTTCATATAACCTCTTAAATTAACCCGTTCAGCTGCAACTTAGTTCTGGTTAAGAATCCATCTACATATGGGAGGCTGTTTCCAAAAATCAGTTTTCCCTTTACCAGAACAATTTATTCATGTGTAGCATTTATCAGTTTGTCCTGCTGATAAACCTGACCTTCACCTCTTCTGTGGTGTTTACTCTCCTGAGAGCAGCTGGCCACTTTCTCAAACTTAGTTTTTGAGGGCACAGTGTAGGGCAATGTTCTCTGCATGTAGCTTAAAGTATTTAAACTGTCTAATTTTGGAGCTTTGTTAGAACTTAGGCTGAATGGCTGGAGATACCCACCTCTTTCCATCAGCTGCAGGAGTCCCAGGTGACATAGCTGTGAAGTTTCTGAGGATGGGGAGTACAAATCCAGGCTTTAATGCTGTTGTTCTTTATCTCTTGACATCTTTCTCTGCACAGGTTCTGATGAGAATTTATCTTTCATGGTTAAAACACAGTATTCCAGTATTCCCGATAAAGTCTCATCACTGTCATCAGTAGCTTTCATACTTCTATGTCAGTCAGAAATACCCTGAAAGAGTTGCCAGCATGTTAACTTTTAACAGGCCTGAATTCTGCACTGTTTCCCTCCTCACCACTTACAGTTCATTAACTCTCTAGTTTAGACTTGAAATTCACGTTAGTCTGAAGTCCATGATGTTTCACTTCAGATTATTAAATTTTTAAATTATTACTTTATTTCTGTCAGCCCAGATCTTAAAGTGAGTTCTTCTTGGGCAATATTTTCAATCTTGTCTATAAAGAAATCACCTGCCACTTCACACGGCAATTTTACGTTTCATTAACACCCTCTTGGTTTTTGTGTCCTTGCCATCCGTGGCAGCAGTGGTCTGCCAGCTCCCAAGAACAAGAAATTCCTGTCAGAAGCTCTCGCTCTGTGCTGAACAGTCACCCACTTGTTGCCTATACGTTTGCCACGCTGCCCAAATAGCAAACATCAGAAGGTATAATTTCTTAATCATAAAGCTGTTCTTGGAACAGAGGGAAATGTGACAATAAAACTGTTATCAGCTCTTAGGAAATCACAGCCCTATTAGCATTCAGTCAGAGGAAACTGCTGCTTATTTGAAAGATGATTATTTGATTGCTGCTTATTTGCAAGGTGATTTCTCACTGCAAGTTGCACCGAAGCTGCTAGGATCTGCCAAAGCCCATGCTCCACGGTCTCAATAACATTCAGACCTCGTACTTCTCTTTACACCAAAACTGGAAATATGAAGTGTGGTTAACTGGTGGAGGGGAAAGATTGTTTCAGCTGCTGGTTTACAGTGCGGTGGTTGAGCAAGATAGGGTGAGGAGTGATAAAGGTCATTTCCAAGAAAGGGAGAGTTGATGTTTTTCTGTAGTATCAAGAGGGGTGGTAGACACACGGCTTTTAGTCTACCGAAGTCCAAGGAATGATCAGATTGTACACCCTGTGGGGCCTCAAAGTCCTGTCATACCCCAGATACTTTTGCATCCCTGCATTCCTGTTCCCCACAGGATGACCAAGTGCTCCCTTTCCATCTCTCAAGGGATCTTCATGATGCTGGAAGATTTATGTTTATACTTACATTTCGAGGGGTGCACATTCCAGCTACTGGTGAAGCTGCTGGACATGCTAAATAGAAGCTCCGACTGTCACTCTCTGGTGATTGTTCTCAACATCAGGCATTTTCTGCCTGAGGATGTTTGTAACATTCCTCCAATATTCTAGAAATGACTGAATGCGATGTAGTAAAGTTATCGCATTACAGGTGAGCATGAACAAACTGACGTGGGCATGACGTTATGTGCGGGCCCTGACTTCAGTGCCCAAAGGTGAGGACACATTCCTGGATGCAAAAGCTGCTTTAACCTTCCAGGCAGTGATGAATAAAATGTAATAAAGCAAATTGCTAGTGCTTGGTCAGCATTTAATCAATAGGGAGCTACACAGAGTGGCTTTTGCACTACTGGGAAACACATACACATTGTAGAGGAACTGGATGGCCCTTTCTGGAAGAAAACAGAGAAAAGCAGGTGTAAGTGGAGCAGAAAAACAATGCAACCCCTACAGAAATGTCTCATGCAATCTGTGGAGCACAGGGAATGTATAGGGCAATAAAGTTTAGGATTTCCAGGTACCGTCAATGCCAGCCAAGAATAATGACTCATTCAAGAGTGTGTAAGAGGTGCACTTTGAAAATAAGAATGTGGGCAAACAGGTACTGGCACGGCAATGCACACAACAGTTTGTTTAAACACTATCTTTCCTAACCAGCTGCTCGCTGACACGTGACAAGCCACGGACCTTTGCCAGGCCCCATGGCCTGCGTCTCCTGGCCCGGCCCCTTGCTGTGAAACCCTCCTCAGCTCCCAGCCAGGCTTCCTGATACTGCAACAGGCCCAGCACAAGGACCTTAAGAGAGAAAGAGGAAGAAGGAATTATTATTTGAAAAAAAAAAAAAAAAAAAAAGAAGAAGAGAGAACTGTGTGTCATGCAACAGTTTCATGCTGAGCGTGTGGATGACTAAGCCTCCACGCTGGAGATCCCCCAGCTCACTTCCTCACGCACGGCCCAGCCCACTGAAAATACTGCCTGCGTAGCCATTGAAAATGGCATCCCTCACGCAGGAGGCAGAGGCCCCTCTGTGGTCCCCACGCTGTCACCTTGGACAGCCACAGGCAGCAGGAGCGGGCATGGCACCACATTCCTGGGAGGCTTCTGGGCCCCGTAAGCGTGCGTCTGACGGGAGCTGCCATGGAGGTTGTAGCAGAGACGCAGTGGAAATAGCGCGGTGCCTCATGAGCTGGCTCGTTAAAGGCAGTAATAACAACGTGCAGCATTCCTCTGCCTTGAGATCAGCATCCCAGACCAGTCAGACTGATGCCAGCACCGCGCCACACCTGCCCATGCTGTCATTAAAAACCAAATCCTCGTCTCAGGGAAGTCAGTGCCAAAACCCCGTTCAGTCTTGCGCTGCCTTTTTGTCCATTTTCTGCCAGCCCTGGCAATGGGGACATTGGCCTATGAGTGGGTGGGGGTCAGGATCTCCTATAGCATCTGGCAGCTCAGCTCCGCTGGTCTTCCCATTTCTAGCACAGGGTCAATGGGCTCAGGCTGGAAAGCAGCATGAGCAAGGTGGTAATGGAAAAGATAAGACACTGCAAGATATAAGGCAATACAATGCGGTATTGTATGAGACATGGCTGCTATTGTTATGAGGGCTCTTGGTTGGCCAAGTGACAAAATACATCTTTTGGGGTTGCTTATCACTTGTGTGTGTTTTAAGGTGGCTTTTGAGTTTTGGTTCAGTTTGGTTTTGCTTTTTTTTTTTTTTTTTTTTGGTTTGTTTCAGATCCCTCTTCTAAATATAGGGAAGTTCCCTTATTGGAGAGAACTGATCACTCTTCTGGTCCGAATAGATCTACATCTAAATAGATGTAGATCTAAATCCGGTCTTTTCAGAGCGCTCCTGAGTTTTGAAGGAGGCTTCCAGCAAAGGCCTGTGCTGCAGCTTGGAAAGGCACCCAACACCCTGCCTGCACGGGGAGAGGGGTGGAGCTCAAAAGCCTTCAAGTGCCCTTCCCTCCTCCTGCAGGGCGAAGTCCAGGGAGCAAAAAAAAAACCCACACCAGAGCAGGCTCCTCCTGGGAGCTGCTGCCCAGCACCCCATGCTTCCCTGTGATCGCACACCATTGCGTGCCACAGCACCAGCGTTAAGAAAGTGACCTCAGAGGGCAACTAGATGCTGTTTCCTTCTCACATCACAGAATTTGTCTATTCATAATTGTACCTTGGACTGTTAGAATAATCTCTTTAACTCTCTTCAGTCGATTTATTTGCTATATAAACAGTGCTGTAGGGATGAGACATACCCTGTAGACTAACGATGGGCCACTAGTTTTGCATGTACCACCCCTTCCATTTTTGATTTGAAAGCATCTCCAGAGCAGCAAAATAACATGCTGTAAATGAAATTCTGGCTGCCTTTTGATGCAGTTGAATAGCTCGCACTAAGGAAGAGTCAGGTTTGCATGCTAGACTATTACAGGCCCAGATAGGATGAATACTCACTGTGGCTTGCAACAAAATTTTTGACACCAGTAGTAATAAAACATAATAGCATTTGAGGTTTTTAAAAGAAGGCACTTCCCATACAGGCTAACCACAGGAACAATTAAAGGTGCAAAAGTCCATTTTCCTCCTGTGCTGTCAGACAGAATACATTAACCTATGAACAAACCCAGGGGTTGCATTCTTTTGTTCTGCAAATTAGCTAACCTCATAATTACAGGGTTTTATGTAACTAAAGGAGGCTCCTTTTGATCTGCACTTCTTTTAGATCAAGTTGCTTTACATCAAAATAATCACTGGCCTGGTTTGCACAAGGGACATCACAAGCAGTGTTAGTGAGATTTTCTTGCAATAAAGCTTATTACACCTTGAGGGCTTTCAGAGAGTATTCAGGAGGGTTTTCAGGAGGAAAGATTATTCTGAAGTATCTACCACGATCAAAATGGAGTGTAGCTAAAAAGTCATCTATTCTTTCTGGAAATATTGTCCTTTCTACCTCAAGACAACCGCGTAAAACCTCATGACATCATTTATTTCCATTAGTCACAGCTCATTTCTCCCTAATAAAAGAAGTGCAAGCTGGGACAGATTGACGTCCATAAACATGATTTACTCTGTTATCTCATGAAAGCAAGCCACTAGCCAAAACTTCAGGTGTTAGAGACATTTCTGGGACGATAAGCCGATGATGGAAGCCGATGTTTCATCAGGATGGGAGTTCCCGCTTGCTCACAGAGAAGACAAGATGACTTACAGCCCCAAACCCAAGAACTGCGATAAGGGCCGTGCTGTTTCTCACCGTTCAAATTCCCTTCCAGGAGGGCATGCAACCAGCAATCTTTGCCTCTTGACCTGTCATGGGCTGTAGAGGTATCAGAGCACCTGTTAGGCTCAGCATCAGGGCCTACCTTGATCATGGGCCTACCTTGCTCGCAGCTTCTCCATTCCCTCTGCTCGGTGCCACACAGACACAAAGCAACACCTTGTTTCCCTCGTGTGCCCTTTATTCTGGGACACACTGTGCTTATTCTGGAAGTGAAAGGTCGTAGCAGAAAGCACTTAAAGACACCTGCGTTTACCACACAAGATAAATCCTGGCTGTTACACGAGCCCCCACAGTGAGCGTAGCAGCTGTAGTGCCCTGAAGCCTGGCCCTTGTACAGAAGGGTAAATAAGGCTCTTTTTCCTTGGTGGTTGCTGACAAAGGCCTAATAATGCTTCTGTCCTGTGGGAAATAAGTATGTTAATTTGCCTGTGTAAACACTCATCCCTCGTCAGGAAATGCCCCGCTTGGCTCTACGTGTCCCTCCACATGCTTTATGGAGGCAGTTATATAAACAGCTGACTCCCCGTGCCTCTTCTCACCTCCTCAGTAACACAGGCCAAAAATCCAGCAGCCCAAAACCACATTTCTGCTCTCTCCAGGATCTTCCCAGTCCTCCTCCCCTCCAGAGTCAAATGCTTTTCCTTGCATCAAATGAATTCAGGCCGATACAGTCTTTGTCAGTCACGGTAGCCCCGGGAAGTCATCCCTTTTGACGTCTCCATCCCATTTATTGACGTCTCCAGACCCATCTCTATAACTTTGGCATTGAGAAAATGACCTTCAAACCTCGGGAACGGAGCACACTGTTCCTTCCACACTCCACATCTTTTTATCATCTCTGTGTCTACAGTTGTGAAGACAGCAGCTCTGGGGACAATTTTCCTGCTTTAAAGCAATTTTAAACGTTGGCATCGTATCCCCGATTGCCCCCTCCGTAATTTCTGAATGGAGGGCACAGAAGCAGTTCGCGTTGCTGCCATCTCCCGGCTCAGCCGGCGAACTCCACGGAGCAATAACAAAGGCCCATTAACAACGAGGAGAAATTAAACAAACTCGAAGAGAACATCAATCTTCCCGAGGGCGGCTGTTAGATGCCAGAAGAGCATGCTAAAGGCGCTACACACCAAAGGACCACTGCCAGCTGCAAATCCTGGTGCTGTCTGCGACCGCCTCACCATCGCTGCCACACCAACATAACACCGATGGTGATGTTAGGAGACATGAGGAAAGATGCATTTCTCTCGTTTTGGAAGGCATTTGATAAGTGGCTCTGCAATCAGTTTTATGGCTTTCTTGAAGTCATTTCCCTGCTGTTCACACAGCTCTTTCAAAGCCTGGAAAAAGAGAGAATGAAATTTTTTTTGCTTTTAAGCAGGTACATGGGAAACAATGGAAATTGCCTAGGGAAGTTCAAGGAGAGGTGCAGGCTTAGAAATTAATTTACTTTTAGGAAATGATAAGCTGACAATGTCCCTCTAATTACTGTGGTTCCAGTAGCTGTGGTAAATAAGGCATTTGCAGCAACTTTGTAGCTGATAATTTAAAAAAAAAAAAAAAAAAAAAAAGTCTACTTCATTTAAAGTTCATTAAAGGCTTTTAAAAAGGCAATAACCTGAGCAAAAATAATTAAGTATCTTTAATAGCTGTTTTTGCTGCACACCACAACACATTTCAGAATAAAAAAAGTAGCCTTTGTTGTGCCCTGTACAGAGAGCAACACCAGGAGGTGCACAGCGAATCCAGTATAAATCCATCATATAATTGTACAGTATGTTTAATTTCTGTCCTTATTTTGTGAACAAAAGCACAGTATTTTGTCTTTGAATGGAATACTCCATTCACATATTCTGAATTTCAGATTCTTTGCAGTTTTATCATTGCCCCAGCTTTCTCATGAAAACTCTTCACACATCAAAATCATGTCTAATGATTAGGAATCCAAAAAGCGCTCCGTATTCCGTGAATGACACCTCTGTACTTCAGCTCCAAGCTCTGCCACTCCTCAGAAATTCATTCTGCTGCTGCTGCCCGGGATGATGGAGCACAGGCGAGCTCTCTGCTCCCTTCCGCAGCCGTGGCTGCATTCATCAGCCAGCCAGCTGGCTGCACCAGCTCCCTTCGGATCCTCTTTCCCTGACTAAGCAGCGCTGCCATAAAACTGCATTGTCTCTGCGCGCTCTGCCCTTCCTCCACAGATGTTACCATTTCAATGGGCATACACAGTCCCTCGGCAAAGCTAAAATAATACTGTGCCAAGTTCCTCTTGGCCAAGATACTTCCTGATGCTGATTTTTTTGGAGCTCGTGCCAGCAGCGTACCTTTCCCACCCCAAGGACAGAATGTCTTTGCTTTCTGCTGCCTGGCAGCCTGCCCGTATGGCATCCAGGTCTCTTAAGTTCAGCGTGGTTTCCATATGATCAGGTTAAATTATTTCAGGATAATAAACAATTTCTCAGCACACAACACTCTCTGGAGCATAGTCACTTACACTCAACAAATATTTTGCATACAAAATTGCATGCAAAACCTAGAAATGCAAAACCTAACCTTAGGAGAGATATTTTCCTTGCCTGGTGCAGTAAAGCAAGAGCCCTCACTGAGCCATTCTGTATGGACATCTACCCCATGCAACGTGGTCAGTAATTTTTATCTGTCACTCTCTGTTGTGTAATTCCACTACCAATTACTGCAGTGAAATACAACTGCCCTAATGAAATTGTTCAAGAAAAACAGTGACAGAATCTGCCCTTATTTTGTAGATGTCACCACTGCCACACAGAGCAAGCTAACCAAAGATGCCCATCCCTCTGCTGTTCTAGTGGCTCTCTGAGCTCATGCGTCACCTTAGTGGGCTTCATAAAGGTATGCAAAAGAGAATTAGCACTGGTTAGAGACACGTGTGGCCAAAGGACAGATGTGCTCAGCACAGCACGATGGCCAGGCACCACAAAATACAGAGGATGACATAAAATGTTTGTGGCGTGTTCATCTTTTCATAACTGCTATAGGTGTCCGACATGCCTATAAGGAATTCCCCTTACCTTCAGCAGAAGCAGCCCCCTGTGAGCATTTGGGAGCAAATGGCAGCCTGAGGGAAGCATTTCAGCCAGCTGTGCCCGCACGCGTGGCAGCAGGATGCTGGAGCCAGGCGTGTGCTTCCCTAACAGCCCTGCAGGTAGGGCTCACAGCAGTTTCCTAAATGCTCCTGCTGCTGTTTTGCCATTCAGCAGCTTTGTCATGGATCCTGGGAGAGATGGGAGCTTGAGAGGCTTGGTGAGTGATGGATTTGCCTTTTCTTGAAGGTATTTCTCACCAGCGAGGCAGGTGTTGACTCGCTGCTGACTCTGCTCTGCCTCTTCCCCCCTGATTTGAGGACTTCAGCAGCCACATTTTTCACCCCACAGCCTTCATGTGCACACAGTTACATCCTGTGCACAAATGTTAATTACAAGCGGTCGTTTTGTTGGCAAAATCTGGTTCCTCACAGGTCATTGTACACATCCTGCCCCACAAAAACCCCGCTCCCCTCCTTGCAGCCCCTCTATCTGTTGTAAGGCAGCACTGGCCAGGGCTCCTCCATCCCGCTTACTCCCTCCCTGGTTCCTTCAGCTGTGTGTCACGGGATCACTAATCCCTCACTGCAGTGCTTCATCTTCCTCTCTCTCTCTGTATTTTGACAGCTCGGGAGACAGCACATGCTCTGACGGGCTCAGAGCAACATGTGCTAAGTGGCTTTCAGC
Organism: Anas platyrhynchos; assembly: GCF_047663525.1. Classification (NCBI taxonomy): domain Eukaryota; kingdom Metazoa; phylum Chordata; class Aves; order Anseriformes; family Anatidae; genus Anas; species Anas platyrhynchos. Next base: position 28,612,813 of record NC_092587.1, read on the forward strand.
GTTCACATGCTGTGTGCTTGGCCCAGGGCTGCCTCTCACAGCGGAGGAGGCTGAGCTGCCCTTCCCTCTCCTCGGGATGCGCTGTTCTGCCCAGCCACTGGCATCTGGTGATGCCCCTAGGAGTTATGTATCCGTGAGACTCATTCTCTGGCATTTTTGGTAAAAATTGCCCAACATATTCCAGAGACTTTAGGTCTGAGAGGCAGGCAGGAAGACCAGCAGCTGCAGCAATTGCATAGCTCCAATTCCTTAAGAAACCAGGAAAAAAAATGAATTATCTTGGAAAGGGGATGCTAAGGAGCTGCACTCAGTACCACCACTACCTCGCTGTCTCACCACCGCCTTTCATCTGTCCACCAGTCTTCTTATCTCTCAACCTAGATGGCAAGGTCTGTGGAGCAAGAAATGTATTTTTGCTCTCTGTTTTCCTCATTATAGAAATAAAAAAGCAATAACATAGAAACACACAGTGTTGGAGTAGGTTCATTTTCTACAGCAAATGATTCTCACAAAATTGTTTGAGACACCTGGCACACAGCAGGCGAGCTCAGACCTCGGGGTGACTGAAGGTGCTGAAAACTGCTCCTTGGCCTCCTCCCCAGCTGCTCCCTTCCTCGTAACAAGCACTGAGCCACTGCGACCCTCTGACATGCAGCATGCCAGGTCACCACCCCAAATCTGATGTCAGGGAGTGTTCTTGGCCACAGCCCTTGGGAGGGAGCATGCATCTCTTGCCTGTCTGCATGAGGGGTCCTGAGCAAAGCCACGCCGCCCACAGCTGCGAGGGCAGGCACAGTGCATGACGTGGCTCGAGCACCGCACGGTGTGGGCAATGCAGCACAACAAACTCTGAATTCTGGACACCACCAGGGTTTGACCAACTCTCCTCACAAATCTGCAGGCTAATTGCAGAGGGCGACCTGCTGGCCAGCTACACCGGCGTGGCAGCGAGGGCTGCAAAGAAATAGTAAAGCAGGAAAGGTCGTGCTCATCGTGAGCTAATAACATCTCTGGGGTGGGCTGAAGCATCGGAAGCTTGTCTTAGCGCTCAGTGCTGGGAACAGGGGCTGAGAGACATCTTCAGCTAATGAATCAGCTTAATATGGTTAAAATTTCTTTCTTGTTAGCTTGAGCAGCAGGATAAATGAGTGATACATGTGAGTGTCACAAGGGGAGCGGAACGATGAAGGAGGTTAATTCACACGGGAAGAAAAGGCAATAAATATCTAACCAAGATGAACAAATGAAAAACACTGCAAACAGACGGGAGTAAGCCTGTTCTCGGTGGCTTGAAATACGATAGTATTTACGGTCACTGTCCTGCAGGGTGCACATTAAATTTCCCTGCCTCGTGGGGCTACTCATACGAAAATTAAAGTTTCCCATCCTTTTGAAAAGCAGTAGGCAGGAGATGTGATGTCAGATCACCCTTCGGAGTATCGAGTTCCTGCGTTGAAGGTTTTGCACATTGAACCGCTCCTCAAGCCTTCACCACCATTGTTTGGCTCTGCCCAAAAGCTGGCCCCAGACGAAGGAGGATGTTGCTGAGGTACAACATCTGCTACTGCAGAAGCAAAGCAGGGCTGGGGAGTTGCAGAGCTCCCTTTCTGATTTTGCTGGCATCCTTTTCACAGCACACACTTGGATACCTGCTGTTACCCTTAGTTTGAACCCAATAAGCGCCGTGTTTGGCAGGGGACAGAAATAGATAACACACGAGAACAGAGCCAAAGCCTCAGCCATCTAGCTGAACATGTAGCTGGCGTTTGCCCTTGTAAAGTCATTCCTCAAAGCGCAGAGACTTTGACTACAGAAGCTGCACTGTGCCCAGCTGGAGACCTGCAGAGGAAGTCCAACGTCATCTCCTATGTATGGATCCATCAGCTGAGAGCCAGAAAAAGCCACAGTGCCCGAGTAGGACCATCCCCTGCTCAGGGTCAGTCTGGCAGTGACGTTGCTTTGCTCTCTGCTCCCTGCTGTGAGGCCAGGCAGCGGCCACAAGGTGCAGGAGGAGGAGGCAGGCTCCTTCAGGAACCCCCAGGCATCTACCCGAGGAAAGGCCCTGTGTTGCTGCTGCCTTCAAAATCTAGCGTCTGCAGGACTGTGGGCCTGGAGAGAGGAAGAGCTGCTGTGTGGTGGCACTGGGAGATGTGGGGGGCTGGTGAGAGGCACCAGTGTAGCGTGGCCACCCTGCTGCCTGTGCTCCTCTTAGTGTGTCCATCTGTCTGTCTGCTCTCTGCTCACTGCCAGCGCCGTGGTACTGGTGGCTCTCAGCACGAGCTGTTTGTGCTGGTGGGCTGCTGGGGCATGTTGCTCCTGGAACTGTGCTGCCCCATTTCCATGTGGTGCTCTCTTGTCCTGGCCACGCAGGAGAAACCTGCCCTGGGTCTCTCTGCCTCGCACCAATTGTGCTTCCCCCTCTGCAGATATAAATGGGGTGACACTGAAGGTTGTGCTGACATCTGTGCCTCATTGCCATGCAGGCTTCCTTCGTGCATCACTTTTAATGCTCCCAGGAGACACGCTGCCACTGAGTGCGTCAGGCCAGGGCTGGGATTTGAGCTGGGCTCTCCCCTCTTTGCCTCTCCTCTGAGGCAGCGGCAGCTCAGAAACGGCTGCTGGGATCAGCCTCCTGTTGGGGACTGCACACAAAGACTAGAGAAAATGAGAGCAAGGGAACACTGAAGCTTCAAGAAGCTTTAAGAAATTAGTCATTGCAGCATGGCTCCTGACTTTGTGCACCACACTGAGCTCTGTCAGCCCTCAGACAGCAGCAGGCCACAGTCAGTGGCACAAAATCCCCTTGCAGGCAGGGCTGAGCTCTCCTAGCTGGTTGCTGTAAGGCTGCTCTGCGCCCAAAGGCATGGAGGGGTCTGCTGCAGGACAGGAGCTGTATTACCAGGAGCCCTACCCACAGTGCTGCACACAAAGAAGGGGTGTCCCCAGGCACTCATGACAAACGCAGGGACAGGTATCTGGTGGTGGGGCTGTGTGTGTGCAACCAGGAAGGGAAAGGCCACAGCATGGTTACGACAGAAAGCCACGGAAGCTGTAGGTGTGTATATATAAGTTAAAACTGGGTCTGCAATGAAACTGGGAAGCAAGGAAAATCTCAGGAAAAGGGCTATATTATTAATAAGGACAGCAAAAAGAGCCCCTGACTCCCTCAATTAACCACTGATGTCCCTCAATTGTGTAACCTAAATTTACAATGGTAGCTGTGGGAAAAGCTGCCATATGATACCTGAAAACCCTGCCAGGAGTCAACAGCAATGAATTCAATGAATTTTGAATGGATGTTCTCTTCTCCCATCCCACCACACTCCTTTTTTTTTTTTTTTTTTTTAAGCTGTTCATCTTTGCTTAAGCCTCGTGCAGCAACTAAGTCGCAGCCCATCACCCAAAATCATGTGCATGTGTGAGAAGTAGGCATTTGGATGCTTAAGCATGTACACCTGTGCTTCATTGTGGTTCAGATTCCAGCCAAGTAATGAGACAAAGAGTCATGAAGCTCGCGTCCTAAGGAGAACAAAATAACAATCCTATCTCCAGGTCCTCTCCAATATTATTACAATACAGCATATTTAAAATGCCTCTATCAGCTACTCCAAGACTGTGGTTTCCCCAGCTGAACATCCTAAAAGAAATTCCCTTAGGGTTCCAGTCCAGAAGCAAATGTCACCAGGTGCTTGTCCTTGGCATTCATTTTCATCCTATTCAGCCCCAGGGTGCCGAGTTAGGACCTGGGGCCGATGATGGCAGTGGGCAAGCCCTAGTCATCCAGGCCAAGCCGAACTAAACCAAAGGCAAGGCAGACACAGGACCTCTGGCAGCTCTCTGTAGGCAGGGAGGGTGGGCGGCAGACGAGCTGCCGAGATGAGATGAGACGAGAGGGTGGATCTCTCTGCCTGGCTGGTTTGGTGAGATGTGTGATCTCTCTGATCCTGCTACCCACCTCATGGAGTCACTTTGACCCCCTGGTAGTCTTCTTCTGCAGCCTGTCAGCCCCAAAGCTCCTGTGCCATTCGCCTTGGCCCCCTTCCAGAAGTTGTGTGCTTCTGGTCTGCTGGGACACCTGTCTGAGGTTGGCTTCTGAGTTAAAATGAGCTCAGTGGTCGTGTACCGAGGGAGATCAGACCGAATCTGACAACTTCTTCATCACCTTCTCTGGAATTAATTTTGGCAGCCAGTTCCCAAAACCTTGTTAGGGTTCTTCCGAACGTGCTCTCTTGCACACCACGTGAGTCACTCCTTTGAGTCACCCTTCTGTAACGATTTAAAACATTTCTCTTGCTTCCATACAACTGACACGAAGGCCCTGTTCCTGTTCCTTGCTGGCTCGTTATTTTTTCTGCAGCTCCCACCCACTAACTAGTCAGGGAGGACACCTCAGTCTCACCTGTGCTTTGAATCCAACTTTTTCTTCTCACCCCTGCAGGTCACGCTGTCTGCAGGAACGTGAATTTCTTTCCTTCCCACCTTTCTCCACACGGCATTGTGTGACGACTCGTCTGAGGGAAAGCTGTAAGGTGAAATCAATCGCCTTGCACAGGGCTGTGAGTGTGCTGGGCGCTCGGTAACGCCGCAGACCAACAGGGTGCAGTACCACACCGCACACCGCTGCCCACACGCACCCTCAGCAAGCCCACGGGCGAGGGGTAATGTCCCAATTCCCAAACACGAAATTCACTTTTAACCAGTTTAACATCTGTTTCTCAAGCACATTTTAATGTTCTTATCTAAATGAATTTGGATTGCACAGAAATAAGAGAGGGCAGGTGGAAAAATGTCTTTTTTTTTTCTTTAAGCCACTTAAAACAAACACTTTTCACCTGTTCAGCTGAAACCCTCACAGTAGCAATTACCCGCCGCATGTTTTCACAGCTCTGAAGCCTCAACAAATAGCCACGAGCCTTCAGATGAGGTGCATGCATGCTGACTGCAAAGCGGATTTAAAGCGATCTCTTATAAATAGTTAATACAGCGTAAATGGAGTATAAAGGAAAAGAATTGCTGAGCAGGAGAGAGAGGATGGTATCTTACTTGTGCACACCACCGCAGTCAGCCCAAATGTTTTCCCTCTACCGCAGTACACTAATTTCACTCATGGCTTGCCATTTCCATCTTCCAGCTCGGCTAATACGGCTGCCTGGAAATTAGAGAAGCTGGAAGCCCATGTTTGTTATTTCCATTACAGCATGCCACGGACCAGGGTCTTTGGCTGCTGTGCAATGGCACGGGTCCACTGAAAAGCAAAGAAAACCTGTCCCATCAACCATGACACCACTCGGTGTTTATGGTCACGCCATGCCCCAGACTTCGAAGTCCTGGTACTGACCCTCTTGACAATAGCAGCAAAAAAAAAAAAAAAACAGTGATCCCATATGTATGTAATCTAGAGTCTAATTCCCATGAAATATTTACAACTATGCTTTTGGATTTATCTCCCACACTCTGAAAAAATAAAATAAAATCAGGCAGATGCGAGCTATCAGGAGCTGGAGGTACCTGGGGCTTCTTGCTCAGCTATGAGATGGGGCTTTCCTACAAAGGCTTTGGCCTTTGGAAGAGGAGGAGGAGATTGTCCTCTATGGGTTTTCCAGCAGTCGGTGGGTGCAGGTAGTGCTCAGCAAGATGCTGAAGGCCAGCCCTGCCCTTGCACAGCCCCCATCTGCCTGCTTGCACCCACAGAGTAAAAGCAGTGCTGCTGCTGGGGATGCCACCACTCCAACCCCACAGCAGCCAAGGCCAGCTGCAGGAGCACGGTGTTGGGCAAACAGGATTTGGTCCTGAGCCTGTGGCTTTAGGGCTAGTTTGGACAGCAGCTGACAGGCGTCTCTCCTTTGTGCAGTCAGTCCTGGTTAAACGTACGCACACAGATGTGTAGCTGATAGCACTTCAAAACAACCCCAAGGGATCCAACCTCCCTCAGGTATTTCCTTAATTTTTAGATTATGCTAAGATGATGCTGTTAAAAACCTCTTATCAGAGAAGGCGAACGGGGATTCCTACCAGTGCTCTCACATATTTGCAGATAACATCATCTTCCTAAAACTGTTTTGCTCTGTTTCCTTCCTGTCGTGTGTGACAACATTTGCTGTCCAGTTGGAGGCCAGAGCCAAGTCCAGTTGGAGGCCAGTCACTAGTGGCGTCCCCCAGGGCTCGGTGCTGGGGCCGGTCCTCTTTAACATCTTCATCAATGATCTGGATGACGGCATTGAGTGCACCCTCAGTAAGTTTGCAGATGACACCAAGCTAGGTGCGTGTGTCGATCTGCTCGAGGGTAGGAAGGCTCTGCAGGAGGATCTGGATAGGCTGCACCGATGGGCTGAGGTCAACTGTATGAAGTTCAACAAGGCCAAGTGCCGGGTCCTGCACCTGGGGCGCAATAACCCCAAGCAGAACTACAGGCTGGGAGAGGAATGGTTGGAGAGCTGCCAGGCAGAGAAGGACCTGGGAGTGATGGTGGACAGTCGGCTGAACATGAGCCAGCAGTGTGCTCAGGTGGCCAAGAAGGCCAATGGCATCCTGGCTTGTATCAGAAACAGTGTGACCAGCAGGGCTAGGGAGGTGATCGTCCCCCTGTACTCGGCTCTGGTGAGGCCGCACCTCGAGTACTGTGTTCAGTTTTGGGCCCCTCGCTACAAGAAGGACATCGAGGTGCTTGAGCGGGTCCAAAGAAGGGCGACGAAGCTGGTGAGGGGCCTGGAGAGCAAGTCCTATGAGGAGCGGCTGAAGGAGCTGGGCTTGTTCAGCCTAGAGAAGAGGAGGCTCAGGGGCGACCTTATTGCTCTGTATAAGTACATTAAAGGAGGCTGTAGCGAGGTGGGGGTTGGCCTGTTCTCCCATGTGCCTGGTGACAGGACGAGGGGGAATGGGCTAAAGTTACGCCAGGGGAGTTTTAGGTTAGATGTTAGGAAGAATTTCTTTACTGAAAGGGTTGTTAGGCACTGGAACGGGCTGCCCAGGGAGGTGGTGGAGTCACCATCCCTGGAAGTCTTCAAAAGACGTTTAGATGTAGAACTTAGGGATATGGTTTAGTGGGTACTGTTAGTGTTAGGTTAGAGGTTGGACTCGATGATCTTGAGGTCTCTTCCAACCTAGAGATTCTGTGATTCTGTGATTTGCTAACAACAAGCAGAAGACGAAGGACAAGGAAGCGAGATTTCAGCTCTTCAGACAGGAGATCATCCCCAAGGAGAAACTGCCTTTATTTTCATAATCTGTTTTCCTTTTCTCCTCTAGCTTATCTTCAGCTGCCTTTTTCTCCAGTCCAGTCACACACACTGCCTGGAGCAGAAAGAAGCCGCACAGAAGAAGGACCATTACTCATGGGGTCACAGAGCTTTCCTACCATTTTTTGCACAATAACTACAATCAGTAAAACTTGCTCTAGGACCAAAAGAGAGGAACAAAAGGATTTTAGAAACAAATTCTCTCAGGCACTGCAGTTTGTTTGTCAAGTTGACTGTGGGAAGTGCGGGTCCAAGTAGGAGCAGTGGTGAGGAATGACAGTGAGCATCGTCCAAACTGACACCAAAGTGGAGAAGGAATGGGGAGGCCAAAATCTATAGGAAAGGTCACCCGGGTGCTGTTCTGACACCTGAAAACAAAACAAAATGAAGCAAAATAACAAAGCAACAGCTGTTGCTCAGACATCCTTCTGCCTGCTAAGAGATCCCATGTGATTCAGCAGAGAAACCCACCCAAAGACGTGGGCAAAGCTGCTGCGGTTCGAGGAGTGCACTTCTGTCAGATCCAAGGGCAGCTTTGCTGCTGAGGAAGTACTTAACTGCAGAAGGTTGTCAGAGCACAAAATTAGGATTAAAGGGCTCTGCAAGACTTTTGGAAGTCTTTGTACTGTTTCTAAGGAGTATCACGCCTTTTATCTTCACAGTTGCCAAACCAGCCCTTCAAAAGGTGCAGTAGTGGAGAAGTGGATTAAGATGCTACTTAAAACCCATTCTGTTTTCTGTTAATTTGGTGCTTAATGTCTGTTTTACTCAGGCACATCCAGGTTAGTTTGATGATTTTGCTTCCAAACTGTAAGTGTAAAATTACCCTTACTAAAAGGAAGGCTGGTATTTTTTATTTTTATTTTTTTAAGCAGAAGGAGCTACAACATCCAGCAAGGAGCAGAATACAGCTAATATGATGAAAGTCATGTTACAGCTGTGGAAGTCCACAGCCCCTTGCCTTTGTGATAACGCTGATGTGTTCATGCCTGTGCTGATGTTGAGCTCCTGTTTTGCTGGGGCAGCAAGGAGCTGACACCAGGCTTTGCTCCCTCCAGCACCTCAGTTTTCAATACCCCACACCGCCGTACCCTCCAGAAGGACAACCTGCAGTTTATCCATGTCGTTTTCTCCTTGCCCTGCTTAACCTTTGGCTGCAGCCCAGCATTCCTGGGAGCCGCTGCACTGACCCCTGCACAAGCAGTGCCTGCAGTGCTGGGATCTCTGGACCGAAGGTGTGTCATGAGGAATCCCCGATGTCACGAGAGGCTGCTGCATTCACCAGTCCTTTCCTGATGCATTCACCACTCCTTGCCTGCTGTATCCGCCAGTCCTTGCCCCCATCAGGGCACTCCACTCCCAGGTAACATGCGTAAAGCAGGAATGTGGAGTTCTCTCTTGAGAGCTATCTGCATTGGAAACAAAACCCATAAAACCAAAGTGAGTTAGCCGCAGCAGAGAGATTAATCCTGCAACATGCTGGGTTTCCTGTGGGAATCACTTCTTGCAAGTGCGCTCCTCCAGCAATGGTTTGGCAGAGCAGGCACCCAAAGCAGGTCTGAATTCTGCTCTGGGTTTCCAGCACTGGTGTGACTTACACAGCAAGCTGGTTCAGGTGACAGTGGCTTATAAGTGTTAGATTCTCAAACAGGCTGCCCTGCTTGGTGTAATATTCGTGTCAGGAGAGGTTACAATCTCTCGGTTCAGTCCGTGAGCACTGCCCAGGCATGAAAGGATGCTGCAGGTGTGAAAGCTGCTTGCAGCTGCTTGGTCAGTTGTCTGTGTGACCACAGGAAGAGGGTCAAATGCCTCATCTGTGCAAAATTAGAGCTCTGAATAGCCTTTCTAACCATAAATTTTCCCTAAAGTATTATTTCAGGACTTAGAAAACAGCTTGTGTAACCCAAAATTGTTTTAACCAAAACCAGAATTAACAGACAACTGTTCATTATACTTTTTTACATTTTACAGAAAATTACAACAAATCTTTTGTAACTGTATTTGAAATTGTAAAAATAATATCATTTATTTATGATGTACTTGGCCTCCAAATTTCCAAACAGATTTCTGTTGCACAGAGAAGTTACCAGCAACAAAACAGATAGTGACTAAAGGAGAAACACAGGTAATACAGGATAACAGAATCTGCTCTTTTTATCAAGACTAAAATCAGTCACAGATCAGCACCTTTCTCTGCTGATCCCTCTGTAAGGAAGACACAACTGTGGTTGTTTTTGGCGATGTATTGTGCATGGCAAACCTGGGATTTTCCCTTGACCCTATAAGGCCTCGCTGCCTAGGCTCGTGGGCAGTGGCCCCCTTGGTGGCCACGAGGAGCATGCTGTCCTCCTTGCCCCTACAGAGCCCTCCTGTCCTCAGAGGAATTCTGGGCTCTGTGTAAACTAGTGGCTGAATCTTCCACCCGACTCACTGTGTTAACCAGAAAACCCATGAAATGCTTCCCCTCCATTAAAGCCACCTCCTCACTTTTGAAAGAACTGCTCAAAAACTTTCTAGCACTATGTTTCTACGCTAAAAAACTGGCTTGCCTAGACCCAAAGGTCCTACAAAGAAAAGTGTATTTTGGCAACATCTTACTTTTCCATATAATATTTCACCTTTTTTTCTTGTGAAGTACCTTTTTCCCTTCAACAGTAGTGCATTTCAGCAATTAATCCAGTTCCCAGTTCCCAGCTGGAGTACAAACTGGCCACGCATGGCCCATTAGTACTGTTTTGAAATGGGCAGCAAGCAGTTTTCAATAACCAATTGCCACTTTCTCTCTATTGTCATTTATTCATTCCAGCTTTAAGATAAAAAGAGGAAATCAAATTGCATCTGACTGACCCAAATGCAATTTTTGAAACCTTTCATTTGCTGTCATGCAAGCAAAGTAATTTTTGTAATGTCACAGTTGCCACAAATGGAAATCACCAGCTTGTGCCTAATCCTTTTGTTGTGTAGGTGAGAATGTACAGGGAGGTCATGCCATGCAAATTCACTACAGACTACTCTATAAAATATAATACTATAAAATGAGCATGCTTTTATTTGCCTCTTGAACCCACTGACAAAGACTTGTTCTGAGCTATGGCTTTGCTGTAGTGACCCAGCTGTCCCTGGGATTACCTGGCTCCTGAGGGGTGGGCTTGGTGAGTTCAGTGGTGAGTGTAAATACCTAAAAAGCTGATGCATGCTCAGCCACCTCCTGATTTTTCCCATGGGTTCTCTTTTCTTTCATTCCCATCTGACAGTGAAAAAATTCCCCATTTCACAGGGAGTTTACACCTTTTTTTGGCTGTACCCTAAAAGCACGGGAAGGCCTGCTATCTGTAACACACCTGGGCAAAGGCAGACAGTGAAATGTGGCTACAAACCACCACGTTTTTCCAACAGCCACGCTTTCTGACTGATCGATATTTCAGATTCAAGTTTCTCTAGCCACCTGCAGAGAGCCTAATTTAGATCTATGTCTTTCAACAGGCTCAGCAAGGGGTTCAGAGGTTTGTTAGGCATCATCAAGCTGGGTTCCTATTTCTTTAAGGTTAAAAAGAAAAACCTCTCCATCTTTTTACGGAGATTATGTTCCAATTGCTACACAGGTTTCCAAGTAATTTCCTTGCCCTGCAAAAGTGGGTGATGCCCTAATAATACCTCGGAGAAACTGGGAACTGGCAAACCCACTGCTGCCAGCAGTGACTTGGGTTGCACGGGGGTTGAAAATGTGGGGAGTCCTAAGGAAACGAAGAGAGAGGCCAGGACTCTGGATGCTGGAGCTACAAATGCTTTTTTGCTGGTGCTCCCATGGCTCTGCTTCCCCGTGAAGCAAGAACGCAGCGTTCAAAGGGAAATCTTCAAAAGAGACAGAGGTAGTCAGTGGACCCAAACCTGAAAGGAAAACATCATAGAAAAGGAAAAGCTGGCACGGAGCCTGTTTCCAGCTGAATGATTTCACAAAGAGGCATCCAGGCTGCCCCTTGACTCACTTCTTTTCTCAACTTGCTTCTGGGCTCGTAGAGCCTGATTTGCAAAACAGCAGTGTACAAAAGTCTGTGCGGTGCACCTAACTTGCAAGCCTGGTTGCTGGAAATGCCAAAATTTCACAGTAATTGAGCATATAACTGAGCCCTGCTGTTGTACACCGACTTTTCAGTGCAGCCCCGGGCAGAGGTCAAGGTATATTTTTGCATCTGTGTACTAAAGACCACATCTCTGACCACAGCAGGCTGCTCGCTGGGACCAGTACATGGCTGATTTTTAGCAAGGACTTGGCACGTTAGGCTTTAAGCTGTGCCTCTCTGTCGCTAGGTAGTGAAAGCAGAGGGCTTGTTTTTGGAACAGACCTGGCACGCTGGCTTATGGTGAACAGGGATTTAAAGCGAGGATGTTTTGTTGGCACGCATTAGTAGCAGACCTTACCTTGTCCTCTTACCAACACAGTAATCTCTTTAATGGCCAGCCCAGCTAGGATATGTATGATCTTTGTAATATTCAGGCCCCAGGCCAAAACAGACACAGCTTGTCTACAAGGCGCAACACTGTACCATGTGGATCTTACTTGGAGGTAGCTCAGAGCTTTTCTGCAGAACTGCCTCACACCAGAGACATGTACCCTCATTAGTCAGAAGTCTGAAACACTCCCAGTTTAAACTCAGAGCAGACCAGAGGCAAGTTGGAGGAAACATTTGTCTAAAAAGAGCCTAAAAATACAGCCATGTTTACACAGCTCTACCAGCAGACTAGCACAGTTACTAGAAAGTAGCAAACTCTCCCTACACAGGTAACTGGAGTTACATGTATCACCCTGTGTGTTTCACTGAAGTCAGAATTGCTGAGGGATGATAAGAAATGATTCCTCATTCTCACTGAGTAGCTACAGGTTGCTTTCAAATTCCTTTGCTCCTGTTGAGCAATGTCTCCGTTTGGAAAAGTAGGATACTATCCAGCGTCCAGCTAGTGAAATGGCCATGTGCAGTCAGTCCCACGTGAATGCAAATGAATGTATGTTGGATGTAGGAAGAGGTTTTCAGTATAGTATCCTAAAAACAATTCCTGCAAACAGATAGTAAGCAAGAACAGTGTGCAGGTACCACATGGTCCTACAAGGTATGCCTGAGAAGCAGGGCTTAGATTCTTGTATGACAGTGCACAGCACCTTTCCCCGTGGCCCACAGTTGGTTACCAGGTACTTATGGTACATATTACTTCACTGACACTGTATTTGAGTATTGTAGCATGTTTAACTCAAAGATATAATAATAATAATAATAATAATAATAATAATAATAATAATAATAATAATAATAATAATAATAATAATAATAATAATGAAGCAGAATAATGCCTCTCCTCATCACACAACTAACACAACTGGTTCACGCCTTGGTTTTGTCCAGGCAAGAGTGATGGAAATTTTGAGTAGAGTAGTCCTAGCCACCCTTTTCAATTAATGGGCTTGACGTGCATCTAAATGACTTCCAGGTAGTTCTGGAAGATGACTTTCCTCACAGGGGCATAGGTTTGCACTAGAAATGTTACCAGTTTTAAGACTTTGGTGTGTAGCAGCTAGACCTCATTGTAATTATTCTATCCTTAAGTCCCTGCTCCAGGTGAATCCAACAATTTCTGTAAAGATAATAGCATAGAATCAGTCTGTCCTAGAAAACATGAAGAGGACACATTAATGAAATACATTAGAGAGGGAATGATGTGGTTTAAGAGAAAATTAAGCAAGCATTTAAGTAATTCAGAGGATGTGATTTAGCATGTAGTAGAGCTAGTGGGACACACCCCAGCAGCGATAAGCAAAAGCTAATTGTAGTTCCCTGAAGCTGTAAAATGTCTAATGATCCAAGGCAATTTGTAAAATTACTGTAAAAGTATATGACTTTAACATTTTCTGTGAATTAAAGACAGCAAGCAGTATAGTGTGATTCTTCTATTCAGACTTCAAAGATGCCTGTAAATCTGCCTTTATTCCCTTCAATGATCAGAAAACTTGAACTTTTTCTTTCCTTATCTAGGAATAGAAATGCTTGTGGTATTAATAATAAAATTTCATGTAGGCTTATATGCCAGCTGGAAGAGTGTGCAGAATAGTGAAGTAGTTGAACCTAATTATAAATTGATGATAACTGCGCATGAAGTATGAGAGAATGCACTTACCCAGTGCTTGAAAGAAGGAGCTGGGAGCTAATATTATCATTTATTTTTTATATTATGCCAGAACCTCAGTCAAAGCAGGAAAGGTACTCATGAGAATTTGGCACTCCACAAATACAAATGGATATATCCTTGATTCTCAGAGCCCAAGACCTAAACAGGATTAAGATGTGACAGGGGAGAGGAGAGGGAAGCAGTAGTAAGACTGTAATAATGTTGTTTGTATTGGCTAAGGTAACGTCAAGACTTCCCAATGTTTTTTAATGAGAACCTACTGAATCATTAAACAGTCTGCTTGCCTATCCTAAGAAAATACCCTATACAACAAGGATTTAGGAATCAAATGCAAAGAGGGTTTCTCCTAGTTCATTATATCTCCACGTGTCTTGCAATTCCCTATACCCAGAACAGGGAACCAGCGTGATCACTGCTCATACACACAGGGCACTTCTGGCATTGGGCTCCAGAGACCTTGTCTCTTTCTTAAGGACAGGGCACCCTCAGCAGAACTTGACAGCTTATCACAGTGGGGAAAAGAACATTGATGGATTCACAGAACACTTGTAAAAAAGAGAGAGAAAAATAAAAGTTTGCGAAATTAATATGCAGAAACAGATAGAATGAAGTCTTTCCCCCGGTGCTTCTTTCTTCATAAACCCGTGCTGGAGCAGTTTGCTCCTGGGGGATGGACCCTGTGGTACGGAGCCAAGAGGGAGCAGTTCTTGAAGAGCTGCTGCCTGTGGCAGCCCCCGCAGGCTCAGTTCTGGAAGGACGGCATCCTGTGGGAGGGACCCCACGGGGAGCAGGGGCAGAGAGGGACTGGGAAGGAGCAGCAGAGATGAAGCGGCAGGGACTGACCGCAGCCCCCATTCCCTGTTCCCCTGTGCTGCTGGGGAGGAGGCAGTAGAGGAGGGTGGATGGGGGAAAGGTGATTTTGTTTTGCTTTTAGTTCTCACTGCTCTACTCTGTTACTAATAGGCAATAAATTACATTAATCTCCGTACACTGTGTCTGTTTTGCCCATTATGCCAATTGTTGAGTGATCTCCATGTCCTTATCTCAACCCTGGAGCCCTTTTCCATCATATTTTCTCCCATTGCTCTTTTGAGGATGCGGAGGGAGATAATGGTGTGGTGGAGTTAACTAGTTAGTGTGAAAACACCCTGTATACATAGGAATATTTCTGTATTTCTGTACTTCTGAAGTTGCCACAGATCTATCTTTCCATGTCAGTGGTTTTATTTATTTATTTTTGCCTACCATCTCAACTCCATTTATTTATTTATTTATTTATTTTTGTGAAGGACACAAAGTCATTTTTTTCTGTCCCTAAAGATTAGTAGGAATGAATTTGTGAATTTAAATTATTCAACATTTTGAGAAAGCAGGCTGCTATTTGTAGTTTGTCTGCGGACTCCAGCATGTTAAGTGGCTAATTTCAGAAGTCTTGCATGCTTGGCAATGTTTGCTGTCAAAACATCACACACGATTTTTCAGTAGGAAGTCTGCAGCACACCAGGCTGGAGAAGCAGTTGCTTCTCTGTTTTTTCATTTTTTTTCTCTGTTGCTTCTTCTGTGTTTCTCCACATGTGCTAAATGACACTAATGGATGCAGAGCCTAAAGCGGTCAGCTTTCCAAAGGTAAGGTAGTTTGCAATCTGTCACCAGTGACAGAAACGATTTCAAACAGGAACAGAAACACTGTGTAGGAAAAGACGGGAGAGACCTCTGCAGTTTGTTAATCACATAATGGCAAAGTTGTGGTAGCTGTTACGGCACGAGTCCCTTTCATAGCAATTACCTGCAGGGCTATAGGGAGTTAAATAGCACCGACATGAGAGTGCTGCCTTGAGCACCCAAGCTCGTGCTAAAGCAAGGCAGTGCTGGACACTGCACAGCAGTTTCTTCACCAGATATGTCCTTCTCAGCACCCAGCTTTACACACAGGTAGGGACTGCAAGTGCTTTAGCGGCCTTTGCGTGTAGCTCAGACACTATGTGAAGCCCTTAGGTACCTGTCCTAGCTGTGAAATCAGAGGCCCTGTTTGGTACCTGGGTCCCTTTATAGTCCATAGGGACACGCATCCTAAGATGAAGCCTAAACCCGCCAGCATACCAACAGGGACCCAGCAGAAAAAGATGAGGGAGTTTGTGTCCAAAAGCCTTCTGCTCACTCACATGCAATTTCCTGAGTGAAGGCTGCAGGCATGTCTTCTCGGTAAGGTATGGAGCCCACAGGAGGCTGATTTCATCCAGCTTTAAATTGTGGAAGGGCATTCACCATTTTCTTTCACACTCTGGGCAGAACTGGCATGGAAAGGCCTAGCTGGTGCAGGTGCACAGGGGGTGGGGATCTGGTCCACTGTTTTTCTGAGCCAAAAATGATTTCAAGTTGTGTTTGTAGCCAGTGTGTAAGTTACTGCCCTCAACGGGAAGAAGGGATTAAAGACAGCAGGACTTGACAGTGAGCCATACACCTGCAATCCCTTCCGTGATCTGCTGAGGAGGGGGTAAGAGCCCATGCCCTGCTACAAAGTGGAGGAAGGGGAATATAACAAAACATTCTCCTAAGAAGGAGCTAGGAAGCTTTCTTACTCTTCTGGCTCTCCTAAGAGGATTGGGAGGCTGTAACCTCCCACCACCAAAGGAAAAGGGGAAGCTGCCATGAGATTAGAGGGCAGTTGGCTACAGAAGAGCTTGAGGGCTGAAGAAGTGGTGGCACCCAGCTGCTGAAGGCAGGGGGAGAAAATGAAGAGACCTCCTTCCCTTCCTCACTCTCTGTGACCGTGAAGGAGGGTCAGAGAGGAAGTGACAGGGACTGACTGCAGCCCCCATTCCCTGTCCCCCTGCGCTGCTGGGGTGAGGAGGTAGAGGAGGGTGGATGAGGGGAAGGTGTTTTTAGTTTGCTTTTTGTTTCTCACTGCTCTAGCTTGTTAGTAATAGGTAATAAATTTCATTAATCTCCCTGTGCTGAGTCTGTTTTGACCATCACAATAATTGCTGAGTGATCTCCCTGTCCTTATCTCAACCCTTGAGCCCTTTGCATCTCATTTTCTCCCCCTTTCCCTTTGAGGAGGGGGAGTGAGAGAGTGGTTGTGGTGGAGCTCAGCTGCTCAGCCGAGTAAAACCACCATAGCAAAAAGATCAAATCTTCTAGATGGATACAGCCTTCTCACAAGCAGACATAAAAGATCTATAATTAAAAGGAAGAAATATTAGTTGGTTCTTTGAAAACAGAAAAAAAAAAATCTATATTTCTGTTACTATTTTGTAGCCACCAGAACATCAGTTCATAGCTTGCACAAGAGATGACACCAATCATGTTTACATTGCACTCACATATTGCTATGTCCAATAGATTAGTACATAATTTATCACTATCGATTTACAAAAGCCATTTTGCAAGACCCCATAACTACCAAATTCACTTGGATCATCCAACATACATGCAAAAAGTCTGTTTTTGCCTTTTGCTTCATGGCCAGCACACAGACAACACGTAACAGGACGTACTCACTAGCTTCCACTGCCTTTGCAGGGCTGTAAATCTGCACAGGAGACACCCCGCACATGTGCTAAGCTCTTTTACACCCTTAGCTACCTGAAATAGTATTTAGTCTAGCTTTCAGCTGGCACACTGATACCTCAGGCAGTTACGCGGCTTCATCGGCAACTGCTGTTTCCACTGAGATGACAGGTTGATGCTCTGGCTTTCTCAGCTCTATTTTTGGCCAGGGTTGCCCTGGTATTTTTAGCTTAATATTTTTATTCTAACAGAAAATGTTTGGTAGTAGTCTTGTCATCTTCCTTAATTTCTTTTCCTTCCAGCCACTGCCATCACTCTGGAAGTCAGCGCAAGTTTCCTTTTTGTGTTCCAAGGCAGCCCACGGTCCCTCCTGTGATTTCTCCACCACTTATGATCCAATTTACTTTTTCATTTTAGTCTTATTTTTAACATAGCACCTGGGGCATAATTTTTACAGGTTCCTTTCTCTTAGCCCCACAGCCCTTTCTTTCTTCTCAGGTCAGCTTTCAGCTGCTGCTACTGTCTTATCGAGCTCTGCTGTCCCACGGGAGGAGGATCAGTCAGAGCTCACGCTGCAGATGCGCTCCTCTGGGCCTGCCAGGTGGGCCTGGGTGAGGAGCAGGAGGTGGCCAGGAGACACAGGAGGGATGGTGGCAGGGGGAGAAAACACTGGGAACAAAGAGTGTAGAGTCTCAACTGTAACATTTGTAATCAGCACAAAGCCGAAAAGAAATTTAATGGATATGCTTCGTCAAACGTGAAAGAACTATTTTTTCAAACTGAAAAAAATAAAACAAACCTAAATAGCATTTTATTTATTTATTTATTTATTTATTTCTACAAATTCTTGCTTGGCAGGGTGTTGAAATTCATTTTAGATATTGACTGGAATCCTATCTAACTGATTTTAAACCAGTCATTAGGAGCAATTAAACATTTTCCCAGTGGCTCCAGGAAGCAGCAGAAGCGCTCACTTTGGTATTTAAAGGTTGCTGGTCACTGGGGATGGTCTGGCACTCAGGGGACAATGATCCATGCTGATAGATTGCAGCACAGCCCCCAGCCCCCTTCTGAGAGCTCAAAGGGTAGCTGGCAGCTGCCCCTGTACCCCCAAACCATGCTTAAGGGGGGCAGGTAGCTGAGAGTGCTCTGGGACTGCCTCAGGTGTAAGCACCCACTTGGCTAAAATCTTCAGATTTTTTCCAGCCCCAATGCACCAAGAACATTGAGAGTCTTTTTATTAAAAATCCTTTGCTGGATTCCCATTGGTTTCCATGGGAAAAAAAAAAAAAAAAAAAAAAAAGAGAGAGAGAGAGAGAAAGAGAAAGAAATTAAGCATCTGGCATTAAGATATTTTTCTTGCTTTATGTCCACAGAAACAGCATCAGTGTTACCAAGTAATCTGTAATTTCCCAGATTGCTTACCTGAAATGTGGCCTGTTTGTCTGACTGGCTCAATGCAAGTCAGAAAGCTCAGGCCTCTGACGAAGAAAAGAACATTATTAAAGGTACTATTGCAGTAAATTTGCGAGGGGAATTTATCCAAATATCTGCTATAATGGAGAGAAAAAGTCCCCTCTTAATTTAGAAACTTTCCTACCCTGAAGCAAAGGTAAGGTACATACAATACCACAAACATAAGAGAATCCTGAGAAATCTTTCTTACATACCCCACAGGTATGTACTTTGTAAGGAAAGTATTAAATCCGTGCTGGGACAGCTCCAGAAAACCAGGATTTCAAATGGAGACTGTACACAAAGCAAAGCAACAATTAAGCGAATTAAAGGATTAACAATACTTTGAACATCTTTCTTTTAATCTCAGCAAACTCATGGAGTTATAGCTTTTATGACTTCCAGGAGGCTAATGTGAGCACCTTCTCTAGCCCTGCGTGGAACATTGCCATTCTATGTCCTGTGATGTTTTTTTTCCTTACAGAGAATTGGTCTTTGTGTGCAACTGAGCACTTGTTTCTTACTGAATTAATAACTATTTTGATGGTGATCTAGTCACCTTTTTAGCAAAATATTTTAAATATGATAACGTGACCGATACAGATAAGCTGCCTGTGTTGGAAGCCTGTCTGATAAGTGGCATTTTTATCTGGAAGCTGTTCTTGCACAATCACCATCTTGCTGGTTAGGAAACTGAGGCAACAGAGGGAAGAAGCAACATTTGTCAAAGGATGTAATTCATCTGTAGGAATTCAGGAGGCCAAGACTGTCACTTGTTCATGAGCTTTCTTCTCTAAAGCTGAGCCCTGTCCATAATTATTTGTTCTTTATTTCACCCAGACTCAAACAGAACCATCATGCAGCACAGGCAGTTTATTAGAACGGGTCCGGTATCAGTGAAGACTCACAGCAGTGTTTCTGTAAATGGTATCAAGGCAGATGTGCATCAGAAAGTAACACACCAACCACAAGCCAACTGGAAAAACCCACCTCAAGGTTAAAGCAGCACTCAGCTCTGTGGCAGGCGGTTTGCAAAGACAGCCTTTCTAATGAGAGGAATCGGTCATTTCTGCATTATTTATTTCAATGTTCTGATATTTCCAGAGAGCATGGAAATGAAAAATAACACTTAGTGGTGCTGTGGCTTGAGGCACCGCCAGGAGCTTGCCTGTAATTGTTCTGCTGGATCTCACCACATCCTGACCTGATGCGACACAAACACATTGCACAGCTGCCTCTGAGCCCGAAATTTTGACACGTTTATCCCAAAGAAACACATCTGCACTTCACCGGTGTCCAGGTGCTCAGCAGTAATAGCAGAGAGCTGCCCCTGGCACTTTCTGGGCTCCTCAAGGTGCCAAAATGAGGAGCAAAGGTTTCTGGAAGGTCTCTGATCTGCTTACTGATAATGGTGTGGTGCCCGCAGCGAGACCTTCCAGGAGTGCTCAGAGGCAGTGAGTGGGCTCAGAGTCAGTGAGTGGGCACAAAGGAGCATTAAATGCAGATAAAGAACAATATATCTTCACATCCTGTGATCTGATAAGGATCCTCATGTTCTTTGTACTTTCTTTGTACTTTTTTTTTTTTTTTAACACTTGCAAAAACAACTATCAGCCCACAAATTTTAAAATAAGAGTCAGTAATGACTAATATCTGACCTGGGTTTCACACCTAGCTGCAGCTCCTGCAGTCTGAATTCACACCTGGGTCCTTGTAGTGTCCTGGCTTCCTGTTTGATGTCGGTACTGAAAGGTAGGGGCTGCCAGCCATGGGGCCACATTTCACTGGGGGCTTTTCAGTACCAGCTTTGTGCAGAGCTACAAACTCCTTGCAAAGGCACCCAGAGGGGATACGGCTATTTGAAGCATTACCTAAAGCCTTCTTCTGTGTTGAGTTGGTACAAAGACTGCTGTAATTCATGTCAAGAGCCAGATTAAATTAATCACCATAAGCCATAACCCGTTTGTTTTGGAATATCACAGTATCATCACTTCGCATTTTAACAGGGATATGGAAAACCTGGGATGTGCTCAGAAAGGCAGGAGTGGAACAGGCTAGTAGTTTTAGCCATATTCCTCAATGCAATCCCTGAACTTCTATCACCATCTTCTTCACCTGTATTCAGACTCAGGAGGGACTTCCAAGACACAGTAGTTCATGGGAAGGAAGAACCGAGCTGTTACAAACTGCCTGTGGAACTTGGCCAGCTTCTTGACTACTCCTGTTCAGCAGGCATCTCCTCAGTAGCTAACTTTAACTGATAGTCTCTGGATCAAGGAAACTCTTATGTAATTATATATTGTGATGCTTTTGCTGTTTTTAGCAATTTGTGCATTTAGATCCATGATTACAATTTAACCCATGACCACACATGCCTAATGGTAATCAATTGTCCTCCTGCCCCCAAAGCTGCTGTGAGAACAGGGACAGAGATTAAATGACTGGTTTCAGATATTTCCAATACAGCTGTCAAGGCTAGTTTTTTTTCCAGAAGGCAAATCACCTGATCCATGCAGACCTCCATCTTCAGATTAAATTAATTACGTAACAGTAGGGTAGGATTCTGATCTGAATTAATGTAACCAAATTTAGGAGGCCAGATGTAGGTGAACTGATGTGACCTAGGTGCCAGTTTCCATTATAGTCCACATAGCCTAAAAGAGATATTTAGCTACCAGCCAAAGGTGCTGGATTTAGCTGCTCAGACTTTGGTATGCCTCAGGGCCATCCGAGATGCTCCATGGCATTTGCCTGTGTACAGTTGACAGAACTGACATGAGACCTTTGAGAGCTCAGCATCCTTTAGGAGCAGCTGACAGAGACCCGGTTATTTCCAAACATCTCAGAGGACACTTAGATGCCTGCCTGTGAAGAACTGAATAAAGTTTTAGCTGTTTACTGTGGAGTGAGCTGAATGACTCGCTAGGATCCACGGGCTACACTGGCTGTCTATAATGGAAGCTCAGACATTAAGTTTGTACGTATTCTACACAGAGGCAGATCCTTGGTCCCAGGATGGTAAACCAGACAGAGAACTGTGTTACAAGGAACATTTATAGCAAGAAAATGCTTTTACTTCTATCTAAACTAGTGCAAACAAGACTGATATATTTTTGATTGTACATATCCTGAATTTCCCTGCTTTTCAAGCAGAGAGAGTGAATTTATCAGGAATGTAAAATATCAAATGTAATTTCAGGTAATAGGTCACATGGCAATTTCTAACCTGATCTGGATCTTCATGAGAAAGAGTTTGGGGAAGGAAGCTCTAAAATCAAACTCGAGGCAGCTAAAATTTTCACTGGTGGACGAAGTCAAATGAAGTGAGCCTCAGTAGCAGAAAACTTCCAATAGAGGGGAAAACAAACAAACAAACACACAAAAACCAACAGCTTTGGGCAGAATGGCACATTCAGTACTTGTGGAGAAAAGGAATGAGTTTTACATTAGCTGGGCTTTTTGTTCAGCCTGGGCTGCCTGCAGCATTTCAGCAGAGCTGATCCTAATGACGGTGAGGTGTAATTGCAGTAACTCACTGCAAGGTTACAAATACCTGGGCTACGCAACAGTTGTTACCTAACCAAGGTTTATGGACCTGGCAGAGATAGATGGGGGTATAATTTGACCATACTCCTGTCTTTCTAGTGTAACGAAAGCCAAGAAAGCATTTTAGCAACAAAACAACCAAACAAAAATGGCACATCAAAGACAGATTTAACAAAACTTCCCAGGGAAAATCAAAATCATTGCCACTGATAAAAACAGATTTTCTCCAGGGACCTTTGATTCTCCTTTGCCTCTGTATGTAAATAAAATGCAATAATGCGAGGACATTTCATACAGCAACAAGTCGTAAGCAAAGCCATGAAATTTGCTGCTGTTCAATGGCAGACCTTTCCAAGGACCACGTCCAATGTCCACTCTGGATTTGACTTTGCTCATAGGAGACTGGGAAGAAAGTAACTGCATTGTATACAGGTGCCTTGTATCAGACTTACATCGAACAAATTGCTCTGTGAACAATAAGAGAGGGAAAATGAGAGATCACCAGTAGCGATCTGACCAGAATTCAGAGGCAGTGATGGAACTGAGAGATGACAATAGCAAAGAGACATTTTAGAGACTCACTTGGGTGTTTCACACATGGCTTACCATTTAGCCAGCTGAGAGCAGCCACTGACAGTTCTTGCAAAGCATGCCAGACAGATGTAATACAGAAACTGAAAACTGTAAGTGTCTTACATGAAAGTCAGTAACCATTAACTCATTAAGAAAGATCAAGTCTGCACAGAATTGTCAGAATAAATTGTGTGTGGAAGAGTATCAGAGATATAATTAAGGTATTTTTAAAGCAGGCAGGAGAAATTGCTGGTCACCAGGACACAAGCCTTTTTGCTCCTTTTACTATTCAAAACAAGGGGACAGTTTTAGATGAAGCGAAGGGAGTACGTACATGGAGTGAGTATCTAAGCTAAGAGGAAATGTTATGGTAAGAAATGTGTGCTGGACTTAAACCAGAGCAGCTTTTTTCGTACCAGCGCAGCTTTTTTCATAACAATTAGCACCACTCATTCTCCTACTTTCACTCTGTCAAGCAGAGTTGCCAACCCCAACTCTGTCCATTCCATGGCTTATAAAAAAACTATTTTGTAATTCTTCCAAAAATGCTCATGTTAGAAGTATGTATTTGCTCATATAAGAGCTGAGCCTATACATTGCCTGCAGTCATTACTGTGTCTCCTATCCAGTGGCAGAAAAAATACTTCAGTTTTAAAACAGACACGGATTATTAGCTGTGATTTAGACAGAGGACAACTATTCCCTGGGAAAACCATGGCTATTATACAAAGACAGTATGTTCAAGCAAAATCTCTAGAAGCATCATTGTGCTTAAACGAAGACGCTCAATTTTTACTCTAGAAATTGTACCCCAACTTTCTCTCTGAACCCATAAGTTCAGACTTTAAACCTCCCTCATTGCCTGCTGTGAATACTTGAAGTAACAAGGTCAACTCTTAATCTGACTCTTCGTGTTCCCTTTATTTTCAGTGAATTGGTACACTGTTGATACATTTTTTCCTAAGTACCTTTTCTTCTCTACTCAAAAAAGTCAAGCAGACCATGCTGTTTTTAAAATTCCTCTTACATACTCTCTTAATTCTACACTGAAAAATTGCAGTTTCAGATTCCTGTTAGAACCAGGAACAACAGCCATCTCATTGCTGATATTAACATTCTTGATTTCATTTTGTAGGGTTTTGAGTGACTCAGCATGACATTCCTCTTGATTAGGAAACATTTTGCTATTTCACTTTATGATATAACAATAAAATTTTATCTTTTCCCTTAACGTGCCCTTTGGAGATTGGCTTGCCATAAAACACATCTGTGTGCTGCTGATTTACCCACAGTTCCCTTGCTGATTTCTTCCACTGCTCAACAGCACACTTATTATTAATGTAAACCCTACTAACTCTTACTCCCATCTCAGCTGGAGAATCTGATGGAAAAGCAAAGACTGGGATCAATTTCTAATTTAGGAAGAAAAGTAGATGCCTGGGAAGAAAACTACACAAAATGAAAAAAAAAAATCAATAGCAACATCCAATTACTGCATGAAATTAAATACATTTCACATGCAAGAAGTACAAACTATAGTTTCTTTAAGATGGTCGTATGTTCCAGTTCAAAGAAAAGAAAAAATAACTTTTTGAAGCAGCTTATTCAAAGCCAATGCAGATATATGACTACATCTGCCCCCTTCCTTTGTCTGTATTCTCAGCACCTGCTGAACCACTTCTATTCCATTTCCTCCTGACAGAGAGAGAAATTGCTTCTGTGTCTGTTTCACTGTGCAGTTAGGGGGCTGCTCTGCCTTTCTCAGTACGTTTTCAGCATCCTGTTGTTGTAACCTATCTCTAGAGCACCTGGGCCCCAAAGCAAAAAGGAAAGGGGAAGCAAAGAGAGGTGCTACTGGGTGATGGGTAGTGCCAGGAGAAACCAAGTTCACTACAAATCAAAAGAAACTGATGCAAATACACTGCATGGTGAATTAGGCTGGATATAGAAGCTTAGCAGAACATGTGTAAAGATTTGAGCTTTAGCTCCTGCTCCTAGGGACTGGTATCTAATTCTTAATCACCACCTAATGACAAACGTAACTCTTATTGACAGCAATCTATTTCACATAAAGGGACTTGTGGAAAGAGAAAGCTACGGCTTTGAATCTTTTCAGGCAGGGAAGGGCACTGAGCTAAGTCTCCCATACTTTGGGCAAGTGCTTTAACACTGAGCTAAAGAATAAAAAGGAACAGGTTACCTTTTGAAAGCTATTACACAAAGCCAAAACTGAATAAATAAATACCATAAATACCATAAATAAAATTTTAGAGGAGAAACAGAAGCAAGAATACCTAGTGTTGATCAATCCTAGCAAGACTTACGGTATGAGCTGCTTTGCCCTATCAACACCATGGTGTTTCTGGACATGGTGAAGACCTATCACCACGTGAGAGATCAGCAGTAGCAAACTAACCAGAATTCAGAGGCAGAGATCAGCAGTAGCAATCTAACCAAAATTCAGAGGCAGTGATGGAACTGAGAGATGACAATAGCAAAGAGACATTTTAGAGACTTACTTGGGTGTTTTACACCCAAGTGTTTCACACCCAAGTGGGGAACTATTACGTGGGGAAGTTCCGTATTATAGTAAATAATGGTAACTTCAATGGACAGCTGAGTAGAGATTTTGAGGATTTAATTTGGACTTACGTGCCTGCAGTCCCCTAAGTACTGTGATTCTGTGAAGTAATTTCTTTTGTATCTCAGTTCATGACCATACAATAAGGCTATTTTAAATTCTGTGGATTTTTGATGCAACCAAGACTGCAATTGTCCTATACATTTTGAGGCTTCATATTGACAGCATTCCATGCAGTCCTGCAGAGCTTTACCAATGTTTCTGAACCAGTTTTCAGAACAGGCACTCCGTATCTGGTATTTTGATAATGAATAATAGAAATATACAGATCCATATTCACTTTGAAGAATTCTAAAAGTAGCAAAATTTGCTTTATGTAACAGACCGAAAGTGAAATTCAGGTTCTTTTCCATATGCTCTCTAAGAGCAGTAACGCGTAGCAGTTTTACTCATTGGCTCATATATAAAGACACACTGTCTCAATTTTTCATGCTTTTTATGAGATGGTCTTAAAGTAGAACTCTGATTTTGGTATACTCAGAAGAAAAAAAAAAGAAAAAAATCCTATTTTTGAATAATACCAACAGAATTCTAAGAACCAAGCAGAAAATCCAGCACTTAGTCTTAAAATAAAGCTATAGCTTAAAGGAAGGTAAACAAAACAACTTTGCACATAAATTTTATTTAGTATTCCCATTCATGTAATATTTGCCCAGTGAGAATGTTAACGAGGTGAACTGTAGTCCAATATGAGGGGAAGAATGTGTTTTTTGTCTTCCAGGAGAAACACTCAAAGGTCAGCAACTGTAATTCAAGGTCAATTTTTTTCCTGACTGTTCTCTTCACACAGTAGCTGGTTTAAAACACTGCTCTGTTTGAGAGCTTTTAGATTGGATATATCTTCACTTACAACGGGGACATCTTCACTTTGATCCTCAGTTACCACATCTTCACTGTCCGAGAGTGTACATAGCAGCGTATCATTTTCATAGGTAGGAAAATAATACCTGGAAGGAACAAGTTTTAACAGAATAAAATATTACTAGATAGTAACGTATTTTGTTTTAAAAAGGCTGTGCTTATTTTATGAGATTAGATTCATAAAACAGAAAAATGAGAAAGTTCAGTTTTCTGCAATGAGTAATCAGCATGCTCAAAAAATCTATTGACACGTACACCTTGGAAGAGTCACACAGAAGAGGTAGCAACAGCAACAGACAAGCCTTCCCCCATTTTTTCCCCTGCCCATTCTCACAACTGAGGCCACAGATCCAGATCTGTCCCATAACAAATGCTCAACAGATTTTTTTAAGTGAGAACACTCCCTGTGCTCTACCATCTATGCCATCATCCCCTAGACCTACAGAACCTCCTTGCAATCTGAATCAATGCTATGTTACACTCTCTCCATTTGTTCTGTGAAAAAACATGGATAAAAAGCTATCTTGTTCTGATGCCTAAATTTAGGTAGTTATTATACATATATCTACATTAGATGTGCAAAATAAGGGGTTTGATTTGTTTCCAGAACCGTATGTTCACTACCTTTACTAGCGATGAAATGTGTGCCAGATGCCCATCCTAGGCAGGAATCGCATCTCTGTAGAGAGCTAATGGCTCAAAGACCTTGTGCCTAGAAGGTCAAGCGTTTGAGATGCTGCCTTAGTGCACAGAGTCAACCTTTGTTCCACCAGGAGAAAGTGCTCAGAGCTCAACATTTGTGCTTTTCACTGTGCACTGCATGACTGCAAACACACGCCAAAGACAACTTTGCCATAAGACCTCTAGCCCACTAACTTGACAGTGCAGACACAGCTTATGGTGACACTGCATCCAGGATGCAACTAGAAGAGCAGTATCCCATGTTCATTTTAGCTTCAGATAGTACAGGGATTTCTAATTCTGAGTAGTTTTGAGACCACTTATTATTTTATCTGTTAGTAGAGCTGGGGAGCTCTGGGCACTGCAGCACTGGCAAAAAACAACTTTCAACTTTTTGCTTTACAGACATTAACAGACAGCAGTATAAATGCTGGAAGAAGTATGTTCGTCCTTACTGTGGTTGGTCCCATGTAGACCTGGCTGGCAGGAATGTGATGTGTTTTGTTTCTTCCATATGACTTATCAAGTCTCCTTTAGACTGGAATTTTTCCTGGCAATTGTAACAACGACAATGATGGATTTCCCTCCTTATGAAGTTCACCAGCTTTACTTGCTGATAAAAGTTCAGACCTAGGAGAGACAGTAGCAAACAAGCACTTGAGGAATATAAAACTTAAGCCAGGAAAGCATTTGTAAATTAAGCATAAAGGTTCATAAAGGTTACTGAAGGCAGGACTGGCTGAATGCTGTAACTCAGCAAACTGACTGAGCAAATGTTTCTTCCCAGCTGCAGGGGAACTGGTCCTTCTTTTACAGTAAAAATTACAAACATTTTGCTTCCCCTCAGTCTAGAGAAGAAAGGAAACATTGGGCAAACGCAGCTTAGACCACAGCCTTCTAAATTGCACGCAAGTCTTAACAGGCATAATAATAATAATCCTAATAATAATAGTAATACTTATTCCAGGGCTCCACCAGCCGGATGTGGGACTCATAGAGCAGCTATTTGCAGAGGCCACTCTGTGAAAGAATCTAATGGTTCTAAAGAAAATAGCACACATCCTCGGCACTAGCAACTCTGCTGAGGAAAGAAGCAGGGAAAGTGCAGTTAACAAAAGCTTCTTTTTTTTTCAAATCTGACTTCATTTTTGTAATGAATTAAAATCTTGAGGAGCATGCAGAAAGCAAGGAGCTGATACAGGTATGAGAGTCCCAGAAAAATAAAGTGTTCTTGGCTGTCTTTTATAAGCTGGCAGAAAGAGTTTCCGGAATGGAGAAGGTAGATGTCCAAACAAAAATCAAATTGATACAGTTGTTTTCCAGTATTCTTATAATGTGGTTTTCGCCACACTAGCAGCAAATGCTGACAATTACAGCATCTCTTACTCACCATGTTCTGACTTTATTTTAAGGAAGTCAAATCCATGTGATTTCTAGAGAAAAAAAAGAAAAGGAAAGGAAAAATTCTCACTCCCAATACTTGTATTAGTTCACACTGAAGACAGCTCAGTTTTTCAGACTCACAGACATACAGACATGCAAACACTAATGTATGGAATAACGCCCAAAAGTTATTTCATCAGAAACTTTCATATTCAGTTAAACTGCAACTCTGCTATTAAATAGTTTATTAAAACTGAAACACAGATGCTAACCATCGAATGTGTTAAATCATCAAGCAACTTTATTATTAAAAATGCTACTTTTTTAATGCTATGTACCAGTCTGTACTCTCAAAAGTAATAGCTATTCATACTACCAATGTAAAACTTGATTCTACTGAATATTGTAGAGGGCAGATGCTAGAGATGCAGCGCCTTCATTGTGCACTAAAAGAAGGCATTCCAGTTCAGCAGCTGGTTTGATCTTAAGAAAGATGCCACAATCCTACTTTTGACTTTCAAAGCACTGAAAGAACTGATAATTCAAACAACTGTATCTGGCTTACATAGCAAGGTTTTGGTAGTGGGGAGGGAGCTGCAGCGGTGATGGCTGCTGTGAGAGGAGACAAGGCCCTGCCCCATGTCAGATCACAGCCAGCTCCAGACAGATCCAAAAGGGACCCGCTGCTGGCCAGAGCCAACGCTGGTTGGGCCTCTGGGAGAGCAGATTTAAGAAAGGGGGACAAAACTGATGTTACACATCAGCTGGGAGAGAGGGGTGAGAAAATGTGAAAGAAGCAGCCCTGCAGCACGAGGGCAGAAGGTGCTCCGGGCATGCAGCAGCAGTTCCCCCGCAGCCTGTGGAGAGGCCCCTGGTGGAGCAGGCTGTCCCCCTGCAGCCCATGGGTCCCACATGGAGCAGATCTCCACGCTGCAGCCCGTGGAGGAGCCCCCAGTAGAGCAGGTGGATGTGGCCCGGAGGAGGCTGCGGCACATGGAGAGCCCCCGTAGGAGCAGGGGCAGAGAGGGACCGTGAAGGAGCAGTGGAAACGAAGCGTCAGGGACTGACCGCAGCCCCCAGTCCCCGTTCTCCTGTTCTGCTCAGGGGGAGGAGGTGGAAGATGGCAGATTGGAAGGGGGAGGTGCTTTTAGATTGCTTAGTTCTCACTGCCCTACTCTGTTATTAGTTGGCATTAAGTTACATTCATCTCCCTATGCTGACTCTGTTTTGCCTGTGATGATTATTGTTGAGCAATCTGCCTGTCCTTATCTTAACTCATTTTTTTTTTCATCATATTTTCTCCCCTTCTTTTTTTTTTTTTTTTTTTTTTACTTTGAGGACAGGAGTGAAAGAGCAGTGTGGTGGAGCTAAGCTGCCCATCAGCGTAAAACCACCACCACCAGTCCTACCTGCATGTGAAGATAGAGTTTTCCGGTGGTGTCTGCTTGTTGTTCACAGAACAGGCAAACTGCACACACAGGATGCTCTTCCCAGTCAGACCAGTCTCTTATGAGTAAGAGTCAAAAATATTCATTTAGTTGTGGAAAAGAGTAGAGATATTTTGCGAAAGAGCACTTCAGCTTCTGCTCTTACAGCATCGGAAATAAATTCAGAGAAACTGAATACTTTAAAGGGGTGGAAAAGAATGTGGATTTAAAGCTGAATATATGGTTAGAAACTGCTTTACTGTCTAAAAAAATTAGAAATTCAAGAATAACTGAGCAGTTATTGCTGAGTAATTCCTGTGCAGGTAGGCAGTAAATTGTACCTGAATTTGCATGCACTGCTAACAGGATCTTAACTTCAGTTTCTATCCAGTTTGATAAGTTATAAAAAAATTGCTTTCAGTATTTATTTTTGTAAGATCTTTCAAGTTTTTCTAATCTTGCAATATACCAGCCACAGACATAAACATCACACACAGTTCACTTGAAGTGTAACTTATAAAATAGTATTCTAGAAACAGACACTCATTTAGATGCACACATAGAGAATAAATACCAACATTTATTCATTTAGATCCACAACACTGCTTTGAAATAGTGGTATTATTGCACCCAGTTTTTAAACAAGTAAAGTTAAACTTAAGTCACAGGCAGATACAGATGGGTAGTGGAGGTTCAGTAGTGACCTGAAGGCCTGGAGCCAAGAATAACAGACAGAGGCACATGTTGCCCTCAAACAGCACCACTGAAGGTTCCTTCAAAACTCTTCCTTAATCTCTAGCTGTTACCTTTTTATCAGACTTTTTCATAGACCTTCTTCTGACATTTTGGATGCTTACTCTAGATTTGAAATGTGAGCAAATGCAGTTCAACCATTTTTAAATACGGAAGTAAAAAAAAAAAAAAGTTTTGCCCACATCATTTATAAATCATAAAGACTGTTGTTTGAACTATATGAAAACAAACAAACAAACAAAAAAAAAACACACCACAAAACAAATGTAGGCTTGTGGTTGAAATATGAAATTTATAGTTCTCATTGTGGAGAAATGTCTTTGATGAGAACTATTTGAAGTTGATTTGACTGGCTTAAATGAATTTTAACTGTACGAACTATGCACAGCATTTTCCCTGTAACTACTTTCAACAGTAATGTTCTTTCAAGTCTTTATTATGTGTACATACTTAACTCTTACTTACTCTTCCAGGTTATCTATTAATTCCCGATCATCCTCGGACTGCACTTCCTCCCAGGACTTTCCAAATTCCTGGTGAAAAAGAAAAAAGAAAAACATTTTATGATTCACATCACATTTTACGTATCAAATGAATGAATATTTGGGAAGTCATAATCAACAGTTTATTTTGGATCACTCTGGTATTTCTGAGTTAAAGGCAGTCATACAGCACTGCCTTAGTAATAACTTTTAAAAATAACAATACTTTTATCTTTTAATGGGCTCCCCACAATAGATCTGTGAAGAAAATGATTGGCACAGAGCTCCCAGGAAGAGCATTCAAGTTCTGTGTAACACCAGTGTTGCAACCCTACCAAGAATTGGCCAAGGTGGGGATGTTTGATCACCGGTTTGTGTTTGCCAGCACACTTGCTCAATCCAATCTGCCCATCTTCTTCTTCATGCAACATGAAGAAGAAGCTGATGAAACAATACAGCTATTGCTTCTGAGACTTTAGTTGGCATAGCTACACTAGCCAGTACTTGTATCTCACACAAGGTTATGCTGGTAAAAAGGTGTAGCACAAACCTAGCCACAGAATACTACAGAGAAGCAGCATGAGCTGAGGCACAGATTAGAATATAGTTTCTCTTCCACCCTCTTCCCAGAGCTGAATGTAAGCACACCTATTCATGATGTTCTGTTCTTCCTTTTACCTTCTGTATTGTTTATTTATACCTTAAAGACCTTCAGCACAAAGCCTTTCACAATACTTTTGTGCAGTGTTCAGCACAATGGCAGGCACTCTCGGCATGACTGTGATATAAATAACAGACAATAAAAAGCTGAAGCACTCTACTAAAATTCCAGCAGTGATCTTTAGCTACTGTTTTTCTTTCCTTTGACAGGTTCTTCCTGTCTTTAAAAATAAACCAGGGCCAACTAACCAGTAATTGAAATAGTAGTTTTGAACTCATGCTTTTGATAGCTGCGAAGCATTCACAAAGATCATAGTTGATGATCTTGTCCCCAGTAAAAAAATACAATGAACAAAAAGGTCATTCTTTCATTTATTTCATTCAAGTACTTCCTCTAATAAATATATTTAATAACATCCTTAGTAACAAGTGTTATTGTCTTTACGGCTGTTTGGAAAAAGAATTTAAAGATACACATCATTTAACAATTTAATGAGAACTTTCAAAGCTGTTACTGTCTATCAGGTAAATGATACACAAATATCTCTAGACAGCTCTAAACGTAATGCCATTAAAGATTATGGAATGAAAATTCAGTAATTAATTCAGGAATGCGACATGGTAGTGTGCAAACTCTCCGAGTTACAAGGGAGACTCATTAATGTCACCATTACTGTGAGATAACACGAAGCCATTAACATGTCTCACCACATGTTCTCACAGCTGCACACAACTTTCCTCTAGCTCTACTGTTAAAACCTTAATGAGAGGATACGAGCTCACAACCACTGCAAAATGAAGATGGATGCTAACAGGTTTTTCCCTTAGCAGCGTGGAGTGTATGTTCACAAAAGTGCTTGTTCAAAACAGCAGCCAGTATTGAGCTTCGACTTTTAATTGAAGGGGAAAGGGGATAGATAACAGCTATGCACAAGCTTTGTTATTGTTGCTGTTTCTTTATGGTATTTCTGCAAAGAAGGCAATGAAGTATCTTGCAAGAAGTTTTCTGCCCTCATCTATATGTATTCCGAGGAGAGAAAAAGAAACACAAAAGCTAAATCGGCTCTTGTACCACTGGAAAAATCCAAGGTAACTGGATAACTGGGGACATGATCATGAAAGTGTCAAAAGACTGAAGCTGAGCAATTGGGTGGGATAGAGTTCTTCGAAAGTTTTTTGAAACTCTTTCAATTTTGTCAAAAACAGGAAAAAAAGCAAAAAACTTTACAGCTTGATAAGCATCTAGGACCAAGGGTGGCTTTGTTATATATTCAAGTTCCTTTGCTCTTTCATCTGGGCTGCAAGAACTCCCAGCAAACATCTCCAGAGATTCCTAAGAAATCCCTAACAAAACCAGAGAAAAAAATAGACTTGACATTGTTAATAGTTCACACAGTAGAAAATACACGATTAAAGGAACTGCAGGACTTGATATAAACCCAAGAAAAAACAACTATTTTTAAAATACACAGAGATGAATTGCCTCACCAACAACTTATCTCCTCAACTTGAGCATTGCTTTAAAGGCTTTGTGGGTAAAAGGCCTGCATGCTTTGCTGGGGCAACATACCCCAACACGAGAAGAGGTGGTGAGATGGGAGAAACTAGACACAGGCAGCTGCTATCTCAAGTGTTTTTCCCAAAAGAGCAATTACTGAACTACATGCAAATAGTATTCCTGGCCTGTGGAGCTCAGAAACTCCAAACAGCTGCTGATTTCCCTGCAAATTTCCCCTTGCCCTTCTTCTCACCTGCCTTACTGTGATCATCTGATTTGTTTTATATTGCTGCAGACCTTAGCAATGCTTTATTATGTAGAAGACATGCTCTTACCCCAACATGAATTAACAGACAATGGATTAATTTTAAAATGAGGTGTTTCCCCACTTGGAGCCTGCATCTCTCCTTGAAGAGAAATGAACATACCAATTTTATTAAGTCTTGAACTGCTACCAACTGAAGGAGTGTTTCCCTTTACTATTTTAAAAAGTATGCACTACTTAAGTCAGAGCAGGCTAAATATAAAAAGTAACTCCTATAAATACCCTTCCCTCCCCAGCAACAGCTAATAATGATGATTTAGAGCTTGGCAATAAGAAGAAAACAGCTTTTCATCTTTCAGGACAAGTAAAATTTTCTAATAAGTGATAGGTAGCATTTTTAGTTGTCTATCTTTGTCATAAGCACATTCATTACGGTGATGTTACATTACTACAGATACGTGACATCAGTCAACTTGAAAATGAACATCATCACTTCCTACAATGGATACTCCATACTTAAAGTGCAGCTGGTAACCATTTTGTGAACAAAGGCAGGCCCTCTCATGCTGGGTCTACCTCAGTTCCCTGGACTGGGAACAAGAGAGTTTTATGACTGCTTTCTGTTCTTTTATGACCTCCAGTAGGTTTCACAGACTACAAAGTTCTTCCCTCTCCATCTTTACTTGACTCTTGGTGCAAGATGACTCATGGGGACACAGGCTTACAAAGGCACAGAAACAAGAAAATTAGGTTGCAAGGTTCTTTTTTTTTTTTTTGAGAAAAGTAAGGTAACCTACATATATATCTTGGATGCACTGCTGCTCAGTTCTTAGTCCTCTATCTGTTGGTCTTTCTCAATTTGTACTTGAACAGTTTTGGAATAGGATTGGTTATCATCTTCCATACTTATACAGTACTGACAGAAAACCTCCAAATCCACAGTGGAAGTGACCCCACTGCCTTTCGAGTCATTTGCATAACTGCAAAACTCCCATTCAAATTCTGTGTAACTACCTAGTAATAAAGTTTTGAGAGTTGCTTATGAAAGAAATCTGTTATACATGCACGTGACAAAAAGAGCTTCCATTCCTACTAAAGATCATGCGTAATGCTGTATCTTAACATTGACCTGCGAGCAACAGAACACGTGAATAATATGGGGGTAGACTAATCAAAGCAGCTTGTGGGTTGTGACACAAGTTGTGGAAAGTCCTAGAACACCAAAACATTTATAAAACAATTTGCACTATTATTCATTGTGAAGCCAAACTGAAAACTTAGGAGAGGGAATTATCAACACACAAACAGAAAATGTAACTTAGGTTACGAAAGCAGATTCTTACAACTGCAGTAAAAATACAAGTGAAGCCAAAAGCAGAATGGAGGGAAAGGAAGAAGGAAGGAAGGCCTACTGCTCTAAATGAAGTCGATGGGAACTTTGCCATCAACTTAAAAACACAAGTAAGAACTGGCCAGAAGATCATAAGGCAATTCAGCAGGCATTCGCTGGACATCTGAACAAAAAGCCTTTTAGACCTCTCAGTAAAAAAGCCACAAAATAAAGGAAACTGCCAGCTCCAGCTTAATAAGTCTATTTTACACAGAGCTTGGTGAAGATAACATGTAACAGGAAAAAAAGGACACGAACATAAATACAACTTGGCTTTAAAGAAAGTGTCTGTAAGATTGCTGTACTAAAGAACTATCCATTTAAACAGCTGCTTAAACAGCAGATCCAGCTGCTGATAGAAAAGTGTTATGATGCACATCCTAAAAGTAAAGAGGGTAATACTGTGATGATACTGATGTTTATCATTAGTAACCTACTTAGTCTGAAAGTCTCTTTTTGATAAAAACAAACTTGAACAAACTTTGAATATGGAAATATCTTTTTTACATTCTCAAATTCAAACTTTTCTGTGAAAACATGAAAAATAGATAAATTCTAAGTCTACATCTTTAGGTCAAGATCAATTGACTAGTATATATCAAAACAGTGTATCTGTCAATTCAAATAAAACATTCAACTCATGTCTGTAGCTGTGAAATTGTATAATTCCCCTGGAAATTTAGAGCAATAGAAAGAACACATCTTTAAGACTCCTTGAAAAGTCAGTAAAGCTTGACACTACCGAAGAAAATCCTCTAGTAAACTGTGAAGGGCTGAGGGAGAGGAAGTAAAAACCACTACTTCAAGTCATTACAGCAAGTGTACCTCACATAACATCTAGAATTCACTGAATATAAATTCAGTTTGAAAAAAGTCTCACGACATTAACATAATTGACTGTAGACTACATATGTGCAGCAGAGAATAATGTTATTTCTCCTTATATATAAATGCTATTCTATAGAACCCCCAGTGAACAAATTAAAGTTCTTCCCTGTAACCTCTTTTCCTCCTTTGAATATGTAAAGAGTTTACCAAAAGCTATTTTGAGAGCATATACATACTTTCTGCTACACAGGAACTACTCTAAGATTTTCATGTTAATGAAAAGTTTAATCCCACATAACATGAGTGTGTAAATATACATTGTATAGTGAACTGTAAGTGCTTAAGTTTTTCATCTGTTTATTAAAAAAAAAATGCTTTACTTAAAAGAAGAAATGTCTTAAGGGCTGATATGGCTACACTTGAAGGATCAGAAACAGTGAATAGAAACAGTCCGCTTTGTATAACACAGTGAAAGACAAATGAGAATGTGTGAAAAGAAAACATTACTATAGCAGAGCACAGAGACAGACAAAAAATTGTGATCTTACAAAGTACGTCCAAGAAGAAGCACTAGAAACACACTGTCACTAGCCTTGTACATACAGTTCCCTGCTGGTCTTACGCATTTTGGTGGTTTGATATTTTTTATTTGAATTACATTTACCATCCCCTGTCTGTAATACTAAGGACATAAAAAATACATCTCTAAGTGATGCTAACAAGTGACCTGAATTGGTTCAGGCTGGCATAAGAAGTTGCTCTGCAAAGTCTTGCCCAGAATACCAGTGATAACTATGGAGTTCCAGGGCACTGACATGAGCAGTGTCTTGTGATTGCCCATGCCGCTTAATAGTTTGCATGCTCCATGGCCATGCCATCAGCACTACTTAGACAATGCTTTTTAAAATGTCTTTGAGCAGTCATCTGGCTCATTTTCCTCACCAAAGCTGGGACAAATGCAAAGCTGAACATCAAATGGAAATTCAAGATGGAAGGGAATTTAAAGAGAATGCCAAGTTCTGAATAAAAATATAAGATTACCTACAAGACTAATAGAGAAGAAAAAAAACCCAACAAACCATTAAAATCACTTACAAGAATTACAACACTAAATTCAAATCTGCTAACTTGCACAGAAGAAGTGAATGCTAACTTCTGTTGGGAAGATGAGAATATCCAACATACAAAACTTCACAACTTTTTTCTTACAATGCAGCAAGTATAGATCAGTTTTAAAGCAGTGGTATTTAAGTACCTACAAAAGAAAATAAAGGTCTCAGATCACTGATCTTTGGAAGGAAGGCATACAGGATCACAGAGGGAATTCACTCCACCCAGGGTAGAAGGAACTTTGCAGAACCTTAAACGTCCAGCTTTTTGTTCTGAAGATTGGGGTAAAACCAGGGAAAGAGATTAAATGCAAAGAGTTGGTAAAACATCCAAAAGTGCCTGAAAAAATTGTTTATAACCTGGATACTAACAAATGGAACAGGCACAGAGACTAGTTCAGGTGAAATACAGTTATTTCTGGGAGAGAGTGTAGGAGCTTTTAAAGCAGCTCTTACACTCAAGAGTTGAAGACAGCAAGTGAAAATTTGTTACACACACATGATAGACACTCTCAAAGATCTGAGATAAAAAATATTAATACCTAACAACATACACCTACCTGGAGGCTAAAAGCAAACACTTACTTTTTCTTTCATCTATATATCTTTCATTTTCCTCCTCTTTGCATTTAATTTATACTTTGAAGAGCACTTCCAGCCTAAGGTTTGTAGAAAACAAGCTCAAAGCCAATAGCATTCAAGTTAGATCTCCATTTATTTCATTACTCTATCTCATTTTCCCTTCTGGTTATTAAAGCAGAGACTGAGCACTAATGACATGATGATTAGCATCTCTTCAAGCTGCATTCTTGCATCTCTCAAAATCAAATCTCAACAAATGTTTACTATTCCTTAGTTCAATAATTATCTGGAATATCATACCATAAATGAGCATATTTCTTAAGAGTCCTTCACTTGATTTTTGACCTTTGCACTAATTGCTGGTTTGGAATTACTCACTTTTAACAAGATATTGTCTGCATCACTCTAGTTGATTTACAATTTATTCATAGAACCTCTTACCAAGTAATTAATGATATAAAATCTGTCATATTCTTTGTTTTTGGCATTGATTCTGCGATGCTGCTTCTTTCTCATATGATCTTTAAGTGTGTTTTTGTCTCTGAAGGTTTTTTCACAGTACAAACACTGCAAACTAAGATAAAAAGGTAAACAGGTCAATATGTTAAAACAAAAATAGTGCAAGATAATATACTTAAATAAGCTGGAGATATATAAAGTAAGATTAATTCTAAGTACATGAGAGCAAACCAAATGAAAAGGAAAATCAATTTATTTGAAAAAAACAAAACCTTAGATCACAGTACAGTCAATCAAACACTTAGATAACCAGACTCCTAGCAAAAACTACATACAATGAAAATGCAGATAATAAAATTTACTTTTTGCCCCAGAAGTAAAATGGGAGAAAAGTTTGCTTTACCAAAATTGTCCTATTAGGACATTGGAGGGACACTGACTGGTAAGCAACTGAATTCTTAACTCAGCATGCATTTATACAGGAATCTAATCAATGAATAACTGTTCTGTTGTCATTTAGAAAGAGAAAAAAAAAAAAAAAAAACATATCCTGAACGTGCTACATATCTTTTAACGCTGAGAGGTTGAAAGCAATGTGTTAAGATTCTAAGTTTGACTAGGATCCAATCTCTTAATCTTATAAATACAGCAGTCAGAGAAAGACTAATTTGAGCTCTCCTTGCTGAAGCAGTGGGCTGCACAGCAGTGATCTCCCCTTGGGCTGGGACATCTCTCAGAGTTACTCCTGAAGGCAGAGGAATCCTTACTAACTACTCTTGTTGGTGAGTGGAACTTGAATTTTTAAAGGTACCTGATTTATGTTAAGATTTAGCAACTTAAATATGCAGTAGACTAATCAATGTGACTCCTGTCATTATAACAAATTAATTATATCAATCTACTACTTACTGTAATAAATTAAATTGCTGCAATGTCATTAAGCCATGTAAGTGTTGGATATCTCCTGTGACACTAGTTAATGTGTTACAACACTGTTCTTATAAGAGATGGCTTACCAGGATGAACACAGTTTCTTTTGGCCATCTCTGCAGAGAGGTAGGGAAAATCCTTAGAAAAATCAAAATCAATTCTGTTCAATTAAAAGCTCTTTAACTGTGGAATTGTACCTTTGTATTGGTGCTACTGGCTAGCAGGAAGAACGGTTTGACTGAAGGGTGAGTCAACAACACTTCAAGACTCAAAAGACATGGACATTAAAAAATACGGTGGCTATGAACAAAAGTGATCACCCAATTGTTTTATTTTTTCTTTACTAACAAATGAAAGCATGCTTGATCATACAATCAAGAGGAGTTTTAACAGTGTTTGGGTCAGACCTTTCTGTAATTTTTCTGTGGATTTAGATAAACATGTTGAAGAAGAAAGTTATTTTCACACACGAGTGTTTGCCCATGCAAAAAAATACTGTGTCTAGCAGGTCTGTTCCTGCACCCAGAAAGCCCTCATACTGCTTCAGCAAAGGTGCAGCTAGATTCCACTCAGCTCTTCTGTGTGGAGCATCAATTCAGGATTCTCAGTATCCTTCTGCCTTACAAGAATTGTAAAGTTTAGGCTTACTTTTAAAAAGAAGTGTTGAGTTCTGCTTGTGCTTGCAGCCTAAAAATCTGAAAACTGCCTAGCTTGTGGATTGTAGGTCCAGTGGCAGAATACATGCTTAAAAATCTGCTTTCCTCTACCTGCTTACAATAAAGTATATGCTCTGATTGCATGAGGCATTCCCAGGAAAGACATGTAATGCATTTCCTCAGCATACACAATGTAGTCATATCTGTCTAAAATTAGACTTTTCTGCTCTCAAAAATATTTTCAGGCACTATCTAGCACAGCTATTAAGTCTGCTCTCAGCAGGAGGAGAGGAGTGGCCTTTCATTGCTTTGGAAGCAACTTCAGTGTGTGCATTAACTACAGGCTTAATTGGCTTTGAAAAACCTCCATCTAAATGACACCCTGAGGTCCTCCTGATAATCAGCGCAGCTGCAATTTATCAGTTGCAACACTAATTATAACACAGAAGGCATTCTTAAAATATCTTCATTTCTGGAGGAAATTTACCTGTATCTATCATGACTGCGTGTTCTTCGATAGGTCAGAGATTGTAAAATAGAGACCACCATTGCCTTTTCAGTCCTTTGAATCTCTTTCTTTTTTGCAGATATGCAAGCCAATGGATTCTAAATTTGTCTGGAAGGATACTTAATTTAATTTCTATACCCCAGTTTTCACAAATTCCTGCATTTTGAGGCTTTTAATTACAAAGCTTAAGATTTACAGATATTTCTCCTAGAGTCTTTGGTTACAGATTGTATTAAAATCTACTAAGCTTCTTAAAAGCTACAGTTTCACTCTTAAGATTTACTCTCTACGGTACAGTTTTCACTCTTTCTGCTAGAATCCTAGAATGGCCTGGGTTGGAAGCGACCTGAAAGATCTTCTAGTTCCAACCCCCCACCATGGGCAGGGATGCCACCCACCAGACCAGGTTGCTCAGGGCCTCACCTAACCTGGCCTTGAACACCTCCAGGGATGGGGCATCCACAGCTTCTCTGGGCAACCTGTTCCAGTGCCTCACCACCCTCTGAGTGAAAAATTTCCTTCTAACCTCTAGTCTAAATCTTCCCTCTTTTAGTTTAAAACCATTCCCCCTTGTCCTAGCATTATCTAGAGCCCAAATGATATTTGTTACATACTTGTCCCATTTGTGAAATTCATAAAGGGCACTTACACACTTGCAAAAGAAACTCAAAGTGAAGAATTCTTTATTCTTTGCTACCTAAGTTCTTCTCCCAAATTGCCTTTTCAACTTTTTCAGCCATCTCAGATTTACATGCTTCTCAGGCAGCATATACATTAGCATTCCCATTCTGCTATGGGACGTAAGGGTGGGCCCCAAAATCTCACATATTAATGATATATAGAGAGACAAAAGATGATTGGCACAAGAACTCTGTATTATGTGACTAAAGAGATGTCTAGCAAAAAGATGGTTACAACAAGAAATAAGTCATTGACTCCAGCAGTTATGAGAAAAAAGGGGCATGCTACTATTGACGTCAATGAAAACTGTGCAACTAAACTAAAGCACCACATGTGACTATTATTCCAGGAAACACATACTACAAAGTGTTATGAATTAGTTTTCAATAAATTAGAAGAAAAACCTTCTAAGATCACCCACACAAAAGTTACATTCTCTCTTGGTTTCTTCTTAACTAACCGTGAGTGCTGAAGTATTTTAACCCAATTTCTTTCCAAGGTTAAAAGAATATGACTCAAGTCCATTTAAAAACAACAAAACAAGAAACCTACTTACTTGTCAAGCTTCTCCTGTAATACAGCCAAGAACTCAGAGCAATTCACAATGTTATCTGGCAGCCCAATGTTAAAAGCATGCTCTCTTGCCATATGATTGAGAAGGACAGATCTACAAAAGACATTCAAAAAGAACATTATGTATTCCTGAATACATATGAGAATTATGCAGCTTTTGACTCAAAATATGCCAACTGCTCTAAAAATGCATAAAAGTCAACATTAAATAAACAATAATAGTGTTCCTGCCACTGCTAGGAAAAAAAAAAAAAAAAAGAACGCAACTTATTGTATTGGGAATTTTCCAGTTTCAGTTCTACTGTATGTTCAGTGACAATTCATCTGATTGATCTGCATGCATACAATATAATATTTTTAATGAAAATTACAATTTAGTTTTATTTTGATCCTCTCTTAGCAAATCTCATTTATTAACTTGAATAAGCAAATAATATGTTTCAAACAACAGTCTTGAGAAACATTCTAAGAAGCCATTTTTTAGTTTTCTCAGTGCTGGTTAACAAAACAAATTCTTTTATATCAGTATTGCTTCTTGCAGTACTAGCACAACAATG
This sequence comes from Anas platyrhynchos, assembly GCF_047663525.1. Classification (NCBI taxonomy): domain Eukaryota; kingdom Metazoa; phylum Chordata; class Aves; order Anseriformes; family Anatidae; genus Anas; species Anas platyrhynchos. The sequence continues at coordinate 28,654,233 of NC_092587.1, forward strand.
AGCACTGAACTGCGTTCAGGAACAAACATGATATTCAAACAAGTTATTTTTCTAATGGAGATGTAATGGTTAATTACTTAAGTGTCTAACATCTCTATATTCCTCAGCTTCTGCTTTTTGGGGACTAAAGAGATCTTCAAGTGAAAACATTGCTGAGCCTTCCTCTCACCACAGTCCAAGTGCAATTTTCAAATTCTGTCTGTCAGACCCGAGTATGCAGTAGATAAAGTTCTTGGGGGCTGAATGATGTGAAGTGCGGTAAACCGTGCAGTAAGGTGAAAATGACACTCAGCCAAAATTGCGAAGACCAGCAGGGACATGACCACAGGTTCGTCTACCTTTCCAGAGTACCAGAGCTACCTATGCAATCAGGCACATTCAGGGATAATACTCAATCTCTCCAGCTGAAACTGTTTTATTGTGTATAAATAAATTTTCAGTGGAGCAGACACTTGAATGCTGCTCCTGCTTGCACTTGACTGATGCTGCAAAGCACTCCATTCTCACTCTAATTTTCCTCCCTTTTTCATTCTATCTTTAAATCTTGCCAAACCAGTGTGAATTTAAATGGGAAAATGTGTAACTGGATAGATACAGTTTTTAACAGCCATACTGGCTTAAACAGCTCTCCTTGACACCAAAACAGCTGACATAAAACTCTTTAAAATGGTTTCGTTCTCAAATCCAGCTCACCACATAATTCTACAAAGTTGCACTGGAATAATTATAGGACTGAGAAGTGGGAGAAGCCTATCTGAAATGTCATTGCAGTTGAAAGAAATACCTAAGCTACATCCCAAAAAGATTTCTAGCTTCTGAGTCCTAGTATTAGATATTAATTGGCTCAATGATATTAAAACCGTAAACAAAGAAGCTGAACAGATGTGAAAAAAATAAAACTAACCTATTTCCTGTGAATTCTTGATCACAGAACATGCACATACTATGAAAACTTGTGTCATCTCTCTCTCTCTGTTGCTGTTCTAGAATTTCCCTCTATGAAAAGAAACAGATAAAATTATTCAGATTAAAAATAACAATCATTTCATCACATAAGCATTTCACCTCTTTATCCTTACTGCTAACAATGACCAAATGCGCTGACAGAAACCAGAAGTTAGTATTGGAGGAGGAGGGAGTAGCTCACAAAAATTACGGCATTTTTTTCAAAGGCAGCGTGTGCTCCAGTCAACTTCCAGCAAAACTCCCCTCCTATTACACAAGTTCATAGAATCATAGAATGATTTGGGTTGGAATAGACGTTAAAGATCATCTAGTTCCAACCCCCCTGCCATGGGCAGGGACACTTCCCACTAGATCAGGTTGCTCAGGGCTCCACCTAACCTGGCCTTGAATAATTCCAGAGATGGGGCATTCACAAGTTCAATGGGAAAGATGCACGGAAAGAAATACAAACCGCAGAGAAATTTCACACAGCTATTTAAATGATTCTTTATATAACAGATCAGTTTATTGTCTCTACTTAGGTACAGATTTATCCCCGCTATCAGCGAGCAAGCTTATGGGTGACCACATAAACCACAGTGGAACGATAAAGTAAATTCTACTTGTCTCATCACAGGCAATCCAGAATACTTCTTTGTGATACAGAAGGATGACAAAAACCCTGGTGGTTTCTGCAAGGAGCTATGGCATGCAATAAATTCACAGGAAAGGAGAAGCTGATGATTGCCTGTACCACCAGTTTTATTTAATTTAGAGCAAATGAGAGCAATTTAGATGCTTTACAACTCTTGACCAGAATTTTCCTAACATCGATAAAATCATACAGCAGGTGATGTGCTCTGGTGCTGCAACAGCAGTGTGTGGTTATGCTGTGGAGTTACTCTATACTTCACATGGAAAGGCCTGGATCAGCTGGGACATGGGGGAGTCAGCATTTGGATTAAAATTTAGCACATCTTTAGCTCAGCAGTACACTGCCTTGTGCTTGTGTTTTAAGAACGGATAACTGCTAAAGCATTTATTTTCTGTGTTATGCAGAGATGTTACTGTCTGCTCTCTGACATGTGAGATCATGACTGAATTTTTTAGGGGATTTTCTCAATCTCTTTATCTCCTTAAAGCCGGCAACAGTGGGGCTTTGTGCTTCTGACCTACCTCTTCAGTACCTTTTTGTGTGGATTAAAGCCAGCCTACAGACTACAGTCTGTGTGTAAATTCACATTCAGCTATGCTTGGTAGGCGAGCTCCATAGGAGGGAAATGAAAAAAGGGAAGGGGAAGGAGAAGAGGAAGGCTTGAGGCATTGCCATTGCAGGCCCAAATGTGTCCTGCAGCATGGATGGGTTGGAAGTTGCCTGGCTATGCAAGTCGGTCTACCATACCACAAAGGGTATGGCTAATGTTAGGGCAAATAAATGTGGTATTGGTTTCTTTTCTGCAACAGCAAAATGCTGTATTGAGCAGAGGACTGTGGGAATAAAAGGACACCTGCTGAAAAACTAAGTAACGTGTCACGCCTGAGTTATACTGGGCCTCAGGCCCATGGCTGCTGTGGGGGAATGCCTTAGACAGTTTTAAGGCCTGTGTTAAGGCAGTTTAAGCCAAACAATTTGGGAATTTTAGCTACTTCACATCAGCTAGGATTCTGTCACCCTCAAAACACAAATTTTGTGTCTTTTTTGTTCATTTTTATACTGCAAAGTACACCTTTTTATTGTAGTCATGTTCCGCACTACCTACCCAAATTCCAGACCATATTCTCTGACATCCTGCTGCGTTATGCAAAATGTCAACTAACAAATATAAATTGGTATATTTTTCAGAGCTGACTCCTGGGAAAAGATAAATGGAGCATAATGTTTTCTGAGAGCCCTTCATCAGAGGTCAATTAAGTAAGAATATCCGTGCTCCACACAGGCAGAAAGCATCCCATAGCATGCCACTGAGAACTGGACTTTTACTGGTGCTCTTGGCTGTCACCTCTTTCTGCTCAGCAGCATGTCTCATGCTGTTTTGCCAACCTTGAATTTGAAGGTATCTGCACGAAGTTTATAGAATTTGTAAAATACACCAGACATAATCTACAAGGAAGACAAAAGATGCCATGTACAGATTAAATATTAAGATAGCAAGAGGTTAAGCGCCTCACCCTCCTGTTAGTGATAACCCAACATAGCTTCCTTATTGTACGCTACCGTGAGGAAAGAAGTGTTCTACAATGTTTGACACTTGGCTGCCTAACGCTTCCCACTTCCCACAAACTGCTTACTAGAGCCCTGGTGAGCTGCTATTCCCAGTTATGCCTGAGGGGGAATGAGAAGCACGCTGTATCCCTCAGACACTGCTCCTGATACTCTGCTCTCACCCTTCTGGCTTCCCCCTGCACCAGCACACTCAGCAGCTGAGAGGCCTTGTCTAACACAGCATCGTTGCTTTACAAATTTTCCCAGTAGAGTTTACAAAATATTTTCCAGTGTAGAGACTCCTTTTATCATTTGTTTGCATCGTTCATTGCTAAATGCTACTTCCCAAGTCAGAAAGCAAATCCAGTACTTGCACAGGTGAGGAATTAAAAGCACTGGTTCAAGTCCAGGACAGTAAAAGTGAGAGCACTGCTCTGCCCTGCTGACATTCCCAGACACCCTCCTACCTCCACTCTGTTGCTGGGACTTGATGGCACAATAGCAATAACAGTAACCTGCATAAAACTCTGGGGATTTTTCTGAGTGGAGATTTTCAGCTCCAGAATTTAAGCCAAGTTTAAACTCAAGTCGTGAGGCAGGAAACGAACAATTTAATACCTGCACCAGTTTCCAAACCGTTCCAACTGTAGGGACCATTAGTACTAATTTGTGGTTGATATTTAGAAAAAAAATAAACAAACACAAAAACACTTCAGACATGAGAATTTTCCAAAACTTTTTAGGATATTGTGTCATATCAAAGCACCAGAGAATGAGAGGGCAAAGTTACTCAAGGAAAAAGCAAACAGGACAGAGTAAACGTGTATCAGTTTTCTCTTCTCACAATGAATACAAGAGCTGAGTACAGACAGAAAAGGTAATCCAAAATATTACAACAGTAAGTGGCTCAAATACTAGAGTTTAATTCCAGGCAATTAGTGTACAACACTGATGCTGTTTAATGAATAACTCCTGACCCCCATCTCTTTCAATCTTTTGTCATAAGTTCTGTTAGCTATTTGTCTTTCAATCTTTCTACCGTATTGTTTGATACACTAAAAAAAAGCATTACTTTACTGAAGACTGTCAAACTAGTTATGAAACAGCCATTCATTCAATTTCCCTTTCTTCTGTCTGGAAAAACAATCTTCTACAGCTCTTAGCTATACATTTTTTAGAATATGGCTGATTTAAAAGAAAAAAAAAAATCCAACCAAATTATAAGATCATATCTGTGCTTGTGTTTTAACTAACTAAGCAAGCCAAAAAAAAATGGTAAAAATATGCAAGCATTTATACCAAGATAATCACCTTTAAATATACCACACTAAACTAGTAATACAAAATAAATTCAATTGCATGCCAATTTGTAACTTGGAGTCTAGAAAAATGCCACAGACATTCATGATGCTCAGTTTGAGGTTGTGAAGAGTTCAGACTTGCTCCCAGTAGGCAGCAATTTAAAATGTTCCTGAAAAAAATGTGCCTGTCTCTCTCTTTGGAAGCAGTATTCTGGAAGAAATTACCATTTTTTTTCCCCAAGAAACACTTAACCACTTTGCATCAGCAAGAATTCACACTGATAATGAGTAAAAGATGAAAAACGCATACTGAAGGTGTTTACTTAAGTAGACACTCTTCCCTAACCAATTACTTCATTTCTGGTCTGTAGTTCAAAATGCATTCATGACATACAAAATACCTTGAAAATGTAAGACAACCAACTCCACTGGATGTCAGAAGACATGCACTCAGGACTGTTGGTTTCATGGCACATTAGACTTTCCCAGTATTCTAACTCCTGCTACCCCTTCTTCCAAAATACACTCTAACCCAGGTATTAAATTGTCTTTATTGGTTTCTTCTTTCATCATACGCTTCTTTACTAACAAATAGTTTACTTAGCTATTTAAATATATGGCTCTGATCAATTCATTGAACCATCACATAGGACATCACATAGAAGCATTCACAACCAGTACTTGGCACAAGTTTTGCTGCTTTTGCTTCCAACCTCAAGAAAGAACTAGTAGTCAAAAGTTTCTTCACATTACATCAATTGGTCTGACAAAAAAAAACCAACATTACTTCTTTCTCTAAAATCCTGTCTCTTTTATAATCACGTCACTTCTGAGAAAGAAGAAATTAAGGCAGAAAGTACTTCTCTAGCTGTAAGATAGAGGCAGACTACACTAAGTAGTTTGGGACATGATCATGCAGTGAATTTGTGGCTGCAATGAGACCTGAATTTATTCCTCAGCCCAGGAACCTATTTGCGAAGTGGAGAACTGGATTCTGTAGTTCAGCCTGTAAAATGGAGCTAGCAGCAGAATGGGTCTTCATTTTTAAGACGCTGAGGATAAAAAAACAATTGCTGCCATAAACCATGACAAGACATAGTCCAAAGTCTCCAGTCCAAAGATTTAAGCCTACAAGTAGTCTCAGCTTTAAGCAGTTGTTTAAGCAGTACTGGGTTGGACGTGGGCAAGGGCATTTTGGAATTTGAGGATTCTTGTTGGCATCTGTTATGCCAGGTCTGGGCCTTTGCTCTTAACCTCTCCAGGCAAGAGACTAGAAAGACAGTACATTATACAAGCGATCGTTTGAGAGAACTTCCAATTAAAGCTTTTTATAAACAGTGCCATATCCCCTGGGAAGGCAGTTTGCCTAAAGATGTTTCTTTGAAGAGGAAACCTCTCAACTGTTAGAGTGTGAAGCACTCAAACATCTGAATCAGCAGAGTCCTGCCACAGAGCACTGTCATCCTCACTGCTCCGAAGAATGCACAATTACAAGGCACGCTTTCTGCTGTTAGGGTAACTGACTCATTAATACTCCTGAAATCAGACTGTCTTGTCTGGGAAACAAGTAACCAGAGGCAGCAAGGTGGGTGTGAATTTGGATCTGAATGATACCAGATAGAGACAATAAGAATACATATTTTATCAAGCCCTCCTAGGTGATCTCTCAAACACACAGCGTGTATCTTTAGTTCTAGCTTCTTCCAATTTAAATAAGAGCTACATTTCCCCGCTGAGTGCTCACAGAAACTAGCTATTGCTGTAGGCAAAGGAATCAAGCGAAACAGATTCTGTTTAAAAAAAAATAAAAAATCATGCTGACAGATCACAAGAAGCTGCTTATACACTTTACTGCCAATGAAACAAACCAGTACAGCACACTGCAACAAAGACTAGGGCTGGTGAGACCTGTGATGCACTCTAAACACTTGCCAAGCATATTATTTGATGATTTTATACACCTTTAGGATAAACTACTTTTAGAGTAAGAGAATTAAATTTGCTTTTATGTGTACAGTTTCCTCAAAGATTGGCAGATGAGCTTCAGATTGTGCTCGTGGCTGCTAGACAGGAAAAATATTTATAAAGAATGACGGTATTGGAAACTTCATACCTCTGTAAAGACCTGCAATCGTATCTGCATATCAACAGCCTGTGTCCTAACTTCTATACTTAGCTTCCCTCCTTACTGATCACTGTGTTCAGTTCTGCCACTTCAAGCATTACTCCCTTGTCTCCTGAGTACAGAAAAATGGATTCAAACTAAAAAAGGGTAGGTTTAAATTAGATATAAGGAAGAAATTCTTCACTCAGAGGGTGGTGAGGCCCAGAGAAGCTGTGGATGCCCCATCCCTGGAGGTGTTCAAGGCCAGGCTGGATGGGGCTTTGGGCAACCTGGTCTCGTGGGAGGTGTCCCTGCCCATGGCAGGGGTTTGGAACTGGATTGGCTTTAAGGTACCTGCTAACCCAAATCATTCTGTGATTTTATGAAAAAAAATCTTCCAATTTGTAATCATTATGAAGTCTTCATGGTTATCTCATGAAGAGTGCCTTTTCTTTAATGTTATCAGAGATGCCTGCAGGAAAAGTCCTTCAGGTAAAAGTTTAACATGCATGGAAATAAAACAAATTTGTCAAGATAGGACCTCCAGTCCAGAGAATGCTCAATGTATTTGAACTCATCTGTCATACCATCCAATATATATGTATTTGCTGATTATTCTGCACATTTTTCCTTCTAATCTTTTAATACCTTCTAATGAATTTTAAAATTCATACATAGTTCTGGAGCTTCATAAACAGAGCTCTACTCATTTGACAGACAGAACTACTGCCAAAGGCTAAGAACTGAAGGATGATGCCATTAGAGACCCTCTTTTGGGAAACGGAAGAAAACAAAGGAACAGTGACCTACAGTCACCCAAGACAGGCTGCCCATCTGGTGATGAAACTGCAAATACTCTGGTTTATCTGGTACAGGCTGATCACCTAAGTGAGCAGTTCTGATTTACTACATACTCAGATAAGAGTGTTACCACAAAACTCTGTGAGTGAAAATGAACGAGGTAAGTAGCATCTTCCTGTTTCTTTTCTGGGTGAATTCAAGGCACAGGACACCAGCTTGCCAGCTAAGTGCGAAGACTTTTAGACAAGGTTTGAAAGGACAGCATCAAAAACTCAGAGAGAAATTAGAGTCATGATCTACTGGAAAAACAGGAAGTTGGGAAGAAAATGTTGGTTGTGGTGGGGATAAAGTTGGATAATCTGCTGAAACCTAGATCCTAGGCAAACTGAAAAAAAAGAGTTCAAAGACTGAACTATAACTTAACTGGCATTATAACTAGCAAAAGTCTCAGGACTGTAATATGGATATCACAAATTTATTGTGAAACCCCTGAAGCACATTCTCTTGGTTTGTTTTGTATGGCAAGTTGCCTCACAGAAATAGGGAAAATGTTTTTCCGTACCCTATCCTAGATACCAGCCTTGTCGGCAGAGCTCAGGTTCTAAGTAACCAGGGGGGCAGAGCAATAGGGACAGCTGCAAAGGACTGTTTCCTTAGCTGTCTGCTCCACTTGTTCTCAGCTGTTGCCTCTCTTCCATCTCTCTCTTCTTCTCCATTTGACTCTGACACTGAATTCACTAGAACATTCACTAGCAATAAACAACAAAGAGCAGGAATCCATTACTTAAAGTAGTAGGAGACCAAAGATAGACAAAAGAGGAATGCCTCCAGTATTCAGGGCTTCAGTCTTTGCAGGAAAGGTTATTTATGTCAAGACTATTAACAAAATGCATTTAAAACAAAAGAAACAAAGAAACAAGACCAAAAACAAAACAAAACAACAGGCTCCCCAGGGAAGTGGTCACTGCACCGAGCCTGTCGGAATTTAAGAAGAGATTGTACTGTGCACTTAGTCACATGGTCTGAACTTTTGGGTAGACCTGTGCGGTGTCAAGAGTTGGACTTGATGATCCTTAAGGGTCCCTTCCAACTCAGGATATTCTATGATTCTATGATTCTAAAACAAAAAAACGGTTAAATGCTGGGAGTTACATATATACAAATCTTCTGGAATATATTCACAAGTCATTATGGAAGTAGATAAAACAATTCCTGGCGGTTAGTACAACAACAACTCCAAAGCCCATGGAGGATGGACAAAATTCCAGAGTGCCAGAGAAAAGCCATTAAATACAGATCTTAAAACAGGGAAAAGAAGGACCCATAGAATTTCATCCATGAATTAGGACCCATGAATTTCATTCATGACAGGCTAACATTATCATTAGCATAAGACTAGCATCTTGATCCTTTCTGGCGCATGGCTTCAGCTTCTTGAGCCTTGTCTCAGCTTAAGCTTGTGACAAACTGGGGATGATAAATACAACTCAACTTAGGAAACTGGTATAGCTCTGTACTTTAACTGGTATAGCTAAAGGTGCTGTACTTTAAAGGTGCCTTTGTCCCTATTCCAGTTCTTGTGAAGACTGCTCCTCAGGCTGGATTTACTGGGAGGAACTGTAGCCTCTTCACCCGAAACTACCAGCCACATGATAGGAGAATGGCTGCAAACGTGATAGCAACACAAGGTCAATGTTGTGCTAAACATGTGGGTAAGTTTTCAAAAAACAGATTTGGGGTTTTTACTTTTATAACAATCTTAAAGATAAGCCTGAGTGGCTTATACGGACACTGACTCTCCTAATGTCGTCGAGTTTTGCCTCCAGGACTTCCTAGCCTGGTCCACTAGTGATCTTCACAACCACTGATTCTTTGTTAAGACTGTTTTTTTTTCCAAAAGACCGTATCTGTTTTACATTACATAGTCCTGTCAGCTATTTCAGCAAGCTGCACTCTAACCTAGTTCAGGCTCATTCCTTGGCCTCTCTCAATACATCACAGTCACCATAATGTCTCGGCATGACACCCACCTTGGCCAGCTCCCCTGCTGCAATACAGCCTGAAATATTCCTAAACTGGAGTTTCAAAACTGCTAAATGAAGTGCTTCAGCTAGCACATTTTAAAGATAGCATTTGTCCTTGTTTCCTTGTTTGGGCTTGCTGTTGGAGACAGAAGTTAGGATTCAAAGGCTGCAGAAAAATCACCACAAGTTTTACAGTTCTGGTCTTTATTCTGAGCAACTCACACAAGCCCACTTGCCAACTCACTCTTAATTGCTAGACTTGTCTGGAGGTACAAGACTTTGCAAAGCAAAATAACTATTTAACTTGCAAGTCAACACTCGGATTGCAGCAAAAGGAAATAAAAAAATAAACAGACTTTATTGCTTTAACTAGAGCTGTGATTCCATTAGCCCCAGTGACAGCAGCAGCTTGATTTCACAAAAAGCTTCAGTAAAAACTGAAGATATGATTCTGATATTTAAAGCAGTGTTAATATCAAAGGCTATTTTACACCATAATGATTAATTCTTTCTTTTCAAACTTAATTATGCTGTAAACAAAAGTAGCACTTGCTTTGGGCTAAAACCTTCACTCTTCTGACTTTGAGGAAACAACTACTTGCAGAGGAGATGAGATGGTTTACCTGCCAGAAGACTCTGCCCTTTCTTGACACCAGTAGTGGAGAGAAGGCCTAGCTGGGATAGGGTTGTATAGCACAAAACACGGAAAACTCAGATACAAATGGCCTTTTAAAAAAGAAAAAGTACAGTTCAAGGTGTAGCAGCCAGGACTTATTACTACAGCAGACAGTTATATGAAAACAATAGTTGCCTGCTCAATAATGATCCTCTTCTCTCCCTCAAAGTCACAAAGAACATGATATGTGCTTGGGAAACGACCGTCACTGTGACCATGCATGCCTGCATGCCATATACAAGATGTCTTACGTAACCTCAAAGGGTATGTGGGAAACTGGAAAAAGTACAGAGAAGTGCAACAGTGACGTACAGGAAAGAACCATGACATAAACAGCAACTTCAACCTAGAATCACTGCATCATGGAAGTTTGAAAGGACCTCTTGAGGTCATCTACTCCAATGTCCTGCTCAAACTGGGTCATCTACAGCTCATCGTCTAGGATTGTGTCCAGTTGGGTTTTGACTGTCTCCACTGATGGAGACCTTACAGCCTTTCTGGGCAACCTGTTCCAGTGTATGACCATCCTTACAGTAAAAATGTGTTTTCTTCTTTTCAGATGGAATTTCCTGATTTACAATTCATGTCTGTTGCCTCTTGTTCCATTGGGGGGGCATGTGGTGGTTTTACCCTGCCACACAGCTGAACACCACAGCTGCTCTCTCACTCTCATTTCTCAAAGGAAAAGGGGAAGAAAATATGATGGAAAGGACTCAAGGGTTGCAACAAGGACAGGGAGATCACTCAATAATTGTCATCACAGGTAAAACAGACTCAGCATAGGAAGATTAATTTACTGCTTATCATTAGCAGACTATAGCAGTGAGAACTAAAAGCAAAGTAAAACCACCTCCCCCATTCACCCTCTTCAACCTCCATCCCCTGAGCAGCACAGGGGAATGGGGACTGCAGTCAGTCCCTGACGCTTCGTCTCTGCTGCTCCTTGACGGCTGCTCTCTGCCCCTGCTCCCTGTGGGGTCTCCTCCACAGGCTGCAGTGTGGAGATCTGTTCCACCATGGGACCCATGTCCCCTTTTGGGGACGGTCTCTTTTGGCTCACAGAGGCCACCCCTGAAGCCCCCTTGCTACCAAGCCCTTGTCACGTAAAGCTAAGACAGAGCAGCAGTGAGAGAAGTCTGGTTTGATCTTCATTTCTTTCTACCACATATTTAAACACATTGATAAGATTCCCCCTGAGCCTTCTCTTTTGCAGGCTCAACTGTGCCTGCTCTCTCAGCCTCTCCTTGTGTGAAGGATGCTCCAGTCCCTGAATCATCTTTGGGACCCTGCAATCGGTTTGCTCAGGTCTGTGTCTTTCCAGTAGTGGGAAGCCCAGAACTGGACACAGAACTTGAGGTGTGGCCCCACCAGTGCTGAGCAGAGGAGGTAGGATCATTTCCCTTAACCTGCTGTCAAAGCTCTTCCTAATGCAGTCCTGGATGCTGCTCTCTGCTGTGGGGGCACCCTGCAGCACAGAACTAACGGAAGACATGACATCAGGTAGGAAAACCAGGAGACAAATCACGGATGGTTTGGATAAGATTAAGGACGAATTGTTCACTGCCTTTTCTAGTGTGAAAACCATCCAAGTGGGAGGGGAGAGATTGGGAAGAAACTAACAGACAGTTCTCTCATGGTGTAGTTAAGCTGTGCAACTGCTGCAGGAACTTGTAGATATCAGAAGCTTGTAGAGGGCTCAGAGTTGGAGGTTCATTAAATAAAAATCTACTGTGTTAAATATAGATAGTGTTGTTGAATTTGAAAACTCTTGAGCTGTCAGTTGCTGGAGACTAGGAGAATATTTTAAGAAAGAATCACCACTGGATCGGAGCAAGGCAAAAATGTACCAGACACTTGGCTGCTGGCAAAGGTAAGATACTGACCTAGACAAACCTTTTTTACTGATCCAGGGTGGGCCTTATGATGAACTGGGAAAGAAGCATGCTAGGCAAGAGTGCAGCAACCGCTTTTTTCTCAGGCCATGCCAACCCAATGGACCTACACAGGAATGAAGATTTCAGGTGAAGCAACTCCAACTCTGTGGGAAATCCTCAGTGTCAGAACGATTACAGTTCTCCTTTGCAAGAGCTGGGACACCATGGAGAGCTGTGTAAGACCTGTACATATTCCACAGATTCTGGGGATTCACTAGTTGTGTGCAGCAAGATTCAGAATGTGACTCTAGCCATAAAACAGATACAGCATTCCCAGGGTAGCAGCTTTTGCCCGCCAGTCCCAATTTTCCTGAGCAATAGAATTTGATTTTTGTAAGCATCCCCTTCATTCTGAATGCTTATGTTTTAAGTTGGTTTTCAGTTGCATGTTGTGTATGTAGACTTGTGAAAGAAACATAAAGTCAGTACCTTACCATCCACGTAAGGTACCAGAAGAAATTACAAAACAAAAAGACCTGTATTGATAAATCAAAGAACAGAGCTCCTAGCAGTAAACTGAGGAACTTGCCTATGTCAAGATGAAAGGCCTGCACTCTAAGACCTCACAGCACAGATAACTTAGCAGAAGACCCTGCATCCTAACACTAGGAGCTTGGCAACATGACTGCAATGCATCAAACAGCATTCATTTTTAATTAGCCTAAGAGGAAAAACAGTTTACAGATGTGTACTTCAAACAAGGAAACTACACAAAACACGGGTCTGCAACCTGGGCTAAGACTCAGGGAAGTTGAAGTCAGCAAGAGCCTAACACAAATGACACCCAGGCAGAACTCACAACTCCTCAGATACTAGAGATTTATCCAAAGGACAAAGGTGTTATCACCACGCAAGAAAAAAAACAGAGGGTTTCATGAGCACTCAACAGCTGTCACAGAGACGATCCTGGACAGACTTCCTCCACTCATGCATCTTGGTGCATGTGAGTATGTAAGTGTGAATTAAAACCATCTGAGTGAAAGTGTAATAGTGCACAAAAGCAGTTTGCTTGAAGACATTTTAAGTATCACTTCCTGTTTCACAGTAACATACACTGAGTTTTATTTTGTTAATGTCCCCACATGTAAATTACTACACAAAAGATACTGTGTCAGCGCACTGCAGGTTCTCTGAGGAAGAAAAGCATTCAACACGCTCAGCCTCTTTTTGTGCTCTGGGTGTATTTTTCAACCCTGTGAAACATTGACATGCAACCCGTAAATTTATTCCAATGAAAAATCTATAAACGAGGACTTTATATACTCTTCTATAGTAGATAGGAAAATGAACTAAAATAAAAGCTTTTTGCAGTTTAGTAAAATATGCTTTGTATTTAAAATGTTTACTAAATTTCCATATATTATACTAATGAACTGCTTACCCTAAAAAAAGGAAACAAAAATTATTTCTTACCAGTCTCTTTTGCTGAAGTTGTTCTCTAAGTAATCTGTCTTCTGGTAAGACATCACAGAGAAGAAAATAGTTGTCTTGCTCTTCTGTTAAGAGATTAGGAAGTGTGGGTAAGGGATGGGAGGCTGGTGCTGTTTTGAATATTTGTGGCATATATCTGTTATATTTGTGGCATATATCTGTTATATTTGTGGCATATATCTGCATATATCTGCTAGTCCTCTGGATGAATTAGGAGTATGAGATGACTTCTTAAATCTATTAAAGGCAGCTATTTTAATTGCATAATTTACTGAAACATGCTTAAACATTTGTATACACTTACTCATAAGGCTTTATCAGCAATTACATACATACATATGATCTTAAACATTTATATTGCAGTACAAAGACCAAAGTCTTGCACAGGTTTTCCTCACTACCACCCTTGTTCTCTTTTACGTTGGTTCTTCTGGAGACAGAGAAACCTTTAATCATTGATATTAGTCACAGTCAGCATAAAAGAATCATGAAGTGACTTTTAGTTCTATCTTGCATGTGGGATTTTTCAGTTACTTCTCTAAATAATTATTCATTTTCAGTAGTTATCATTTGGCATACCCTTCACTAACAACATCACCTTTTACTGTCAGATCTCGTTCCATCTGCAAGTGTGTATCATAGCTGTTTAATAACGCACACTGAGGCTTGCCTAATTAACATTTTAATTGTTTTATGTACATTTTATGTTTACTGCACTTTTTAATGTTTATGTTCATATCCAGTTTAGTAATGAAACAAATCTCATTCAAATTAATTACCTTAAAATTACTCAGCAGAAAAAAATATATAAAAACATTTAAGAAAATAGTTTGCATTTGAAACCTACTCATTTACTAATTAAAGAGTTATGTGGATGGTGAGCTGAACTGACCATTACTAAGTCTTTCACCATTTTAAACTTTCCCATTTCAGCCTTTCCCAATTCTTCACGCAGAACCTCTTAAGTAACATAAACCTCCTGATTTCTGAGCTATCTAATTTGAAGGAGCTCATCATTAATATTAACAAAACTATCCTCTGGAATGGCTACTGTTGGATTACAATTTTGGTAGGCTGTAGCCTTCACGTGCTTGATTTGCAATTTTCAAAATGAGTAGTAGGTGTTAAAATTTCAGCAGCAAAAAAAAATACATATGTAAGAGAAATGTAGGTCTTTGGAGTGATTTTCACATTTTCCAGGACTATTTTTCTTAAAATTAATTTGAATAAGAACAGTTTACTTCCACCCATCTCTGACACTGTCTGAATGCATTTTTACTGTCTTAAAAGCTCTGCATAGATGATTAAAGATGTAGGAAAGCCCTAATGTTCTCTTATCTGCTTTTTTACGTAAATTATATATTTTTGTTAGGAAAGGGGAAGCCAAAGAAATATATCAGCTTCTGCTTGGAACAGAAGGTGGTGAAGTTCACAACAGGAAACTCATTTTTGTGGAAATCTGTTTAACAATTTTGTGTCTACTTCTGAGAAAAAACACTTCCTTTGCACTGTCAGCCTCTGTCCTTATGATAGAGCATCCAATTGGGCCAGAGCTGTGAGGTACAGCCCTTGGTCTTGTGTTGGAGTGCAGAAAATTGCAGTCTTTGTACCCTTTATGTGAAGATATCTTCTCGTAACATTTTTGGGGCAATAAGCACAGGGAGAGGAGAAAGGAAACATGATTGCAGCCCTGCTGCCCAGGAAGAGCTAACATCATGAGCTGGGGGTAGGGGACAGGGTGAATTTGGGAAGGTAGCTCCCTGGGAATGTTTCTCCACATTTCTGGATGGACTGCCAGCAATTATTTATGCAGTAGCATACCAAAGCTTCCCTAGCTATGATGTGGAGCAGCACTGCTTCTAGGCCTTGTCTGGCAGCCGGCCCCAATTTGGCAGAGTTTTGAAGCCTGGACTTGAGCTCATCCTTGCTCAGAACCTTATTGAAGCACATGTTGGCACCCTTCAGGAAGGTATGTTTAAATATGTAGCTGAATTACACATTATTTCTGTGCTTTGCTGACCTAGTGCCAGATTACTTCACATTTGACTGGATCAGAGCATCAGTATATGCCAGAAATTATCACATGATCTGGCCAACAGAGAAAATAAGCATCATACTTACCTAACGGAGCTTCCGAATTTGTTCTTATCACACTACAAAAGTCTGTGATGGGTTGTTCTGCAAACCTCTTCTTCCAATATAAGATATATCTTTAAAATTAAGGGAGAGAAGATTAGTGAAGAAGGAAATCCCCAAACCGTTTAATAAACCATTGATCTGCTCTCATTTTTTGCATCCTTTAAATTCTTATAGGTCTTAAGTGTTTTTTTTGTTTTTTTTTTTTAATTCTTCTCTCATTTTTTTCTTCCTTTAACCTGGTTTTCTCATTCATTAAACTCACTCAGCTTCATTAAACCTGGGTTCAATTACCCTGTCAAACTGAAGATCTAAATAAGAAAGATTTGCATTTGGCTTTACATAAACACTGTAACTTATTCACATTTTCAGACAGATTTGCCATTCAGATGCATCTTTACTGAAAAGATATACTACAGAGTACTCTCAAATTCCCAAAATATTGCGCTCGGTGTTCTTCAAGATGCAGGCAAGGATCTGAAACCCAGTAAAAACACCAACTTGTCAAAAGTGAGGTTTTGGCAGGTCTCCTGTGGAGTTACAGTGAAAGCTGTAGCTTGGCAGACAACTAGGAAGACAGAAAAATGAAGTCCCCAAACACCTGGGGGTGGGGTAACAGACAGAATAAGAAAAGCCCTAAATACGGCTTGAAAGTTTAACCCATCAACTACAGTTGTTTAAAAATGTTCCTGTACTATTATTGTTTGCCATAGCAGCATTAACAGACAACAACAGAGATTAGGTTCAGTTCCCACTGAAATAGAAGCTACTGTCTAATCAAAAAAATCACCACCCTCAGTTCAATGATGAAGAGAATAAAGCAGTCCCTGTGCTAATTATTCAGAATATTATCTAAAAAAAAAAATAAATCCGCAAATGCTTAAGCGTAGGCTTACATTTATGCCTACTGCATAATATTAATCATGTAAGAGTTGATCGGGTAAAGGCTAGCTATTCAGTGTTTCGTATTGACATGCCATCAAATTGGGAAAGGATCATAAAAATTCCAGCAGTATTATGAGGACCTTTCTGAATATTTGTAGGTGCTCTTGACATGGAGAGGATTAACCTCTGGTACAACAGACAGCTAAGCACAGTAAAGCCCACAAGCACAGCTGAAGCATCATTAGATGCCTGTAAGTGACAGGTGATCATTTTGTTGTGCCTCTGCCCCCTACTTTTATAATGTATGGTGAAATTAGTCTTGCAGCTACAAAGAACAGCAGGTCTTCGAGAATGGAGTTTTTAGGACATAAATGTGCAAATGAAATTATTTCAAGATGCTGTTCAGTCTGTCCCCTGAACTGAAATAAGCGAACATCATTTAGACAAACTCACCAAACCATAACCTGTGCCATGAAGCTTACTGTTAAGGGATTTTATATGATACTGCTTAACCCAAATAATCAATGCTCAAATAAAGCCAATGCCTTGCCATGCTTCCAGGGAGAGAGAATAAATTATCAGTGTCCTCTATGTATCAGTCACGCATGTATTGGATGTGTTCATCTCATCTCTATTCCTTCCCCTACTGCCAACTTATCTTTACTTTTCCAAGCTTATGAAAAAAAATATGCTTTCCATTAGCACTGATCTTCTCTGGACTCTCCAGTGCTTGTTGTTCTGTCAAGAAACACATACCTAAGACTGGTTCTACCTCATTGTTGAGTATAAATATAATATAATGTATTTATAGTTATTTCCCTTTATTTTCCACACTTCATTGTAACACCTCAGATTATATTTGTCTTTTTTTTTTTTTTGTTCTTCACAGTATTAGACTCATTTTCTGGTATTCAGTACAGCAAATAAGAGAAGAAACACTTCAGAGTAACAGCTCTACCACATCACATCCTGGGGCTGTTTCTCTAACATTTGGCTACCTTCCAATTGCATTAGAAGTCAAAAGAATCTAAATGGACATTTTCTTGAAAAGGTGAGTTAAAAATAAATTTTTAGTAACCCAGAATAATCCCCCAAGTGCACTTAAACTGGCATTCCATTACCGAGCAGTTCTGATCCCTTTATTTATCTGAGGAAACTAGCATTATCTCTAAAGAACATTGCATTCTTGTTCTGCCTGCCTTCTGCACAAAACCAAACAAAAACAAGTATCAATTTTCAATTTTATGCAGTTTTAAGCTCCTATGTCTGACTAAGGATTTATATGGCTTACATTCATCTTCCCAAATTTCATATTAATGTTTAGGTTTTTGCACTTTGATGGTTAGACACAAATTACTGGCTTTGGCAGAGTAATTGATCATGGAAGGCCTACCACAAAAATCCTTCTATTTGAGAAATCATCCAGCTAACACTTAAGCGCTGCAACACAACTAGTTACAAAATCAGTAGGTGCCATCCAGCCTTCTGACAGGACCATACATCCTTGTTTGTGAAAGCAAAATGCCAAGCATGTGCCAAGCCTCTGAAATCACAAGCCAGCTGGGCCTTTGCCAGCTACTGGAGGAAGTTAAAAGAGAGAAAGCCAAACGTGATCCCAGAAGATCGGTGACACCGCTGTACAAGTCACTGTTACATGCAGATCACAGACCTGTGAAGTATAGTTAAGGATTAAATGTGATTTCTGCGGGAAAATACTGGCATCCTTAAGATAGGGTAAATTAATTTCAACCCAGAATGTGTAAGTTCACGTATTGAACAGCTTCTGTGTACAACACGTCTTTAGGACATCATATAGTGTCTTACAATAAATAGTCTTCTCATGTGAATAAACACAAAAATTGGAAGAGTTGATTGTCTACAACGTCCTTTATGAAATAAACAGCTTTCTAGTTTGTACACAGCTTGCTGGTTAGTAACAGGATCTGAGAAGTGGCAAAGAATTTCTAACAGAGGAATTGCCCTGTGCTGTAACTACACAACACCCCAGTGTAAAACAAGTATTTTAGAAATACAATCTCTAGTTTTCTGAAGCTTTATATAGTAACTGTACACATACATACCCATTTTTAACAACACAATCTTTACCTTCTAAAATCTGCAACCAGTTTCATATCAGCGATGACAAGCTTGTGTTCAATTATCATGTGCTTCAGGAGCTGGCTTTGTTCGGGTAGGAGATAGCATTCATTGCAGAAAATGCAAGGCACATGTAGAGAATCCTCTACAGCAGCAACACGTCCTGGACTCGCTGGACTTTCTGGCAGAGTCAGAGGCTCCAAAATACACTCAGTATCTAAGGTAAATGAAAAGAATAATTACAGTAATTTTGGCTAAGTGAATAAATCCCCATCACTTGGAGTACTTTTAGGCAGTGTATGTAAAAACCTGTTTTGTTGGGTCCCAGTTTTCTTGTATGGATGACTTCAGCAGCAAGGTGTATGGAAGCCACTTGATTGCATTATACTGTTGGGTTTATGTGGCAAGGTTTTAGTAGTGGGGGGCTGCAGGAGTGGCCTCTGTGAGAAGACTCCAGGAGCTGCCCCACGTTAGATAAGAGCTAGTTTCTGATGGCTCCAAAGGGACCCACTGCTGGCCAGAGCTGAGCCAGTAAGTGATGTTGTTTGTACCTCTGTGTGAGCAGATTTAAGAAAGGGGGAAAAAAATAAAATGGCTGTGCAACAGCAGCTGGGAGAGAAGAGTGAGAAATGGGAGAGAAGCAGCCCTACAGACAGTGCAGAAGGAGGGCAGGAGGTGCTCCAGGCATGCAGCAGAATCACAGAACCATCTAGGTTGGAAGAGATCTCCAAGATCACCTAGTCCAACCTCTGACCTAACACTAACCAGTCCTCCACTAAACCACAGTGGAGACAAAGCGTCAGGGACTGACCACAAGCCCCAGTCCCTGTTCCCCTGTGCTGCTTGGGGCGAGGACATAGAAGGGGGTGGATGGTGGGATGGTGGTTTTAGTTTGCTTTTAGCTTCTCACTGCTTTAGCTTGTTAGCAATGAATTTTATTAATCTCCCTATGGTGAATTTATTTTGCTCATGACGGTAACTGTTAAGCAATCTCCCTGTCCTTATCTCAACCCGAGCCCTTTCCATTTTATTTTCTCCACCTTTCCCTTTGAGGAGGGGGAGTGAGAGAGCAGCTGTGGTGGAGCTCAGCTGCCCACCTGCATAAAACCACCACGGTTATTTCCAAGACAGGCAGTGTGAGGTTAGCACAGGACACTTCTCAAATATATACTCCAAGTGAAACTCTAGCTGACAGCAAATCGAAGTTTATTAGACAGCACAAGTGCACTGCTTATTACTAAATGAAATTTTATGATGAGAAACCTACTTTTCTCTCACTACATAGGTTACCTGCTGATGTGAATGAGGCTTGTCTCTTTTCCTCATTTCTCATACTATCAGGAAGGCATTAAATGGTATAGCACAGACCGGTTTGTATGCTGGTTTCTCCTAATTATCCTTACATATCTTCAATTTCAGATAGCACAAGGTGAATAAAAGCAAACAGAAAAAGCTCTCCAATAGTGCCTGCATCGAGAATGAAAAAAGAAAACATCCTGGGTCTCCTTGACTCTTGTGATATGAAATCAACTTGAAAACTCCACATCTTTGGATTCCTGCAGCGCTATGAACACCTCTGGAAAGAAATTTCACAGGTTCACAGAATGGCTGAGGTTGGATGGGACCTTTGGAGGCCATCTGGTCCAAGCCCTTGCTCAAGCAAGGACACCAAAAACAGGTTGACCAGGACCATGTCCAGGTGGCTTTTGAGGATCTCCAAGCAGGGAGGCTCCACAGCCTCTCCGGGCAGCCTGTGCCACTGCTCAGTCGCCTGCACAGTGAAAAAGTGTTTGCTGGTGTTCAGAGAGAAACTCCCGTGTTTCAGTTTCTGAAGGTATCCACAGAATTAAGAAAAGATAAGGACATCTCCTGCCTTCTCCCAAGCCTATTATTTTGTCACAGAATTTTAAAATATGTAAGGTTAACGGAAGTTTAATTAACACTCTTTATCAGATAGAAGAATAAATGTAGGACAATTTTCACCCTACAAAATTCACACGGATGTATTATATTGCCAAGCACACTAAATCTGGTACCTGATAAATCTGATAACTTGCCCACATGGAAAAAAATGAAAAATAATTTTAGGAATCATATCCATTTAGCTTTTTTTTCCTAGGAGAAAAGTTCTTCTGCAACTCCCCCCACCATCCTCTGACAGAGATGGAGCTGGGAAACTCCTAAAAATCCTGTGACAAATTTTTGGTCAGGTAAAGGAAGAGGCACAGAGAGGGGAGTGCAGGTCTCCTCATCCATCACACGTGCTGTTCAGCAGCAGCTGGCCAGCTGGTTTGCACACGTAGTGCTCCGAAGCAGCCACAGCGTGCACTGATTGCTGCTGCAGGACAGCGCCATAGGATGTACGGCTTCTTGAGTTCCATGCTGCTCACGGAACTAAAAAGCTGCCCTGCACAACTGCTAAAGCCTCTACCTAAGCAATTTGAAAAATAAAACTTCCCTTCATGGCAGTGCCTTGGCAGAAGACTGATGGCCACGTTACACTGAATTCAGTTTATCTCGTCAAACTACACAGCAAGGAGCAATGGTAGTGCACGGAGCACACCATTACCTGGAGCAATACAACTGCAATTGACAGTCTAACATTTCTTTTCTCCTAGTTTTACCTGCACATCAGCCTATTCCCTTCCCCTAGATATTTCTTTATTAAATTGGGATTGCATAAATTGTTCCATTTTTTCCTATTTTAAGAACAGCTACTGCTACACAAAATGATATAGCAATCCCGGCAGAAGGGTCAGCACTTCCAAGCAGAACATTTTAGCTGCAAGATTCTAGGTTTGTGCATTCTTGCAGTCGGCATGGGTTTATAGCCTGGAGAATCATTAAAATGTGTTTACAGAGAAAAGTAGAGCAACTTAATTTCCTCTGCAATTGCTGACTCTCACTGACACCAAAAGAACTAAGAGGATACTCTGTCAGCCAGTTCAGCTGTGCCCAGTAAGCTGCTAGCCTGCTTTTTGTTCAGTTTTGGTGTAGGTCTCTTGCAGTGACCTATTTAAACATTTGGAAGTCCAAATAAACAAAAGCCTATCTGCCTCAACAAACTAACTTTCTAAAGATGGGTATGCATGGCAAGACTTGCTATTCAATGTAGACAAGGGGCTGATAGCCCCTTAGCACAAGTACCAGGGAAAAACAATTATTTGGACTTAGAGAACAGACCTGTTCATCTTTCAGTGTAGGGGTGAGTTGCAGAAGGAATAAATGGAGGTGAAATATTTTTGATGCCCAAGAGAGTAGCTAATACCATATGAGGATGACTTAAATATCGTCTGCTGGACCAGTGTGGTGACTGAAGAAGCTTACGCAATTTATTTCAAAGGCACTTAAAGGAGGAGGCGAGGGAAAAAAAATAAAAAAATCTTTGTACTCATCTGCTGCAAGAAAACACTGAACAAGAAAGCAAATGCACAGCAGAGAACAAAGATGTACAGCCTTTAGCATAGTACTTAATGGATTAGCACATAACACAAACATCAAAATAGTCCAAATAAAGCTACGCATGTTACTGAAGTCCCTGAAAAAGCAGCTAATTTTGATGCTATGTTTGGAGCAGAATGGCCACAAGTAATGAAGAAATGCTGTTGAACTCTAAAGCACTGCTACGGGCTACCAGGGAGGTAAAACACTTGCATGGGGTTTTCAGGCTCCAGCAGCCTCCCACTTGCAGTCGCGTGAAAATGAGTGAAAAGCTGCAAGCTTTCCTCTTAAAACCTCCTGCCACAAGAATGACTTCACAGGGTCAGATTAAACATCCAGCTAGCGCAAGCACCCTGTCTGACAGTGGCAAGAAGCAAATACCTTGGGAAAACAGGGCAAACCACCAGTGATCACACAAAAAGCAGAGTCTGCCACAAATCTGAGGGTGGAGAGTTTAAGACACAGGCTCTATCTGTGCCTCGGTTTAGCAGCATTTTATGGATTTTTCTTTCATGGATTTGTTTCGGCACTTTTTTGAAATTGTCTGTCTTTTAACACCTACCAAAACCTGCAGCAGCGTTTCACATTCTCCTCACAGTTATTCATTCCTCGCTGCCCTCGTCCAACCCTTTGCCTGTCCTACTCACCCTTTTTAGTTGGGGGAGGGAGTGGGGTGAAAACAAGAACAAAAGAAAATGGATCTCTAAATCACTGCAGTTTTTCCTCAGTCTTTTCTCTGTTCCTTTTCTACTCTTAGCATTTTGCTTGCTTTTAGGTAGGATCATTCATAACCATTAAATTATCTTCAGTGTTTCCAAAGTTTCAGAAAAGTAAATCAGGTATTAGCACACATGACAGTGGACATGTTCGTTGTGTTCACTCCCAAGTGCATTGCTCTGCATTTGTTAACACTGAATAGCATTTTTATTGCCCAGTTCGTTCAAATAATATGAGATTCTTCTGCAATGCTTCAGTTGGCCCTAATGCTTACTACTTGGAAAAAAAAAAAAGTTCACTAATAGCAAAATTTATCACCTAACACCCTTCCTATTTGTGGCTGTGGTGAACAGCACAGGATCCAGTTCCTTAAGAAATCCCTCCGTAAAGTTTCTGCCCAACTCTCCTTTCACCGCCGAGTTTTCCTCCTCTACCCAAAGGAAAATCAACGTGACTTTTATTCAAGTAGATACCCGAAAGACTTCAGAGGGAGTCCACCCTACTCAGGAGCCCAGAAAACCCCTCTGTCAGTCACCCAATTGACAGCTGACAGCTGACACTATGTTGTTCAACCTTTAACATGACAGATAAAATTGTAGTCTTTTACAGCTAATACAGAGCTAAAAATGTAAATTGCTAGAAAGAAGAGATGAGAGGAATATATTCTTCGAAAACAAAGACTAGAAGCTATACCCAATTCTTCAGGGGAAAATAAAATGAATACTTTAAAGACATTCGATAATGAGATGGTATAGAAAATGATGTGGATTATGCAAATTACTTTGAAAACTGGAACAGGCATTACTTTTTGTTATAGGTAGGCATACGAAACTAGTACAATGGAATCCTGACTCCTGCACACCACACGCTCTGTGTAGCATCTTAGCAGCAATGAAAGAAAAAAGGCTGTCCATTAAAGAAATTATATGGCTTTAGTTTAACTGTTGTTAAATATAGACTGGTTAAACCTTCACAACTAATGAAGCAACAGGCTCAAAATGGATTCATTTTCCTTACTGGAACATTTTTAGTTTTAAATACCGTTGTTCCCAACTCAAAACTAATGTTAGTTTGCACATTAAGTAAGCGCTATACCCACACAGGCACAATAAAGACTACAGCAATACAGGCAATGTACTCTGTCTGCACAACCACACATGCAATTACCACAAAGCAACACGCCGTGTAATTTTATGGCCAATACAGCAGATCTGAGCAGCAGAAAGAAAAGCAAGGAGAGATTTGTGCATTTAAAGGCCACCTGTGAAAGGCGAAGTTCTAGGGGACAGGTTACCAGTGCTCAGCTTGCTGCCACCACTGAGCAGAAGGAAGCCTTGTTATCCATCCTCCTCCACCTCATCCTCCCACTCTGAACTACCAGAGGAACTCCCCAAGTAGTCCGCAGGGAACGCTGAACAGAGGGGCCCTTCCTTTGCATGCCCTTCCTTTTGAAGTTTTGCCTCTGCAAAACCAAGAATGAACGTCACGGGACTAGAAAGGAGATAACATAAGCCCAGTACCATGTTTTTTTTAACTATGAAAGAAGAAATCTACTTCCTTTTAGGAAAATTAAGCATTTCCTTATCAGATGAAGAACACTGAAGAATATTTCCAGAGAATGCTCTGAAAATTCAAGCCTGTGAGTAGTCGAAGAAATTAAATGATGACAGAGGAATTCATGCCAGTTGACTTAAGACAGGAATTTAGAGGTTTCATGTCATTTTTTGCAGTGTATGGCACAACAACAAGGCTTCAAGTTGAAGAGCATATTATGTAAATACGACCATGTACAGTATGTATTTATAAGCCCACTGTTGGTAACACAAGGACAATGAAACAAAATAAGAACATCTGCTGGAATGTTAAGTGTCTTTCTAATTAAATCCAGTAGCTGAATGAATCAATTCATTACTAACAAGTCTGGTTTATTATCTCATTAATACAGCTGGTTAATATTATGAGGAGATTAGCAGAACTTGAAACGATCCTACAACAAAAATGAACGCCCCACAGATACACGGCCATATAAATGAGACCAAACAATGAGGAAAAGACTGCGCGTTTTAGACACGTAAAGAACAAAGGGGAGAACAAATGATGGGAAAACAAAAGACACACAGCAAACCTGGCACTCTGCAACAACAGCATAACAGATGCCTACTGGAGAACAGAGAGGCTGAGCACCCTCCCCCAAGCTCACACCGCTTACTTGGCAAAAATGTGTAGTTCTCAGAATAACCAGCCCCCCACATTAGGGAGCTAGGCTGCATCCCTACAGTTAACTCTGCACAAAGCAGCACCACATTTAAAACTCTGCTGGAAAGAGTAGGTTTAAAGCTTTTCCTAGCATTCGAGTTTTCTTGAGCTGTAATAAAAACGAGTACCAAGAAGTACTGGCGTGCCTCTCGAAAGACACACATGACAGCTTCCTTCTTTGGCAGCCTTGGCGCTACAGAACCTATCTGCTGGCACTGCTGCATTCCCTCATTTGTGCTCGCATTCTTGGAAGAGATTTTATACTGATTACAGGATTTTTCCCTTTGTTTTCTGGAGTATGAAAGATGGATGACTAATGACTTGCCAAATAAACAGTATTCAAAACTAAAACTCAGAATAAAGGAAATAAACCACCCTGTCATCATCCTCACCAACAGCACATGCAAAAATGCTCCTTAGGGAAAGGAGAATCAATACACGTAACAATTTCCTCACTCTACGTATTAAAGCACTCAAGTACTCCTATTAAGTTGAATTATTATTCAGCCTGAGTTCACGAGGAATTATTTAGCTATTACTTCTGCTTGTTAACACGCTATTGATGATATTTAGTTAAAATGTCCATGTGCTCTAGGAGAGGACTCATCCCATAGCTTCCCCCAAGATCAGTCAGGCTCAGTCGTGTGCGGTTTTTCATTGAATGCAAATGAGCACTTCAAAAGCATACTTAATCCTATAGCTAAACCTTGCCAGTTTTGCAGAAAATGTACATATTCTGTAGCATCCGCTGTCCGGGAATACGTGAATTTTACTCCTGTAAAATGACAGATCTGAGAAAAGCTGTGGGTTACCAAATCCTAGTATCACAGGACTGAGTTTCTACAGAGCAGGTGTCTGCTGGGAGCTGGAGCTAACAGAAATACAACTGTGCTAAATAGCCATATTTAACAGGGCTGCTCTGTCGGGGAGCTTAGGATGTTGCAGTTTCATTAGCATTAACAAGTGTTGCTATGGGTACCGGAGTAGAGGCATCAGAGCACAAGTGAATAGAAGGAGTGGGAAAGTGATTAATAAAAATGTGAAGTGTTGGAATTTTAATAAAACAAAACCAACCCGCTTGCCAACGAGATCATGTTTAAATAACAGACTACATGACTGTCTAGCTCACCAACAGGTATATGCCACTGCTTGCCATCTTTTTGCTTAAGCCCAGGAAGACAAAACCCTGTGTGAATAACAAGAAACACCACAGCAAAAGCACCGTGCTCCCATCGAGAGGGACATGCATACATGTGCACAGACACAGGTGAAAGTGCCCCTAATAAGCAGTCATAAGGATATTTAAGTGCTGATGCTAATATGCCATTTATAAATATTTAACACACTACAGGCAAGTTCTGTGCAAGCTCAGAGCCACATAATACCTCATTTCTGGGTAAGTAGCATGGAGTAACATTAGCATAGCAGGGTTTGATGTCTTTGTCATAAACATGAAACAATATTTATCTTCAATTCAGAATGAAATATTTTTATTACATCCTTTAGCGCTACTCTGATTTCTTACCACTTAAAGGTAGTGCCGTTTCTGTTTGCAGAACACCCGGAGGATGAAATGGTAGCATTGCCTGTGTACCCATGGCAAAAAAAACTTGTGCTATAGCTTCTGCTATACTCAAAATACAAAGTCAATTCCTACCCTTTGCAAAACCTTTTGCAGAAAAAAAAAGAACATATGTTTACCTATTTTTTTCCACCTTCCCTGTCCAAAAGTTGGAATTAAAAAATCTACAGTAATTCCCACAAGTGACAACCTATGTGATGATTAATAGCAGAACTGTTTCATTAACCACTGAAGGCTGTTACCTTGGACTCTTCCTACAGCAGGTACTTCATCGGTTTCAGTAACATCTTCAGAGTATTTCCCAAGTTGTAGTGCATCCACTCCTTCTTCCAGTCAATACATGAGAACCAATTCCTCTGGAGGTGCTTTAGGATTTAGCCTCGCCTGTGGGTGCTGCTCTAGGTTCGCGAGACAGATCCTGGCTATTTCTTATGTGCTGTGAAGGGAGCGCTGGTTTTCATTACTCCCATGGCCAAAACACCTTCAGCTCGCCTGTCTTCCACACCTATCACTACACCTTCTTTTCTAACCCCACCCTGCACACTCCTCCTGCATACCCTTTCCACAGTCTTCCTCCTCCACAGCTCTAACACCTTCAGCACACAAATCTATTCAGGGGTGTGACACAAATTGGGAAACCAAGTTCAGTTTAATTACTTCATGCAATTTTCCATAAACCCTAATTCTCAGTTGCTTCTACTCTACCCTGTTCCCTGCCCACTACCCAAAACCACAGATGTGGCACACGTGTGAGTTAAATCAGCCCCCCTCCATCCTCCAGCTCCGTCCTTCCAAGAACACTTATTTATCTTTGTCATATGATCCTCTCCAAAACATTTCATTTCCCAAATCTTGGCTTTGGGTGCAGTCTGCTGTGCAAACTTTGTGGTTAGTTCTACAAATATTTATTTGTGCAAGTGTTGCACTCATGCGAACAACCTCATTCAGCAGGCTATTACACTTACTCACTTCGGTGCATTGGCAAGATGAAAACTGTAAGCATAAATACAGAGAGACTGTCTTAATAATAACTAAAGAACTGTATCAGTCTATACTTTTTTCCTTTATTATTAGAAAAGCAATAAAGCAAATCAAGACGATTCTGAGGTGGTACTCCACACTCAGCGGTCTTCCCTGACATCTCCTTTGTACTTAAATGCTTAATGTTAAAAATTGATATTTATGAGTCACTTAGGTTTGTATGAATTATTATACTGATTTCAGGGGGTAGTCAGAATAGTAGGACACTTCAGCAAAGAAGTTATTTTTGAAGCAAATAATATTGATCTTTTATTGTTTAGTGTGATCACAACATGGTAGACATGGAGTTCAGTTCTGCGTTAAGATATTAAAATCAGGGATTAAGAAGCAATGATTAAAACTTGCCCTACTATCTTGAAAGATTACCAAGGTAATGTGGCCTGAAACTCTGAATGCTTAGTTCCCAGGGAGAGGAGGAAAATATCCAACACAAGAATTTGAAACAGGACAAGAGTGGTTGTCTTGGTTCTTGTTTTGTACTTAGGGTCTAAATCTAACTAATTCAAATTACCATTTTTTTTTTCTGGTTAATTTGCTATTTTATACATTAGCATATCAAAGGCATCATACTAAAATATTAAACAATGCTGTTTTAAGGCTGAGGTTTAAAGACTAAATTTCAGCAATTTTCAAGTGAAAACTGCTGCCATGCTGATCAAGACTGATTTCAGACCTTTAAAAATATCCCGTGGAGGGTGTTAGAAGTGAAGATCTGTGTGTGAATTCAGTGCTTGCGTATTTTACCGCTGCCATTGCTCCATGGACTTCTCTGACAATATTAGCAACCTTGAAGTTACCATAGAATCAGAGTCATTTAGGTTGGAAAAGGCCTTCAAGATCACCAAGTCCAACTGTCAAGCGGCCTACAGAGTCCCCTCACTAAACCATGTCCCTTAGTGCCCTGTCCACACATCTCTTAAATACCTCCAGGGATGGGGACTCCAACAATTCCCTGGGTGGCCTCTTCCAATGCTTGACCACCCTCTCTGTGAAGAAAGCATACTTACATAAAGGCTCTGTCAGGCTTCCATAAGCCTGTAGGTAACTATACTTAACTTCCATAATTTATAGGTAACCTGTGGGAACCTGAACTTCCTTCAGCCTGTGTCACAGAAGATGTTTTCGTAAGCTTTTGAATCACAAAAATACCAGTGCCCTCCACCACCACAGGGCACATTAGACCGTCTAATACAGAATACTGATTTTCTGTGTTTCAAAGTGATGTGCAAGTGCTTGTAAAAAAAAGGCCTGTTGTCAGCAGACAAATTCAGTACGTAGGAGTCTGTCTTAGTTCCCATTTACTGAAATTGTGACCTTAGCTCTTACAAGCCCAAGGGGTCTTAACACCATGTTTAATAAAGAGAATAACACTTCTTCTATAAGGTGTTAACTAGTTTAACTCTGCACTTCTTGTTATCATTATTTAGCAGAGATCAATAATCCTTTATTACAAGAATTTTCCTCATCTTTTTTTCTTGTTACTTTTCCTATTCCTCTAAAAGGATTCAATTCCCAAGAACATATTTACACAGATTCAAAATTTTTCCTCTTGATGTTAAAAGGGCTTCCTGGTGCTCTTTTTAAATCATTGCTTTGCTTTCTGTAGATAAAAGTAAGGCTGTGTGATTTTCCTTTAAAAATCTAAAGCCTCTTTTTGAGGTTCCTATGAGATACCCTCACACGATTATAATGGGAATTTTACCATGCTCCTGACTAAACTGTATTACAGGGCTTCTAACTCTTTTCCAGTGGTATACATTCCTTGAAAAACAAGTTTTAAAAAATGTGAAATTTTCATTTTAACAGTCACTTTAATTTTTGTAAGGCTAACAGAAATTAGTCCTAAACTTAAAGCGCATCCCGAGAACCCCCATTTCTGGTATTTGTAGGTTTCATAATGGCAGGACAGGTGGAAATCTCACTCAGGTATTCTGATAGAGCTTCTTGATATTCAGAAGACCTTCAAGGCCAACTTGTTTACCAAATTTTGTATTTAAGGTGAATGAGTACAGCGAAGAGGCACTGTGGCATCCGAAGCACTGCGGGCTCGTGCTGCATTCTCAGCAACCTGGAGCTTTTCCAGATGGAGTGTAGGAAAAGAAGTTGTTTCTACTTTTAGAATCAAACCTCCATAAATTGGCATTCAAACTGGAAAAAACAATGGCTGAAAAGGACAGCTCATTATAATGTGCAGTGATGTGGATCAATATAGTTCAGCCTAATTGATACCTTAGCTAAGGAAAACAAAGCCCTGACTGTATTTCAAATAATCCACTACTTACACATATTATAAATATTTTTTTGAAAACTATTTTCAGAAGAAAGTATTTTAAAGTCAGAGCTCAAATATCAACGTTTTGTAGATCTCGGTGACATCTCACAGCAGACCGTATCAGATTTCTGTGAGCATACTCTGACTTTATCCCAGTTTGAAATGAGCACTTTGTGATGCTGTACTTATTTCTCTTGACCTTCGGGCATTTATTAAATACAGGACGCAGATCTTAAGTATGGTGTACACTTACTGACTGTTTCTGCTAATGTAGCTCTTAGACATGGATGGTAAAATAATTGAAGTTAATTTCCTCAAGAAAAAGAATTAGAACGTTAGAATTAGTGATGCAAGTTGTTTATTTTTTTCAGGCAACATTTTGCTAACTGTATAAATACATGCAGACTCCTGAACATTAAATTAGCACAGTAATAACACAGGCTGCGTATTTTCATTCCATAGAAGACAAAATCAAATTAAAACCTCAAGCAGGATGTTTTCTGTTACATGCCATCCTTCAGGAAAAAAAGCTCTATCTCATTTATTCGTGCATTACTGAGTCATAATAAAATTCCGCGCTGGCACACTGGTCAAGACAAATGCTAGCAAGATGCTCCAGTGACAGCAGCATCACTTATTACTGCAAGCATTTGCTCCATAAGCACTGTTGTTTCCATGCCATGAGTTGTGTTCTGCTCTGGGCTGATGCAGCGTGCACGCAGACCTTTGGCAGAGCGCTGTGCCACGATTCCCTCTGCTCCTCACCAGCCCCTTCCCTCTTACTGAACCTCTTGGAGCAGATCCAACCCACACAGGAGTCCTGACATCCCTGAAAGGCCTCCAGCTGCTCTGCACATGGGTTCAGTTCAGAGGGCAGTTTTGGGGCACACTAACTAGATTTGTTTGGGGGCCAGGTACGTGCAAAATGCGCTCCAAGTCCTGGCACAGGTCTCCAACAAGGGGCACCGTTTCAGACAGCTCTGCATCACGGGCACGCTGAGGCTGTTTGGTGTGGGAAGGCTGACTGCATGTAATCCCAAGTAAAAATGCCAAACCACAGAATACAGCTGTAGGATCTGCAGCACCAATTGCTTTTATCCACCGTGCCATTCCTATTGCGCCAAACTATTTGTTAATGCAGAAGAACCACACCGTACCTGCTTGTGAGGTTGAAACAGATGGCATATCTAGTTATAAAGCTCCTACACCAGGCAGATAAAGAGAAGGCTTTTAACCCGCGGCTACTACAGAGGGCAAGAAAGAGGAACAGCTGCTCCTCAGGGACCAAACCACTGATGATAAATGGGAGAATGACATCTAAATGAGCCAGCATCAACCAGAAGCAGCTGGGCCATTTCACAGTGGTCACTGTCTTTCACAAAAATCAGAGAAATATAAAAGGAAGTGGAAAAAATACCCGTTCAGAAGAGATGGTCCAGTGAAAACATGAGGCTAAAAAATCAAACAGAAAGTTTAATAAAGCCAGCTGAAATATATCACTAAGAACAGATGGTAAAAGTGAATTTTGGATTAATGAAGTCACTGACAAAAGATTTACGACAAATTCTCATTTACACTTCTACTATATCAAAACACTAGTGGCAAACAAACAGTGAAGACCGAACCATGGAACTACTCACTGGGAAACCCGGCCTTGATATCAGTGACCAGACACCAGACTTGCAACAACACCATGTTCAGAAACATTAGAAGTTGTTAGCTACTGCTGTACACTGATTATCTATTATCCTTTCTAATTAGAGAAAAAAACTCAAGCAAAACACAATGCTGTTTTCATTTACTTCATAATTACAATTCGACCACCACAACATGCAGCATGTTTTGTAAAATTAATAAAGATTTTGGTTCAGCACTCCAGGCTCCCTACCATAATCAAAATATCAAATATGGGTAACTATTTATTTACAGTGAGTTTTGAGCACTTCACACTTGTACAGTAAAAAAAGTGCTACTGTTTGTATTTCAGGGTATAAATCAATATAAAACCAAGCGGGGCAGAGAAGTTCCCTAACATGAAACAGTACTGCTTAAATAGCCACAGGCATTAGGTTTGTATTCTTATACACTATTTGGCATATTCTTTTTGAGGAAAATTGCACATCCCTCAAACCAGCTTCTTAGCAGTTTGGCATCTTTCAAGAATTTGCACATTAGGCAGTATAGTCGCAGTCTGGTTAGGTAGTTTTAATAGTACCGATAACACATTATTTAGTACAACAATTAGCAAGTCTTCATTACCATGGTTCTTCCCACACTGTGCGATTCTTTTATGCATATCCTAATGCAACATTCAAAGCTATTTTAAAGGGTCCATAGAAGGCCATTCAGATGCTTTCAGGCTTTCCTCCTGCCTTCAGCCTGCTGGGTGTTCATGAAGAGAACGTGAAGGAGAAGCCTGAGAGACAATCCAGGAGCACCGAAATTTTGGCAGTGAGAACACACAGGTAAAGGACTGCAACACAGGATACCATGGAAGGAAGCACACAAGGCTGGGAAAGGTTATGAAGGCTGCTTGGACAGACAAATCAAGAATTTCACCTGCACTGAAGTAAAAAAAAAATATTTTTTTAAAGTCATTGTCCTCCTTTCTTACCATCCACAGCTCTTACAACAGCATCCCAGTGTAAGTACTACATCCCTCTTCACAAAAGCTGCCTGAAGTCTCAGAGGGAGAACTCTATAATCTGGCTATATGACAGGCTCATTTTACTGCAGACATCAGAGGATATGATTTACAGGTTTGGTGCTCTTCCAGAAAACTCAGCAAAGCAAAAACACAGTAAGGTAATTGTGAACAGGGTGTTTCAAGGGGCGCAGCAAACTCTCCTGGCATCTGTGCTACACTCAGAACATTCAGAAAAACTTACACCTCTCTGACCCACGCCTCCACATCTACATAAAGCATTTCCACATCTATTATTTGTTCAAGTAATGAGAAACTCTTTTCAGGTAATATTGAGGCAGTTTAAACAACTTAATCAGTCTGCAGACTGAAGAACCACCACTCGCTATCATAGAATCACAGAATCATTAAGGTTGGAAAAGCCCTCCAAGACCATCTGGTCCAGCCATCCCCCTACCACCAATGTCACCCGCTAGACCATGTCCCTAAGCACCAAGTCCAACTTTTCCCTAAACACCCCCAGGGACAGTGACTCCACCACCTCCCTGGGCAACCCATCCCAATGCCTGACTGCTCTTTCTGAGAAGAAATGTCTCCTCATTTCCAACCTGAACCTCCCCTGGCACAACTTGAGGCCATTCCCTCTAGTCCTATCATTAGTTACCTGCGAGAAGAGGCTGATCCCCTGCTCTCCACAGCTCCTTTCAGGTAGCTGTAGAGAGCAATGAGGTTTCCCCTGGGCCTCCTCTTCTCCAGACTAAACAACCCCAGCTCCCTCAGCCACTCCTCACAGGACTTGTGCTCCAGGCCCTTCACCAACTTTGCAGCCCTTCTTTACCACGGGTAATGGAAGGTCTGGGCAGAGATTTCAGACAAGGTAAAGGCTTAGCATGCAAACAATTGGCTTAGCACACAAACAATGATCACGTTTAAGCTGTGCTGTGGTCCACGGGCACACACTTAGATAGCCTGAAGCAGCTTACTTCTCGGAGCTTGTCTCTGCACAGGGTGGCTGATACTTGGCAGTGTGCTCCTGAGTCAAAGCCTTAACTGACCTCTGAGCAGGTAAGGATTGGCTTGGATTACTGGATTTAAACACAGCTGTACCTCCACTAGTAAGCAGTTAAAGAAATTATACCTAACGAAGATAAGGGCCATCCATTTTCTTCTTCATTGAAGCTATGAAAATTTTCTGAATTCAGAGAAAAACAAGTTGCAAGCCTTTACTGGGTATTTTTGGAGAATACAACGTAGTCTATGCCTTTTGCTAATGGGAGTTACATATTCATGGCAAGGTGTGAAGACACCCCTTGTCTTTGGATAAAACTGCACATTTGTAACACATTTGTAACACATTTGTAACACATTTGTAAAATTATGTCAGGTTAACAGGCAGCTCAGATAGTATTACCAAGCAATGCAATCCTTTAATTATTTTATTAAGCCATAATTACGCATTTAAGAAAATACTTAGTTTCACTTGGGTATTCACCTGTCATCAGTTCCAGAGTTGTAAGAAATGTCCTGTGGAAGGCTAAATAACTGCTACAATCTTATTGTAACAGCTGCCTGGAAGGTTTTCCCTTTTTACTATTCAAACACAGAAGCACATAAAAGATTATTTTACCAGTTGTAACTTTGTAATTTCCAATCCTCAATGTGACCTATGTGCTTATGAGGGAACCATTTCAAATTACTATGAGATTGCATTTTTAATTAAAAATCATAACAAATATGCTCTTAAAACATTTTTAGATAATACTGTTTTAGGAGATTCGTTCTTGTAATCACATTACAATAAACTGTGCTGCACTCACAACATTAATTAGCGAACCTATCCTCCAGGTATAATTACTAGTTGTTCTATTCACAATGATTAACCTGCATCAAATCAAAATCCTTTAAGGAGCTTATAGCTAGTGCCTACTGGCAAAAGGACTCTCTTCTTCTCTACAAAATGTGTGGCACAGTGGAAACACCAGGTTTTGAAATCCTGAACTGAACTGAATACATAGGTTTAACTTAAAAAACAGACTGGCTGGGTTTTAAGAAGGGTACCAAGAAGGATACCAAACTCTAAAACCATCAAGCAGATGTGGACAGATATGGCTGGGATGGGTGACCTACCTCCTACCAACCTAATGTCTGAGGAACTCAGATGAATGAATAGGCAAGAAGTGACAGCTACACACTTGGGGTAATGGCTGCTCTACCACCTTGTTGGGGTTTGCGCCCTCAAAAGAAAGCAGCCATCAGCGCCCTGCTCACAAAACCACACGGTAGACGTTTGAAAACGAAGGAGGTAACTCACTCACTCAGGGGTTGTTTGGGTAGCATGGGCAGTATAAGGATATGTGGACTGGGAGGTCATCTGGTTCATTAACGTGTTTGGTTAACTCAGTATAAAATAACAAATAACAGGGAAAGAGATGGATTACACGCAGGCACACAAACATTAATGAGCAGGTGATGACAGAGACAGTAACGAATACCAGAAGTCTTTGGTCACTACGGGAACTAAAGCCATTAATGGCACTACTCAGACCTAGCTTTGAAGAGATTCAACCTGTACTTTGTCACTTATAAGAAAGGAGAAACATGATCGTTGTACATACTATGGAATATTTGAGGGTGCTTGCAGAATGGTGTGAAACAGAAGGGACTTGTGGGATTATGCAAACATTTGGGATTACGGAAACATAGAGGAGGGGCAAGCAGCACAAAATGGGAAGGATCCGAGAGGAACAACCACAGGGAAATGCAGGGCGAGGAGAATGAAAAGGGAAATTGAGCTTAAACAGGCTGCTGGTGGATACACTTCTCTGATGAATCCCTGAACCTGATCACCACTATCTAGCCTTTCTTCTTATTAAATTGTTTTCTTAACTATTTTTGTGTAATTCAACTTTTATCCTATGTGCAATACTGCCCTGAAGTCCAAGTGCCAGCAACTGCACAACAGGCTGCAGGTTGCAGGGCCCAATGGTCCAGACACCAGCAACTAGAGAGATCATGGCATATTTTTATCTTCCTAGTAAATGTATACCTGTAAGTATCATGGGTTTTTGAGTCATTTGCTAGCGAAGTTCAGTCTGACCTAGCCAGCAAGCAACCCGTGAGTATAAGCAGACCTGTACGTGGGAAGACAGGGCCTGAGTCAGTGGCTGGAAAGGGGCTCAAGGTCAAGGCATGGTCAGAGCTGAGGCCTGCAAGGGAGTCAAGACATTGAGGCTGAGCTCATGTTTGAGGGATCTCTGACCGTGGAGTACTTGTGAGACAAGTGTGGGTGCATGCTTCTGTTCTGGCAGCAAGCACCAAGATGGATTAGCTGGAGAGGAGGAAACCTGCACGCTGGTAAGAAGGTCGGAGCATAGATCATCAGACAGGGTTAGAGGTCAGGGCAATGTTCAAAGGACCCATGGATGTGGGTATGCTTCTGAAAGTGACAGCCGGGATGTGTGCATTCGCTGGTGGACTTCAATCCCAATCCAATTTGTCACTCCAAATGGAACACAGGAGTACCCCAGCCCTTAACCTTTCATGTCTGAAGGATGGGCTTTAGGGCAGAGTGCTGCCACAGACACTGCTGCTGCTAACACTGCCCTCTCCGCCTGGCTCTCCCAGGGTAAGGGGATCAGAACGGAGGTCAGAGAGGCAGTCTCCTTTTTTTGAAGAGCCTGAAGTGGCCTGGGACTACTGCCAAGGAGTCCCTTATGTTGCTCCTCCAGCAGAGCCACTGCAATGCACACATGAACTTTATCTCAGGTGCTCCACAGGACCTTCCCACACAGCTTGGGGCAGCAACTGTGGAGGAAGCTGTCCTTACAGAGCTATTGTCAGAGCTAGCAGTAACTCAGGGAGGCAACTTAAACAGTGGGAAAAGAGAAACACTCGTCCACTCCCCCACTCACTTTCCAGCTTCCAGAACAGAAGGGAAGCAGCAACGTGGAGGCCAAATCCCATCTTTAATTTTGCACATGGGAGCCAAGAAGTGCTTCACTTCCCCCACTCCCAGAAACTGAGTGCACTATTAAGCTCAGTAGGCAGGAGAGCTACAAAGAAAACTGTGGAGAATGGCTGGATTTCAGATAATTAAGAGGGGAGTTGTGTGAGAAATGGCCAGGCTTCACAAAGAACTGTGGGGGAGGATACTGGGACCTTTTGGGGAGTGAAATCTTGGAAGACCTGCAGAGCTGAGCTTACTGTATCAGTGACGCTGTAAGAGGCTGAAATGACCCAGGTAAGAACATCAGAAATACCAAATTTGCTTATGGATATAGCACAACTGGGACCAATGGGGAAGAAATAATAAAGGGCAGATTAATCTGGGTGGTGAGAAGGGTGGAGAAATTGATGGATAATGACAGAGAAATTGAGGGATAATGACAGAGAAGAACAAGCACAGGAGAATGGAGAAGATGGGCATAAAAAGAGTCAGTTGCATGTAAGTACTTTCTTGATCACTGCAGTGTATTTTATCTTCTTCTAAATTATATTCTTAACTTTTGTGTCATCTTACTCGGTCACACAGATGAGGGTGCTGCAAGGTCTAAGCGTAAGCAACTTGGAAAACAAACTTCAGGTTACTGGGCCTGCAGGTCAAGATGCCAGCAGCTGGAGAGCCTGAAATGCAAGAGTCTAAATGGCAGCAACTGGGAAGACCACAACCACAGTACTTGCAGGTCTAAATGTCCACAACTGGAGAGGCTGGACTGTACATGTGAGAGGTCTAAACATCAGCAACTTGAGGGACCAGGGTGCATGCACATTTCAACAGCATCATGAGAAGCGACAGAAGTGAGTAGGAGACCATCATTTAGAAACACTGAGTCTGAGACGCTGTGTAACTGGCCCCTGGTTCAGGAATGTATGTTAAACAGCCTTAGAGCCCATGCTGATATATAACAGGTCTGTAAACATGGGGAGTGCCTGAAAATCTAGAGAGGAATTGTGTATTTTCTCTAGTGAATGTCAGTCCTGATGAACCAGAAAGGAAGAACAAGACTGGGCTATCTGTATTGTTGTTTATGTGAGTGGTAGAGGTGTTTATGAGGATACGATCAAGGCATTGCTCTGTGGTTGCCTTTATGGCCAGCCATTTAATTTTCCTGTTCCTGCATGCCCCTCTTGAATGCATGCTCAGCCTTGCTACTGGCCAGACCTGCAGAAAGGAACAGCAGCAGCCACGTCCAAGAGCCACGAGAGAGAAAACTCTCTCAGGTCTGTAAATACACAGGACTGGCTTTCAGCAACCAGGAAAGAGGAATCCTTGGATCCCAGAGTCCATTGGATTGAGCAGCTCTTATAACATCCTTAACAAACGGAACTTAAAATAGAGCTGAAGAAATGATACTTACAGTATAAGAAACAAAACAACTTTCACTGAAGTATCCTCTAGGTAGCAATAAAAATGAGTAGACATGTACACGACCAGCCAAACTTCAGTTTTTCACAGTAAGCCAAATTCCCTTTAAAACAGGACACAAGAGACAGATGTGGGATAGTAAGATGTGCTCTGACATGGTTTGCTCTGGGAATATGGTACTGAAAAGCATTTGAACACATTAAAACCCTAAGTAAGAAAACTGTAACTTTCAGACTGCCTATGAATCTATGAAAGACACACTTCCAAAAAAAATAAAAATAAAAATAAAAATTAAAAAAAATCCATTGCCAGATGCTGTAAGAAATGGTGATATGTAGCTTAATTAATGTAGACTGAATAACTCGTACTGTGGACAGTGATATGTTTTTATAAGCCACTCAGTGACAGCTGCTGGAGTAAATTTACTAGAAAGTAACGCAGTCCTGCATTTATACAAGCGCAGGCTTTCCTATAAACAGGATATGGCAGGACAGGAAAAAGTATTTTATTTTCCTGTATTCTGTCTCCAAAGAAGTGACACCTTCTCAGGTGCACATGGAAGCACACCATGATGCCAGAGTGAACAGCTGTGTGGAAATGAAACTTGTGGAAGAAGAGGAATTTTGCTCAGAGCCAGGGAAATGATAGTATTAGTGTCAAGTATTTTCTTTGCCTACAGGCAGTGCTTTATACTACAAGATCTGTTTATTCTAAGTGACTGGACCATAAATGAATAATTTTGAAAAGGATGTTTCAGCTATTGGCTAGTTTTGTCTTTGTTCAAGGCAAGAAGAAAGACTTGCTCTGAGCCTAATAAAAACATGCTGAAGACAGTCACGGCTAACATGACGGACAGCAATTAAAAGGCTGTGGCAGAATTTCATGACTCCCAGCCAACACGTTGGCAGCCCTCTCTCAGGGAGAGGAAGATTGCTTGGACGTACATGGAAATCTATAGGCTGGGACAGAAGTTAATTCAGCCTGGCACCTACTATTTTGATTTTCAATCCTGACTTTTACGCATATTGTCATGTAGGGACTCCAAAGGATCTGCAACAGGATGTAAAGAGAGTTTGGGAATCCTGAGCAAAGTCACTGAATGTTCTCTAATATTATCAGTGAGTTTTTGAATTCACTTACAGGAAAATACCACAGGCCAGATCTCTAAACTCCAGTGGAATACACTTTCTTCATACTAGCCCCAATGTCTTTACACGAGTTACCTGGAAAAACCTGAAACTCACCTCACTGTCCCTAGTACCCCACAGCCCTACATGCAGTGTCACACAGATTTTGCACAGACAAAAGTGTTCGACCTTTTAACCAGCTAAACCAACGCAGCCGTGCCTTTGTGTGCAGTTACACTAGTGTAGTCCTCTAGAAGTGATGGGCTTTTCATGGAGGTGAAGCTTATGCCAACACAATGCCACACAAATAAAGTAAGAGCACTGCTTTAACTAGCAGCACAATGAAAATGAGATGAGTTTTGTGAACAGAAGCAGGGCACATACTAGAGAAACACCACAAAAGTTGCATAAATTACTCTTTACCTGAGTTTGACAACTAAAAGAGGAACCAAACAGGCGCACTCCAGACCTAGGTTTGAAGCTGCCTGCTTGGATGACTTCTTCCCATGTGTCTTTCACACTACGGGTGACTTAGAAATCCAACTTAATGTGAAAATAAAGGCTAAAAGACAACCTGAACTAGAACAACTTGCACTGCTTTCCTCTCTTAGTTGTGAAAACATTAAAACTGAGTTTTTTGTTCAGCTGAAACCGCAACATCCCAGTTCAAAGCAACGATTTGACTGAAGGGTGGTGTGATTGTGTTTTAAAGACAGATGAATTACTCGTGTCAGAGATGTTGTGTACCCGGTGCGGCCCGCAGCACTGCACTCCTCTTTTTTCCCCTATTTTCCCCGTTTTTCCCCCCAGGACCACCCCACGCAACCCCCACTCCCGCACCCCCCTCAGCAGCGCCCAGGTGCCTCCCGCAGCCCCCACCGGAGCGGGGGGGCTCACCCCGCATCACCCACACCGACACGGAGCCAAACCCCTCTGGGACCACCCCGGCACCCCCAAACCCAGGCGTGTGCCCCCTTCACCCTCTTTACCCCCTTCACCCCCAGACCCCGGCGCTCCCCCCACACTCACCTCCCCGCTCCGCCCGCCCGCCGGCCCCGCGGGGCGCCGCCATTTCGCCGCTCCCTCCCTCCACGCTCCGCCTCCCTCCCTGCCTCCCTCCCTCCCCCGGCGGCCGCGGGGCCGGCCGGGGCTCGTAGTCCGCTCCGTGCCGCCGGCGGCGAGGGGCGCGGCCGCGGCGAGGCACTACGTTGCCCGGCGTGCAGCGGGCCGGCGGCTATAAGTGGCTGGCGGCCGAGCGGCGCCTCCGGTCGGTCTGTCCGGCCGCCCGTCTGTCTGTCTGTCGGTCTGTCTGTCGGTGGGTCCGCAGGAACAATGCCCCAGCCGGCGGAGCCGGGCAGCCGCGGCTGAGCAGCAGCCCGCCAGGCGGAGCCGGCCGCCGCTCCGAGCGGGGAGCGCTGCCGCCGGCATGTGGATACCCACGGAGCACGAGAAGTACGGCGTGGGTGAGTGAGGGGCCGGGGGGGCGGGAGCGCTGCCGGCCCCGCCGCGACACCTGCTCGCCCCCGGGCACCGCTGCGAGCCGCCGGGAGGGCTCCCCCCGCTCCCCGCCCCGCTTTGTTCGCTCCGTGCCGAGCCCGGCCGCAACTTTGCCCCGGGGCAGGGCTGCGGAGCCCGCCGGGTCGCTTTGTGGCGGTGCGCGCCGCTTTTTCATATTTTTTTTTCTCCCTTTTTTTGGCACTGCCGCGCCGCCTCGTCCCGCACAATGGCCCCGCTTCTCCGAGCCGGGCTGTGCGGCAACTTGGGCGAGCTGCTCGGCCAGCAGCAGCCCCGCCGGCTCGCCCAGGTGGGGCTGGGCTGCGGGACGCCCCCTGCCCGGGGCGAGCCGAGCCCTAAAAACCTCGCTGGGACCCCCCGGGGCGGCTGGCAGGGGGTTAGCAGCCGAGCATCGCGAGCTGCAGCCCCCCCCCCCGGTGCGTTTGTTGTTGGGTTTTGTCTGCGTGCGCCTCTTTCTTTTGTTTTGCTTTTTTTTATTATTTTTTTTATTTCCGAGAGTAGCGCGCTGTGTCCCAATTGCAGCGCTTTTTCCCGCTTTGTGAGGGAAGCGCGACCGCCGAGCATCCCTTGTAATGCCACCGACGGGCACCCAGCAGCCTGCCCCTTGTCTGCCAGCATCTCCCCCAGCATCTCCCCCGTTTGGCAGAGCCTTTCGGTGGGTGAGCGCCG
This sequence comes from Anas platyrhynchos, assembly GCF_047663525.1. Classification (NCBI taxonomy): domain Eukaryota; kingdom Metazoa; phylum Chordata; class Aves; order Anseriformes; family Anatidae; genus Anas; species Anas platyrhynchos. Next base: position 28,695,399 of record NC_092587.1, read on the forward strand.
TGGAGCTTTGTCCTGCTCTCCTCTCCTTTCCTCTCCCCTCCTCACTCGGGCTCAGCTCGGGCTCAGCGATCTCAGCCCGCTAAAGAGGTGCGCTCGCAGCTTCTCAGCAGCAAGCTTGCTTTGGATCGGCCAGAAAACATAAAACTGAAAGAATCCTCCTCGTCTGTGCAGATATTGTATAGTCACGAGTCGGTGCTTATTCCTGTTTAAATTCATTGCGTGGTTTTCTGCCATTCGCCTTCCAGAGGCTATTCAAGATGGTAACAAAAAGCCACTGTTCCCTTCGGGTCCGCTGTGCCCCTGGGACGGGGCGGCAGCGTGGCTCGCACCGCCACCGCGAAATGATGGAAAACGGGTCTGAAGTGGTTATTTTCGCTCAGGGGCTGTGTTTTACGCTGCGTGCTCGCTCACCTGCACGATGAGTGCTATCTGCAAAATCTTCACACCCAACTACGGTGTCAGCTATTGTGCTGCCTGGCGGCGGTAGGGGAGGCTGGAGGAAGAGTTGTCTCTTGCTGTGTAATTCTTTAAACTTAGATTTATGAAAGCCACTTTACACAATCCTGCATTTTGTACCAAAGATCTACTTTTGTATATTCCTTTTTAAAGTCGTGCCATTGCTGTGTTTCCAAGCAGTTTTTAAATAATTGTGTGTCTATCTGCCCTGGTAAAACGGGTGCATTATAAAACCCTTGGAGAATCCTGATTAGTTGTACCAAGCATATGTATCCTTTGTATGAAGAGCTCAGGGCTTGCATTAACATCAGACCTCATCTGCATTTTCAATCTGAATTTTGCAGCACATGCTGTGTGCTGCACATTTCTACTGTGACATGCCAAAATGGATGAATAACCAGGCAACAGCCACCTGGCTGCACTGAAGGGTTGCTGGTAGCCAGGTGGCTGTTGCTCGCTTGCACAGCCTGACTGATCTCCCCCTTTGAGGAGCAGTCAATGCAAGTAGCCATCTCTTCATTATTTTATTTTAAACTTTTGCCTGCTAGCTACTGATGATATATAATTGCTTTTTCTGAGAAGGCTGCTGTACTCAGAGTTCATTTATTGGTAGCATACTGCCGTGATGACCATTGCACTTCAACGTGATGTTCTTGGTACTGCAATTTTGTGGGTTTCATTTCTAAGGCAGTAGATTGTGTCAGCTCTTTATTATCCCCAAGGATGCTAAATGTGAGGCATTGGAGCAGCTTGCCCAGAGAAGCAGTGGATGCCCCATCCCTGGAGCTGTTCAATGTCATGTTGGATGAGGCCCTGGGCAACCTGACCCAGTGGGTGGCATCCCTGCCTGTGGTGGGGGGGGGGGTTGGAGGCAGGTAATCTTCAAGGTCCCTGCCAACCCAAGCCATTCAGCAGTTGAAGTAAGCATTGGAATAGAAGTGCTTCTGAGAAAGTTTGCTTTGTCTGGGTTTTGATGTCTTTATTTGCCAAACAGAAGGCTAAACTTCTGTATTTCACTTTGATGTTTCATTTGCATTGAATTATCCCCTCAGCTGTTGTGTCAAACTAGTGACAGCATCACACAAAGCATCCACCAGCCAGTTATATGGGGCATGCAGCACGATGTGTGCTGATGTAGGGGCAGGAGAGGTAAGCTTTTGTGGGTTTCTTGGATTGCTGTTAACAGTAGCTAAAACTGGTAGATGTCAAGTGGAGTTGGCTCAAATACATTGCATGCTGTTCTACACGGACTTGGAACATAACAGCACAATATTGTTTAGAACAATAACCAAATCCTTTGTTAAAATGAGTCATTTAAGACTGTAGCTGTGGATCCTCTGCACACAACAAACCAGCAAGTGCAGCTTTCAAAGTTGATTCTTGCTGCCTGGTGCAAACCAGAAACTTCTAGCTGTAATAAATTAAAAAAAAAAAGAGAAATCACAAGAGTAAATGATTTTTTTGTAGATGCTGTCTGTGGTTAGGCAGTCTGAATGTAAAGGATCGGTTTTTCTTTTTACCTCTGCAGGTCTGCATGCTGCTGTATTGTCTGTGCTCTTTGATTTACTTGCACCTTGTGGGATGCATTTACGCTCCCTGGAATGTAGGTGGCTTACCTTTGTCTGGTAAGCACATCACTTGCCAAAATTTGTTGGGAAGGCATTTTTTAGATTCTAATGGAAAGATCAGAGAATAATTAAGCAGCTGCTGAATGCCTCGCCTAATTTATAGGTGGCACGTTGTTCCTGGTCCTGAAGTCATTCCATGTAGCATAATCTACCAATTTAGCTCAGAAGTTTAAATAGTGCTTGGTATTTTAGTGTGGTTAAGCTATAAATCTGGCTTCCCAAAGGGGTCTGAAGTGTGGCTATCTCCCATTATATTGAGGGAAACTGAAGGATTAAATGACTTTGTGCTATAAGCTGAGGTTTATGGGAGGCATAAGCCAGGAGTGTATTAGTTGATCACAGGAGCCGTATTGATTGGCACACAGCAAAAGCCGAATCAGTTGGCTTGTGCCCCATTCCTCTGAGTCGCAGTTGGACAAGTCTCGCTGGCAATTGTGTTGAAAGCTGCTGAGATATCTTTGTCCTCATGCTGCAGTCACTTTTTTTTGACTTTGAGGTAATATTACTGTAAATTAGCTTGTTGTTGAGCTAAACAAACCAACAAAGAGCAAGACTGTGGTGTGGCCACTGTCATGATGTATCTGTCACAAGCATGCTAGGCATCTAATATAATGTGGTTTGTTTAATGAGTGCTTCATCAACTTCTCTTCCATCCCTCCCCAAGCAGTACAAACAATGCTCTTATTTCCCTTCTCATATCTTGATCTTGCCTCACAATTTTATGTGGAATTCAGTTTGCATTTTTGCCTTGTACTAATATGACTTCTAATAGTGAACCTGCAGCAAGCTGCCTAAATCTGTATTTAGAGGTGAAACAGTCCGTGCTTGTTACAACACGGACTGTTTGGGGCTGCAGGGAGGTGAATGTGGGGTGGTATGGGGCATGGAGGCTGAACCTGGCAGGACATCCTTGTTCCCTCCACACCCCCGGGCAGTGGGAGCCCATTTGCATTTTGTGAAATACTCCTTGAATTGTAGCTCTTTGAGATACAGGACTTGTGGGCCTTACGTTGTCACAAAGGGCTTCGTACCCATTGAGGATGACAGTCAAATAAAGATGACATTTTACTGGTCTTCTACGTAAGCAATAACTATCAGTATCTTCCAGAAATAAGTGATCTCAGCGTGCAGCTTTTGAACTAGAAGTAACTGCTTTCTGTTGGAGAGCAGAACCTAAAGGATAAGGTTTACAAAGCCAGGTCATAAGACTAGCCCTAACTTAACTTGTGTGATGATTGTGAAATCAGTGAATTTGCACTGAAATAAGGCTAACGCAAGATATTTTTTTTTAATGGCTTTTAATAGTTGCTTCCAAACATCTAGAGTCCTTGGTATGGGTGTAATCTGAATGTCCTTACCATCTCCTGGGGACAATGCAGAGCTCGTTGGTTCCTTAGCACCGTCTTACATAGCTCCCATCAGAGTTTTCATCTTTCCTGTTCACTGTGTATATGGAGCTACTAGGGGAAAAATTTAAGACTGATGTTACAGTGCTGGCAGCTGTATACTGATGACACTATCTTTTTATTCCTGTTCAACTGTATTGAGCTTTTTGTCAGCATTCACCTTTTTCAGTGTTGGACTTGCGTAGCTACTAGCTGGGCAAGATTTAGCCAAAAGAGCAGTGGTGAATTAAATAATGCAAGGAGTGAAGGCTGGAGTCTGTGACTGCTTCTGGGAGCACAGACAGCACATGATGCAGTCACTGACTTCTCTGTCAAGGAGGCTACAATCTGTTATTTTACTATTATCATGCAGATAGTGGAAACTTCTTGCACTGCTGTGAGGTTGTCTCCCAGAACTGCCTTTTGAGACACCTTCTTGCTTCCCTAACCTGCAGCCAGGAAACAGAACCTCAATATAAAACAGGATTTCACGTTTACAGACTAGTTCAAGGTGAACGTGTTATTTACCACTTTCCATAGTTTCCAGCTCATTTGAGTGTAATTCACTGTGCAGGTTTTGGTCTATAAATTCTCTGTAATTTGAGTCTTGGGATGAGGGAATATCCTGAAGAGAGCACTTTGAGATCTTGGATCATTTGGGATACTTGAACGGATGTAGGCACTGATGGAGCTTTCAGCAAAAACCTCTCACCCCCTGGGAGAAGTGCTGCTTCATTTCTTTAGGTTGGGCACGTGTGAGTGGTGTATTTGTGGGTTTTGTTTTATTGCTGCAGGATTGGTAGTTGATTCTGTGAAGGTACAGGGAAACCTAGATATAACCCCTCAAAGTCCTCTCGAGCGTGTCTTGGTGGTTTTGCAAAGAACAGTAGAAATGCAAACGTCTTGCTTCACTCTCAGTCTGGAATTTTGTTTGTTATTGTTTGTTTTTGCATGTCCTTTTGTGAGGAATTGGGAAAAATGCTTTCTGAGGTGACCACTGTCTGATTTCCAGTTGGAAGCCAGATGTTCTCCCAGAGGGAGATACTGCTTTTGTTTTCTGGTTTGCATTGGTGGTAGGAAGGGTCTAGTGCTAATGTAATACCCAGGTTTAGTAGTTTTGAGGGACAATCAATAGAAACACAGGGGCGTATATGTCTAGGAAGGGTTTTGAGAGGCTTAGTCTGTGCTACTTACTCAGGGCCTAGTCAACTCTGTCTCTTCTGAAGGATGATTGGCAGCGTGGTCTTCAACGTGCTGGTAACAGAGCATCTGTGACTTCTGTAGTCAGTGCTTAGCAATCCTACTACTAGAAAGTTTTCAGCACTGGAGTAAGGTTTTCCTCTGGCATATATCATTATGAGTATATGAAAATTTGCTGAGACTGTTAAATCTGTGAGGGAAATAGCTCCAGTTACTTCAGCCTTGCCTTGTAGGCCATGTTGGTCTTATCCTTGGCCTTAAGCTCTGTCCAAAACTGGACGGAGAAGCTGGATCAGGCAGAGCAGGAGAACCTTTCTGTGTGCTCTCCAGGCACCGTGCCTGCCCGTCACTCCCACTGTGCTATCTGTGCCTCTTGCAGCAGCACCACGCTGACTCACGTTCAGCTGGGAACCACAGAGCAGTCCTTCAGATCCTTTTCTGGGGTATGGCTGTCTAGACAGTCATTCCCCATCCCGTATTTGTCAGCTGATTACTTCTGCTCATGTGTGACACTTTGCATTTGTCCCCAGTGAACTGCGCCTTATTTTTTCCATACTATTTCTCCTGGTTTTCAGCCGTGCTGCCTCCCAAGTTTCCCTTCTCACATAAGCCTGTTGGAAGCACCTTGTCTGACAGCTTTGTTGTGAGAGACGCAGTTTAGGAACTGTGCTTGCTAACTGAAGCAGTGCTTGATGAGCAGCTGAAAGATACTTGGATGCCACCAGGATTTGCCATTAGTTTTGGATCTTTGTATGTTTAAAGGGAATGTTTTCTTCAGATCTTTGCAAAAACAAAAGACTGAGGTGATAGCTACTTTGTGTCTATCTTCTTAATGCATGTTTCTCGTTGTTCTGAATGTGTGCTACATTTTATGTAGTTTAAATAGGATGTGAAAAGTTGTCAACTGTGCTTTCTTAGGCACCTGAAATGTTTCTTTTGAAAATAATGCTGATCTAATTTCCAGATGCTCTGGGGTGGATGCAAGAGCTGCAAACAGTGCAGCTCTGAAAGTCACCTGTGATGGGGACAAAGAAAGAAGCTTGGATTTTGCACTTTGTAACACATTGTGCTTGCTGGTTTCTGCTTTCTTGAGTAAGAAAATAGGGTGGAATCTAATAAGAGTTTTGTAGGGATTTAAGAAAAAAAAGCAGTTCTTGTAAGGGGTGAGGCAAGAAGATGCACTCTTGAAGGCGTGTTAATACAAAGAAAACCCTGCTGATACAGATTGCATGTTTTGCCTTTCCCCAGTTAAGGAACCAAGTCAATTTTTTTCAGATTCACATGTGATATTTATCTATTTCTTTAATAATAACAGCTGGAATTATCATAACTGAAAGTAAGGAAGTCTTACTGGGGTCTCCAGTATTTTGAGTTTTGTTGTCTTGGTAGTTTGCACGTGGAAAAACACAACAGCAGAAAAAGGAATAAACCCCCGGTTTGGGTCATTAGTTTGCTGAACTCAGAATAAGGCATTTGAAGGATGACTTAACTTTATTTCAGTGTTGTTTGCATTACTGGATTTTGTCTGCTTTGTCTGCTTTTGGCCTTGCAGGGCTCTGGGAGCGGGCGGTGGCTGATCTCATGCAGTCAGGAGGTAAATGCTGAGCTTGTGCTGCTTTTCTGGCAGCAGAGGAGGAACAGGGTGCCCTTCCTCAGTCACTGCTTGCTATTTCTCTGGTTTTTAGTAGTACTTGCACTGAACTTAAAACTTTTGAGATTGATTTAGAAATGAAAATGATTCATAACCATAAAGATCATGTGTATACTGACACCTCTTCTTCAATAATTTGCATTGTAAGTGAATCTATAGATGCTGGGGATAACTGGTAGGCACCAAATGCAGAATAGGGGCCTTCTGTGATAAGCTACTGTTTTTTTATTTTTTTTATCAAAGCATTATTTTACTATCAAAAAGCATTAACTATTTAATGAGATAATGTTTCATGTTATGAGGTTATTTGAAATTACAAGTTGTACTGCGAAAATTAATTGATTACTCCCCAAAGCCTTGTTTTAACTTTCCTACAGAACAACGTAATGAGTGAAGGATGCACAAGATGCCTTGTGGAGAAAGTTGTATTTCTGCTGCTTTGTTTTCTTAAATACAAGTTAGCTGCAAAAATTGCATTACTTAGCAATCATACAAACAGCAATTGGGAATTGATTCCTAATAATGTGGAAGGCTACGTAATTATGAAACCATTATTTTTCCATAAGGTAGAATTACTGTTCTTCTAGGTAACGTTCTCTGTGAAATCATATACAATTCTGAGGAAAAGTTCTCTGTAAAGGTGGTTATTTGATTTTTATTTTTTTTTAGTGGAATGTCTTTTAATATTTTTTTTTTTGTGAAAGAAAAAAGTAGCCTTGAGAAACTGAAATGTCATCTGTGGTTGATAAAGGCACCTCTGATTGCATGGGCACAGTGGAGAGACACTCCCTGAAATGAAACTGTAAAGAAATCACTTTTACATTGTAAGTGCTTACTTCTGGTAAGTGATATTGGTAGCTTTCATAAAGAATAAAGTTGGCTAATATTTTGTCACTTAAAAGCATGTGCCAAGCTGCTTTTCTCACATCTGTTGGCTCTGTGAGGATAAGGAGCTTGACATGCAGCTTCTGCCTTTGCATGGGATTCAGAATTGCTCCTTTCTGGTGTTAACGTTATCCTCTCTAATTATGGCAAAGGAAGAAGAAATCTGAATATGTATTTTTGAAATGACTTACTGGCTAAGTGCTTGCAGAGCTGCAGTGTTATTCACGGTTAATAGTGGAAACTTCTTGAACATTCGTCACTTATCTGTCTCTTCCCTATTCCTTCACCTTCCCCCCCTTCCCCAGCTTCCTTCCTTTTTTGGTCTGTAAAGCTTCAGACTTAAAGAAAAAAAAAAAAAAAGAGGAAATCCTAAGGTGGAAAACAACGGAAGATCACTGCTCTTCTATTTCAGTGTAAGAGCACATGTCAGTGCTGTAGAGAGGTCACTCCTTCAGCTATACTTGCTTCTCTTCCTCCACCCGCCCATGCTGGAATGAAATTGAATAGCTAATTATAACTGAGGCCAAAATGCTGGGACTTCCTGATATCCTTTCTTCTGCTTGGGATAACAAAGGACCCAAAAGCTAAATCTCCTTTCTCGCTGGGCCAGCTGTAGCCCTGAGTGCTCAGCTGTGTCAAACAAACAGGCTTATTGCTGTCTCTTGCCAGGTTAAAGAGGTAACGTAAGGGTAGAGAACTGCCTGCACATACTTTGCCATTATATTAATCTTAGGAAAATGTGCTAATGATAGTGGTATGCATCCCAAGTTACACATTTTCCAGTTACTTACATAAGAAGAAAGTTAAATTTTGTACTTTAAATTTTTTTTTTGCAAATCAGATTGGAAGACAAAATACTTACATATAGTCCTTTCTGCATGCAAGTTAGGCTTTTTGTAATAATTCAACTATCCAAGGCCTTTTGAAAGATTTCTTACCACCAATTAATTAAAAAAGAGTAGTAAAAGATGCCAAAAACAGATAATATTTTAGAATATTACAGACTTTTTCAAGAAAGTGTGTGGTATTCTTGCATGTCTGAGGTAACCGTTAGTTTAGAGTTTAATCCTCTTTGAAGGTTGTATTTTGAGATGTGCTGTGTTAAACAATATTCAGAGGAATGAGATAACAGGTTCCCCAAGCCCTGATTTAGGGTAGTATGGAAATCCCTCCTTCCACAGTCACCTGCAGAGTTAACATTTTTTTAGGTTGCTCTCTGTGGTTTCTTCTGGAAAACACTGTGGTTCTGTTTTGTGTTTTTGTTCTTCCCCTGCTTAAATAAGTGGTAGCTTTTTCTCAAGCTATGCGATTATAATCTGCTCTAAGAAGCAGTATTTAAAGCTTGTTCCCTTGGTGAAGAGCATTGGCTTCCTAGCAGCGGGAAGGATGTGTGGGGTCAGTTCTGCTGCTGCTCCCTGTCTGTTGTTCAGCGTTAGACCACAGCCCCGGCTTTTGCTTTTTCACGTGTAAACGTGGTCACGCCTGCTTACGTTCAGAAATTTCACTGGGAAGACTGTGAGACTGTAAATTTGTTGGGTTCTGATGCATTTACATGCAAAGGAAAGTGTTTTGTTTCAGTTCTGCAAAGAGTGTTCTGCTGAATAGGCTGGGGCTGGAAAAGCAATGCATCTAAAAATGTGTATTTAATAGATGTACTAAAAAATAACACCAGTTCTGAAGGTGGTTGAGATAAAGTACAGAGGTTAGTTGTTACATTAAATAGGTACAAATTGTGTGGTTTATTTTTTTCCCTAAATCATTAGAAAAAAGCAACTTGGTAAACAAAGGAAATGCAACTGTAACAATAGAATTGCCATGAAAACAACACAATTTCTCCCATAAAGATCTCTTTGGATTTATATGTATAAACAATACTTCTAGCTCTTTATTTTTTTTTTTTTTGAGCAGCCAGGAATTGCATTTTTGTTGAGTCCTCAGTGTGGTTGTGATGCTGATGGAGCTCTTAGCACCATGTCGCTGTTCCACCTCTGAGTGTGGTTTCCTCAGCAGAACCATGGCCAAATAGAGGCTGCTGTGGAAGGGACTTAGTGTTAGAGAAGCAAAGGTAGAGTCGAGTTATTTAACCACTAGGTGTTGAATAGACTGTTTTAAACCAGCAAGCTACTTTTTTTTTGTTAATCTCTGAAATTGAGTTATTGTTTGCGGAACTGTCGTAGGTTTGGCTTTTTAATGGCTGACATAAAAGCGTAAAAGGTGTTTTATGGACCTTATGCAGAAGTTCAAAAGCACTGCAAACTACAAATTCCGGGTTTTGTGTAGGCTGTGCACAGTTACTGTACCATATGTTAGAACAATTCAGGAAACTTGCAATAACATTGTCTTGAATACAAGGAAAGAGCTTAGGTGAGCTGAGTGTCATTGTGTGGGGGTCAGTGCAGGCATGGCCCGGCCGGGCCAGCTCTGGGGCCGTTCTGGCTCCGGCCTTGCTCTCCCCCAGCCTTGTTTTTGTGATGAACAGTTGGGAGCAGCTTATCTGGCTGACAACAACCTGCTCTTTTGGCAGGGAGGGATTCCTCCATGCCAAACCAGAGATCAGCACCTCTGGCTGGGCTGGGGATGCCCCCCATGGTAGGCCAGACCGCGGGGTTCTTCCCCTGCCTTGCTGGAAATGCCTTGGGCCTCAGCATGGTGCTGGGCTGCTGCTGGCATCCGTGGGCAGCTGCCAGGGCTTTTCTGCATGGTGCTGGACCTGGCTGCATTGGGTGAGGTAGACTTGACAGTGAGCTACAGCCTAGTGAGAAGTTTAGTTAGCCTGTCAAGACTATATTGTTGTTTTTGTAGGGCAGGGACAAATAATGAGTCAAAGTAGGTGGGTTAGTTTTTGTCTTCTCATCCTGCGGTAGTGGTCTGTATTCATGAGTGTGCTGTTTTCTGAACCTTCTGCTGCTTCAAGAACTGCAAATTTTAGGCTGTTCCTACTTGTTAGTGCTATTCAGGTGGCTTTAATTTGAGCACTTTGCCCAGCTCTTTTCTATTCAATGGCTGCTCATTAAGCTATCCTTGCTCTCAAACTGTCTCCACATGCAGCAAGCAGAGCTGTCTAAGCATGTGTCTTGGAAACCGAGTTGGGATCGACTCTTGTTAACTCTGAGCAGGCTACTAAAATGCAGTGTGAGTGTCACAAGGTAGGAAACTGAACTCTGAAGTTGCAGCTTCAGTTCTGTTGATACAAGACTCTAATTTTTCCAGGGAGCAAAATTTTTGGAAAAAAAAAGGACAGAACCAAGAACTAGTAGTGTACTGTGAGAGTTCAGTGAAACATAAGCAACTAAGTAAATCAAAATGAGCACAAAGGTGACACTTGTGACATCCCTTCAAGGGGTCTGTGTCTCATTGTTGCATGCTGAACCGAAGTGGACAAAACTGGAGTCCTTTCAATATAGTATGGGAAAGGAAAATAAATATTCCTGCCTAGCATAAGCAAAATACATACTTCATAATGATAACATATTCATGTGGTTGATAGGAGAAGACAGAATACCCTTGGATTAATGAAACACTTCCTAGAAATGATGTCTCAGTCCTGTCATTCAGCAGCATATTTGTTATTTATGCCCCAAAACTGGTACTCAAGCTCAAGGAAAGTAGCCTGTTCTTAATTATGTGACTTTTCTGTTCTGTACAAAATTTGGTTTGAGGTACGTTACAAGAACATTTTAGGACAGGAGAAATTATTTGCCTATGTTTTATGGGGATACTAGGCTTTTCACATCTAAGACATTGAAGCACCATCCTTAACTGCTATGGTAGCTATAAAGCTAGGGGATCACACATAATGTTTATCGTATTGGAGGCAATTTGTGTCTTCCCCCACATCCTCCTCTCAGTTAGAGGAGCTGCGAACTGACTTAATATGTTCAGGGCTTTATTTGTTAGAGGTATCCCTAGGAGGGTGTGTGGTAGGTAATGCTTGCTGTGCAACAGTGTATGAGAATAGGGACTAGAATGTGATGCATGACCTGTGTATGTATTTCTCTCAAAGCTTTTTCAAGCTGGCAGTCACCTTGTTTGTGACAGTTCCAATTGCTAAGTGTGTTTTCAACCTGTTTTCATACTGGATTTCCAATTTGTCGTGTCTCCCTGCTGTTCAGCCCTACCACAGTGAACTGAGAGTGAAGGGGAGGAAAAAGAGCTACCATGTGTCTGATAATCATTGGGCTTGGCTCACATCAGGATTGTTTTTTTATTCATTTTTTAGAGTTCCAAAGCACGATTTTTAAATATAACTTTTCTAAAGAGTTTATTATTATTTTTTTCCCCTTGAAGTCTTGAATCATTTAAAGACCTTTAAAAGTAAAGGGGAATGTAGTTGCTATCAGGCTTCAGTTCCCTACCCTTGTTTTTTACAGATAGCTTAATAACCCTCAGTGTTCACATCTGTATACATGTAATTTGCACAAGAAAACAAGTGGCAATATCAGTTTTCAAAAGGAATTGTTTTGTGGGTGATGTCTCCTATAGAAGGGTAGATATTAAGACAAGTTAATTAAGCGATTTTAAAAAGGAATAGGTTAGTCTCATCAGATGCACGTTTAATAGATAAGCTAGTCAGGTCTGGCTTTGCTTCTCTTTAGTCCCAAAGGCTAGATAAAGAAGTCCATTGTATAGCAATTTTCTATTCTCTGAAGCAGATTTTGTTTCCAGAAATTCATCAGTGTGTAGTTCAGTCTTAAAATTGTTTTTGATTTTTCTCTAGTACTCATAGAAGTTTCTCTTAGCTAGTTTGGAATAACTGTGTGCTCTGTGTGGACATGGATCTAGTGATTGTGGAAGGCATTCCTGCAGCCTGTGGTATGTCACACCAGCCCCTGGAGGTGAAAGGAATGCTGTGGCCTCAGATGTCGCATTGAGATACTGATACTACTAGTGTAAAATGATGCTGCATTGTTCACGAGCTGTAAACCTGATTTAAACACTCTGAATTCTACAAGCTTAGAAGTGCAATAGGGTTTTGTATCATTTGCATTGTAATCTACATGTGCACATCTCTCATAACATGATCTTTTCTATATGAAGCTAGTTTCAGGCTTATTGGTTTATATTTCTGATAATAAGAAGAATTTAGGGGAAAAAAATGACTAATTTTTACAGTCATGTGGAGATGTATGCAAAGATCTTGGGCAGGTTATTTTGTTTAGTTGCAAGTTGTTTTTACTTGGAAAATATTTGTTTCAGCAAAGGTGAACTGCTATAGATCATGAAGCAGTGTAAGTGAACTAAAACCATTTATGCTAATTATGTTCTTATTGTTTTTCTTGAAAATACGGAAGCTTGAAGGTTGTTGCAGCAGCTTCAGTTGGGAGACTTGGACAGAGATGGGCCTACAGAGCTAGACTTGACAAACACAGTAGGGGATAGTGAGTACTGGACTTGGGAAGTAGAGACTGGATTGAGGGATTTCGGAGCCTAAGCTAAGTGATAAGTAGGGGCAGAGGTCAGAACTGCAGCATGCTTTTATCACGTCATGAGGTGGGATTTGCAAAGGGCTTACTAGGAGACTGGCAGAGGGGAAAGCACATATAGTTACAACTATATGGAAGTGTGGGAAGCTTTCTCTGCCCCACTGACAGCCTTTTTGGGGCATCTGCTGCCTGCGTGTGTGGGATGGAAGTTGTAATTAAGGCTTGCTGCAAAACTTGTAGAGCTTAGGCAGTGGTGGGAGCAGACCTTCTGCCCAGCCATTTCTGGCGGATGTGCTGTCAGGGATTCCTTTTTTAAGGGATATGTAATGTTACTTGTGGTGCTATTCGGATATTATTGAAGCACACTTCAGAGACAAGACCATTTCGGGGTACTGAAGTGCTTCATTCACCTTGCATTTTCGTGGTACTTTGGCTGTGTGTTTTAGGTGAGGACCTCAGATTTGAACTTTCTGTAATCAGTTGTATTTATCTCAGTTTGTAGGTCATGCAGGTTTTAGTTCACTAGATAACGACTCCAAGAGACACTTGAATACTGCTAATGAGATTTCAGCTAATCAAAAGTCCTTCTCCTGTGGTGCCAAGTTAGGGCTTGCTGCTCTCTGAACGAGCTGTTCCTGAACACACAGAATTCTCACTTGCAGAAAACTGCTTGGAAACTTTTGGCTGAAGGCTTGATTGTGACCGAAGAAGAGTGCTTGAACTAGGAGAGCCTAACGCTGTTTCCTGCATTATGTGCTGCTAGTGCATGAACAAAGGGTAGGCAGTGCTCACATACATATTGAGGATTCACTTTTGCTTAGGTGACCTACAGATGACCAAGACGATGGCTGATGCTGAAAGATACAGACTGTGGCAGGAGAAGATGTTATCTTTAATTCTGTTTTACTGGGGTGGTGGATTCTGTCAATACTGTGTTGCTGGTGGGAATCAAGTCTGAATTTCATTTGTAGGGGAACTTTGAGGTGACCAAACCAATCTTGATTAAATGACACGTTCAGTTGGCTTTAACGGAGTGCTGAGTTCACTCCACAGAGTGTCAGCATTGCTGGTATTGTTTGTACCACCTCACTTAGAGCCAGTGAAATGCAGGGACTAGCAGTCCCTGGTGCTCATGTACCAAAAATACCATTTATTAAATAAAAAAGAAGAGTATGTATTTGTTCAGAAGTGTAGAAAGTGATGAATGAGTGTGATTTTGTTGAGCTAAGGTTGACTGCACATCAGAGGGCTGCTTTTTTTGAGGTCATGCCTGCTGGAGGCTGCTGCTTAGAGTGTGTCCTGGAGCTGCTGGCAAGCATTTTATTTAGAAAACAGGGTGAGTGTGTGAGTGCACGTGTACCCATAGTGCACAAATGCCACCACAAAGGGCCTTTGCAGAGAGTGATAGGAGTTGAACCTCTATTATCATGAACTGTGTACTGCAGAAGCACAATGAATGCCTGTAATGTTTGTGAAATAGCCTTTTTACAGATGAATCACAATAGATAATTTTGAAAGGTTTCAAATTTCTATTTTATTGCATAGTTCACGTCTGTCATCTTAAATATTTATGCTTTCTAGTTTATTCTCACCAATATGATTTCAGTTTTCAAGTAATGCAGCTGCGTGTTGTGGGAGACACACTGGTGACCTTACTAAAGACCGAATTCAGGCCATTCGGCTACTGTCCAAATTCTCTGCCAGCTTAGCTACTTGACCACCTGCTTCTGTTTTTTCATTCCCTTTGCAAATGTAGGTTTTGTTCATTTTCTGGCATCTCAAATTTGCCTTTTGTAAAAAGAAATTAAACCACGTGGGTAAGGTCTACGCTCCAGAGTGCTTGAGGGTTTTTTTTGCAGTTCTTGCAGCCATTTGAATTTCCACTGGCTGTTCAAGCCTGGCTTTGCAGGGAAAGAACAGAGGATGGCAGCTTTCGCACCTCCACGTCTACACTGCCCAACCAGGCTCATGCAATTCATCGTGTAGGACATAAAGGCAGCCGTGCAGTTCTGCACAGTCACACGGCAGCTTTCCTGCTCTGCAGGAAACGTGGTGGATGCTCGGGTGGGACATGTCCAGGTAGCACTGATATACGCCTGGGGTGTGACAGTGTTCTTTAAGCTGTCAAAACATGCGGCTAGAGTTGTCTCTGCTCATACCTCTCTGACATGAAAACTGAAGGCATGAAGAAGGAAATACAAATCAGAAATCTGACTTGAAGTCATGATGGTGAGTGCCTTTCTGAGTATGAATCTTCTAACAGCCCATAGTGGCTATTAAGCACTGGATGGGGAGTCAGCAGTAATGACTGAGGTTCCCACGTCTGCCACCGACCTGCCCATTGACTGTGTCCGAGTTATGCGACCTCAGTGTTTGTAAGGCAGACACTGAAAGGCTGGCTCTCGCTGCTGGCTGGGAGCTTATGTGCTTGTATCCTCTGACATAGCTGAGATACCTTGTGAATTGCTGCTGTGGTTAGCTAAGGAAAAGTAAAGAAAAAAGGGCTGGCTGTTCTGTAACTTCTCCCTGTTTTTAAACAATGCTAGCAGCTTCTAAAATCTCCGTCCCATTTTTGTCATCAGATATAACCAAGATGCAGTGATCTAAGTGCACATAAATGTAAAGGAACTATAATTAAAAATAGGAAAAATCTCAAAAATAATTTCTGGTATCCATGCAAATGCCAATAGGTTGTTATTTTTATCTTGGACCTTTTAAAATGCATTAGTCATGTGGACAAAGAAGTGTCTGTGCTGCTTTTGTCTGTTGCTTCTGGAGATTGCCCTGGCGAAGCCATATCTAATTGAAACGCTCTTGGAGTCCCCAAGCCCATGGCACGCTTCCAGCCCACCCTGACAGCGCCCACGTCGCAGTGAGGGCTCATGGCCTCGGTTGCATGAGGCCACTTTGCATCTCCACAAGTGCCCTATTGTAGTGTGCTGCTCAGAGTGCGTGTGGACCTGGTACTGTCGCAGACATCAGTACTGCTGAGCGTCATCATTGCCTTGTGGTGGAGGGAGGTCTGCTTTCCAGGCTGTATGCTGTGGTCTGTACCCAAGGAGTTGCTGTGCCATCTACATCTTTTGAATAGTTCTGGTGCATGCTCACAGAAGGAGATGGTCCATGTTTTGGCCACAGATACGTCCTCATGTGATTCATGGGGCTGTCTATGCTATGCAGCTGCATGATGTACTGGCACTGGATTTCAATGGAGAAGAGGAAGAAAAGGGTCATACTGGTAGTTGTGCTACTGGATGGGATGGAACAGGAAGGTACTGCAGAACCTCACTTTATTTCTGTGTTCTCTTCCATTGGTGTCTGTAATACATGCTAGAACTGGCATCTTGCAAAAGGTGGCTTGACCACCTGGATTGTCTTCTGCTGGTTGTTTGGCAGGAGAAGAAAGTGTGCTGAGCAGGCACTGGCTTTGGATTTGATCTAGATATGAGTCAGCTGTGCACATACTTGCAAATACTGGCTGGAGGAGCGCATTGTTGTTAGCTGGCTCTATTGCTTGTTGGACAGATTACAGCAACTTGGCAGTGCTGAAATGGGAACTTTGGCCTGTGAGGCACAGAGTCTATTAGGAGGGTTGACTGCCTACATGCTCCAGCATTTAAAAATGTATCCATTGTGTTAGGATGATGGGAGCTGGCATCAGGGCCTGGTTATGCAGTCTCCACTGTGAGGTATCTCCAGTTAAAAAGTTGAGGAAAAAGATAGCTTTTTCTGTGCCTCCTCTATACAAGCTTCAATGGAAACATTCAGAATTCTTTAATACTAGCTTACTAGTTTTGAAAATTAAATTCTGTGATAAAAATAGAACACTGAGCTGCCACTCTTAAACTTCCTACGGTAAATATTTATGTTGTCTTTTCATTTTTCATCTAGTGGGCACCAAGGATGTGCTTAACCACCAAAATGACTTTCCTTCCTTCTCACATTTCACTTCTCATCTCCTCCTTCATAAAATACCATACAGCAAGCTCACAACACAAGATGATAAATAAAAAATTAAAAAAAAAAAAGCCACAAAGAAACCCAGCCCCTCCAAATCAAAAACAAAATACAAAACAGTCCAACTTGAACTAATTAGTCTTGTAGCCTGCTTTCAAGATAGTAGAAGGACAATGAAGTTGAGCAATTGCATGGAAAGAAATAAATGGAGTGTGCTTGTGTGTTTTTTTTTTTCCTGTTTTAACTCATTACTCCTGAACATTCAGAGTTAGGTGGGGAGAAGTCTGGCTTGGTGTCATCATGCAGAGCAGGATTTCTGTATTTCTGGTGCTGTCCTGTTTAGGTTTCTACTTCCTGGGTGGCAAAATATTATATAATAATTGTATATTATAAAGATCAGTCAGGGAAGGCATTATCTCTGTTAACCTCTTACTGTTAACCTCTTGTACAAATCACATACTGCCAGCTCTTTAGTGTCCAGTATGGAGATTTATTTTTATCACCGATGTGGCTGTGCCATTGCATAGTGGATTGCTATATGGCAGCAATTTGCCACTGCAAGTTAGGAGTTGCAGGATCTCGATTAAGATGACAAGCAAACATTTTTTCTTGATTTACCCTAAGCAGCTGTTAGAGCATCCAAGCTCTCTGGGTACTTGATTAACTAGCTGCATGCTAAGGATATCTGGGCTTCAGTTTGGATAGATTTTGAGAAGTGTCTGTTAAGAAGAGCTTAAAAAATAGATGAGGGAATGTATTTTGTAAGTAATCAGCATTAGCCAGTTATGCTTTTTGTGGCTGAAATTTACAGCCTTGTTTTTCGAAATAAATGTGGAGAACTGGAAGTTTTGTGATGTATTTCATTGTTTTGCATTATTTTGTTTTTATCTTTAGGCATTTGGACAAAAGATGCTATCAATGTCAAAAGCAGTTGAGTGTAACAACAGTTGGGCTGAGCTCTGACCATTAGTTTGCCTTATCTTGTTAGGTTACCAAAAGAAGCAGCAGGATCAATATTCTCTTTGCTATTCTCCAGATTTTGCCACTGGAGAAAGACTTACACTTAACTCTGGCTTAAAGGTTTCACAGTTGACTTTGTTATGCCACATTAAACGTGATGTGTACATGCCACACATGAGCTATTGATATTTTCTTGTCTAGTCTGGAGGGAGTGGTCTTAGTTCTCAAGCTGTCATGCCCAGTAGAGTCTTAAGCCTATGAATAAAATATCATTACATTAGTTCGCTGTGACAAATTGTATTCAGCGTGAGTGAGCAACAATTTATTGGGAGGAGGTTGGGGACTGGTGGGGGGGTGGATTCCAACACCCTTGCAAACGAAGGAAATGGTGGGGCCAAATCAATGTATTTTGCCTGTATTTAAATGTTTTCAAGGTCTGGAATCAGGAAAGCCGTGTTGTCAAAAGCAGACAAACAGATGGATCCACAGAACCTAAACAAAACCAAGCCCATTGCCAGTTTCTGTCATTCTGCCTACAGATACGGGCAGAGGAATGAGTCTGAAGCATCACCTGTTGTCTGTGGCTTTGCAGCAGCCTCTTTATTAGCTAAGTCAAAGCACTTGTTCATGGAGATGTTTTTTTCCTCCTTTTCACAGAGAAGTAACACAGTCTGCCCATCTGGTACTGACCAGCTGAGGATGTGGGTGCTCCAGTTTGGTCTCTGCAGACACTTCATGTGCTGCTGATGTTCTGGGCTGCCACTGCCCTTTGCAGCCTGAAGCAAGCAGGGGTGCTCAGCCCTTTTTAACCTCTCTTCTTCAGCTAATGCTTAACTGATGTCCTCATTTCCAGCCCTCCTCTTCAAGTTCTTCTTGCATGGCTTGCAGCAGATCACTGCGGACAGAGTTAGTGACAAGAAGCTGTCAGCGGGACTGATTTGAGGAAGTCAAAACTTGGAGCTGTGAAAGTGGAAGTTATCTCAGGCAGGAGCTGCAGGAGGGGAAGTGAAAACAGACAGATGATTAACAGGCAGATGCCAATCCAGGTCTCCCTGTGCTAACTTTGTTGTTGTTCACATGCTCTCTGTACTCTCTTGTGCATGTAAAAGCTCGGGTCTGATGTGGACCTGAGGGCCCCCGTCCTGCCTGGGGAGCACCCAAGGTGTGAGTGTGCCTGCTTTCCCTCAGGGGCAAGCAGAGCTGGCCGTTCTGCCTAGTATCTGCCTGTGCCAAGAAACATTTTCTGAAAAGTATTGTGAATGCATGGGGAAGGCCTCAAATTGACTCAATTATAGCATGTTGTTTTCATATGATAGTTCATAAAGTTCTTGGAGAACACTGATAGCAGGGGTTTAAAAGCTATCATTAAATACATCTAATGTCTGGCATGCTGGAGTGCTGGGGACTTTAGCTTCTGTTGTAATGTAAATGATAATCTCCATTGTGGTCTCCACCCTCATCCACACCCAATGAGTGTGCCTTCAACTGGTGGCACATCTAATGGACAAGTTCCTTGTACATGTCATCACAGCATGAGTAGGTTGGTATAAAGCATACCTTGAGAGCTACCTCGGTTCTGTCCATCAGCGGGTGTCAACGTGGGCAGTCTGACCTGAGGCCACACCAGGTAATCACTGAGAAAAAGCTCAGAAGAAGGAACAATACGAATCAAGGAGAACTTGAGACCTGAAGTTGAAAATGCTTTGGATATTTTCTCAAAGCACTCAAATAAGCAACAAGAAATTAATTCTAAATTAACCTCCACTACGTGACTATACGAACTAGTAAAATGTATGTATAGACTGAGACTTATGTATATCATGCAATGTAAATGTTGGAAGACTGCTGAACGTAGGTAGGTGGGAATTCAGTAGGTTTGAGCACCCTGGTCAAGCCTGGCATGTGAGGATGAAGACTCACCCATGGGCCATCTCACTGTGGTCAGAAGTGGTTACCTCTCCATGTTTCTCATTATGCAAAGCCCCATTTTCAGCTGGTTTAAATGAACTTAGAAGTGGACCTAATGGAGTGAATTTTGTTCTCATGACCAATTTGTGAATCTGAAGTACTGGAAAGACTTGAACATGCCTAAAACAGAAAAAGAGGAGAACTTGTCCTTTTACTGAGGAAAATAAAAATGAAAAGATAACAAAATTCACAGACAAAAACCAAATAACCAAAAAACAACAAACATATAATTTTAATTAAAACATTGATATTTATTTTTAATAGCTCATAGAAATGGATGATATAAACTTGTTCCAGATATTCAGTTTCTTAGTGTTCGTTCATGTAGCTGTATTGTTTTGACAAGTAATTTTGGTGAAGTATTATGATTCATGATTGGCAGCTTCTCTGGTAATTAGCAGTCAATTTTTTATATTAATGAATGTAATAATCAAAAGCACTTTAACTCATAAAAACAGGCTAGTAAAAAGAAATAATTAGTGAGAGCTACAAAGATTTGGGAAAAATGCTATGGATTTTCAGTTAATTTCAATGACTATTCAACGTACTTTTAAATCTTCTGTAGAATGAGCCTTCAGATTTATTTTAAAAATAAACTACATGTATGCCTGCATTTCTCTCCATGCAAGGAATAAACTGCTTTTTTCCAGTTTCCAGAAACAGTTAGAGCAAACTTTTTTTTCAGTGGGTCTGACATTTCTTGCCATGTCAATGTACATATAGTACTGTCATTTGTCTTGTACTGGACTTGTTTGTGTCCGTGATGATTCAAATGATTGACAAAGAATGAAGTAGATTCTTTGTATTGTAGAAACAGGAACTCTGATAGAGATGAGCCCTGTTAGACTTGCCCTGCCCGAGTTTATTTAATCTGTGCCAATATTTCTGTAAGATATGAGAGAGCCTTTATCTTATGGAGGAATAAATGCCAGTCTCTGTTTTTAACAAATTCTTTGCACGGAACAATCCTACTGTTACAGTAGAGTGTTCCAGCTAGTGATCTATAACTTTTATTCATGAAACATGGAAGCTGCCCTAAATTTTTAAGCCACCCCAGAAGTGTTATGTATGATTTCTTATCCTTTTCAGGACTGCCATTGAACATTAATGTTTAAAGTTAACCACTTACTCCAGCAAATATTTGGGATATCCTTTAAGAAACATTATTCATCCTCTAGTCTTAATTTTTCCCTGCCACTTTCTGTATAGAAGTGTAAGCATAGGTTAGACTTAAATGGACTTTTTATTTTCTTTCCTTTACTACATGTCATAAAATTTTATGCTCAGTGACTGTTGTCAAGCATTTGATTATGCAAGTCTGTTAAAATATTCACCTACCCCATCATACTTGCCAAATTTTCTTCAGCTCTTCATTGCAAACTGCATGCATGCCATTCTTGGGGATGCAATTCCATATTAGGTGGTTTGAGATGACAGGAAAAACCACCAAAGTAACTTCATAATACTTCATTATGTTCAAACTTCAGGAAAACCACTGACATAAATATTTGTTTCTAGTAAGGCAGATTCTTGCTTTTAGAGTCAAACAAGCAGTATAGTTACAGAAGCATATCATTTTGGGCAAAGCCTAAAGTGAGCCTAAAGAGAGCAGAGGCAGAGTCAGAGAATGGTTGAGGGACTCCTGGAGGTCCTCTTGCCCAACCTCCCTGGTGAAGCAGGGCTACCTACAGCAGACAGCCCAGGAATATGTCTAGGTACCTTTTGAGAATTTCCAAGGAGGGAACCTCCACAACCTCTCTGGGCATCCTGTGCTAGTGCTCTGACACCCTCAATGTGCAAAAGTGTTTGCTGATGCTCAGAGGGAAACTCCTGTGTTCCTGGTTGTGCCCACAGCATCTTGTCCTAACTCTGGGCACCACTGAAGACAACTTGGTTTAGTCTTATATGCACCTTCCCTTTGGATTATTTATACACACTGAGATTTCTGCCCCTCAAGCCCTCTCTTCTTGAGGCTGAAGAGTCCTAGCTTGTTCCATCTTTCTTTGTAGGGAGAGATGTTCCTGGCCCTTAATTATCTCTGGGGCCCTTCACCAGACTCTCACCAGCATTCATATGTCTCTCTTGTAGTGGGGAGTCCACAGCTGGATGCAGTACTCCAGGTGTGGTCTGACCTGTGCTGAATAGAGGGGAAAGGATCACTTCATGCATCCTGCAGCCCAGGATACCATTAGCTTTCTCTGTGGTGAGGGCACGTTGCTGGCTCCTTGTCAACGTAAGTGTCCGACAGGACTCGCAGATCCTTTTCTACAAAGCTGCTTTCTAGCTGGGTGTCCCCCTGCCAACCTTGTCAAATGGGGTTGTTCTTCCCCAGGTGCAGGACTTTGCACTTCCCCTTGTTGAACAGCCTGAGGTTCTTATCAGCCCATTTGTCCAGCCTGTCCAGGTCCCTGTGGATGGTGGCGTGACCCTCAGGTGTCAGTTTCTCCTCACAGTTTTATATCATCTGTAGACTCCTGAGGATGAACTCTGCCTATCATCCAGACTGTTAATTAAGATGTCGAGCAGGACAGTATGTGGTGTGTGGCTAATTGTTATTGGCCTAACTGCTGCTGGCTTGTGCCACTGATCACCACCCTCTGGGCCCAGTTATTCAGCCAGCTTTCGGTACACCTCATGGTCTGCCCATCCAGTCTGTACCTCATTAGCATCTCCTCGAGGACCTTAAGGGAGTCAGTGTCAGAGGCCTCCCTAAAGTCTAGGTAGACGTTACCCACAGCTCTCCCCTTGCTGCCCAAGTCCTCTTTTCAGTACAGAGGGCTATTCTGTTAGCATATGTTTGTACAGATGGGTGTTTAACTTGTAACTTCAGAATTGTTGCCCTGACCAGATTTGCTTCAGACTCTGTGCTACTGAAATCATGGGTCCCTTCCTAGAACCTCACACCTAAAGTTATGAGGTAAATGACTTCTGCTTGAGGTAAATGACCGATGCTATGCTAATTGAAAAGAAATTTCATTAATTGCAGAATGACTTAATATTTCAAGCTGAATTTAAAGCTTCTTAATTTCTGGTTTTAAATTTTTTAAAGACCTTTTACTGAAAGTGACTAAGGAATGACCTGCAGAAGCTGTATCAGTAGTCCCCTGCTTGGTCTAACCTTCTGTGATTAAGTTTATCTGATACTAATGACTATTACGCTTTTCAAAGATAACATTACAAAAAGTTTTATCATCCTTCTCTGCCTTAAGGTTTAACATAAGTAACTCTGGAGTGAAACTGAAGTGTGAGGACAGCATTGTGATATTTTCCCATCTGTTAAGAACAAAGAAACCCCCCAAAGTGTCCCACAGTTGCCAGGTTGCCGTGGATACCAGCCTTCCATTTTGTTCTCTCTGGAGTGGATGCGTGTTATGTACACACTTCAACTGGTTCAACTTCGGCAAAAGTAATGGTAAATAAATTATGTGAGGTAACCTTAAACCTTTTGTCTGCTTAAGCACTTTTGTGTAGGTCCTTATGATGATAGATAACAATGTTTTTACACTTAATTTCTGTTTTACTTGTCAAATTGAACAAGGGCTTCTGCTTTGGTGACTCTGGCTACACGTTTTTCATGAAGCTACAGAAATCAACTGCAAAAGAGAAGTTCTAGCCCTTTTGGATAAGGCTGTATTGTATTTAGTGGAGCATTCAGTGCATTTCCTTGAGTTGTTTCATGTTATAGGCTTGCTTGTTTATTTGAGGGGTGTACGTGCGTGTCTTTTACCTGGATTTGTAGGAATAAAAATAAGCAGCAGTTGCCAAACCAGGAACCTTTAGTTTGAAATGTTCCAGGTCAGGTATCTTAATTTTGCCACAGTAATGAAACTACCACATTGATAACTAAGCAGGAGGTCTTGTGAGGCACGACTGAAAAATTCAAGTAGTTGTGGAATATTGTACATTATCTGAAAAATTGAGTCAATGCAGTTGTAGCTGAGTTTGCCAAACATAAATACTGGTTTGTGGCAGTAGGTGACATCTTCTGTGGAAGAGATACAAACCCTCTTTGAAGTTGCATTTGTCCGAGCTTGGTCATAAGATGTGCTCATCAGTCACACGGGCACCAAGCTGGCCTCTCACTGCCTAGTCTTGTGTGTGGCCTTGGAAGGGGACATGTGTCACTGCACATCTCATATTCCTGATTACATAAAATGAAATAAGGACTGCATTCTTTGTCAGTCGTTGAGAAATTGCAATGCACTTTTTTCTGATGGCGCACTCTGCAAATAACATCAGTGCAGTAAAGAAGCTCTCCTTTGGGGCATCAAGTACAAAAGGGAGCAAGCATTTTCCGTAACTATGAAACCAAGTTGCAGCTTCTGGAGTCCTTAACTGTGTGCTGGGTGATGGGCTAAGAAGAGCATGACTGACTGAGAGTCCTAGTGGAGCTCTGAGAATAGACAGGTCTGATGAAAAGGCTTGGGCAAGATCTTGTCAGCCATTGTAGCTGAAACAAAGGGCCAGGGAGGATGGGGGCTGATGTGTCTGTGTGTACGTATAATTTTTAACCCAGAGGTGTTGGAATGGCTTGAAATCTTTCCCGTTGACAAAAAGAAAATATACAGCACAGGTTTGGGAGAGATATTTAGAGTTGCTCTGGACCTCCTAATAACTGTAGAGCAGTAAAGAATCAGATAATGTATGATTAATATTTAAACCTTAAAGTCCTTATCACAGGCTTCTTGTTTCAGCATTATAGAGGCAAAAAACTCTAGATGCCTTCTTAATTTTGGCAAAAAAATAAATAAATAAATAAATCTTTAGGGATTAAAAGATGTATTTGAAGCCCTTCACTGTGGGATTTGTATTGTTCGCTTATTTCCTTTAATTACCTTCCAGGTGCTGTCAGCCACAAATTTCTTGCAGTATAGTTTTAGCAATAAAAAACATGGAATAACATGCAGGGCCTGGGCTGGAAATAAGGAAGATTGTACTCTATTTTTAGCTCTTCCTCTGTTTTGCTTTATGACATGCAGCAATTTACTGAACCTCTTTCAATGATCATTTGTTAAGCCTAGGAAGAAAATTATGTTCTTATATTTGTAAAAAATACTTGAGGATACTTCAGACAATTAATTGATGTACGGTGTATTTTTTTTTACTCTTTTTATAATACTTGAATATCTTCAATACAAGTGCATTTCTATTACCAGAGGAAAGTAATACGTTAAAGTTCTCTTAAATTACGTTGTTGTGTAAAAGGGATTTTCCAAATCTCCAGATGTCATAGTTGAGATGAAGTATAAATAATGTATAAAAGGATTTCATTGTGAAGTTTTAAAATGTGATCTTGTGCGATAGTAGCTGTGCTTGCTAATCAGTCAGACCAGTCTGGTACCTGTCTGCTCTGTTCTTCTTTTCCATTGTGACAATGCAGAAGTCTAATAATGCATTTCTGCTGGTATTGTGCAGTTTGTTTAACTGTTTAACTATATGTGCTTGGATCCATGGACTGCTCTGGTTGCATTTATAATAGCTCGAAAAATTATGTGTCCAAGAAAAATTGAAATGTGATAACTTGTTAACATCTGAAAGAAGTATAAAAAAAAATAAGCAAATTAGTTTTGGTAAAATATGTTGTGTGCCTAAGATCAGCTATATTTTTTGGGAAGTCCGGGAGGTGAACTGCTAAGTTGAAGGCTTTCTCTGTTTTTCATTAATTTTTGGGTATAAAGAAAGAAACACAGGCATTATAGGAGTCAAAACTGGAACAAATACGCTACAGTGCAAACCTGCTTTAAGTATACTTCAGTCACTCCATTGTAAGGTTTTAATTTCACTTTCGCTGAGAGAAAAATCTGAATTATTTGGTCAGAACAACAGGAGGAGATTTATCTTAATGCCATGGAGCCTGGCTCACAGGGAGGAGCAGTCATATGTCAGAAGTACTTACAGAGAGTGCAGATCACTGCATAAAATATACCTTATTAATGTTTACCTAGGGAGTCTATAATATTGCAATGATTGCTGTGAGTAGACCCCAGCTGTATGTTGATAACAAGAAGTCATTGTATTTACATGGTAATTGTTTTTTCGAAGACATATTTAGAAGTCGTAGAGTTAATTGGGGTCAAGCTGTTGGCTGGTATATATGGGCACAGTTCCATTAACTTGAGCTTCTCCTGCAGTGAATTTATCTTCTAATAAAAATTTATGGCTTTAATGCTTTCTAGTCTTTGCAAGGATTGAGTGCAGACATTGATGCTTCTTCACATAGAACTGGGGATCCTTTTATTTGAGGCTGTTCATCTGCTGATGAACAGGAGAAAAATGTCTTAATGTGTTTTACCTGTGATGAAAATGGTTAAATTGAAGTTCCTTATCTGAATACAGGCTGGTCTTGGTGTGAAGTGCTGAGTCCACTTCCAAACCCCTTTTTTTGGTGTTACCCTGAAATGTGAGGAAGAATCAGAAGTTATCAGAAGCACTGATAACTTCCTTTTCTATGTCTTTCCAGAGTTCACTCAACAACAAATGTGTGTGCCAGCTACATGTTGTGGTGAACACGCATCTCTGGATTTGACCCTAATAGTCTTTGACTTGGCTGTGAGAGTTGCAGATCTCGCATGGTGTAGGAAGGTTGGGCAACAGTCCCTTCCCTTGGCTCCCCTGTAGGCAAGATGCCCATTTTGGTAAGAGAGTTGAGATTTGTTGGCTATGTCTGTTTGAGATGTGTCTGAATGTTAATTCATGTTCAAACAAACATGTTTTATGCAGACTGTAGAATCAGTTGCTTTTAACTATGAAGTCAGATATTTCCTAGGACTGAAGAAAGCAAGGAAGGAAAGAAACATATTTTGTTGTTGTATGTTGTACTATTGAGTTTGAATAAATAAATAAATCAGTAGATGATGTAAAAGGCAACATATTGCAAGTTCTGAATGTGTATCCCCACTATCTAACTTTTCTTCTGCTAGGAAAAGTGGAATGAAATAAAGGACAGCATGAGAGATTATTTAATGACTAAATATCATCACCTGAAGTTAAATACACTGTCTGACTTTCTGTGTTTTTAATGTGCCTGTTCTCAGTCCTTGAATGAAAGAGTTTTTGAATCACGTTTTTGTAACACTTTATATTTTGTCAAAACCTTTGACAAACTTTTTTTTTTCAGACAGACTGATACTTTGACAATTGATGTCTGAAATCAAGAGCAACAATGAAATGTGGCAATAGCTGTGTAATTAAGCTTTTAGCTGCGTTGAGAGCCATTTCCTTATTTTTTTTAGAAATGTGTGGTATTCAACAGAATTTCAGGTTTTTTCAATTCGTTTCTTAGGTTCAGTAGAATTCCTACTATAGTTACTGTACCTGAAGTCTCAATGAGATTAGAAGGAGAAAAATGGCATATTGCATTATTTTCTTGTACCTTGTGCTTCAAAGACTTTTCATGTGCAGCTTCTTTGCAAATAGAAGGTACTGTACCCAACCATTTAGGTCTTTTTTTTTTTTTTCCTAATTTTCAAAGAAGAAATGTCTTGCTCCTAAATATTTGGCTTTGAATGCTGACCTTAACTTATAGATAAACACTTACTTGTAATACTGTCTCTTGGGTTTAAAACATACTAAATTGCTGTAGAATATTAAAACTTCTAGAAATAGTTTTTTATTATTTTTATGGCATGGTCTTAGCTATCTAATATTTTCATTGCCACTGGACATTGTTTAATGCTACAATGAGTTGAGCGTGTATATGAAAAGAAATATTAGTGGTGATTTTTGAGGAATTGTTATGGCAGATCTCATGGGAGGAAGATATTTTCAGCTTTTGCCACAGAGCAGTTTCTGAGACATTGAGTACATGTTGAGAAGATAATGAATCTTTTGCCACCTCATAATCCAAAGAAACACGGTATCAAGAATGGAAGGAAATACTAAAAGGAAACACTCAAATACCTGATTTCATTCCAAATATGTGAATGGGAATACATTCCTCACAAGTTCTTAATGTTAAGAAGTTAAAGTGACCTTAGCAGAGTAGAGCTCGTTCGAAGTAACACTTCGGCTCATCCGCTGCTTTTTTAGCTTTTGTCTGTACAACTTTTACTGGGTGAAACTTCACTGTTTCCTTCCCATTCACTAAATTTGTACTGAAGCTCAACATTTGTTTCAAGTGTATCCTCCATGCTGCAGCAATTGCTTAGGGTACTTCATAAATTACTAAAAGTAAACCTAAGTTGAAGTAAAGGAATTGCATTCACACACTGCACATAAATAAAATAAAATCCAAGACTGAAGTAACCAAGTAACAGAGGCTGGGATGGATTATTGAAGCTTGTTGATATCATACTTAACTGGTTCTCAAACAGACACGTATATCCTTTTTTTCCCATTTACCTCCCCAAATATCCGCACTTTCAAGTAGTACATTTTACAGTAGAAAGGGAATTTCTAAAAGGCTTTCAGTGCTGGCAACAATCCGAAGAAGTTGGGCAGCTGATTGACCGACCTGCGCAGTTGTTATGGCTGCTGCTTTCGGTTCCCTGGAGGAGCCGAGCTGGCTTGTCTCTCGTCCAAGCTGTGACCAGGCTTCGTAGGAAGTGTGTGGCCACTCGAGTTCTGATTTAATGTACATCTTGAGGAAATAATCTAATGGCTTTGGGGCACGAACACATTACCTCCAGAAACACGATTCTCTAGACTAGCGCAGGTAGGGCATTGGGGTATTTATTTGCAGATTAAGCAGACCACTTTATGGAGGGCGTGTTTGTTTTTGCTGGTTAGAAAGGAAATCTGTGACTTACGGGTGCTAAGATAGGCTCCCTTCTGTACAATCCAGGGAAAGCAGAAAATGCTGAAATCCAGTCTACAGGAATAAAAGTGGCGTTTTGCTGGGCCTTTCTTTACATGCAGTTTTAATGGTAGCATATCCCCGCTGCCTCGGTGCTGTGCATCCATGTGTGTAGGATGGAGTGGAAGAGGCCGATGTGAGGTTTCTGGGCAGTAATATGTGTTTTGAAGGACCACTTTCAGTGGTGCTTTTCATGTGATTTAGGGATTCTGTTGTCCTGTTAAGAGAGACTTAATTCCAAGGTCTCTAAGGAGCTATCCAAATGTTCTAAAAAACACCAAGAAACCAAAACCATCCACCGCCTCCCTCCTGCAACAAGCTGGAGTTTCAGATCCCCCAAAGCACCAGTGGCTGGTTATCTTACAGGCCTTAAACTCCCAGTTCTCTCCCAGCTGCACAGAGTCCCCATGCCCAGCTGAGCACATTCAGACTCTGAATTCTTCCGTCATGAGAGCCATTCTTGATGCCATCCTGCAAGATAGCTGACTCCCTAGATGACTAGGATACCTGGGAACTATGGGGCTATTTATACTGTTTATGCTGCTGAAATTATGGAACCACTGTCTACAAGGATGGGACCACTGAGTGAGAAGCAGAATTTTCTTATTTCCTTTATAGTTTTTCTCAAGCGCAGCTCTTCTATTGCACGTTATTTCTCATGACATCGGGCATGTCTCATGTATTAAAAACAAACATATGGAAGCACCAAGAAGGTGACCAAGCCAGGCAATAAAAACGTAAGGTATGAACAGTGCGGAACAGAGAGCTGGTATTATTCATGGTGTGTGGGGAGATAGGAAATGAGAAACTGGCTTATGAATTCCGATGGCACTGATAACCATGACAACAGTGGCTAATACAGATCATTGAAGAGGTAGATCTGTGGGGTTTTATTTCAAATTTCACCAGTTTGAGTTGTTTCATTTGAAACGCGTAGTTCTGAGTTTTATGAAAATAAAATGTAGCATAACATATAATGAATGCATCTTAGCATTCAACTCTCCAAAAGTAATTTATCTTCTTTTTGTAACACTTCTGCTGCTCATTACAGTCTTTCAATCTTGTTTATTCTGTTTGATAAAAGGAGCTTAGCTTGACTATTCATTTGCAACAATCCCTTCGTATTTCTTTCCTGCAGGTAAAACCCTGTCTCTATTCAGTTTTGAAGTGTTGGGTATAACTCCTCTCTGTACTATTCATGGACTAAGGGGTTGGGTATTAGAACAGCAGTAAATCGCTTTAAATCGACCAAAATGGAGAAAAATCAAGCAGGATTTAGCAGGCGTTCAGGGAATTAATCATCCCGTAGTGTTTTATGTGTGGACTGCTTCATATGTGAGTGTAAACATGTAGAAAGCTCTCAGTGCTTATTAAACACCATGCTCAGTCTGTTTGTTAGCTTCCCTGAAATTTCAAAAGACTACCAAGGGAGCTACATACAGCAAGTTAGATCGCCATAACACATGCGTTTGATTAATGTACATTTGCTATTAAATGAAGATAAATGAGACTTCACCTAGCTGAGAGGCCAGAATTTTAGCTTGCTTTAATTTACGGCCAGTTGTTGGTTTTGATTCTGATACCTACCCCCACTAGTCCTCCCCATCCAATAATCTACAGTTAAATAATTCCTAGACATTTATTTTCTCTTTCACAATAGCCACAACTTCAATTCCATTTTTACTTTGCTACCTACGTGTGCTGATAAGAAAGAAGTGAGAAGTTGAGGTAAAATACACGCATGTGACACAGTTCTGCATTACTGGCAATACTGTTAGTAACTCTTAGCAAATAAACGGGTATTTCAGCCCTGCTTGAAAATGTGAGCTGCTTTTTTTTTTTTTCCCCACATAATTAAATTGTGAAATGGAAAATTATCTCTTACAGACAGGTCGTGTGGCCTTTCTAGTGAAAATATGGAAAGGACACTTTTAATTGGAGGTGTGATTCATTTCCAAGAGGCCAGGGCCTGCGCTTCAGTGGGAGGTGTGAGAAGAGCTGCTCGGGAGCTGCAGCCCTTGCAGCAGGGAAGGGCTCCTTGCGGTGCCGGGGCAGTGGCTCATCACATAAAGCTTGCGGGTTTGTGCCCTTTCAGAGCAGTTCATATTTTAGCTGTACTTCGGATGGTGACGGGTACCCTAACAAATACCCAGTTCTTCTGGCAGTTCTGCTAAGCGCTTGCCTTCCGTTTCATGCTGCAATTAGATGCAGTAATTACTGTAAACAGGAATTTCTGTATGAAAAGTTTTTTCCTGTTATCAGTTCTAATTTGCTAGTCTTTCAGTTGCATTGTCTGCTGGAATGTCATGGGAAAGGTTGAATAGACGTTCCTGACCTACTTTCTGTGCTCTTCATTACTCTGCATATCTTTACCACGTTGCCCCTTTGGGGACTTGATTTTTCAGG
Source organism: Anas platyrhynchos (assembly GCF_047663525.1). NCBI lineage: Eukaryota > Metazoa > Chordata > Aves > Anseriformes > Anatidae > Anas > Anas platyrhynchos. Next base: position 28,726,112 of record NC_092587.1, read on the forward strand.
GGGAGCCACTCCTGATATCTCTTCATGCAGATATGTTTCTGCTGCTCTTATCTACATCTTGGTGTGGCAAAATTAAGAAGCTTTGGTCTCCATATTGCCAGTCCCCAAAGAGAAAACCGCTTTCCTTTTCTGAAGTTTCTGAAGAAAGCTCTTGCAAAGAGTTATTTTCCCCAGGGAAATTTTCTCTTCTTCCTTTTTCATACCTCACTGACAAAAGACGTCGACGTTATGAGATGGAGTATCTTGCTGTCAGTGGGTTCCCTCACTTCCAGGTTCCTTACCACTGCTCCTCTCACCCTCTGGCAAGATGAAGATCTTTCCAGGAGGATAGAGGAGTGAGCTGTCCTATATTTAGATACAAAAGTACACGTGTGCAGTTGTCCTTCTGTGCTCAAGGTAAGATCGGTCATACCTAAAAATCACAGCATACACTGGCTTCAACTTTTCTCCTTATTTCATGGATTTTACTGCAGAAGGGTTAAGGAAACATGAACTTTTTGCTCTTTCTTCAAACAGCTTCTAGGAAAGGGGCACTTGGATCAGACCTAGGCAACAGCTAATGTTGAATTTGGCTCATTCAGGGTAGCTACTTGCTGCACTTTCTCAGTTGATGCTTGGTAGGTATCTCAAATCTCACGACTTAGTTGCATTCTGTCACCTCTGTGTTAGGGACAATAGTTGCGCTTTGCCATGCACGACTTCCAGGGGGCCAATTGTAGGGAATAATGCTTCACTGGGGGAGAAGAGCTCTTGGAAGAATATTTTCTTTTGCCTCCTGTATAAGTTCACTGTTTGGGACAAAACGTACTTAGGTTTTTAGGATTAGGCATGTATAGAGTTAGGAACAGGGACTTTGCTGCAAGTTTCTGCATGCATTATTAGGAAACCTGAAGATAATCATGTTGATAGTCTTTACTTCATCATGGATTGGATCTGGCAGTCTCCTGTCTCAAACCTCTGAGCTGGTGTGAAAGGATACAGATCTTAAATCTGGTCAAAGGGTTAAAAGTGGACTTATGTACAAAAGCAAAGAAGCTGCTTGCTTTCTAAAAGGCAATCCATAAGCAAGGTAGAAAAGGATATTACTTCCACATTCAGAAAATGTTTAGAGAAGAGAGGGAGGGAGGTACCTACCTTAGTTTAACACCTTAATTATACTCTGGCTGACTGCATTTGTGAAATGAAATGAGAAGAGATGCTCAAGAAAACAGTCAAGTATCTCAAAACTGCCATCCATCTAGCGTGCCTTCCAGGAAACTACGGGTAAGCTAATCAGAGGGAAATGACTTCTAGGCAGTCTTCGTGTACTTCTATTTTCCTAAAGCCAAAGCCTGGCATCAAGAAGAATGATAAGCTCTTTAAAGTTGCTGCCTGGAAGAGGTGTTTTGAGATAGCGATGTGTGCGTACGTAAAGGAAGCGCAGGCTCAGGAGTTGGCAGCGTGTGAGGCTGTGGTGTGCAGCAGGGGCTCTGCAGGATGCCTGCCATCTGCGAGTCCCTGTACACTCCCTCTTGGGCTCCTCCAGCCTATAGAACAGCTGCAGCTGTGGAAAAAGGCAGGTAAACCATGAAATAGGTGTTTGTAAGCTCTGTGAAGGAAAATCAACCATACGTGCACAGGTCTTGTGTTGACCCTTCCTTCCTGCTGGCACTATGCTTGTGTGAATGGGTGGAGAATCCAGCCAGAGGCAGCTGTTTTGGGGTCATTTTAGCAATGTGATGCTTGCAAGCCCTGGAAGAAGAGCATCCAACAAACTGTTAGTGGCCTCTGAGTAGTTGACATGTGCCTTGCACCAATTCAGACATGGGCCTGTGTGTTAATATGTTCAGTAATGGTTTGGCTGTCCTGGGCCTTGCTGGATGACAAAGCTGAGCAGCTCAGCTGGGGAGGAGAGGCAGGCACAGAGGAAACCTATCATGGTACGAGAGACTGCAAGGCAGTATGAGGCATCGTCTGCCCTATAATCGTGACAGTCTGATGAGAAATGTGTTGTTGTACTGCAGAAATTTCCTCTGAAATCAGGTGCGGTGTGCATTTTGTGCTGTAGGGAATGCAACTAGAGGGTTATTTCAATACAGCTCCACAAAAGAGAGAAGAGGAGAAGTCAGAAGTACAGCTCATCTCCCAGCTGTAATGAGTTTCTCTAATAGTTGTGAAATATTTCTTCTGTCTTCCTACTCCTGTACAGAGAGTGATACTGTCAGTGCTGGTTCCTCTTTTTCCATCATGACATATTTTGAAACCAGAGGAATATTTTTAGAAACCAATTTTCTCTCGCATTCTTTGTGAATGCGGCCTATCCCTTCTGGAACCTGTAACTGTATTTATATTCACTGGACTCCTTTGTTTTTACAGAGCTGTGGAAAATAATTTTAAAAGGGAGGGGGAAAGTAGAACGCAAGTGGCTATTTTGTTGTTGTTGTTTTTGCTGCTATATTCGTTTTGTCTCCTGCAGAAGATGGGACCTCTGAAATCTGGAAAAGCTGAAGCTGTTGGGACAGCCTTCATTCTGCCACCTCCAGGGGTAGCATTTCACAGTGAGATTTCCATAAACATACAAATTCATAATTGTGCATGTGGGGAAAAAAACTGCAGCAAAGCAATAAAAAACAAACAAACAAGGCAAGAGGTAAAGAACATATACATAAGCACAAAACCACTCTAACTTGCTTTGAGTCAGTCAGCATCTTGAGTCAGTGGTTAATCTGAGAAAAACTCGCAGCCTAATGTGAGAAATGCAGTGACATGCTCCTTGCACAACCCCTCAGAAGCACACTGGGCTCTTCCCAAGGGTCCAGGGAAGGTTTGCCCTGTCTAGCCTGTTACACCTGAGCATGTTAGTGTCTACAGAGTCAGCCTGGAAGCACAGGAGATAAGGTTGTTCGTATTCATTCTGCTTATCCTTTCTCTCCCTTCAGTGTTCCTCCTCTAATTTAATATGGAGTTACTGTCATCAAAAGGGGCCCAGTACTCACCAAACAAGTGATAGAGTGAGATCCAGAACACAGAACACCTGTGCTCATACTGATTGTCTGCATACAACATACCTGTCTTGTTCATGAAATTCTTTTTTTTCCTGTGCTTTCATCATCCTTGGGGATGAGCTGTGTATTTCGGTGCCGGTGGCTTTGGGTGATATGCCAGTTGCTGAGTAGTCAAAAATATATGCAGTTCAAAGCAGCTCTGAACATTGTGCAAGGGGAAACAGTGACACAATCTGTAAAATCTGGTTTGATGTTCTCTGGCATATTTGATTTCTTCTGAGCCCAAATTTTGTTTTTCCTTCTTGGGCAGTAATTACATCTCAAGTATTTTAGAAGTTACTGTCCTTTTGGACCAGACATGTTTTCTGCAAATCTAACAATGAAGAAAAGAGGAAATGAGAAAAGGCCAAACTAATTATTGTCAAATGTTAATTGAGTTAAAATCTCTATTATGGGTAACTTGAGAGTTGAAGATGAACACAGCAATAAAAAATGCTCTTGAGAAGAATTTACACATTTGATACAAAGAATAAATGAGAAGTAGACAGAACTTTAGCTTGAAGTTGAGTGTTTCTTACAACACTTCAGCTAAGTCAAAACTCAAAGGAAGGACACTTCATCCAATGTGGGAAGACAACTGAATAAAGGTTTTGGAAAGAGAAAAATTTCACAAATGACTGTTGTTAACTTATTTACAACCACTGAAGTGCTGAATGAGACCTACAAGGAGAGTTGGCATTTTTTTTTCCAAAGAAATGTCAGTAGCTGCTGGGTTTGTTTTAGCAATTAAGAGAAGACCGTATACAACTGATAAAAACACCAGAAAGGCTTTACTTGACATAAGGTTTCATTTGTAAAGGGAATGAAGATATTGGTACTGCACTACTGTCTGCTTGATGATGTAACCATATTTTTAATGGAAAGATATTCTGAACTGAAACTGGACTGGCTGGAAAGGAGGAAGAAAGAAAAAAAAGAACCATACAACAACAAGCTCATGCTGAATGTTTATTGCAGTTGACTCTTTTCAGGGGTTTTCACTACCTTTCTAGAATCCTGATTCAGAACAGACTGCAGGATCTCGTGCTAATCTTCGCATCATTCTTTGCCAGCTTAGGGGTTATGTGTGTGTGTAGGTAACACGTACATATGCACAGCTACTTCTAAAAGGTTATTAATACATTAATACATTATTGTTCTGAACACTTCTGAATGTTTCTTATTTATTCAATGAGAAATTTATTTAGATCCTCACTGGAAGCACCTATACCTGAACTAGTTTTGCAGAGGCAAACAGACATAGGTAGAAAACTACTCAATTATAGTGTTTTTGCAAGCTTGATCCCTGCTGTCCTAAAGTATTTCCTCCATTTTCTTTGTCATGTTTACTGACGTTATGAAAACATTGTATACCTCTTAAAAACTTTTTTCCGGTTAAATGCATTTGTTAAATTGAAGCTCAAAAAGATTTCTCTATTTCTGCTGTCCTTACTCTTGTAAGTGGATTAAGGAATAAAATATTAGGAACAGATTGGAAGGAAACTTGGCTTCAGAGCAGATATTTGATAAATGATGGAAATATCGTGGGCACACACCTTTTTCTCTTGCAAATTCCATGTGCTACATAGGCTTAAATTTATTTCCCTTCTGTAGTTTGGCTTTCCTAACTACAAAAACATTCTGCACAGGCATTTTCTGTGGCTGGACTTGTGTGTGCACGTGCACCTAGAAGCTGACTAGAATGTCCTCTCCGTTTCTCCGTGTTTGAGTGGGAATGTGGTTGTTTTGTGCAAGCTGCAGGCACTGTGGGTGCTCAGAGTAAAATGCTGGCTGGACTACTGCAGGGTAAAAGCCAGAAAGCAGCTGGAGTAAATGATTACTGAGACATTAAAACTGGTAATTACAGGGATGAAACAGGTCTCTGACTAGACTTGGGGAGGGAGGAATATAAAACATTGGTGGTTGTCATCGGGTTCTGTATCAGTCAGAGCTAAAATGTGTTAGATGAATATTTGGGCATGTCTAGCTTGTCTAAACTGATAGCTGAATATAATTTACACAATGGTGAAAGAGTTCAAGAAAAGATAAACAGATTTGAAGTTGCTCTTATTAGGTATACATACAAATTTGTACACAGTGTATACAGTTGTATATATGTATGCGTATAGTGGCTCTCTAGGCATACATAAATTCCCTGAAAAGTTAAATTTACTTCACGACATTTGCATGAGGTAAAAATGTGATGGAAAGCATTGTTCAGGGTTACAGGCTACAGTATTTAAAAGCTAGATGTCCGTTAGAATTCAAAATTCAAAATCCCCTCACAGAGGAGCCCTGCTGCCAGCACCTGGGCACGGACACCTGGAGGACACCGATACACTTGGATTTGCCAGCTTTTTTGGAAAAGCTGCTGTGAAATTCCCCAAGAAGAAGCAAAGTGGCTGGCTTCGGTATGTTCAAGCAGTGGCTGGTGGATCCCATGTGCTTGGCTCCCCTCTAGGGCTTTTCAGGTCCCCTTGCTGGGCGGAGCGGGCAGCTCTGAAGTAAGGCTTGTGAAATCCCAGTGGTGAGCCTCTAAGTACGTGTGTGGTTTTAAAATTCAGTGTGCTTAGCATTCCTCATTCTGTTTTTTTCTTCAACTTTCATGAAAAACTTGCTTTGTGTGATTGAAAAAGTAAGAAGTTCAGAGAGCTTGAAGAAGCATGAAGTACTTGTGGTCGTGTACTCAATCTCACACAGATATAAACAACTCTAATCTCTTACCCTGCCCTTCCAAATAAACTGCAGTTGAACAAATGTCTCCTAGTGAAATATATGCATGTCTTCAAGCAAATATATGCAAAAGAACAGCTGTACTCCCAAATTAAAAACAAAAACACACAAATTTATCTACTCTCCTCTCTCCAACATAAGTAAAATTTTGGACTTGGGAGCTTGTGGAGAGTCATTAAATTTTGGCCTCTTGCTGCTTGAAAACAGCATTAATTCAGGATCCGATTATCTGTGGAAAAGGCCTGAGAGCTTCCACTTCAAACCAAGTGTTTCAGCTGGAGCAGCTCAGCAGAGCAGATCTTCTGCAGAGCAGCAGCTGAGGGAAGTCCCGGGTTTTGGTCTGCATGCCAAGTCTTTTTGGTTTTTGCATTAGTCATTTTGGGGGAATAAAATTGGAAGATCCTTTCTCAAACAAGTATAGCGGAGCCAGAAAGCTGTATGTGCCTCATGCATACTTTTATTCCGTCTCTTCAGTCAAAGTCTAGCTTGTTGGACATTGCTTGCTGGGTCTCCCCTTTGAAGGAGAGACCTGCTCTCCTGCCTTGTCCCTGAATGCCGGTCAAGTGTAGTGGTGGAAATGTGTATAGTTTTCAGCAGTTTGGGGGAATATGCAGCTATAAACTGTGGGAACCCAGAGAAATAATTTTGGCAAGAACTGTTATGGGCTTTTGTAGATCACATCATTGTGTTTAGGAGCCTAAATGCATGTCTGTGGTTACAGTGACATCTAAGCAAGACACCCTAAAACTCTTGTTAGAATGCTAAATGGCTCTTCAAAAATAGAAGGGGTTTTTGAAACATCCTGAATAGGACAAGCCTGGTGGGGTAAGATGGTGTGAATTGGTTTATGTGAGGCACTGTAAGGAGCAAGTTGTTGAATCCTCAGGTGGATACCTGGATGCAGCTGGGGACTTGTCCTCATGTTCATCACGTGCATTCACTGCCTGAATTCTTATACAGAGCTCTGTCTGATTTGATGACACTGAGCAACCATACAAAAGAATAAGATTTATTTTTTTCTTTGCCAAGTAAAACAGATTCACAGCATATACTTAAAAATGTGGAGCACTGCAAAGATGATCGTGTGACTGCAACTATCTTAATTTCTGTCTGAAATAACTGGCCAGCAATCTGGATACACAGTGCTCCTTCTCCTTCTTTAAAATACTCGTGTGGTACTTTGTGAAAGTGGTAGTTTTACATATTCTGGAATGCTTTGTATAAGTTGGAGCATATCTCAAAAATGTTTGCTATTTATACTTCTTCATATATATGTATATATATATATATGTATGTATATATTGAATTATGGAAGAAACAAATTTATGATGGAAAAACAACCTTTTTCTTGAAGCTGATTCTCTTGACACCAAGGAATTCAGTCTGTAAGTTCTTTGTGGTTAACTGCTGCGTGCTTATACACATGCTATGTTACAATCAATACTACTTAAGCCTTGTGGTGTTTTGTTGTTACCTGGCAGTACGTTCCTCAAGTGGCCTGTTTAATGGAAGAGCGAATTATTGGAGAAATATTTCCCTCCAGTTGCCTGATTGTGCATTATTTACCTTCTTGTTATTTGCAAAATGAGATAACAATTTGCTTTGCTTTTGTATAAATCCAGGAGCTGATGTTATGATGTGCTTATGTAGATACCGACTAGTGGAACCTGATTGTGCCTTTGGACACTAATTCCTTCATTATGTATTCACATCTACAAGTGGTAAGGAAAGCTTGAAAGAGGAATTTCGTATGGTGGATTTGAAAAAGTAAACTATGTGAAGTCTCTTTTTCTAGCTGAAACTTCTGTAAATCTCAGGTTTTAATGAAGACGAGTTTTCTCAATGTCATAGGAAGCTGTGGAAAGCATTTATGAATAATAGAAATACACCAAGTTTGTTGATACTTTAAAGTCTGCTCTTGAAACTTTCTACTTCAAATGGCTTTTCAGTCAGGTAGAGTGTTGTAGCCTGTGGCCATGTGAAGATTTCTGCTGTGCAGTTTGTAAGAACAAGGAAGTTGATGAAAGGTAATTATTGGACAGGCTGTAAAAGGGCTTGGGCTAATTAGTTGTGACTTCAGCTGTACGATGACTCCTCCAGAAGGCTAAGCCTGTGTTTTGTATTGAAATAGTAGTGTTCTCCCTTCAGAAAAGCCTGTAGTGAAAATATTGCTCTGTTTATTTAAAATGCAGTCAGTAAAATGAACGCATTCCTGTCACCTGCAGTGGCTGCCGTGCTGTAGGCAGCTTGAGTTATTACAGGTAAATTGATAGTGAAAAGCTTTTCTTTCTGCGGGATGAGTTCATTAGAGAAAATTAATTGCTGTGCAGTTGTGCGGCCTTTCTAACTGAGTTTACACCATCCAATCAGACCATAGTCAAAAGTTCATTATGTGGGAACTGTACACCTGGAAGAAGGGAAAAGCCTGGGTAACGCTAGGCGTGTAGTACAGGAGCACTTCAGTGACCCTGCAGCAGTCGCTTTGGTTTTAGCAGGATTTACTGCCCCCAGCTAAGCACTAGCCACGCAGGACCTGAAATGACTCTAAAACCCGTAAAGTGTCCCTGCAGTGCTTGGGTTCTGCATGGGTACAGTGAATGTATAGGGCTAGCAGGGACCTGGCATGGTGCCCCAGCAGATAAACCTCCCTGAATGCAGAGAACTGGCTGGGGGGCAGCACAAAGCCCTGTTTAAACTCAGTGCCTTGGGGTTTGCAAGACTTGGATGTACTCAAATAAAAGTTGAGGCCGGGGGGGGATGCTGCAGCATGTAGTCCCCAGCGGTCACGATATAAGGATTACGATGTTAAATACACCTGAGCTGCTTCTACATAAAACTAGCTGAGCTTTATAGCTGAAGTAACAAGAGACTTTTTTTTGGTTCCATGCTGGTACTGGAAGTGTTCAGCCAGACCTGCTGTCATTCTTTCTCTGCTTCCCTTGCCATTCCCTCTTCACTGTTCACCTTTTTTTATTCCTTTCCATACCTCTCCTCTCCACAGTGTCCCATCCTAGCCTTTGCTTACTTCACAAAGAATTTCATTCTGTTGGCTACCAAAAGCACTTGTTTTGAGACCGAACTCTGCTTCCCTGCAAGCTTAATTGTATTCCCTCAGTTCTCAACATCTAAGGATGCCTGGGTTTTATGGTTAGTTATGCAAGTTGTGGATTGTACCCCTCTCCTTTCATCTCTAATTGCAGCTTTTAGAGGTCTGGGATATGATTCAGCACAATATCTAAATATTGCTTGTGTACACTTAGGGGCTTTGCTAAATGTTGTCCCGGAGTACAAGCCACAAATGCAAGCAAATTGGAATGGGGGAGAAAGCAGTGGTTCCTGCCTTCAAAACATAGATGGATGAAATGGGACTGCTGGTTCTGGGCTTCTGTTTTATGTTCATGCCTTTCTTGTGAGAGATGGCTGTTGCATAGATGTAAGTACGCATGACAGAGGTGTGCCAGATGTGGTCACACTTTTCAACTTACCAGCTACTTCTTCTTTTGAAGATAGACTTCAGGTACTGAAACATTCTCCTTTTAGATATATAAGAAGCTTCTTGAGTGCAATCAGCCTCTGTAAAGCCAATTCTTTCAGTACAGTTGTCTTTTTGAAAACTCTCAGGTCTTCAGCTACTGCTCTCGATCTCTAAGGAAACAGGCTTTTCAGTTCCTTCTAAGACAAACTACAGCCCTACAGTCTCATCAATACATATCTTTTTCCCTTTCCCAGTTATGTGAGAGCTGGAGGTCCAGCCCCTGCCACATCAGTTCTTTATCAGAAATGAATAAGCAGATGATTTCATATCTTGGGTGCAATTCCAACATTTTTATGATAACACTTAAGCTACTGTCTAGTTGGCAGTAGAATATATGAATGCATTGCCATTATTTATATACTCTGGAAAGGAGTACAAAAATGCAATGCAAAGTATGTTAATTCATTTTAAGAATTGGCCTTGTTTTCCACGATCACAGCTGTAGCTGTCCCCTCCCAACCCAGCATGTGATGATGCAGATGAAAACAAATCTTGCAGCATCTTATAAACCACTATGAAACATTTTGAGGGAGACATCTGGATCTCATTCACTTGTGGGATTGTTGTTCTAGTCTGCGGTCACTACGGTGAACCCCACAACTGTGGGGATGAATAGGAAGCAAAACAGTAAAGGGAATGTTGTCCAGGAGGAGCATTAAAAACATCGTGATTGTGTGTTTTAACCATCTTTCACATGCTGCTGATGCAAAAATCCTGGCCACTTTGGTATGAGTTACAATTAGGAGGCTTCCTGTAGTGACTTGTTGCATCTGTACGAAGAGGAAAGGTGAAATTATCTGCGTTAGCTGATGAGTTTGGGGTGTGCTTCATGTTTGTGAAATGTGTGTTAAATAACTTCACTGATTCCCTTGATAAATAGGAAACGAAGATTTGTTTAGGCCAATTTTCTAAGGCCTTTTTTTTTTTTTTTATATCTGATTTGGTACTTGATGAAGCTTGGAACTCTTTGAAGGTTGACAAGTTTCAGTGACAGCTAAGTGTTTCAGTCTCAGCACCTGAACGGTGTTTGAGCACTTCCAGGCTGTTAAATCTATGCCAAATTCTAGCAGGTCTGACAGCACAAACCTAGTTGAAGGATCCAGGTTAAAGGGGTTGTAGAAGGAAGAAATAAATTGTTCTGTTTTGCATCTGTGACTTAATGGCTTGTGTAATTAGTGCTAATCAGTGCAGAGATCTGTTTTGACATCGTACCTTTTCCTAGAGTTGTATGTTTCTGTTTTAATTTTACTGCTTTAACTTAGTCTTGGGCAGCTTTAATAACATTAACAAGAATGTTTTTGAACAAAGACAGTTTCAATGTCTGCTATAAAGCTGTGCTTCTGTCCCTTATGTTTCCTGTGTGCTTAAGACTTGTCAGCCACGGTCACAATCTCTTGTTTTGAGATGTGGCCATGATAGTTTTAAATCTGACAAATCTGCTTAGAGCTGTCTCTTTGAAAACGTGTAATAACTTCAGTTTCCAAATCTGAACTCCTGTGAGAGCTCCTAGGAAAAAGGGTTGTTGGAGTGCTGCTTAGGTGGACTGGTGCAGTGCTGCTTGCTCCTTGCTGTTGCATGTTTTATCACGTGAGTGGTGATTAAACAGCATAACTGGGACTTGCACGTGTTATATGACAAATGCTGATGTCCTTATGTTGCTTCAGCTTCTCTGAAGTGAAACCAGTGGTTGTTCTCTCTGGGATAGGGCTGTTCCTTATAGCAGATGACAGGATTCGGAAGCTGTTAGCAGAAAGGTTTCAGTGAAATTGTCCCTTTAAATCCCTTTTTTCATTTCAGCAGTTAATCTCAGAGTGCTTTTAATACCTGCCCACACCTTTGCTTGAAATTATCTTTAGAATTGCATCTGCAATTTTCAGTGTTACTCTCCGCAGCTCTTCAGCTGTTCAGTGCCTGCTCGCGTTAATGCCAATTGAGACTATTGTTTCCTCTCTAGTAATTTAGACTTCAGTTATATCAGTCTGAGGAAAAACGATCAGTTCTCCTTAAATAACATCAGAGTTAGCATTTTGTCATAATTTTTAGTTCAAAGTGCTTTTTAACAGGTGTTGTTTATGCTCACCAGTCTCTCTGTCACTTTGTCTGCTCAGTCTCTCTCTGGATTTATACACTTTTCATCTTCTGAGTTGTCCCTTTATTTTAAAGCCCATTAATCTCTCAAGTTCAATTCTCATGAAGTATTCAGAATCTACTTTTTCTTCTCTATCTCTTCCTCTCAGCCCCTGCCCTTGGCAGTTCTGGTAGTGCCTGATGTAGCACCTTCAGATTTGTAAACCAAGTTGTGCACTTCCAATTTTATTAAAAACCAAACTTGGTAAAATTACAATTAAGACGTGGAGCTTTGCCTTTGAACTTGCTGATGGCCGCGTTACTGTTCTAGAGATGTAGTTTAGGTGGTGGGCTTCAGGTCAGCTTCGTTGGATACAATGAGCAGCCCAGGTAAAGGCTCCTTTAGGAAAAGTTCCTTGGTTGCCATCAATAAGTAGACTGAATTCACCTGGGATTATAGAGACTGAGCTATCCTGAGGATCTACTGAAGAATCTTTAAATACTTTGGTTGAAAGAGACTTTAAAGACTTTGGTTGAACCTTGATTGGACAGCTTTGTGGAAAAGATTGCCTTAGACACAAATATGCTAAATCTTTGGTTTTGGTGTTTAGGTACAAAGAAAAAAACTGCACATATGGAAAAGGAGTATTGCGTGGCATGCAAAATACAATAGTCAAAATAATGCTCTTGCATCATTTGAACTAGCCTAAAAAAACACTTCTGATAAATAAACACCCCTGCCATCTTTGAAGGCATTCAAATGAATTTTGCTTGCTTCTGTAGGTTCCCAGTCTCATCTGAAACTCGCAGTTACTGTATTTTGTCATCCGTGGTCACACAGGGAGGTGCAGCCCTGAGCGGCACACGTGTGATAAGGTTGACCAGCGCGACTGCAGTGCTTCCTCCTTGGCTCCGGGAGCCGTGCAGTGGTTTGCAGTCTTGGTTTTTGTGTGACGTTTCTACAAATGAAAATGTTGTGGATATACTTGTAGGGTATCCTAAATTTCTGTCCAATCTTAAGTCAGAGCATGTTCAGATGGCCATAAGTCATCCAATGAAGAGGTATGAGAAAGCTCTCCCATTGCCCCCAGGCTGAAACTGCTCGTGGCAGTACTCCTGCTTCTGCTCTGCTGCTACGAGAAGTGGCTCTGGGCAGGTTTGCTCTGCAGCACGTGCCTGCAGTCCTGTTCAGACACTTGGTGTCTGTATTTGGCAGGCTTTTGGGACATATAGTGGGAACTTTTGTTCCCCATTTAGAGTGTGTGGGCCCTTTTTCTGGATAAATGTAAGCTTTCACTTCATCTTTCTGTTTTTTAGCATCAGTACATAGGTGTATAAAATCAATTTCATTTCACTTAATTTGGTGCAAATGTTTGCAAAATAAATGTTTTTGTTTTACATTTGGCTTGTAAAATGGGGCCTGTGCTCTGCTTTGTGAGGATAGTTTTCCTTTTCTTCAGGAAAAAAAAAAGAACTCTGAAAGGTTTAACTACAGTCTCCAGCCTTTATATTTACTGTGGTACTGGAACAGACATTGGTGCTGCTGTATTTGGGAAGCTCTCTGGTGTTTTAAGTTTAGAAGTTATTCCTACATTATGTTTCATTTCTGCATCCCAGCCTAATTAAGAACCCATTAACATGAGGTGCTTTGCCACTTTTTATTGGTCATGAGCCTAGAGGTGTAGAAGAAAATCCTTGAAATTTATTTCACCTTCTAACTAGAGTGGTTACGGAATTATCGCTTCTAAAGTAATACTCTAGTAACGGTAGTTAACCACTAAGATTTGGTACACACACACGTGTCAGTATGTTGTAATATATGGAAGTTGCTATCTTTGTATTCATGATTTTCCTTCTGGTTTGATTCCACGTTGTTTTTCGGGTATATTTATATTTGTATAAAGTTGTCTTCAGACTAGGTGTGATGGTTTCATTTCCTTGATCTACTTTCAGATGGAAAGCAAAACTTTCTTTACATTCTTAGCTCACACAGTGATTTTTTTCCTTTTTTTTTAAAAAAAAAAAAAATGAAAAATGAGAGAGATGTAGTATAGCCCTACAAGTTCTGTATGGAAAATATCCATCACTGTCACCTAATTACTGTATTTTGCAAGAGATTTAAAAACATGCCTGTAACATATCCAATTAGAGAAAATGGAAATATGGTAGAGGGTGTTCTTGCTGCCCTTCCTGCTACATTATTAAGCAGCAATGCTCAGCATTCCTGTCTGTACTATAGCTGCTAGAGAGCCCTGAGCGCTTTGAGGCTTTTCAGTCAATACGGATTTGTGGAGCAATGTAGGTAAGGGATTTGTTTAGTAGTAGGCTGAACAACCCAGAAAACCTCTAAGAAATCAAAATAAAAAAAACCCTACTCCCATTAATTTTTTAGTCTTTTGCCTCTAAGCAATTGAGATAGAGATCAGAAGTGAGAGCAGAATTGATGCTGTCCTGTTATCTGGGAATCATTTCAACACGAAATTCACTTTAGTTAAACTGAAGTCAGCTGAGCTCTCACAGGTCCTCCTGATCTCCATTCAGACTTAAGGACCACCGTGTTTTTTCCTCTTATGTAATTCCTTCTGTGGCAGAAAGTGTGTTATGCTGGGGGGGGTTTACAGTACGCATCCAGGAATGTATAGCCACTGTGGAGACTGGATAATCTTCTGCAGCTAAACTGGGGAGAAGAATAAAAAAAACAACATGAAAACAACCTGAAGTAATTTATTGCTTTAAAGAAATTGAAGTTACATCTGCAGAGCAGTAATCAGCCATGTAATGCTTCGATACTTGTCATAAATTTAGTTTGTAGAAATCATCCATTGATTGTAATTGAGCATAATAGACATACTTTCCAACGGCCCTATCGCCTCCTATTTTTAGAATGGCTTTCTATGAAATGATCTACATCACTGCTTTGCCTGAGGGGTAAGTGTTTAAGAATTTGATATTTGTCACTTCAGTTATTATAGTTAATAGTAATGTTTGTGGATGAAAGGTGGATTATAGGTTGAAAGGCTCCTGGATTTGTGGGATGAAAGATAAAGGAGGTCCCCAGGACACCTTTGTTCCCCAACCAGTTTGATCTCGGTCAATGGGGAAGGGGGATCCTGTGTTGTCCCTGGGGACTCCAGTTCATACCCATGGCTACAAACTTAGGTGCTCTGGGCACCTTGTCCTCCTTCCTTCTCCTTTTAAATGCACAGCCCCCTTCTCAGGTGAGACCACTTTTTCTACCAGGACTCAGTGGCACGTTTGCATTTGAATCATTTTTGGGGCTCCAAAATATTGCAGAACTTTTATCAACTATTCACCTGACTTTCACGGGTGGAGGAGAGAACTTGAAGAGGAGACTCATGGTAACAATGCTGCCTGTGGCTGGTTTCTAATATTAAGGAGGTCTCTGGGTTAGGATATGCCTTGAAAATCTGCAGTAGCTCACAGGATTGCTTCAGAAGCTGGTGGATGCTGTCAGGCATTCTCGGTTTCCCTTTATGTTTTGTTTGTGTGTTGATGTGTGTGTGTGTTTTTTAAGAACAGCAAAAAGAAATAAAACCATCCAAAATTCTGACTCCATTGCATTCCCTGTTCCATCCCCTTCCTCCGTTTGTTTTCATGTATTCACTACCTCCTCTATTTCCTCATTTACTCTCAGGTTTTGTGGATTGTGTCCCATGTTGCCTTCCCCCCAGAGCTTTTGATTTTATAGGATGGGGTCTGGATCTGTCCCTGCTGTGGGATCTCCTGGGGACAAACAGCAGTAAGAAAAGGATCTCAGCAGATTCCTGTTTGAGATGGGACTGAAGGGCTTTTCCCTCCTGTCCCTGGCTCCTTCCTGGAAGGTGATGAGACAAATGAGAAAATAAGGTTACTGCCATGACCACGGCTGCTACCATTGTCATCATGATTATTTAATTCCTGCAGCCACTCTCACCACCATCACATGGGAGTAATTAACAACGTGAAGAAAGAAGACTGAGGATAAGAAGCGCATACCCTGATTTACATATCTCTGCATGGAACAGATGAATCGAAATGAGAACTCAGCACAACTACGCAGAAAAGCCTTAGTTCTTGGAGTGACAAGCTCAGATGTGGGGTTTTTTGTTTGTTTCAAACATGGTTTGAAAGCAGTATATATTGTAATATTGTACAGTAAATTGGTAATGTAGAAAAAGCTCCCTTTGCTGCTTATTAAGTGTCTCATACAGATCTATATTGCTGGCTCCCAAGGCTAGCAAAGGCACAGTAATTCTACAACAAATTGCTCTGCTTCCTAGAACAGCTGGATTACATCAAAGATCCAACTGGAAGCAGTCTCTGCTCTCTCCTGTAGTGTTAATATATCGTTTTTTCCATTAATTGCATGATCACTGTTAATTTAATCTACAACAGATCAATGTTACTGAACTATGGAGTGTGTTATTTCTGTTGAGTAGAAAGTGAATGGGATGTTTGAACGGGCTTAGTGTGCTGTTGAAAAAGGAGAGCAATTGATTGATATGGAAAAAATGAATGGGAGAATGGCAGTGTAAAATATGTAAAGTCTATTTAGCTTTTGTACCCTTCTGTTTTCATATATTTCATTAAGTTATGATCATTATATCAATGGCATTCATGCAGATTTCTGTGAAATTGTCCCTGATTTTCTAGGGGATGACAAAAATTAAATACAGTTTGATTTTTATTTTTTTTTTATTAAAAGTACTCCATCTCCTCTGACCAACTCCTCTGACCTCGTTTGTCCTATGTGGAAAAGATCTGTTTTGCTATCTTCCCATGACTCAGAATCCCAAATGGCAAGAAATGAGCTGGGAAATCCTTCTGTTCAAACTGTAGTTCAACCATTTGTGCATCCTGCTGACAGGTCTACTTTGAGGCCTGTAACAATCTTAAATCTGTCGGTCGTTCTTCAGTGAACCTTCAGCAGTAAGAATGCAAACAGTCTGAGATACTTAGGCACAGGATTTCAGGACTGCTACCAAGAGAGCTGTAGCTGCTGCTTCCATTTGCTTGTATCTCATGGTTCCTATGCACCTGTCTGGCCAGAGGCAGCAGCTCAGCGTGCCAGGTGCCTTTTGCTATAGATGAAGAAGCAGTAAGGTGTAGGCGCCTCAAAAGATGAAAACTCC
The DNA here is from genome assembly GCF_047663525.1 of Anas platyrhynchos. Classification (NCBI taxonomy): domain Eukaryota; kingdom Metazoa; phylum Chordata; class Aves; order Anseriformes; family Anatidae; genus Anas; species Anas platyrhynchos. The sequence goes on from NC_092587.1 coordinate 28,742,602, forward strand.
CTTACAGGCTGTGGCATCTTTACATACAGACCTTACCCTTTCCAACTGTCAGTGGCTATTTAGAAAAAGGAAGGTAGGAGAACACAATATTGTTTGAACCTGTGTTAGAACGGAGCATTTTTTCATAAATTTTGGGTTTCTTTTTGCAGATGACTTAAACATTGAAGGAATTCAAATGGTTACCAGCTCCAGAAGGCAGAAGGAATGCATAGTATTTAGGCCAAGACTGAAACGTTTTGCTCTTGTATTTCACGAACACTCATAATGTATAGAAACATTTGTAGATCTAATGCTGTTTTAGTATTTGTCAAACGAGTACACGAAGGATAGAGAACTCTTACCGTGTACTTGTTTTCAGCAAGGTAGTGTTCTTTAACACTGTCTGAAAGCATACATATACTTTCTTCAAACAAATATTTCACTGATTGCCAAATGAGATTGGATTACATTAGCCACTTATAGCCACTCATCAAGAGGTTGATGTAAGACAAAGGTTAATGGAAGACAAAACAACCCTTTTATTAGGAAAACCTTCAAGAATTCTGGAAATGATATGAATGTCATCAGCTGGACAGTGAGCATCTGTTGTCCTTCACTGAATAAGGATGGCTATCACTCCCATTAGCAGGCAGCAGAGGCTGGTGCTGAAAAGACCGTTTCAAAATGCAGGTGCATCAAACTGCAGTAATGGATGCGTTTAAGAAATGGGTTTGAAGTTAACTTGAATAAAAAATGATTAATGGCAGCTTCTCATTACTTATTCAGCTTACTTGCTTTTGTTCTTTGCCTTTTTGTCTTAATGTGGTAAAAGAGAAAACACGGCTTCCTGTGAAAAGCTTCTCAAAACAATGCATTAGGTGCTTACAGTGTGGTAGGTTTGGGAAAGTCTCCATGATAATCTGTCCATGGTCACTAGGAACATTCCTTCAGTGTTTTAGAGTTGGCTTTCTATCCCTTTGAAGCAGTTAGTAGAGGAGCAGCATTGCTGAGTGTCACTGTTCAAAAAATGCAGGGAAAGGGGAGAATAGTGCAGCACCAGAAACTGTTGGCGTCCCCACCAGAAGCCTGTACTGCATTAAAAGAACAAGGAACAGTGATTAGCATGCCTGATAAGTCAGTGGCCATCCCTTGAAAAGCGTCTATACCATTTGTGCTTCAGATATCACCCTGCCGTGGGGCAAAAAAAGAAATTCTGCGGGACCATTTTACTACTTTTGCTACAGCGTGGCCGAATGCATGCTTATTCTGTGGGTTAGTTGCTTGTGTGATTCACTAAGTCAAGAAATCTTCCGAAACCAAAACTGAGGCTGGACAGCTGTTTTGTTTGTCCCACGGTATCCTTTATTAAAAGTTTGATTCCTGATTTATTCCCATCTTGTACCCGTGATAGCTGTAGGGTTCTCGTGGGGTTAGCATGCAAGGCTGGTAGACCTTGTGTTAGCAGACAGATTATCTTTCCCGAGCTAGTTGGGTCTCCCAGCTCAATCAAAAAACAGTATTCTTCTCAGCAGTGGCAGTACCGTGGCAGTGCTGTAGCTTTGACCTGGATGCTTATGCCTCGATTAAATAGAATGGTGGCCAGCCATTTATTTTCAATATGTATTGTCCATTCCTCTTATAGCAAAGTCAGTTGTGTTTAACTGATATTCTGCCTGTTTTTAAATGGGTATACAATTTGGTAAAAGGAGCCCATCTGTACAGAAATCTATAACATTCTAGCTTCTAGTTGTGCTTTTCCCAAAGATTATGGAATTACAGGAAGGCAGAGGCTACAAGGTACTCCTGCAGACCATTAAGTCCAATCCCAATGCCCAAAGAAGCTCAGCTAGAACATGTTGCTCAGGGCCATGGCCAGGTGGATTTTGAGCACTTTCAAGGGTGGAAACTGCACAACCTCTCTACACAGTCTGTTCCGGTGTTTAGCTACTCACAGTGAAGTGTTTGGTTTTTTTTAATGTATTTCAATGTGTGTCCATTGCCTCCCATCCTGTTCCTGGGTGCCACTGAGAAGAGTCTGGCTCCATCGTCTTTACCCACTACCCCAAAATTGTGTATTTAAATACACTGATAAGACTCCATCCACAAGCATTCCTTCCTCTGTGTTAAGCAGTCCCAGCTCTCTCAGTCTCACTGTGTATACCAGGTGCTGCAAGCCCCTAATGTTTATGGCCCTTTGCCCGACTCACTGCAGTAGATACCCATCTTCTCTGGAAAAGCCCAGCACCAGGCATGGCACTCCAGATGTGATGAGGAGAGGGGAGGATATCCTCATTCAGCCTGCTGGAAATGCCCTTCCTAATGCAGCCCAAGAGACAGTTGGTCTTGGCCATAAGGGCACACTGCTGCCTCAAGTTAATGCAAGGATTGCCAGGACCCTCCAGGTCCTCTTACACAAAGCTACTTTCCAACCAGTTAGCCCCCAGCTTTATGGTGGTCTCTATGTTATGTTTATTGTCTGCTGGCGGGAGGCAGTGCATCATCTTTCTTGGCAGCTTAGGCACAGGGATATCACAAAAGGAAGTGTTTGTAAATGAGTCCCTATGAAGGGAGGCGGTCCACTGCACTGATGTGTACGTGATGCCTGCTTTTAAAGGCATCAGTAATAATTCACTCAACTTACTGCTGCATAAACATCTAATAATGCAAAACTTTACTATTTTAACAGTTTCCACTGTAAAATTCGTAGTCTGCTGTATGCATATTTATCTTCTGTTCAGTGACTCTGCAGTAATTATAAATTGTAATGGGTACACTTTAAATAATATTCAAGATTTTCAAGAGAGATAAAAGAATTTTGAGTGCTGCCTTGAAACTTTTAAGGGAAGGCGTAAGTATTAAAGCCTGCCACATCAGCACTTAGTGAAAATCAGAGTTCGAGTTAAGTGCTCCATTCTTTGTTGAAAATCTTTATGTATAATGTAAGGAAAGATATTTAAATAAGTGAATAAGTGGGTGGAACAGCAAGTAGATTAACTGTTATCAAAGGTTTTTTGACCAATAAACTACAATCAGCCATCAAAGCTTCTTATTAGTTAATAAAAACCTTTATTGTGGCAGTTCTATTTGAGCACACCACTATTCGTGGTCTTCTGTTCCATCAGTGGTATGCAGACCAGTTTGTGAGTGACTGGTATGAACCTGAGAAGTGGTTAACGTGTGTTTGTGAGCCCACAGTGCTCCACAAGCCTTGCGTATAAGCTGTCATCAGTTATTTCTGTTAATTTCTTGCTTGACAATAAACTACTCTGCTAGTTTTACTCTCGATGTATCAAATCCTTTAAATTATTCAATACGCTGTAAACTGTGATATTATGCACGAGCAAGCCTTGCTGCTTTTGTAATGTCCTTCACTTGGAAAATACTTTAGGAATGCTAGACACTGAGCTTAGCCAAAGCTCTGGTGGTCTTATGGAACAGATAATTGCAAATAGTGAGACTTAGGCTGTTTAGCATCTGTTTTCAGTAAGTGGTGCAGTAAACATGCAAATTCAGTTTTCTGTTTGAGTTGGGTATTCCAGCCTTATGCTTTCCTGTGCTATACCGTGTTGAAAAGCAGGTATATGTCATTGTTTGTGTTGTCAGAGGAGTGAATGCCTAAAGCCTGTCAAACCCACTGTAGCACAGGGTAGTTATTTCTAAACCCGTGTCTTTCTGCTTTGAAGGGCAGGATTTGAACTGAGTAGTTACACTTAACGCTGGTGGCTTTTTTGCAGCTCTTCAGGGTCTGAATCAGCACTGTATGGACTAAATATTCCATAGGGCTCTCCTGTGCAGTAGAAAACATCAGAGACGTGCTGTCTCTCCTGCAGATATTTCCATTTTCCAAGGATTAGTAAACTGATTTCTCTTCTTAGAAGGACTCAATGTTGTGCAACATGAAGTACTTCACGTCTTACTCATGCCTTCAGAGATTGATATAAACAGATGCAGATTGCTTTGTCTGTGAGCAGAATGGCAAAAATGCATTTCAGGTGTGGTGAGATTTTGACGATTGACGACGGTGCAGTGAGATTTTGATGATTGCAGGCGGTGCAGCGATGCTGCCACAACTTGCAGGGAGCGCAGTGCCTGCGTGGCTCTGCCAGTACCTCCGGGGGCACAGGACTTCGTCAGGAAGGCTACTACTACTTTGTACTGTTGTAAGAAAGTTTGCTAATAACAGCAGATGTATAGATTTCAAAGCAAATATTTTCTCTATTTGTGTCTGAAATCTGTTTAAATAGGTTATTAAATAATAAACATTTTGCGCAACTGCAAAACCACTGGCGTTACACGGTACTGCTCTTGGTTAGGAGAATGCTTTAAAAGGCTTTTCAAGTGTTCTCATAAAATAGTAGTAGTACCAGCCACAGTCTTTTTTTTTTTTTTTCCTATATTTTCGTATAAGTAATTAATTTATGGAATTCTGACTTGGCTGTTACATGCTGAAGACAGGTGAGGACCACTGTGTGTGCCAGGCAGTCTGAGGGAAAGGGCTGGGTGGTTTGGCTGACAGCTGAGCCTAATTCAGCTGGAAAGTGGGACGCAGTTCAGTTGTGCAGAGCACTTCTTGCTCTGAGTTTCTGGCTGCATTCGCCTTCTCTTCACATTTGCTAAAATCAAGCGTTATGTGCTGGCTGGGTGTGCAGTGGCCAAGCCCATTTATCAAATTGCAGGTCCCAAAGATCAGTTCAGTACTTTGAGAAATGAAGCCCTTCACTTCAGTGATGTATTTCACATGGCTTATTTTGATTTCCATCCTTCAACTGCAGGAAATAACCCAATATTTAATACCAAAAATACTATTTGGTCTTCATTAATTTTGAAATTAGAAGCATAGGTGTTCAACAATGTGTGTCACAGGTTTTTAATTGTTTCCTCTGATCTTTCCATTGAATGCTCCTATTTAATATTTTCATATGAACCAAAGTTTTTCATATTTTGATCTTACTAATCAATGCATTAAAAAAACAAAGTACATCAATGTGCTGTTTTCCTATGGGATGGCTCCCTGAGAACACAAAGCTCTTATTTCAACCGTATCTGCTGAAAGGCCAAAAAGGCAGAACTTCTTAGGAACACTTAGAGATTGCCGTAGAAACTGAAGAAAGCACTGTTACTCAAGTTTTAATGTTATGGAGATGGAAATGTAATCTGTTAGGAGAAATAGTGATTTATTTTTGCTTGGCTTACTGTTTCAGAGATTTTTAGGGGTAGACTTCATGTTCCTACTCAGGGAAATCTTTTTCCATCAGGTGTCTCCCAATGGTGAAAGTTAAGTTAGAGGTAAGAAAACTTTTTTTGTTGTTTAATTTTGGGTGAGGTAGACTGGGTAGTCCAAAAATAAATTTCTCTCCTATTAAAAACATATATTATTTGTGGCCATTGTTTAGAGAGGACTGAGGGGAACAAGAGAGCAGTTATTACTATTAGTGCTGCATTAGAAGTTCATGATACAGATTCCGTGCAGCTAAATGCTGTAACAGCACACAGAAATATGTGACTGCAGTAAGTAATCTCTTTCCTCCCTTACACTCTCTTGTCTTTCCTCTTTTATTTCTTTTCTATGAGATAATGTCTGGGAATGTAAGGCTTGCAATATTGTGAAGTAATCCTAATTGAGACATTGGGGTTTATTGCACCAGAAAAATGAAATAAAAATGATTTGCTGTGTAGATATTAACGCTAGCAATGGAAACCCTCTCCACGGAAATGTCTCTGAGGCTGGTGGCCGCCGATAATGCTGAGCTTTGGGATGATTTGGAGGCGGCCTCCTCTCTGCCTGGCAGGGGAGACAGCACGGGGATTAAAGCATAAGTGCCAAATGTTTCATAGCTTCTCTCCTTCAGAGTTTATGCAAATTTATAATGGCTCAATTTGCATATTCCCAGGTAGTTTGCAGATCTCGTTTAAATTGCGTGCTTTTGTTCCGAAGGTAAATGAGGTCTATTGTTTCAAACACATGAGGTAGGAATGGGGCAAGTCTCTATTACCCTGCTTAGGATCCTTGATCCCAAGGGCGTGCTTCTTCTTGAGCAAGTGGACAATTTAGCTGGGGTGTCCTTTGTCTGGCTTATTTTTTGTGGTTCTGCTAAGTGATGAACGCTGTAGGAGGTTCGTGCTGCAGCACTCGCCTCTGACATCCATTTGCTCAGGAGGTGCCACCAAGCACCGGCTGCAGTAGGCACCATTGCTCATGGTCTGCTGATGTGCGTGGGCCTGCAGTAAACACGCGGTGAAAGATGTGACTTTGTGGTGGTAAAAATGCAAGTTAAAAGTGAGCTTCACCTCCCCTCAAAAGGGTCACAGGCAGTCTGCTGCAGGATCGACAGCTGGTGGGTTTGTGGGGCAGAACAGCCTGGTGAAAGCCCAGCCGTATAATTTTAAATGCACGGAAAGCTTTGAGGTGAAGGTATGGAGAAGGTTTGGGTAGGGTTTAACTCAGCTATGCTTACTCTACATGAGCCTTCTCAAGATTTGTCATGCTTGCTGCTTGTAAACCCTACTTTATCACTTTGTCTGTTGCCTGTTTCTGAGGGCTGCTGAGCTCTTTGTTACTTCAGTTTCTCAACCCCTTTACCTCCTTGTAATTGCTTAAAACCAGCATCACCAGCCTCTCCAGAACACCTGAGTCGTGTGGGTGGTGGCCTCCAGAATCACATCTTGGTTTGGACGGCCTGTACTGAATTGGTACTGGTTGGAGCTGTAGTGGAAAGTGCCACATGAGCTGCACATCTCTTAGCAGCCCTGCCTCAAGATAAAGTTGTGTGAGAGACAAGAAGTGGGGAGAGGGAATTTCACCTGGAACTGAAGGGTTGCGGCGATCACTGGAAGATGGTTGGCAGCATGAAGCAAAAACCTGCAGCTGAGGTGCTGCAAGGAGCAGGGCTCTCCAATGAGAGCTTGTCCCTGCCACTGATGGGAAGAAATTAAATGAAGAATGTGTGGACTGAACTGTACAACTCATTGAAGTGGGATCTATGTGATCAATCATCCCTGGAAAGTGCTATTGACTGCTATTTTAACTAGACTGAATAAACCACTGTTGCATACTGTAAGATGTAATTTTACATTGGTGGAGGAACTCACTAATGACCTAATAGATAAGCTTTTGTTTCTAACTGTTGCTCACTTAAAAAGCAGACCTAGAATGTTAATTTTTCACAGAGGAGTAATTTGGGCAGAAGAGAAAGCAAGACTTGCCTTACATTTTTTTCAGACTTGACTGTGACTGCTCGACTGTGCAACAACTCGGTCTTTGTGGAGCTGCATCAGGAGGGATTTTTAAACGTACAGCCATTTGTACGGTGACAAAAAGGTTCAACTCTTCAGTATTCAGCTCTATGGGAAACTTTTTGTGATTTTTTTTCTTCATACCTTTCTGTAGATACAGTTGGTAGGATGGTGGTTGTATCTTTTTGTTTGTTGGGCCGATTGATTTGGTTTGGAAAAGCAAGTTAAACTTGAATTATGCTTAGTATTCAGTGGTCCAAGTTTGTATCAGTCTTCTAGTGAATGGGCTTTTTGCCTGAATTTTTCAACTTCTCCAGCTCAGCCGCTTGCTGAAATGACACAAACATTCACATGTGTTTGATAAAAGCAAAAATAAAGAGATGAAGGGCATTCTGCCTTCCACTCGCAGTACACATCTGATGTTGTTAATGGTTTTTAAGGCATAGATTTTCTTTTCTGTGATTTCTCTCCCTTCCCCCCCCCCCCCCCCCCCAAGGTAATAGGTGCAGTCTTTTCTTGTGTTACTTCTATTTCAATTTTCAGTCTTTCATAAGAGATGGTTAAAATGTACTGTAATATGATGAGTTGAAAGATGTTCCTGTTTGATTATCATGCAAAGCTGGAAATCTCGTTTCCAGATCTCTGTTTTAGCTCTTTTGTATGCTGCTTGTCTGAGCTGGTCACTGCCTTCTCCTGTTAATGCAGCAATGCATTTATCCACCTGCTCAGTTTCTGGGGCTATTTTATTCCCCAATAAAGCTATGCTCATGCTTGATTTGGGCTAATGCAGAGCATGTCCACACTGTCTAGAAACTTTTACCTTTAAATACAACTTGAAGATTTCCTGGAGCTGATCGTTATGTGCTTTTTATCTGCAGTCTTATTCTACAGTGTTGTAGGTGACAAATGAAGTTGTCATTATTTGTTCTTTCATTACACTGCTTTTAATTACTTTGATTCTTACTTTGATATGTGTAATATATGACCAGGCTTCATTGCGCTAAGTACAGGAACGTGCAGATCCAAAGAGCTTATATTTTATTTCAAACTTTTTTTTTTTTCTCCATGGAATACCTTTCTCTTCCTTATATTCTGCTTTTATTTCGGGGGAATCTGCCATAAGCATGTTTTTATGATTTCCTAGATAGCCTTCATCGATTGGTGTGGTTACATCCTGCCTTATCCCATGGATACCAATACGGCCACCAACAGTAGGGTCTACAAGCCAGGTAGATGTGCTTGAGCAAACCCAGCAGTGCTGCTGATCCTCATGGTTCATCTAAACTCCCTCTTGCTCTCAGTAGGAGCAGGGCGCAGGCTTCTGAATAACACGAGAGCTCCAGGCTTTATTTAGACAAGTCTGTCTTCATTTAAATAAAGGTTGTGTTCACTGTAGTCTCATCTGAGCTGGGTACAAAATGTGCAATTACATTGCTTTTCGAGGAATTAGAATTTCATGGGAATACTGAATAACAATTTTTCTTCTTCCTTTTGAAGATCAAACAGATTATCTTTAACATCGCTTCTGAACATGGCAACAGGCAGGAAGACAGTAAACATAGTAAAAGAGCAGTTTACTTGATTTTTTTTTTTTAACCTTTTCTGTCCCCGCATGGCTCAGAATTTCAGTCACAAACTCATCTTGGGAACTCAGAATAAATCTTGTCACAGTATTTAGGGAGAGAAGGCCTCTAGTGCAACCTCCAGCTGCGGTCAGGGTCAGCAGCAAGGTGAGACCAGGCTACTCAGTGCTCTGTCAGCTGGTGGGCTCAGAAGGTTCTGCTTGTGGAGGCTGCGTGACCTTCCCGAGCAACCTTTTGTGCTGCTGGACAGCCTCATGCTGGCACCTTTTTTCCTTATATCCACTCAGAAGCCAGATATAAAAAGTCTAGGACTTCAGAAGGAGCCTGATGCAAGTTTGCTACCTCCGTTCTTCTCCTCTGTAACCTTTTCCCTCTTACTCTTTAGTCGCTGTTGTAACCTCAGCTCTACTACAACTCCCTACCGTCACTTAGTAGATGTGTACATCTCCTTTGAATGTCCCACAAGCACTTTGAATGCTTGTAAAGATGAAGACAAATATAGTTGCAAAAGGAAACTAAGGCAAAGAATGCTTACTGGTAGCATTAAATTTAAAGAAAGTATTGCATCCTTGAAGCTCAAAGCCTGGTCCACGTGGTAAGCAAAAGGATATGCTGTTTCCTTGCAGTTTTTCTTACCTGTTTAAGGCAAGCATAATATGGGTTAACAGCTACAATGTGTTTAACATTTATTTCAGGAAGGCTAGAATATGGCATTCTACAAACTGTGTCAGTAGGAAAACTGTAACAACATGCATACAGTTCTATTCTCATTTTTGGGGCTATTTTGGTAAGTTTAAGTTTTACTAAGTTCAGTAGAATTTTGATAAGTTAATTTTTGGTTAAATCACTTTCTTTTTCTTGAAATACCCCAGAGCTGAATGTCAGTTCTGCACTAGGGGATATTCCCTGAAAGTGATATCAAATACACTGTTTTTTGTTAGAACAACAGTTGTAAAATCACAAATCCCATATGACATGAACGATACCAAAGTATGCAGAAGTTGTTTTTAAAAGGTGATTGCTTGGAGTTCAGCGTGTTGCCTGAATATTAAAAGGTTAAGATTTGCCTTGAAAGACCTGAAAAATGGGACCATGGATTTTTTGCCTAAAGCCTAATGAATTTATAAACTGACTGTGTAGTACAAAGATGGAGTTCCTCTGGACGTAAAGTCGATACGTTGGTGTCCCAAGGGAACAATGCTGCAATCAGTGTCACTGCGGGCTTTCATCAATGATTCAGTAGGAGGCTGTACAATGCAAGTAAGGCGATGTGGCCCAGCACGTTGGTGGCTCGCTGCTGCTCACAGTGACAAAACCATCCGAGTCTCAGGCCAGTAGAGCCTGGAAGAAAACACATGAATTATCTTGCGCTCCTCCAGTTATATTAATAAAAACCACAGCTTATGAAAACCACACTTTTCTGACTTACAAATTCCTCATTTAGAGGTTGAGAGGATGATATTAGCAGATTTTGGCAGTTGAGTGACAGTGTATCCTATCTGAAAGAGGAATTTAAAGCAAACAGGGTTCTTTAGCTGTTTCAAAAACAGATGGTAGAAAGGTGAAAAATATATCCATCAAAATGGTGATTTGCCTTCAGCCAGAGTAGTGTTCAATTCTGTTGTTGCAGCTGAAAATGAGGCAGCTTAGATTAGCGAATCTGATCTGTTCTGGGTCAGAAATCAAGCTGAAATGGTTATTTACAGATTTATTAGTGGTACGAGATGCAATGGCAGGCAAGCCAAGAACTAATTGGGAATTGAACACTAGCTTAATTTCCCAAATGTGTAGATGGTGCTTTAGATAAAATGCTTGCTGATGTTGTCTCATAAGAAAAATCCAGAGATTATCCAAAAATCTAATAAATAAAAAAATAAAATTGGAAGCCTGTTTATACGTTCTCATTTACCTCCAGAAATAACTTTAATTTCTTGTATCAAATGGTTGGATAAATTCAAAGATTTTAAAAGTCTTTCTTAATAAGCCATCTCACGGGTTATTTAATACAGGTTAATAGACTGAGGAATCATCGTAGCCTGTTTTGTAAAAGACAAATGCAGTAAGTCACCTGTGGTGCAAATGCAGGAAGTCCTCATGGTGTAGTAAATTATGAATAAGTTTGCTATAGGAGTAGAAATTTTTCTTTTTACTTTCCTACAAACCTATGAGCATAAAGAATTGCTGCTTTCAAGATTTTTTTCCTGAGAAAAGGTCATTTCTAGGAATCAACATGCTTTTCTTGTTAAGATGCTACTGTAACCTACAGAAAGTGGATGAGAGCTGCAGGCTTTGTTTGGGGTAATAGCATCTAATGGAAATGAAAATCTTTCTTTTAGTGGACATGTAACTTTATTAAAATTGGAGTAACCATAATTTTTTCTTGTCATGTGGCATATGCAAATAAAATGCACTGCGGCAGCTAAGATTTTGTTACATAAGTCATCAAAATTGGAATCGAAACTTAAATTTTCTAGCTGAGGAAAAAGGAACAAGAAAGTTACACATCAAAAATGCTGTGCATGTACCTTTGGCAAAAACGCAAATCAACCAGTAACGGGTTGCTGGAAACCAGAGGATGGTTGAGGAAATTTTTTTATTGAAGAACAGAATGGGAATTTGTATCCCAGTAGTAGGGAAGATGGTTTCCTTTTCAAATTCAAATGGTTACCATCAAATTCTGTTTGTGAAGCTTCTTGGACTGTGCCTGATCATAAAGGCTGTGCAGCCATTGTTTGAATAATGTTTCACTTTGACCATGATGTCCTAGCTTTGCTAGGAACTTGTCATGAGTGTAATTTTGATGTTTCTCTGTGTGAAGGGAAAGCTGCTTTTTTCCGTCAAAGGAATGTACAACGTGGTACCTCACTGTTTATAGAAATGCCCCTATTCTTAATAGGAAACTGCAGAAATGCTACCATTCCTTAAGAACATGTAGTCTCATTGCATTTGGATGTCTTACACATCAGCTGGAGGCAAAACAAAAATGTAAAACTTTTCTGTGATACAGAGACAATTTTGGTAACAGCTTGGAAACCAAACCAAAGCAAACACCTAGCTGCATCCCTTTAGGCCTTTTATTCCTTTTATTTTCTATACCCTCACACACTAGTGGCTCTGAGATAACAAAAATGGGCTCTTCTGCTCTCATTGAATATTTGTTTAAATATTTACTCTGTGAGCTCAGAAACTACGTGTCTTCAAGACTGCCTCTATACTTGTTTTTTTCTTTCCCATGCTGGAGATGATGCTTTCTGTCTGGCTGCGTGGCTGTGTGATGCAGTGATGAAGGAAGGCTTGTATATCCCACTCCAATTGTGTAGAATTTCACCAGTCACCTGAGTTGAGAAGCTTTGAAATATGAGGCAGAAACCTGTATTTTCAACTTCATTGATGCCTAGCATGTAAAGCACTTAACCTGTCCTTTTCTTACAGTTTTCACACAAAAAGTTGTGTTCAAAATACTTTGGAGATAAAGTTACTGGGTTGAAAGTGCAGACAGAAGGGAATAAGGTCCAGCAGACTTGAGAAGTAAAAGGTAAAAGTAAAAGGTCTGGAATGGGGAAAAATTGCCAGCAGAAAGCCAAAACACACACACAACCCTGGACTTATCAGCTCACATCACACTGGATTCAATAGCAGGTCATAGAGCTGTCGTCAATCTGTTTAAAAGAGAAATCTTGTTCTAGGTCGATACTCTGTGTTCACACTGCAGATAAACATTTGCTGTTCTGTATCTCTAGTTTTGTAACAGATTGTTCTGCATGGGCAGATATTTCTGAGGCTTGAGTTAATATGCTTACCCTCGTTGTTTTGGAGAAGCCTTTCCTAAATTTTAAGAAGTGAAGAAAGTCCCTTTTACTTCCTTGTATTTTGGGGTTTTGAACAGGCAGCGTCTGCATTTGTTTCCTTGTTAATTATTATTGCTAATTGCACAAACCAATCTTCTGCCTGTAGAACTCTTTCTGTACTTCCCAATTTTTATCTGTTGTCTCTTGCGGAAGGTCTACTTGGTAGTTGTTTATACTACTTGTATAATGAAGCATGTGGTTTGCAGGATACATCATAGTTGCCTATTTTTAAGCAGTCATGATGCTTCTTAGTGGTTGTTGATGGTGTTCTTCTCTTCCAGACCTCAAATTTCTGTCTGCTTTCTCAGGGAAGCTGGGGTTTTTTGAGACCTGACAAGAAATGGTTCAGGTTTTTGTCCATTTTTAATTTCTTGGTCATTTGTTATGCAATAGAGGAACTCTGTGTTTCGTGAATAAGGTAGTGAGGAGTTCCCCCTTCTGCTCATCCAGCTAAGCCTGGCTCCCAGGAGCATTACAAGGTTTGTTACCTTAGTTTACCAGTAACTACAGGGTGTGTGTAGCGTGTTTGAAGAAGGAACTTGCCCTGAATAACCTGGTCAATTTAGCAAATGAGAATTCAAAGAAGCTTGCATTCAGTGGTAGCTTTACTCCTCTAACTCCTCTAACAGGTGAGGACCAGTGGCTGCAGTGCCATGGGTCCTCACCACTACTTTATGGCCAGTGCCATAACATAGTTGAACCTTTTAGAGGCAACAGCCTTGTGATATATCCACGTTCCCATCTTAGAGCATAAGGGTGAGGAGATCTTTATCTGCATTCTTACTTCAATGTCTACCGTTTATATGCTGTGAAAGATTAAATACATAATCCACTCCGTTTTTGTCAAATAACATGTTAAAATAAGTTTCAACCTTCTCTTTAATTTTGTGTAGGTTTACTTTATGTCTCTACATATGCAAATACATTGAGCTCCATTTAAGTGGATGACCAGCTACTCCCAAGAGTGACTCCAATTCCTCTTTTTCCTTCCTGAACTTTTAAAATTCTTCAGATATTTAAAAAATAAAATCAAACACCCTTTAGACTCCCATGCTATCCATCTTGTGTTACTGACTAGTCTCTTCCAGATTTTGGAACATTTATTTGGGCTTGTCTTACCTGAAGGCTTGTTGCAGTGATAAATATCTTACCTTTGGAGATGCTATTTGATGGTTGTCCCTTAAAATGAAGTAGTTAATTATTTTGTAATTGCTGGTTTGGGCATTGCTGGGATGCTTGTTCTGGGTTACAGATATTTGTAATTTGTTGTGGCATGTCGAGGCAGATCCCTAGGGTAAATTGCAACTTTTTAGCTTGGAAAAAAAAACGGTTTGGGATTGCCTAGCTCACTTTGAGAGTTATATTTATGGCAGCATAATTGCTTCAGTCATCTTGAGTTTAAAATACAGTGTAACATGTGACAAACTTATTTAACACATGCTTAGAAAAGGGTATGGGGGAGGTAATTGAAGAAACACACTGTCATCCTTTGGGACTGAGACACGAGTGCAGATCTTGTGAGTGGGGGGGGTGGTTGTGTTGGTGGTGGTTGTTAGTTGGTTTTCTTTTTTTCCCTCTCTGTATCCTCAAAGTATGCAACAGCCAGTTACACTACAGTTAACTTGGCTTTCTTTCTGGAATACTTGGTTTTTGTAAGGGCCTGTTCTGAAGTGAGATGGTCACGTCGTGCCGCCAGCATTAGCCAGGAGTAGGGCAGGGGATGAGAGCAGAAGGTTCATCGTGGTGGGCTCATGCTAGAGAACAGAAGTCCGTGTTTATCACAGTATCGCTGCGATTATGTAAGTTTCTCTCCAAAAACAGCAGCCGAATTACAGCTGTGGTTGGGAAAATGAGCCTGTGTGAGATCTAGTGCCTTCGTGGTCAGCTCGGGCGAGTCGTGGAGCACGGGACGTGTTACTCTGCTGCTGAGAGCCCCAACTCCAGCCTCACCTCCTCAGCGGGATTTGCACCCACAGTAACACCCACGGGCAGCTGTGAGACTGCAGTGCCATGGCTGCCCAGCCCTCAGCAGCACCCTTCTTGGCATGCTGACCCGGAATACTGCCCTAAATCTGTTTCTGAGCATTTTTTTCATTTTCCCCTCTTAGCTTGTCTGAAGCACCCTCCAGATGTTAAATCAGTTGGTAGTTGCAATATGATAGATTGGCTGCTAATTAGTTTTTTTCTAGGAGCGTTAGTTGTTACCTTTTAATTTTTTTTTGTACCCTGCACTTGTCCTGACATTTTACTTCCTCTGACACATCAGAATGTTAATTAGTCTTCTGAACTCATTTACCTATGCAAATACAGATGGTGTAGCCTATTGGGTTGTTTCCTATGCAATACAATTGTAAACTAGCCAGTTCAATTGCTACCAGAAGTTGCAAGCAGCTGTGCTGTTCCTCCCTCACCAATTTATTGCAGTGCTTTTTTTGTGATAAATCACAACGCAGAGGCTGTCGTGTACGGTAGCTAGTATCAAGTCACTTCATACTGATGTCCTTTACTATCAAATATGACATGCTGACTCTTTTATTGGTCTTGGCCTAAACAAGGCATAAATATTATTCTAAAATAGGAAAGGATGCTGATGGATAGTCAGAAAGGGCATTCACCTCTGAAATGCTGAATGTAATCCAGAAATCATAACACTCTGGTAGCTGTTTAAGGGCTTACATGGAATGACTATTCACATCTCGGTCTTGTGCTCTGCAGACAAGTGTCCGTATCATAAAAAAGACATTAACACTTACTGGTGTTCTGTGAAGAAAGAATTTTGAGAAGCCAGCAAACAAATGCATTTTTCAGCACCCCCCAGTTCAGCACCGCTGAATTGTATGATTTCATGTACACTGTAGTTTCCTTTATGCCAGCAATTAACCTTCTCTTTGGATAAATAACAAAACTCGGCTGGGTGAAAGCTGTTAGGCTTGCATTAGCATTGCTGGGCATCACCTCAGTATGACTGTGTGCTTTTCAATTTCTTAGGTTATGGTATGGTTTCTTAGACTCATCTTGTGTTTTGGCTGCATGTGTCTAATGAGGGTTGTCCGTGAGCTGTCCTTGCGTGAAAGCCGGGTCCTGGAGTCATCTGTGGTTTGATGGGACCGCTTCCCATCTCAGAAGGACTCTGTCATGAAGAGAGGCAGTTTTGACCTTGCTGGCACTGAGAGTTTAGTTTCCTGTCCAGAGAAATGTTACATTGAAAGGATATTAAAAATATCTAGAAATATGTGTATGTTTCCTAAAGATTTCATCATGTAATTGTTCTGTTCTTCAGTGGACAAAAATTTCTGCATTTTGGTTTCCTTACTTTTCTGATGCTTGCTTTCATTTGCTTACATCAAAGTCTCTGCAGGGCTCATTTTCATATTTCCCCCTACCTCACATGGTATCAGCTCTGAATTGTTGACACTCCTTCCAGCCTCCTGCTCTGCTGCAAAGCCTGGCTGTGACTTCCTCAAATTCCCCAATTCTTCTACTTTGTTTTGCTGCTTCTTCCAAATCTCTTCATCTCCACCCACCTGAGACCAAGATTTTCAGGAGTCTGCATTAATAATTAACAAAAACAGTTCTGTCTAGGAGTTCTTCCTCTTTACAACAAATTTGGTCTTGTTTGCACTGATAGATGTCATTAAGGTTTAATGATGCTTGATTCACATTCCCCGCACAAGTGCCAGTTGGTTAGCACATGTCACCAACCTGTTAGCAAGGGAGAAAGCACTCGTGGTACAACTGGAGCTGGTATTAATATCGTGGGCATAGATTGACAGATTCTCTAAGCTATTGCACTTAACTTACTGAATATTTAAAACCTCATTAGGCAGTGTTAAGAACTTCTGTTCCGACACCTTACTTTAAATATCTACGGTGCAACACTTGGGTTTGGAAGAAGTAAGCCTTCCCTTACATACAGCCACTTCAATCCCAAAGCAAACACCTGAAACATCACCATCAGAAAACTCACCAGGAGAGGTGAGCCCAGTGGCTTTTACAATGTAGAGAGCAAAACATCAGTTTTAGGATATATGGTTTCACCTAGTCGCTATATCCAGTATAATTTTCCCTTCTATGGCCATTTTAGTTTTGCATTTTTTCTGTAAAAGTCCATTAAGGGTACAGTACTCAAGTCTGAAGGTGCTACTTTTTAAAAGGGTGTAAAGATGTAAAAGAAACAAAATCTATTTTAGGGTTTTTGTTTGTTTGTTTGTTTTTTAAGAAAAAATGCTAAATGCTGCTTGGCAGGAATTAGCTAGATTATTTCCTGGGAAATAGTAATCTAGAATAAGATGAATGTGCCGTGTTGAAATGCAGTGTTGATGCAGTAGTATCTCACTTTTACATTATGATATCATGACTGCAAGACTACAATTCCCAGGGTGAAAACTACAGCTTCTATCTGGCAGCAAAACTCTAGATACAATAGCCATCTATCAGAACATACATACTACTCCCAGAGTTGATCTGGGAGCTCAATAGAAACGTTTTACTTGTGATGAAGAATTTTATCCACAGGTGTTGGCACTCCATAATTAAAAAAATAAAATAAAATTTGAAGTTCTAGTATCCTAAATGTCCAAGTGAACTCACTGAATTTAAGATACAATTTTCAATTAATTATTTAATTTAATAAATGTTAAGCATTAGGCTTATTAAATACTGAAAGTCATTACTGCAACATTAATTTTTACATGGATAATCCTTGCAGTTCATAGTGTAAAGAAGCCAGACATTTGGCTAACTTTTTTAATTCTTGGCTTGTTTTTTTCTTTATTTTACCTGTAAGCATAGATTTCAGGATGTGATGAAGATTAGAACAGATGAACAGGATGACATAAATTTTAGTTACAAATGTTGTTCACAAAGAAATAACTGTTTTTCCCTCTCTTTATCTTGCAGAAGTACATCATTTAATTGAAAATTGGTCTAAAATATTTCTATGTGAAAGTTGGATTTTCTCCAAAAAGTGAGTTCTGAGAGTAACTTAAAAAAAGAAAAAAGAAAACCCCTTATAAATATATGTATGTTTTGAAGTAGGATTTATATCTAATGTATTCAGTCTCTAATACCTTCTAATCATAGCATTTAAGATAATACTGAGCAGCTGTAAATCACTACTTGAGACAAACACTGAAGGAATTCTACATCAGTTAGAAGTGGTCTAAAAGCACACAGTTCATCATTAAATACTCGGTTTTAAAGTGTTTTAAATATTCCTTTGTTTCCAGAGAGAATGGATCCTTTTATAGTTGAGTCTTGGTCAAAATCACAAGGAAAAAAATAGAAGTATCAAGTTTTGCAAGGAAAGTGATTTGCATACTATTACTTTGCTTTCTATCAAATTTTGTTAAGCTTGCTGTGACCTACTTAAGAGTCTTATGATGAGATTAAGAATTGCAGTGAATTCAGTGTTGCAGGCTACACTAGTTTTAGCACTTATATTTACCACACCACTTTTGTCTTAGTGGAAGTAGTGCAGAGTTTCTCATCATCATAAGCCTTTGGCTAAGTCTGATTCATTTTCCTCTGCAGAGTCTACTTTTTTCTTAGGGTTTTTATTTTTTGTTTGTTTTGTTTTGGTGCATTATGGATTTCTAAATTGTTTCAGGCAAAATATGGCAGCTGCAGGTTCACCCTGGCTGTTCTGGCAGTCACCTTGACTTTGTGAATTGCAGGGTGAACCCAACTGGAAACGTCTTTGTTGGGCCAAAATTTTTGTGTCACAGAGGCAGTTAGGTTGGGCCCCTGATGAAGCTGACTTACTGGCTGGCATGGCCGCAATTCCTTCCTGCTGCTCTTCAAGGGCTCTCCTGCTGACCTGTGATCCTTCTCCGGGCTATGGGCATCTATTGCTGGCACTGGCATCAAACTTCTGGGAATTGGATGGATTGAGGTTCCTGTCCCTAGGCAACTGTTTTTTAAAGGAAAAAAAAAACTACCCTAAAACATAAAAGCCAGAATATTGTTGTCCTGTCGCCTAATTCTGCTTCCCCATCCCAGGTGTACACATGTTAAATACGACTAACGTTCATGAAACCAGGTCAACCCTGAATATTTTATGTAAATCCCTAGTCCTGATGGAGTATGATCGTAGCTCAAAAACCTACCTGGGCAAATCAAGTTGCAAGGTGGAATCATTAAGATGATATTTTAGTCTCATTTCTGCATGTACTTGCCCTACATTATAGTAAGTCCATTAATCAGTTTAGTATTACAGTGTAATGGAGACCAATCTTCACACTTTCCCCATCAGGCCCTTTCTGTGGTCCTGGGGACTACTACAGGGCGTTCACAAAGGCACAAGTTTAAGAGCTCTTCAGTTTAAGTTTTAATTCTAATGCATCCGCCTCTTTGCTGTTTGAGCTCTCGTACTGGTTGTTGCTTGTTACGTGCCAGGGTTGGTGATCTTCTCAATCCTTAGAAGAAGGGAGGGGAAAGAATTGAAATGGTAAAATAGAAACATTAGGGCAGATGAAAATAAACACAGCCAATTTCAGAATCTTTAAGCTAACATTTTATTCAGAAAAGGTGAAGTGCTAGTAGAAGTATTTTCTAATAAAACCTGCAGTTTGTCTCTTCCTGTGTCTAGCGGAAATATAGAGGCTTCAAATCTCACCAGATGTACTTGAATGACAATAGTCTGTTTTGGCATGCTTGACACCTTCAATTCTTTTGGAGACTGAGAGCATAAAATCATCTAATTTCCATACATTTTAGAAAACAAGTATGAAAATTCGTAAGACTACTTCCGTGATTTTGCTCATGTGTAATTTCCTTTCTGTGACACTTCAGTGGTTTAAATGCAGGCCTTCATGGATTAGATAGGATTAGGTTGGTCAAATAATGGTATCTCCTTCTGGCACTACAAGTAACCAAACCACAAATGAGTGTAATTAGCATATCCGTTAACACTGCTGCTGGTTGGAACTAATGAATTTCAGTGTGAGCCGAGTAGCAATTGTTGGCTGACCTTTCAGATAATCTTAGTAAAGTGGAAAAGCAAACCCTTTTAATTGGGATGGTAATTTTAGAGTTAATAAAGAGTGTATTTTTGATAAATGCATTGAACATGCTATATTTAAACTGCTGAAGAAATTTAGAAGCAATGTTGCAAGCCTTGGTGTGCCTCTTATTTTCCTATTGCTCCACAGGTTTAACTCTGTATTGGGTTGCAAATACTTTCTTACTCCATAAAAAGTCATTTTCCTTGCCTTGTTCTCTTCAATTCCTTGTTAGGAAGAATACACCTGTTACAAGTTAGGTGTGGTACTGATGATTTATGTGCCTGTAGTAGTTTTAATTAGTGGGTAGGATTATGATATGGATCAAAAGCTTCTGCTTATCCAAGTCTAAACCAGTGGTTACTCATGCACGGTGTTCTCAGTGATTCTGTTTTTGATTTGATATCCCAGCTACCTAAATTCAGAGGTCTTAGGCATGTGATTTTTTGAGAGAGCAGAAGGGAATAATGCAGTACTAAATAGTAGAGCTGTTTTAAAGCCAGATACGTCTAAGGAAAAATAATGTTGTTTTTAAAGTATGCTTGTGCTTATTCATCTTCAGATTCAGCATTTGGCTTGGAACTCAGCAGCTGATTCTTTTCAGTGCTTCTGAAAATCTTCTGTTTAAAAAAAAGTCCATGTCGTAGAAATACCACCTGATTCATCTCATCAGTTCTTTTGCTTATTTCACTCAATTTCAAAACATCTTAGCAGTCTACTAATCATCTAATTTACTTATTTTCAACATCCATACATTGCTACTTAATCTGTACTTGGCATCAGAAACTGCTACTACTGCTGTGTAGCATAGGAACTGAACAGTTGTCAAGCTGGGTCAAGCCACATACACTCGTTCATTTTTTTAAGGGATTTTATTTTATTTTTTTTACTGGGAAGAAGCATAGGAAATAATGGAAATATAGATTTAACCATGCTTGTTAGAGCCTTTCCAAAGACTCAGATTGCATTAGGACCGTTGTACTTAAGTCATCCTGTATCAGTAATCCCTTTTAAAATTTCTTTTATTGTCGACCTTGACAGCGTTCTGTGACAGTGATGTTCTGTAACTTGATTGTGCCTCTGTGAAAATATTATTTGGTTTGGTTTAAGCCTGCTGCTGAGCCATGCATTCCTTTAAGATATTATGCTGTGAGGAGTAGGAATTACATGTTTGTTTTCCCTTTATTTTAGTGGTTTGTATTCCTCTGTATTATGTTGTCAGTTACATTGCTTTTCCAAGGTCAGATCAGTGAGATGATGCATGCCTTGGATGACCTTTCTGTCTTTCTTTGACCAGAATCTGTTCTGTTTTTTCTGTTTATTCCAAAAATGGGGACCAGAACTTTGCAAAGGGAGGATTTCTTTATGGACTTGGGTAGTGGCAGAACTTCTGGGTACTGCGGCAATTACTTTTATGTACACTTTGCAGCTTTGTAAGCTTTAAACATGTTACACAGATTTTCATTCACTACGTGCTGCAAGCTGATGGATTAAGCAGAGTTTTGCTTGTATCTTAATTGAAGGTGGTTTTTTTTTTCCTTTTTTTTTTTTTTTTTTCTTTTTTTTCCCCATGGTGTGGCAGCTACAGCCTTTGAGGTATTGACCTTTGAGATAGAGTGGGTGGAGATGGGATACAGGCAGTCCTCTTGATACAGGAAAAATGCCCAAGTTGACTGCCCGATGTGTCTATGTGTCTTGCTCCAGCCTCTGTGGTACACTTTATCACCAGACTCAGGAAGAATTATTTTGTTAGATTAGATTGGCAGGAACCCTGTTTTTTTCACTGTTTTTTTTTTTTTTTTTTTTTTTTCTTTTTTCTTTTTTTCTTTTTTTCTTTTTTTTCTCTTTTCTTCCTAGCGGATTTCTGAGCACTGTCATTGCCTTTGGGAAAAAACTGATTTTTTCCTGTGGCACTGTGCAGCTGCAACTCAGTCTATGATTATAAGAATCCATCTTGCTATGAGGTGCTAGGAAATGATGTGCAGACAGTGATGTGGAAATGCACATTACTCAGATGCAGTGTGGATGCTTTTGGGGGCAAATATCTCCTAATAACCTGCGATTATGGGTCATGGGTATGTTGGACATGCCCCATACAGGATCCTCTAGTCAAAGGCTAGAAAAACTGAATATTTGGTTGTGGTAAATTATTTTTTCAGCATTTATTTAAGAAATAAATCTGTTCTCTGAGATGTTGAACTGTCTATAGCAAAGCAGAAAATATCATGTGAAGAATACCCTGTATAATTTGTTATGGTCAGTCCTTAGCTTTTCTGTGGATGATGCAATTTTGTGTATTAACTACAGGACACTGACAAGATATTTTATGGTACAGTCATGTATGTAATTATTGTTTTGGTTTTTATCATCGACAGTGGTGACATCTGGGTGATTTATTCCTGCCAATTAGTTTCTGAATTAATATGCTTGGTCTAAGGGTAATCAAACAACAGAGCAAAAAGCCCAGTAAATTGGGAACCAATTTCTGAAGGCAGATGTTTTGATTTTCTTGATGGCTGTGCGGTGGAAAAGATCAGTTCCCACACCATTTCCTGACCAACTAATTTGTTTAACCACATGCGTTACAATCAAAGGTATGATCACCATAGTTTATCACTTAGAAAATGCTAATTTGCATTAAAAATCATAGAAAGTCCTGCGTTGAAATGGACCTGCAAGAATCACTCTGACTGTGTTGACTCCACACAGGACCACCCAAAAATCAGACCCTATGTCTGATAGTGTTATCCAAACCCTCCTTGAACTGTAGCAGGCTGGGTGCCGTGCCCGCTGCCCTGGGGAGCCTGTCCCAGTGCCCGCCAACCCTCTGGGTGCAGCACCTTTCCCTAACCCCCAGCCTGACCCTCCCCTGTCCCAGCTCCATGCCGTTCCCTCGGGTCCTGTTGCTGTCCCCAGAGAGCAGAGCTCAGCGCCTGCCCCTCTGCTCCCCTCGTGAGGGATCTGCAGGCCGCTATGAGGCCTCCCCTCAGCCTGCTCTGCTCTGGGCTGAACAAACCAAGTGGCTTCAGCTCCTCCTTGTACGTTTTGCTCTCTAGAGCCTTCACCATCTTTGTAGCTCTACTTCAAATATCTGTAATAATTTTATGTCCTTCTTATACTGTGCTGCCCAGAACTGCCCACAGTACTCCAGGTGAGGCCGCGGCAGCACAGAACAGAGCAGGACAATCCCTTCCCTGGGCCAGCTGGCAGCACTGTGCTTGATGTACCGCAGGGTATGTTTGGCCCTTCTGGCTGCCAGGGCACACTGCTGGCTCGTGTTCAGCTTGCTGTCAACCAGAGCTCCCAGATCCCTTTCTGCAGGGCTGCTCTCCAGGCTCTCATCTCTCAGCCTGTACATATATATCCACAGTTGGCCCATCCCAGGCACAGAATCCAGCACTTGCTCTTGTTAAACTTCGTATTGGTGGTGATATTTTTCCTCCTTATTTCTAGAATCTCTTTTTGTAAGAGGTCTTCTGCTTGACTTTCTTGTTCTCATTTCAGAAGATTTTTTGAAGCATTGGAGGAAAACACAGCTTTTTTCTCTCCTTACTTCAGATGCTGGATAAATCCTATGGGGCCTCTGTTATACTATCTGGATACCCAGGAGGCTATTAACTGTAGGAAGGAAAAACAGTCTTTCAACAAATGAATGATTTTAAATTAGCTTAATAATTATATCAGCTGTCTGTGCTGGTAAGCTGGCTCCCTTGACAAAATATGTGGCTGGGAGTTCCTGTGCTCGCTGCCCCTCACTGGGAGTGGTCCCTTCCAGGGCAGCAGCCTTGCAGGAAGGCTTTGCTGCTGGTTTTGCTTGGCTGTCATTTCTCCTCATTCCCTGCCTCACCCATGCCCCTTTCACATGGAGCTTGGCAGCTGCTTTTCCTTCAAGTCTTTGAGTTTTGTACTTAAGTTCAGTGCAAAGGAAGTGCATGATGTGTCTTACTGGCATGGACAATGGTCAATAGATTGTAGATCTGATCTGAGCTCATTTCAGCTTTTCTACCAACCTGCTGGCAGATGCTGGGCTGACAAAAAGTGTTTTTACCTGTTTCTGTTCATTTCTTATTTATGAAGTAAAGTTTTTGCTGCTTGTTTTGCTTTTAAAGAGTTTCAGAAAACAGTCATACAGATTTGTTCATCTGGAGAGGGATGGGAAAACTCCTTAATAATAAAAGAAAAAAACAAGCACCAAGGACAGCATTATGAGCTGGCCAAGGGAAATGATCGTCCCACTCTACTCTGTGCTGGTGCGGCCTCACCTTGAGTACCTGTGTCTGGTTTGCCTGGGACCAAAGAGAGACCTGTCAAGACCTTGATGAGTCTCCCAGTACTGATTTCTTAGAAATGCTTCTCTGTTTTCTGTGTTTTTCTGGACCCATGGTATCCCAAACATACCCCTAGGCCACCTGTAGAGGAAGAGTGAAGGAGAGAGCTGTGGTAGTGGTTGTTATTTTTAGCGACTCTCCCAATATGTTAAACAATGTTGAAAACAAAAGAATTATCTTGATGTACTCATACATAAAAAGATAATGCTCAGATGCAGCAATGAATAGTAATATAAACATTTGAAGAGGGCTGTTTGCTCATATATTTCCGCTGATAACTTCCTTCCCACCAAACAAGACTATCAGTCCCTGGGCAGCAATCTTCATTATCCTATAACTGGCAGCATATTCTTTTCAGACACATTTTTGGATACTCTTGTGCACTTTTCTAAACAGCCAACTGAACCTAAATCCTCATCACCCATGATTTTGGAGTAATAAGTGTAATTTGTAAGCAAACATGAGTAGTACAGGAAGGATCTGATTTTTTGAGATAATTCTTCTGAAAGTATATCAGAAGCCTGCAGAGACACTGTGAAAAGTATATATCCAGATAGTTTTTTTTTTTTTTTTTTTTTCCGGAACTTTGACTAGAAAAACAGTAAGTTTATTCATTTGTTGTTTCCTCTTTGGGTGTACATTTTAAGATACCCATTGGATTATGTTAAATATCCATGTAGTTTTAACTTTATGGAGATTAGTGATGAAACTTGTCAGGGCTAACTACACTGAGTTCTGCTGGCTCAACGATTGAAGTCAGGCTGAAAAGTGAAATGGTTATTTCCAACCATTAAACCAGCTTAAAACCAGAGTGGGGTGTTTAAACTTCTTCAGTTCAGCAGTTTCTGAAGATTTTCAGAGGAGAAAGAAAGTAGTTTTGCTTCACCAGTCATGAATTTCCAGTATATTTGAAATGCCTCTCAAATACACTAGATCAAGAAAGTTCTGCTTCATCTAAGAATAAAAATAAATAAATAAATAAATGCACCAGAGTATTTGTAAGTGATTTGTAATCATCGTCTTCCTTAGATGCACTTACCTAGATGCACTTCCACACCTTGCAAACAGACCAGCTTTTCAAGAGGTTTTCTGCTATTAAGTTCACATCTACATATAACTGGCTGATCTGTATGGCAGTCTACAGCATCTCACAATTGCACAAAAATCTTTGGGTTTTGTTTATTTTTACTGCTAACTAAATTGCACAATGTGCTTATTGCATAAGTTTTTAGGGGTTTTGTTTTATTACTGAGGAAATGACTACTAATAATTAGAACCATATTCTGATAATTTTTGACGTAAAGCAAAAGACAGGCATTTAATAAATGTGCATCATAAGTAACAATGTGGTTAAGGCTACACCTTACCAAAGCAGAATAATTTGAGTTATAAAACTCAAAATTAACAGAACTCTTAGTGATAAAATTACGGTGTTTAAAATAAATTTACAATGAAATGATTGAATGTCAGAGAAATACAGATTACCAAGAGACTGACACTTGTCTGCAGTATAATGATATGAGACACACTGAAAAACATTGGCACTAAAAACTGTGCAGGGTGTTGATTTTATTGTTGTTGTCTTGCTGATGGCAGGTCAAGTATGGAGTTAAGCACTGTTCTTACGAAGGAAATAAAAGAAAATTGGACAGTGTTTTATCTATAATGGCATTTGATGGACCTGTCTGTTATAAAAAATTTACTGCAGAAGATAGATGGGCTGTCTCTATTTTATTAGTGAAGAAACCTCATGCTCTGCTTTTGTTGGCCTCCTTGAAAGTCACTTATTACTTGAATAGGAGTAAACACTGAAATTTTAAGGGGAAAGTGGTCTAGTTAGCCAAAGTCTTTTATACCAAACACTTGGAGTTTTTCAGCTACTGTACTGTTGTTCTCCTTGGAAGTCTCTGATAGCTGCTGAAGAATGATGGTGCAGCTAGCACCACAGTCTGTTTTTCTTTACAGTTCACAAGACTATAGCTCTTTTGAAATTGGAATTGTATGGTAGTATATGAAGTTTCTTAAAATATGTGAAATTATGGACACTAAATTCAGGGCAGAATGCTAGGCTATAATGCTTTTGGGGACAGAAGAGGAGAATAGGGAAATCCTGGTCATTAGGCTTTGGAGCAGACCCAGTGTACTTGGATTAAATCAGCACAAAATTGTAAGGATGCACTCAGCTATTCAAGGCCTGCTTTAAAATAAACACCTTAGGGTTATTTTGAAAAAAGTTACATGCTTTCTTGGAAGTGTCTCCTGAGTCTATAATTACGTGAAACACCCTTCACTTTGTGCAGTCTGTGTAAGGATGTGAGAGATAGCCAGCAAACCTTCTGGCATATGCAAGAATATCACCATGGATCTGGATTTGAAATCATGTGCAACTTTGAGTCTTTTAAATTTAACTTTCTGGAGGTTTTAGTGAGCACCACATCATGCTTTAATGAGGCCCAAAATACACCGAAGAGTCATGATGAGACCTGGTTACTGTGCTTACAGGGTTTTGTTCACTTTGTTGGACCTCAGATGCTCTTGTGCTTCTCCCGTCCACACATTAACATTTTTTCTCTATCTGACACCTACAGAAAGTTCCCAAATGAAAAAAAAAAGAAAAAAAAAAAAAAAAGAGAGAGAGAAGAAACAGGTGGTTTATTTGATTTAAATTGGAAATTTTGGTTCCCCAAAAGCTGTAAACAAAACCCGAAGACTTTTTCAAGTTAAAGTTACATAGCAATAACTCTTCTTTGATGATGATATTGAAAATTAAGGCAATTACTTAACAACCTTAAAAAAAAAAAAAAAAGAAGTTACTTGGAAAGACTTAATACTTTGGAAATACTTAGTCATAATGAAAGTCATAGTAACAGTTATTTTTATCTGAAGAAGGTTGTCCTCATAGACAATGTCATCTTTAACATAATCTACTTTTTTCCATGTTCTGCTTTGGTCTTTCAGCTGGATTTTTAAGTTGTTGCTGACACTTTGTCCATACTTACTGCTCATGATGTCAGTCTAAGAGCATCAATACTGCATCTGTGGCTCTAGAGAGAGTATTAGAGTGCTGTGAGACCAGATGGTCTAACTGCACGTAGCATAGCTCCTGTATTGTGTTCAGTCCTGTAACACGATTGAACGCATGACATCTACACCTTATGGTACTGAGTTTACCTCACTTTCTACTGCGATACCTGAGACAGGTTTTACATTGACATTTCTTCTCTTCAAAGAAGGAAAGTCTTAAAGGAAATCTGATAGTGAGGAGCAGTATCATCTACTCATAGACTCCAAAGTGCACTAGGTTTTCTAGATGTGTACAGACCTGCTAGTTTTATTTTCTTTTTACTTTTAAATTTCCATTTCCAGAACTAATGCATATCAAGAAAGTGCTCTTAGCAGAGTCAAAATGTAGACATAGTAAGAGGCAGTAGGAGCTCAAGAAATGCTTAACTCATATTCGATTGAAGAAGGAAAACAATTAGTGAAATCTCATACCTGCAAGGATAGGTACTCTGGTGGTGTGCACTGAATTACTCTGGGTATTCTAGGCAGGCAGCCATCCTCAACAGCGGGTAGGTGCCCCAGGAAGCCACCACTTGTTATTTTTAGTGCTTTTCCTAAGATACTGCTTAATATCTAAGGTACCTAAAGGAAAGAGTTAGCAAAAGTTTTTGCAGATGTTGGGGGAGCTGCTATTGAACCAGGTGATAAAGTTCCTCCCTGAAGCTGAGATGCAGGATGAGCAGGGCTTGACAAATGCTCAGACAGGCACACTAAACTGATTATCTGTATTAGAATAGTCGTATGGGTTTTGGCAGCATTGTAATCAGGGATTTGAAAGCGATTACCTTGCTGAATTTAAATGTTGAGACCAGAACAGGGGGGGTGTGCTCTGCTACAGCTCTTTGTGTACTTCAGCCTTGGTATTTGCCTTGCCTGTGCAAATAGCTAGTGCCAGCAGCAGCAGGAATGTTGGATGCTGGCTTTGTTTTTCAGACAAGTGAAGAACGGGCATGTGGAAAGGTTCGTGGTTCTCCTTACGTAGTATTTTCATAGCTTGGACATTGCTAGAAACTTTTTAATGATTTTTGAAGTTCCACGAGGTATTTTCATAAATAGTTGTTCGATAAATGTTCCTATTAGGAACATGCCATGCAGACACTCATCTCTGAAGAACAGGTGAACGCTGCACTTGAGCAGCACTTGAGATATTCAGGAGCCACGTGTGGCTCAGGAGCCCCGGGCTGTCAGCATCTGAGCTGTGTGTTTGATCCTTTTAATTGTGGTGGGCATACAGGAGAGAGAGCTCACACGCTTTCACGTCAATATAAATTTAAGGGTTCTTGTCCTCAGTGACCTGCAGGAGATTTAAGTATCACTTCTATTATTGAGACTAACACGGGTATTGTCTCTATCGAGGAGAGGTTAGATTGATTTCTTTTTCCCCCCTCTCTGCTTTTCTGCCATTGCCTTCATTAGCTTGTTTCTGGTTAGCAGCAAGCCTCCTAGGGTATCTGGAGGCAGCACAGTGCATTACTGAACAGATGCCTGAATTAACCCGTGTAATAGAAGCGTGAGCGTGGAGCTGTGCTACCAGCACTCCGTTCAGATCAATCCGTATGCAGGCAAAGCTGAGTGCATGTGGTGGCCTGGGACGGTAAGCTTTGGCCATTCAGCATTAACAACGTTGTACGCCTGAGTGTGCTTATGCTTGCAACAATTCTGCCTATTTAGAAATCTGAAAAGGTACCTCGGCTTCTTTTGGGGAGAAAAAAACAACTTCATCCTGGAAAAGACACAGCTAAGGAATGGTTTGGAGAAAAGAGCAGAGAAGGTGACAAGAGAAGGTGCTCAAACTTTCCCCTAAGAACAAGGGGACGTGAAATGAAATTGTAAGTGGCAGGTGTGAAATAAAAGGAAAATTTCTTTTTTTCCTGAGCCTTATTTAAACTGGAAAGTTCACTTCCAGGGCAGTTTGTGGGCACCAACATTACAAGGCATTCATAGCCTAGTTACACAGATTCATTGATAGCTGTTGAACACAGAACGATCACGGCTGGCTCAGGAGACACGAGATGCTGAGAGCTGTGCTGCTGGCTGCCTGCGGTGCTTGCCAGTGGTCAGCAGCATCTGGATGACTTCACAGACAGAATCCTGAGCAGAGATGTTGGTCTGACTTCTTGATTTTATTTAATGCCTGCTTTGATGATGTGCTCTCTTTAATGTTGCATTTTCTGCAGCTGCTTACATTGCCAGATTTGTATTGTGTTTGCTCTCCATATGTACATATCTGTCATTACTCATCACTTAAAGGGCTGCATGAAAACAAGCTCCATTTTTTGTCGTAAATGAAATACTGAACAGTAAAGGATTTACCAGCTGAACTCTATGCTGTCTTTTTAATATTGGAAGCTCCCTGGTTTTATTTATTACAGCTTTTCTGATATGTTTTCAAGTGTTGAATTGAAAATAAACCTCTTGAAGTGGTTGTACCTGAAACTCAATCTGTCAAGAGAACAGCACTTCAAGTCCTGAACACAAACTTGAAAAATGGCTTTTGCCACAGAGAGGACCTGATTTCAATTATAGCAGATAATATCTGAAATCAATAATGGCTTCTGGTCATCTGTTAGGAGGAAAGGAACAACAGTGCCTGCCTCATTAGTGCTTATGTGCAGGTCTCCAGTTATTTCAGGCATAAAAATTTTAAGAATGTAACCCCGAGCAAAACTTGGAAATGGGCCACCCACCCCTGCTACCAGCAGATCAATTCCTTTTCTATCACAGCTTCTTGTTCCCTGTCAAAACCAGCCCCTGTGACACACAGTTTCCACCCCCCAAATCAGTTATTTCCCTTTGTGTTTTTATATTTCTGTGCGGTTCCTGTGCTCTCTCTGGTAGCTGGGACATCATGGCTCGGGGCGTTGAACTGGAGTCTGCTTTTTATTCCACCACTGAGCGTGCACAACATGGCCAAGTAATTTTAAAGTGATGATTAAAGCAACTTACATTTTTCTACCCCCAACCCTCTTTCTTCAGATGAGGGACTGTCTTTTATTACCCGAACCTGAGCCTGCTGTCGTGGCACAGATGCCCAGCTTTGAGGTCTGCAGATATCGCCTCCACTGCTCCCAATGCCTTTGCAGGTGGAGATGTAAGCCCTGCTTAATGTTAGCTTGGGACAGGGGGCATCTTGAGCACCACGTTGCATTGCACCGTTTGTGGGGGAACATTTTCATCTTATAAATAAAAAACCTGAGCCAGGCATGACGCACAACGGGGTCTCGGTGAGTCCCAAGTGCTTCTGTGTAATGCTAGCTCACCTGTAGGATTTCAGTGCAGTAGTTGTCACTGGAAAAAAAAAATCTTGTATTTTTCAGAACAGCAATTCTGTTCTGTAAAAGAGCAGAAGGGTCTTGCACTAAAGAACTTCGTTTAGGCTTTAATTAAGACCTTGGGCTTGGATTGATCTGTTTATAGGCCAGGGGCCTGTATCTCACAGCTGCCCAACAGGGAGCACAGGCAGGCAGTGACTTAGATAATGAAAGAGATGAAAGGGAAGGTTTCTTTTGAGAAGCTAAACATAAGCTCCATCAGATTAGTCCTTCTCTCTCCTCGTTTTCCTAATTGGGACAATGGTCTGATGTGAAGGTTAAGACGTGAAATCTCATTCCAGTAGTTCACAGTGAAAAAAGTTGTGAGAAACTCATCAAGAAGATGTTCTGTAATATCTCTTATCATGCTCCTGATTGAACTCACTCTGTTTTATTGACCTTTGCGGAAGAAAAATATTAAGGATGACATTTTGTATGGTTTTTAGCAGTATATCACAGATAAGAAACTTAACCCAAAAGAAAAGACCCTGATGGTTTCACCTTCTGTGTGGACTGGGATTTTGTGTCCTAGGTTGCTTTGCTGACGTATCCTCCGAGTACCCTTTGGCAGCAAGAAAATACTTAATAGTTCCAAGTTAGCTGTTGTATTTGAACTCAGTTTCAAACCTCCTTCTGGGAATATATCCTCCTGCAAACCTTTATTCTGGAGTTTCACATTTCCTCTTTCTACTGTGGCTGAGGGGTGATCAAAGAGGGCATCAATCACCGCGCCTGGGCCTGAAACACAAACAGGAAATGTGAAGGACCTTCAGGTACTACAATGACAAAATGAATGTAGGTGTAAGTGCTTGTGATGCACAGCTTCCTGGGCCTGTGTGTGCAGACAGCACTCTTACAGGGACTGGGAGGGGAGCTGTATGCAGAGGGGATTTCCTATCTATCTCCTGCCCACCCTCCTTGTGTAAGGTCTCCGCTCTCCAGTTGCAAGGGGGGCGAGAGGAGGCGATAACCACACCAGATGTTGTCGTTGTGACAATGAAAATGGTGTGGATTTGGTGCACGTGCTTCGGCGAATGCTGTGTATATAAAAAGTCCGGTTCTGTGAAGATGGTGAATGCACACTGCTCTCTGGAGCTAGGTTAGGAACACTTTCAACCACAGCACTGCACCGTGGTTAATTATATACATACTACTACAAGAAAAAAATAAAAAACAACGGCAGTGTTGCAGAACAATGTGGCCACGGGAGGAAAGGGCAAGAAGCTTGGTCCATCAAACCTGTATCTCAGCTGGGCTGTGATAATAATCCTGTGCCTCAGCCAAATTGCTGAACCCCAGGATCTCCTCCAGTAGAACTGAGGCTACCTCCTCCCAGGACTTCATTATTATCCTCCCTCTGTTCTGCATATGTACATACACCCCGGATAAACTCAAAAGAGCCACCTCCTGTCTTGGTCCCAGGTCTGAACATGATTAGTAGAAAGTTAGCCAAGGAACCATTTCTGTGACGAGTTGCTTGCTCTACACAGAGCAATTCATGTGTGGATTCCTGTGCCTTGCCTTACATTCTCTGCTGCTCTGCAGTGCACTTTTCATTTGTTTTGAGTGGCATTGCTAAAGACGCTGGTCTGCCTGTTTTGAGCCTGACCTGGCTGCGAGACCTCTGTTAGACTCCTGCCAGAAATCTGCAGGTGGATGGGGTGACGGCGCTGCCTTCATGGTGCAGGTGATGCCCTCATTTTTTTCTTTCTTCCTTTTCTTTTTCTGATACTCTGCAGGTTATCTTTCTAGAGGATATTTCAAGATACAATTTTGTCTTCCATACAAGCTCTAAAATGAATTCTGGCTATTTTTTACTGTGTCAGATTTCAATCTTTTTCTGTCTTAAAAGTGTTTTTTTTTTTGAAACTTCTCTTCAGAAAAAAAAAAAAGAGAAAAAAAATATATCTTTAACAGATCTAGTAACTAAGTAATAAAACCCGAATGTCACAGCAAAGTTAGATGATAACAATGTGACAGGATATGCTGGCTCTTAAGGAAAAAAATAGTCATTCTTTTTACTGCGTGGAATTTAAAAATAAGATGTCTCACAAGTATAATAAGACACAAGGATTTTGTTTGCATGCTAGTTCTGCAAATTCTTTAATTTTATTTCAATTACTGTACTTCTGGAGGAGCTATTCTGGCAGACTTCATAATTCACTTTTACCTCTAGCAGACTGGAAAGCTGACCAGTTGACACTTGGCATTCCTGTGCCACAGAGGGATTCAGATACACATTTTATTGACTTTTTAATATATCTGTTCATAGTAAACTGTTTTCACTTTTAGGTATTTGTGTAAGAATTAATTGAAAAATTCTTATTATTCAATTCTTAGACAAACTTTTTTGATGTAAAAAGGCTTTCTAGCGACTAATCCTCTAAAAATGGTGTACTTGATCGCGGTGGGAGAACTGGAGCAGCTCTTTTTATTTCAGTCTTAGGGTATTTTGTTTCCGTATAAATACCTGGAGAGTAGGAGCAGCATTAAACTGAATGTAGATTATTCAGTACATGAGCCTTGGAAAAAAAAAAAACAAAAAGAAATTTAGTGCAAGTTGTGGTCACTTCAGACTTTTTGGGATGACTCAGATACAGTCTGGCAGGCTATTTTCAAAGGGTTAAGTAAGGACCGTGGGTTACAAACAGTGGTGATTCTGCAATGACTGACAAATTCTGAAGAAAGATTTGGCAAAAATGTACTTCTTCGCCTTTTAGAAAAGGAGGTAATGTTTTGTTTAGAGAATTTCCAAGGAGCACAAAGTTTAGCCAAACAACTTGCCAAACAGCAGAAGCGTGGAAGAAGCATGTATCCACTGTCACCAAAGGCACATAGAAGTTGTGTGTGCATCCGAGGACAAGATTTGGTTTGTGCTTTTAAATACATGTATCTCAGCATGTGAAGAAGAATTCCTTAGAAATTGCTGCTGATTTTACAGCTGTGTAATTTATTTCTGTGATGATATTTTAAAAAAATAGTGCCTCAAACAGCTTGAAGGGAGATAATATTTTTTTAGTAGCTTTTGTTTCCACAAATGCCTAAGCTACGTACATTCACGATGGGAGATTTGCACAGTTGGCATTATTTACACTTAGTGATGAAACAAATTTCACACTGCATTTCCAAATGGGCATAACATCAAAATCAGGCGTTTTCCCCAAACATCATGGGGTGCATCACATCATGGGGTGCATTAGCCTACAGTACAAAACATAACCTGTTGTTTCACTCCTAAAATCTGGAATTTTCTGGCAAATATTCACAAAGGAATTTTAAATTTCCATGGCTGCTGACAGCTGATTGCTGCCACTGCCTCTGAGGAGCATCGTGACAAGAGCAGGAGGGTGGCTGACATTGCCCTGTGAGCAAGTGCAGTCGCTGCCCGTGGCGGGCCAGACTCCAGACAGTCGACGGGCTGCTAACATGGATTTTTGTCATTCCAGATGTTGCATTTCCCTTGGTGGAAGAGTACTTACTTGATATGCACAGCTGTACCCAGAGGGGTTCCTTTTTGCTTTTATATATGAAGATTTATTCGCATGCCCATGAGTTGGTTTTGATTTTTGTTTGTTTGCTTTTTTGTTTTGTTTTGTTTTCTTTTGTTTTGTTTTACTTTGCTGTGAGATTTGTGTTCTCCTACCTAGATTGATAGGTGTTTGATAGCAGCAAGACATCTGTTTGGTCATTGAGTGATTTTCTGTATCACATCCCGCTGATATTGGTAGAAAGCCATGTTCCTCTTCAACTTGAAAAATAAGCTTCAATATAATGTTGCAATTCAGAGAATCAAAATCACTATTGCTTGGTGTCATGGCCTGAATTAGGCAGCATTTTAATTCAGAATTTCAGGTACAACAAGCAGGGGGTTGAGAAGCTCAGTAATTATCCAGCACATTGATGGATTCTTAGCATATGTAGGAGTGAGCTTTTTGAGCAGCTGTTGGGTATTACATGTTGGTTTTGATCAAAAATAACAAAATATCAGCTGGCTTGTTTTTTTAGCACTAACAATGTAAGACTTAACTCATGACTGTTTTAAGTATGTGGAAAAGTCACTGTGTGACCTGGTGGGTGCTTTGTTTCCGCGGCCCCTGGTGTGTCCAGTACGGGAGGTCCACGTGTGCAGCTCCTGCCCCAGCTTCTGCACAACTTCCCTGGCCAGCAAGGCTGGGGGGAGCGATGCATGCCAAAGGATTTCAACAAACAGCCTGCTTTGTAGCGTGCCTTACTATTCCCCACCCCCTAACCATTTCCTCAGGTAGGATTATATAAAGTGTTGGGTCTACAGCATCCATTAAACTTCTGAGAAATAAGTCTTCCCTTTTGTGACAAGTCGCTGGTACAGATGGCAACAAAAATATTGGTGCTTTCTGCTTGCAGACGTCTGAGGGCAGCTACGTGTTAGTGGGAACATTTGGAATAAAACAGTTTCTGTCCTTGAGGGTAGTTATGGGTAGTAGACTAGCTGGCAGCCTTCTCCAGTACAAGCTTTCCATTCATGCGTAGTAGGTCTGTAAGTGTTTCTTTTTTTTTTTTTTTTCCAAATTCTATGTTTTAAATATTCTGTTCATAACAGTGGCTTAACCTCTGGTTCTTTGTACAGTTCATGGTTTCAGTATTAACACTTAACTACCCCTGTTAGTATACTGTTTTTATTAAAGAACAATCCCAAGTTATATCTTACTAATTTAAACGTCCTGTCTCTTTCAGTAATAGCTGGTTTTCGAGGGACAGTCCCCCATGGCCTATCACTGGAGATTGGAGACACCGTTCAGATATTAGAGAAATGTGATGGTGAGTTCACAGGCTGGACTTCCAGTGGTAAAGAAGGCTCCGATACTGTTGATTTGAACCCAATTACTATTCATTTATTTTCTTAAATGAACACATTTTTGTAAAGTCAACTATACAACAAATTCCAGTCTCCATTTTTTTCCACAGTTCTAATGAGCTCTAATTCCTATTATAATTTATTTGTAATTCATCTTTTTTTATTTAATCTCCTTGTTTAATAAAACTTCACAGAAGATAACAGTTAAAAGAGCAAGGAGTTCTCATTGTGATTCTTCTGCTTTCTGGGTATTTCCTGGGGAAGTCTGACTGCCATCAGGACCCTTTCATATTCATTTGAAGTCAGAAGTTTAAAAGCAGCAATGTAAAAATTCTCCTCTGCCTCTGTTCTAAATTACAGAACACCAAAACGGTTTTAGAAAATGACCGTTACTACTATAAAAGAAATAAAGATGCAATTTTTTCATAATCTGTTCCCTTATTTCATCACCTGAAGTTTATCTGCTAATATGACTTTTTGTTCATTTAAGATTATGTAGGTACTTTTGTGGTTTCATGTTGGAATTATATACTGTTAATCTTGCTGTAAGAAATTTTCTTACAAAAGGTGTAAGATACATCATTTTGAATTGGGTATATTATAAATCTTATATAGTAATGTGGTTGATAGATTCAGATTGTGAAGTCCAAAGATTATCTGTAAATGTTTACAATGAATATGAAACCATTACTCCTTTTGCACGAGACCTTTTGTTGATACAGGTTTAGAGAGTCATTCCTGAAAATATGTGTGAATTAAGTCACCTGAATATGAGCTGGTATAAACAAAACACCTTTCATTGTGTAGAAAGTCCTCTAAATGAGTGCAGTCTGCCAGCACTGTGAATAGTTATATCTGTCCAAAAGGGAAAAATTAAATCTGTTTTACATATGGAAATGATTTGCATACTTTAAAAAACAAAATGTTCTTTCTCTGCAGGATGGTACAGAGGATTTGCCTTAAAAAACCCCAACATTAAGGTAAAGATCAATTTCAGTTTTGCGTTCTTTGGCAAAAATGCGTATTTACTTTATAAAAGTTTACAGTCTCCATGTAAGTATATGATATTTACTTTTAAAAGAAAACTGGAGCTTACAGTTAAGTATTTTATTGATATTGCATGAATTAGATTTGGACATGGATTACACTTCTGAAATGCTCCTGTGTATTTGGATGATGCACTTTATAAACCTGAGGTTCTGGCAAATTTCCTTTCATTTCTGTTTTTTAGAGGCTAAGTTAATGGGAAATGACTATTGAGGATATGAATTATAAATAACGCTAGAAAAGTTAATTACACTGTGCCTATTTTCTTGATGTTATGTATTAATTTAGAACAGCCAGTGGAGACAGATAGTATATAGGAGCCATATGCAGCATATCAATTGAATAAAATATATCTATTTCCATCTAAAATATGTGATTCATTTTATTCTTCTTTGGTGTGTAGTCTTCAGTTTCCATAGGATTATAGTTGATAGTACTCTAAACCAGATTCCACTGTTTTTTGTTGCATTCAGACATGAAATATTATTAAATTCATACATTTATTTTCTTCAGCATTTGTTCATCTTGACTGTGTTTAAGCTTTTCCTATCTTGATTGTCTGTTTTCCTAATCTTCCCTGTCAACCAGCCTCTATCACTGTAAAGACTTTGCTTTTCATATGGGAAACTTTTTTTTTTCCCATTCACACAGTACTAGAATTTTTAGTTTTAGTCATGTCATTGAAGAAAAATCAGCTGTTGTTCCTTTAACTCACACTGTAAGCTTATTATTTTTTTCCCTCTCTATTTCCAAGCCCCTTCAGCTGCAAAGTAGGGCATATAATGTATTAACCTCAAAAGTTTCTAGGGGCTCCAATCATACAAGGCCTTTTGTCCCTAGGCCTGCAGTCTGTTCACATAAATTTGCTTTGCTTTATGTGGAAGGTCAATGTGAGCAATAAATTGAGCCACAGTGTCTAATCTGATGTTTACTACTTTGATCTCATTGATATATATTACAATTTGATTTATAAGACATGAGCAGTTGAGTTTTGTTATCGCATCTTCTTCATCTTTTATTGCAATTCTCACCACATGCTTGCTGTCAATGTTGCTTTGTGGTCTGTCAAATGTGTTGATACAAGTTATGAACAGGTTTTCTAAACATGACTTGATGTGTGAAGAACCAAGAAATGTATTTTGTACTTTCATAGTGGAAATGAATGCAGTTTTCCATATTGGAGTTTTGAAGGGAGTCTCTCCAAAAGTAAAGTAAGAGCACCCTGTAAGTCAGCTTATTGTTGGTATTGCACCATCAAGATTCTTCCCTTGTTATTCTGCCAGCTTGGACACTCAGAGAAATTATTTGTGGCAGCTGGTCTACTGTAGCTGCAGGTGCATATCCTGTTTTCTGGCACATCGTTACAAATGCCAAGGCTGCACATCTTGCTGTCCTTGGGAGATCTCTCCGGAGCTACATCACATTGCTGAGAAGGAGCATTCACAAGGGCACTTGACATACTTAGTAGATAACCTTTTTGTCAAAGGTCCAAAGTTGGTCTCTGTGGTAAGAAAACAGAGCACCATCACAAAGGAGAGCTGTATGCATGCTATAAAGGAGCACGTATATATATATTATGTATTTTCCTTCACTGCATTGTGTAGCTAGCTGTAGTGTATTATTTTCTGAGTCAGAAGTTGGAAGGTTAATTGCTTCGTTTTGCTTCCCACTATGATTTATGAAGGTTAGTGCAATATAAGAGCACTATGAGTGTTGTGGCAATGCTTTTCATGCACAAGAACAGTGGAGAGCCCTTAAATAACCAGAAAGGACCACTCTTGTCTCAACACTGAGGCTCTTTGGTAGGCATCTATCACACCTTTCAGGTGCACTGCTTGGCACAATAGCTCTCAAATAAAACTTTATTTTGACTTTGTTAACTTAACTTCATTTATGAACTTAACTGTATTTATTTTTAATGAGCTTCATTATCTTTATTTATTTTGCAAATCTGTATTAAAGATACTGTTTTTGAGATCCTGTTGATAAGAAGTTACCTCACAAAATTGGTCAGTTTCTAGTATGTGATGGAATGATTGATAAATCATCTAGGATAAGTGAGTTGTCAAGCAATCTTCTTCATATTCTACAAGTTTATCTTCTAATTTTCGTAAATATTGAAGGATTAAAACTCAGCTGAAGGCATTTTCATTTCCTTTAGATCTGTACTGGGTATAGATTGCATTCTTTTTCTGTGTATGCTTCTTGGTAATTATTTAGAGGACTTTTAATTCAGCATGTGTTTGCATATTAAATGGTACTTTAAGATTACTCTCCAAACTCATTTAGGGGGATTTTTTTTAAACTATTTTAACTATTTAACTATATAACCTATTTTGTTTTTCAGGGTATATTTCCATCCAACTACATTCACTTGAAAAATGCATGTGTTAAGAACAAAGGGTAGGTGAAATGTTCTGGATTCAAATATTTAAACATGGTCAGTTACTTGTACCAAAGATCTTTTGCATATATGATAAAGAAGATATTCTTTGATTATATTGTAATAGCTCAAGCTTACTGCCTCAGGATTTGAAATGGTTATCTTTAGCTAACCTGATACTCCTGTTGCACAGTGATAAAATTGGAGTGGTATATTCTCTGAAGACATGCAGTGCAACTGGGAATATCAGAATAAAGAGAAAATGATCACATTTCTGCTTCCCATTATTGAATTTGCCTTGAAAAAAAAGTTATTGCCTTAATTAGAATAAAAGTTATTCTAGCTTGCTATTAACCTGCTGTTTAAGATTAGTAGTTATTTTCTTTAAGGACATCAGCTGCACCATGGCAGACAGCTGGCATTTTACAAAAATCTGTTAAAATAATGTATCAATACAAAAGCAGAAGATTTCATTAACATTGTAAAAAAAAAAAAAAAAAGATGTTTTTTCCCTTTATTCTTTCCTTCATATGATGAAGAGCCACTATTTATTCTTGACAATGACTGATCTCACTTCATTTTTAGAAGAGCTAATAAAATTGGAACAATTGGTTAAAGAAACAGTGTTTGTTGTTTTTTTTTTTGAGATGTAATACTTACCTTGAAAGTATCACTTGTATATTTGTCAGTGATGCTAATTCAGTACAACTCTTTCCAGGTTTACATACTTTGAGAATGTTCAAATTGTGTCATTTACTTAGATACATTAATAGGGAATTGATACATGACAATTTGAAACTTCTGTAAATTAAGACAGTTCTTATCAAATTAGATGGAGAATGAATCATCAAGTGTAGGTGACCTTGATTTGGGGGCATGAATGAGTGAGTATGTAAAAGATGAAGGTTTCATGACTAGCAAATATTAATCATAAAGACTGTTACATCTATTTAAATAAATATAAAAAGACTCATTCACGTAGGTGTAAATAGGAGTCACATTCTGGAGACTTCCGTGTTGTTTGCTATGGAGTTCAATCCACCCATGGTTTGTTGTGCCCTACAATCATATTTGCTTTGAAAGCACTTGTAGATAAAACTGTAGGTTCAGTGAAATAAGGTTGCTGTAAACTGTCACAATATGACAAACCTTAAGGATGGAATAATTTTTGTTAAGAGATACCATGACAATGCTTTCAGGGAGTTCAGTCTTTGTTGCTTCTATTTTCTTCTGTAATTGGTGTTTCTCATTCAGACTCTGTGCTGTACAGTGTATCAGGGCTGGGGGCTCTCACATTATTATGTTAATTCAATAAAAGAGAAATTATATCATGAGAAAGGTACTCCAGGCATGAGTGCAGAGCTTTGAAATGTACTGTGTGTGAGAACAAGGTGGTGTGTAAAGTGATGGTGGACTTAAGACTTTGGTATGGACCAAGCCAACCTGTGTTTTTCTTGGCCAGCATCAAATAGTAAAGAACTCCCTCACACTGTACTAAATTTTATTTTGATTTTTATATCCTCTTTCAGCTGAAGGAGTGACTTTTTTTTTTCTTATTTCTATAAACATACATATTAGAAAAGAGTGGCAACAGTCACTTGTTTGCAGTCTAAGCAAGATCCCTTTGAAAACAATGGGAATTACTTTGACATAAAAGTACTGTTTGATGTGCTTATCTCATAGTAAAATGCTTTCCTTGACTTCTTCAGAACCAAGACTTTCCATGGGGATTAAACAAAACGTATAAGTAAAAAGTCTTGAGGGTTGAAGGAACTCCCATTTAGTTTAACAGACATTACTGTTGGCAGGAGGTAGTCTTTACGTTAGTAATTGTAATGTGATTTGTAATGCTTTTGTAATATCATGTGTTCTTCTGCATATT
The DNA here is from genome assembly GCF_047663525.1 of Anas platyrhynchos. NCBI lineage: Eukaryota > Metazoa > Chordata > Aves > Anseriformes > Anatidae > Anas > Anas platyrhynchos. The sequence continues at coordinate 28,783,094 of NC_092587.1, forward strand.
ACAGACAATTTGAAATGGTTATTCCAACTGAAGATTCGGTTATTACAGAAATGACATCAACTTTAAGAGACTGGGGAACGATGTGGAAACAACTCTATGTGGCAAGTACCCTGAATAAAGTTACTTTGATTGAATACTAACTCAAAAGACCAGACACGTTGATAAAATATAAATATTCTTACTGGAGGAAGAAAGGGAAAAATAAGTTTAAAGGTAGCGGACAATTTGGGATTTTCTTTTCCCATTGGATTTATTTAATTGTTCATTTTTTCAATGTTTTTATTTAAACTTGGCATTAATGGTTTTCTGGTCATGTAGTCCCAGTCAGTAAGTAAGCCAAAAAGTCTTTCCCTCTTGTTTGAATATAACTTCAAAAATGATAAAATTCAGAAATGAGATGGAAGAATTCTTGACATTGTGTATATACAATTGTAAATGTACAATATATGTTGTATATACAGATTATACTATCAGATCCAATGTATGGATAGAAGGTAGATGAATGTTTTTCACAGGCGAGTGATCAGAATATATATATGCATACAGAAGGAAAAGAAGAAAAGATTTAGAAAACTTTATTAAGAAACATTATATTAAAAAAATGCATTTTTGGGCATGCTGTTGTTCAAGTGACATTAAACTGTGAGTTACAGAAAATCTCTAAGCCTAAGATCTAAGATTTGTGATTCGTGCTCTTTCATAGATTTCTCTCTTGTGTTTAAGACCTCTCTCACATCCACACATTCAGAAGCACCAAGACATGTCCATGTTATTTGGCAAGGATCTCTTGCATATGACACAGAGATCAGAGGATTCCAGTTGTTGAGTCCTCACTGATGAGGGAGGCAGGGAGCTGTTCTTGATTAGCAGTGATAAACTGATTTTGGACTTACCTGCTACACACTTTAGAAATGGATTCTGTCTTATGACTTTGTCTCACACTTCATAAGGCTTAAGCAAAAGTCCCACTTCTCTTGTTTTTGTTTTGTTCTCTTGTTTTCCTTGAATGGGTGTTTTGAGGATATGATCCGCTCTCCCTCTTCCTGACTTCTTCAGATCAGTTTGTTTCTTCTCCTTGCTTGAGTTAAATCACATTTAAGGTGGCAATTAATGTATACTTTCCCTTGTTCTTTCATTTCTTGTTATGTATACATTTTACTGTATACGTATTTGATTCATACTGTGTACTTTCAATACAACTCCCTACAGGATGTCCCACTATAAAGGGACTTTTTCATCTTTTTCATTGTGAAAAATTCTATCATTTGCATCTCTTAATTGTCTGCCACCATGGGTAGAAATTATCCGTATACTTACAACTCACAGAAAGAAATCCACTTAATCTCTCTATTCTGATTGAAATTTGCCTTCTCTGATCATTCGGCATCTTCTCTATTTTTTTTTTTCTTTTTTTTTTTTTCATACATATGATCTAACTCATAATAATTAGTATGTTTCCTTTTTCCTTTTTTTTTTTTTAAACTTTCCCTTGACATTGAAATTATCTTTAAAGGTTTAACTAAAATATTCAAAGTGTTGCCCCCATTAAAACTTGTTTTACACTGTGATTTGCATTGTGATTGTCTTCAGTGCTTAACATTTGACCTTCTAATCTGCTACATTAGAACCAAACCATGGTTTGGACTTGACACAATGTGCACACATCAAATGTAATCAAAACGTGTGTCCTTGCATTCCCATGGTCTGCTTGCATTTCCCCATAGTTAAAACCTCCAACTCCTGGTCTTAACTCATTGCTTAGTTAATAACTATGACTTAAATTGTGAGAAGCTTATCTGTTATCTGCATTTCTGCTCATAAAGCAGCTGCTTCAGCTACTCAAAAGAAGCAAAAAGTGTGGCTCATATAATTCAGGATGGTCTAAAAGTAACCAGTTTGCTCCAGTAACCAGTTTTTTAGAGATGATTGTAGGGAATGTGTTCAGAGAGGATATTCAGAACCAGGTGACCTTTCTGAAACCTGCAGTGGGTACAGTTGCTGATTTGCTTAGTGAAAGTTTTTGTACAAGAATCTACAAAATACCGTATTTGTTTCTGCTGGATTCTAAGTTACATAGTGTCAATTTAGACTTGTCAGTGAAATTGTAATTAAGCAGTGTGAACTGTTCCTTGAGATGAGCTACAAAGCATGATTGAAAGTTCTATAGATTACAATGGGAAGTAGTTTTCCCAAATGTGTGAAGCACATCCAAGTGTGATTGCTTTATGTACTTTATGTAGCAAGTATTTGCTTTATGTGCTTTATGTAGCAAGTACATTAGTGCAAAAGGAGCAAATCCATGATCTGCTTCTGTAGATAACTATATCTGTAAGGCACGTGCATTTACTTGAAGAGCCACTCAGCACCTTGAGATGCAAACAACTTAGACAAATTCTAAATCTTTGGAAAAAAGGATGCTTTCTTGAAAATGTTATTTTGAGCTTAATGGTGTTCTTAAATACTACCATGTCTTTTGTATTCAGCTGAATAATTTACTTCAGTAGAGCTTGTCATCAGATACTGAAAACAAAGATGCACCTGAATTAGTATTTATTGGATTTGTGTTTTTTTTTTTACTGAAAAATTAAATCTTTATCTCGTGGAAAACCATGAGCACATGCTGTCAGCCTAGTTCGCTGTAACATTCCCATAAAGTCTTGTCTTTGTTTGTTTGTTTTGTTTTGTTTTGTTTTATTTATAAAGGTCACATATCCCTATTTTTCTTACTGAAGCCAATTCCTTTTTTCTTCACTGGTGTTATTATTGTGTATTCAAAATACACTGATTTTGTTTTTTTCCAGACAACCAAAGGAAATAATAAATCAATGCCCACTTTAGTGAGCTGATGAATGAAGTGAATGAATATGAAATAAAAAGAGCAAATTTGTCAAACAGCAGAGTTTGTCAGAGCCCTTGGAATATAACATTTATTGACAGAGAGTAATGCTGCTTCTAAGTGAATTTTAGCTTTTCATGTCAATTATGCAGCAAAATTAGTTGAATTTCATTTTTATGTCATTCTTTTCATAGGAAGAAGTAAAAGGGAAATGAGGGCTTTTGTTTGTTTTTTGTTTTCTTTTTGGCAAGAGTAAGTGTAACAAGTCTGCTTTTTTTTTTTTTTTTTTTTTTCAGTCTGTGTGATGTGCCATTTAACAGGGGTTGCAATAGTTTCCTCAAACTGAATTTTCTTAGAAAATTATATTAATTAAAACTACCTATGGTCAATGAAGGAAGAGTTAAACAAACTTCTGCTGTGTGGAAGGAAACCATTATGGGAAATGTCTTATGTCCTTAACTGGAATATAATTAGAGTAGGAGGATGTGGTTTATTCATATTCACATAATTTTGTCTGTTTCACAGTTAGATGAAGCAGAACTGTCTGGAAGAGATTTCTGTCTACAGGATACTATTTATTTGCATAAAGACCATGGCATGTGCCTGTATGTCCCTGCAAGAAAAAGTTAAAAGAACATTAATGCTGTGTAGTTCAGGGTTTGAATGCAAGAAGCTTTGATCCCAATACGTGTGTGAGTTCAAATAGCCACAGATTACATGTTCAGTTTTGAAGAGACAACAAAACAGAATGAATGTGCTCCTGGAATAAAACAGTGCTGTAACATGCAGCAACTTTTTGTTGAATCTTTGTTGCATCTCTCACATAAATTAGACTGCATAACATATCAGGTGTAAGAAGTTGGAGTGAAATTTTGGAGTGAGTTCGGTGGAAAGATACAGTCTGTGGTAAGCTCTAAAATGATTTTACGCACATACGCACACATACATGCAGGTAAAGAGGTCACACTATAATGGGGAGATGAAGGATCATGACTAGCTAGGTAAATAAGGAAGGAATTTCTTTGAGTTCCACACCACATCTGGATTTGTTAGGATTGTAAGTTTATGCAGTTGATGTAGATGCAATTCTTTCTTTATCTCACAGAGGAATGAGGGGGATCTCTTTCACCGACTGTGGCACATAATGAATGAAATCCTGGACCTGCGAAGGCAGGTCCTTGTTGGCCACCTCACCCATGATCGAATGAAGGATGTGAAGCGACACATCACTGCTCGTCTGGACTGGGGCAATGAGTGAGTAAATACAGTAACAGAAGAAAATGGTGTAATCTAATTGTAATACCAGTTTGAGGCTCATTATAGGATTTTGAAATAAGGAACAAATTTCTGACAGATGTCACCTTTTTTAACGGATTTTCTCCATTTTTTTTACTGTCTGCTGTGTTTTAACAGTGAAAAATGACTTGCACCTTTGCTTTTTTTTCTTTCACTAAAGGAGTATACTTACTTCGGTTTGTTTTAGGTAGCAGTGGTACTGTCTACAAGAAAATTGCACTGAAATGTCTGCAGCTTCCCTTCAAGTCTTTTAAAAACACACCTGACCAGATTCTCATGTGGCACAGTTTAGCATAGCTGTGTTATGTTAGCTGAAATTATATTGGCTGATGCTGCTTTCTTTTTGATTTGATTTGATTTGTTCATATGATTCAGTGTCTACTTAATCATCTCTAACATTCATCTTGATACTGTGCTGTGCTTCTTTCTTTTATCTGAATAACTAATAAAAAGAGCTAACTCAAGTTATATTCTCTTCTTTTTCAAAGCAAGAAATTTTTATGTATTTGTCTTAAACCCCTGCTACTTCAAATAATGTCTCTTCAGTATTACCAAATGCCTAACAGCATAAAGAGTTGTAGGGATAGAGAATTGCTATCATAATGCGTGATGTTGAAAGTGATTTCTAAATCATTTTCTGAGTGTAGCTTTCAATGATCTTACTATTATCTGGTGTAGTTTGAAAGGCCAATAAGCTCATCTCTATTCCTGGTACATCACCCATGGAGAAAATAAGCACAACGGGTTACTCTTGAATCCAGTATTACTGGTGAAAACAGTGCCACAGATTAACATTTCATTGGCATTTGCAATAAGAGTCAAAACTAGCTTGAGCCTCTGCTCTTGTAACAGGAAGGCACCAGGCTCTTGCGATTCTTTCTTAAAGAAGTGCCAGCTTAGGCTGGCTTGGGCACCGTTTAGCAGCTGAGTAGGTGAGTAGCTGAGAAAATAAATGTGACTTTGGAAAACTAGTTAAACTAAAACATACAAGTAAAGTAATCTCATAGATTAAAATCCTATGCTATTGAAATTTTAGCAATTGTACCAAAACAGGCTGATAACGTCATACTTGCTGATCCTCTTAGACCAATCCTCTGTACTTTGTTCTTTAGGAAACTTTTTTGCAAACTGTCTGACTATACATACAATAATAGAGAACTTGGGAAATCCAAATCAGCCCTTGAAAAAATAAGCATATTCTTTGAAGCTTGTGACTGGAATACGCTTCAGTCACTCTAAGTTTCAAAGTGGAAATAAATGCTCTCAGTAGGAATGGCTATGATTTGGATCTCATCTGTAATATTTTCCTTCCCCACTCTACGGGTATGGAGCCATTAACTTACCAACAAGGCTTTTTTTTTTTTTTCTTTCCCTCTCCTCATCATTTGTACCAAACAACAAACATTCTCCGAATTATGCTACAACAAACATCATAAGCTACTAATAACCACAGCTTTAGACTTCAATTTATTTGCTCTGGTCTGTCCAGTACCATTAATTCTGATTTTTGCAAGTGTTTACTGCAGCGGCTACAGAAGGGGTTGCAGAGGTGGATTTTATGATGTGAGCATCTGTCCTCTGAAGCCTTAACCCAGCTATGAAACCTGGGCTGTGGAGTCAGCCAGGATGCCTGAGTTTTAAAAGGATCCCAGTTTGCTTTCTTTTCCTTCCTCAGTCTCTTTAGGGAAAGATGGTGTCATCGCCATCCATTATTCTGTTCGGAAAGTAACGAGATTGTTTTGGGGGACCACATAGAGCAAAATTAAGCTTCTTCCAGCAGAGGAATTCATAGTAATGTTGGAGACTCAAAACATGCTTGAAAGCTAAAAGTGGATGCAAATTTGAGGCAAAAACATAAATGGCTTCAATTGCTTTCAAAACTCTGCCTCAGATGGGATGAGATAGTGAGACTTGGTCTTTGCTCAGCTTTCTAAGTTTGCAAGTGAGAAGACTACTGCAATACTTGCTGAACAAGTTATCTGAATCCAGATGTGTTGCCTATCAAATGTGTTTGAGCCCATAATTTTGTGTATTGGTAATGTAAACTCTTTGCACGTATTTGTGTTGGTGTCAGTTTTATCCATTATGCAAGATGCCATGGATACTTCTCATTATGTTGTTTTCTTTTAATCAAGCGTGTTCTTTGTATTTATTGTAGTAAACAGCAGAAGGAGTGCTACAGCTGGTTTTACCGGACATCACATTTTATTGGTCATCTCCTAAGGCATTTTTGATGTGCTTTAACTTTCTAATGCAGCAATTTTTTTTCCTTAACTATTCATGAAACAGCCTTACAGTTTTTTTAGTCTTAAGATATCCTTTATAAAATAAAGGATGTTTTGATTTTTTAATATGTTTTCTATTTTCTTCACTTGTTACAATTTCCACAGCATTTAAGTTGATGAACAGGAATTTATTGTTTTCTTCTAAGTACCAGATAAAGTTGTTATTCAAAACCCTTGAGAGAAACTATTAAAAGCACAGCAGGAGTGCCACAAAAGACTGTCCAAAATGCAATTTTGGCTTGTGTAAATCTTAAAAAAAAATAGAAAAAATCACTTAATAAGCTCAAAGTCTATAGATTTGCCTAATGATGTCGTGTTTACTTTCTGTCAGCATGAGTGAAAGCAATACAATTTATATGCGCTTATTGAAAGCTTTCTGCACTGTGATAAAGTATTTAACATCTGAAGTGCAGGTCTGAAAAACAGAAAAAATTGTCTGAGTGCAGCCACTGTACACAATTAAAGCTTATTTTACATAAATGAGTATGGTTCTCCTGCCATACTTCTTTCTAAAAGGTGTTAATTTCAGTCTAATTTCTTTGCAACTTTTCAGCCCAAAGGAGACTAGATGGATCACGTTAGATCCATCCCTGTTTGCATTCTGTACTATTCCATTTCTATGAGCACCATAAATTCATTCTCTAACATTTTTTGAAAATTTTGCATCAACTCCTGAATATTACAATATTTCAAGTAGGCAATGGCTAGTAGCCTATCTGATAAGGTTAGAATACATTTTGGCATTCGGATGCTGTTTCCGAAATCTTTTCTTTGGCTTGTATTTTTTCAGTTAAACTGATTACATGCAGAAATATTCAGTAGTAGAATTAACTGAATTTTAGGGGGTCCTGAAAGTACTGCTATCTGAAAGCCTAAACACCTAACACAGTGGAAGATCTGTCTGCTCAGAATTGTGATGAATACTGAAGTCATCAGTTCCCACTCTTCAAAAACGTATTTTTTTTTCAACTTTCTAATCTTTCAAGTTTTTCTAAATTCATCATGACTACCTCCTCCCCCATATGTGTTCTTAATCCTTATTGCTTGCTGCTGTGCTGAAAATAAGTTTTATTCCTGTTGACTGAAGTGTAGTTCATTATTTCATTCAGGGTATGCTGCCAAGCAGCTTTGATGCCTTCCAGTCCAAATTAAAAATAAATTGATATTTTGATGTTTATGGGTTTTCTTTTTATACTCTTTTCTACTGTTGTCATTCAATATGACAATACTAGTGCAATTCCCATTGTATGCTGCCCACAGTAGTATAAAGACAGTACCCATTGTATATTGTTCACAATGTGAAAATGAGCTTAAAATTGTGGAAATATGTATTCTGCTAATTTAAAAAAAAAAAAAGTGAAGAAAAGGGAGGCATCATTCATGAACAGTGGATACAGCCAAAATATTCAAAAACAAAAAACAAAAACCAAGAACCCCTTCCCCCCAACAACTAACAACTGTAGAGTACCACTAACATCTGCTTTGCTAGATGGAATCTTTATGTGAAATAGAAGAAAAGAGTTAAATTTATTGATTTATTTTCTCTTCGTATGTAGAGGCTAATTACTTGCTGTTATTCTAGTGCCTTATGGTATCTCATTGTTTCTCTTTTCCTCATGCAGACAACTGGGACTTGACTTAGTTCCGAGAAAAGAATATGCTATGGTGGATCCTGAAGAGATCAGCATTACAGAGCTCTACAGGCTGGTACGTGAACATAATAGTCCTTGAACTGTCAAATTACATGCTGAGGTTTTCATGGCAACTTTCTTGTATTTAATCAAAAGTTGTTGTTTTTTCTCAAATACACTGGAATTTGATAATACAATTACGTTTGCTATGAGGAAAGATTTCTTTTTAATAGTTATTTCATCTGTACCTCTGTATGATATGCTTTGATTTGATACCAAGTTTGAGTGCACACATGTACATACTACATGTTATTTGTTGAAGGTTTTGTATTCTAATATATCATTAAAATTATGTGTTCTAACATGAATTTAATCATTGATAAAAGCTTATGAGACTCTTTAACTGGCCCCTGAGTCCTGTTAGATAAGATTAATGGAAATACAATAATATACCTGTGGTACGAGTATTGTCATGAATAATCTTACTGGCCTGTTGATCTCTTCTAATATATTAATGTGAATAGCAGTTGAACTGCATAATAATGCTCTCCTTTGGGCATGAAAGCCCATCTTGGCCTACTGAAATTGTACTGATACTTCTTATTCTGATTTAATCTCCAGTGAGGTGTAAGAAAACATGCCAATTCCTTTCTGTGGGCTTTGGCTCATGGTGCTACAGCTGTAGTAATAGAATCCTGAGCCCTATTTGCTTACAATTAACCATTTATTTAAACTAAATTTTATTTATGGTAGTCCATGTATTTAATATAGAATGTGGAATTAAAAAAAAAACTAATTGTGGTAATTTGCTGTGGAGCTGAAATTATATGTTTAATATTTTTTATGACTTATTTTGATGACTTGTACTGTCAAGTCTAATAGCAATGTATTCACACTAGAATCAGTATACCTTTGGGCAGGTTCAGCCATATGTAACCTTACAGAATCTTGTTGAAGTACTAGATGAAATACAGTGAGAAACTGTATTAATTAATCAGAAGAAGAAACATACAGAGGAAGAATAACGCAGAAAAGTAATGATGAAACTCATGGAGTGCACTAAAGAGAAAGAAAAAGTGCACTAAAGAGAAAGAAAAAGGCCCAGAATAACCTCAGTTTAAAGGCTAAGTAACTTAGAAAGATCACTGTTTTAAAATTGGTTTTGGTACAGCATAAGAGAGAAATAGTATACCCTTAATTGATGTTTAAAAAATGGTGAAGGTCTAAACTGGAAAGTCAAACCAAGAGAGCTTAGTAGCCTCTACGCAAGCCTGTCAAAGATTAGAAAATAATGAAGTGATTTTTTCCATTTTAAAATACTTCTCCTAAGTCTTTTGCAAAAGCATTTTTGTGTGTATTTGAATACGAGAATATCAGATCATTAACTATTTAAGCTAGCTATGAAATACAACCCTGTAGGTTTACAACAGAGGTTTAAAATGGCTTGAAATTCTCAGAGCACAAAAAAGGTAATCTTGTAGAGGTTACTGTTGTATCCCAGTGATAATTATGATGCAGTGTAACACTGGAAAATCTCTTGCCTTTCTTCTCAGACAGGGAAAAACATGTAAAGAACAAAACCCTACTGCAAACTAATATTGAATTAAAAGTTTAAATATTGGGAATAAGAAAATAGTCCAGTATTATGTTTTCTACCTTTTTATTTTGACATTTTTACAATTCAAATTTACTACTGTGTTTTTTGTGCTATTTTTAGATGGAGCATCGTCATCGAAAAAAAGACACACCAGTACCAGCTAGCAGCCACCACCTTTTTGTTCAGATGAAGAGTCTGATGTGCTCCAACCTGGGAGAGGAACTGGAAGTAATCTTCTCACTCTTTGATAGTAAAGAAAATCGGCCCATCAGGTAGAACATGATTTTTCGCTGGGATACTGATTTTACATAAATGTTGTCAATGTGTCTCTTTCAATCCTGGTAACAAATTTCACATTTAGAAACAAGCAAAAACTAGCATTGATTCAGGATTATTATTTTTTTTTTTTGCTTCCTTTTGTAATTTAGTTCCTATAGTTAATATTTGGCAGTATCATTCTAGATGTAAATAATTTATTTTTCTCCATGTTGTTTACTTATTTCAGTTTCCAGTTTGTTTTGCTTGAGTGGGAACATAGATGCATACAGAGTGAATATTAATTCTGTGACCCAAAGGTCTTTCTTCAGTATCTTTATTTTCCTTTCTCCTAATCAGCACACATTCAGAACTTAGAACTGTTGCTTGCTCTGTAATATTTATAAAATGAATTCTCCTAGATACTTCAGACTGGAGAGCTTAGTGAATTATAAATCTCCTTATAATAGGAGCCTGAGGTGCGTGCTCTTAAATGAAGCAGTCAAAACTGGTCTCACATGTATTTAGAGTTTGTTTGGCTTTCGTTTTTTTCATCTGGGAGCTGATCCTGGAACCATTCATCTTCTGTTTGTCCTAGAGCTGAAATTCTGTGCAAGCCCTGACAACACTTTTAATTTTAAAATGATCAGTAGCTATTTCTATTCCCAGCATGTTTCTGGCCAAGAGAGAGGACAGGAGCAGAAACCATGATGCACTTTGTAAATATGAGCACAGGGGGAAAGTGGAGTTAGTGGAAGAACCTTCTGTGTGAAGAACCTTCTGGAATATTGCAGGAAGACTGAATAAGCAATGCCATACAAATGCTTGTGGTGTGGTGACACAAGACCGGTCAGAAGGCTCCCACTCATAATTTGCTGCTGGTTGTTAGTGTATTCTTCTCAGTTCTCCTACCTGTAGTAAGAACGTGTACTGGAGTCAGCAAGTATCTGCTTTAAGGCTGGCCACTGAAGAAATGAAAGACTAGAATTCAAAACAAAATATACTTCAGATAAAAGAGCACACACATACACCAACAGAAAGAAAAGCTAAGCCTGTTAATAGGGTAAAAAGTGTTCTTCTAAATGTGTACAAAGTCATGATTGTGTACTACTTGTCTTTTTGTATATATGGCAATATGAATTTGGTTGGGGTGCATGAGGAGACTGGGCTGAATTTGACAAAATGATGTTTGCTTCGAAATTGTGCAAGATAGCTACCTACTTCTAAGGAAGATCATACTGAGTAAATTGATTTTTATTGTTAATGAAATAGTGTAACTATTGCTGGGATATTAGCTGCTAAGTACTGACACTTCATTCTGGCCTGCACGTTGGACATTAGTCACTGAAAGACAGTTTACTGTCATTTCTGAGAATTAAATGTGCATCAGGGCACATCTTTTGTGTCCATTCCAGTGAATGGCATAGCAGGTGATGGATTTAGGAGAGAGCTTCAGACCTTGACAGAAACAATTTGGGAGTTATAGATTGCTGAAAACAAGGTTATGGCAGTAGTGGCTGTATGAAAGCAAATGGATTGGATTTCACGTTCACATGAAAGCACAAATTTTCGAGCTGTTTGTCACATGCTTGCTGTGATCTGACCTTTAGTTATTGATTTCTGACTCCAGTGTCTGTTTGCAGCTGCTTTATTATGTGTAAACTTCCTCATCCCATTACCGACAAACCTTGAAGGAACGTGTTGTCATGAATCCAAACTGCCTTCTAGAGCATGGGAGGAATGACAAGGTGATATTTGTGAAGGTAGTTTGCTACCACCTGTAAAACAAACACACACACACCCCTCTACCACAAAAAATAACAAAAATCCGAGCCAGGAAACAAGAATCCCCTCAATGCATTGAAAAAAAATGAACCTGAGAGGGTTTTCACAAGAACAAATTAAAATATAAGGTATATTTGCATCGTAGAATGAGCTGGAATGCAGATGTGTCCAAGGTGGAGACAGGTGATCTTTGTGGACTGGATCTGCAAGCAACATCACCATGTTGTCACAAACTTAAGAGGCTTTTGTGCTCACGCTCAATGCATGCATGGCCACAGTTCCCAGCCCTACTCTGTATTTCAGACAGTTGGCTATTTGTAGAGCACATAAATAAGTCTGAAGTCTTGCGTATGTATTGCACACACAGCAATACAGTATGAGTTACATTTTTCATTCAGTACAAATTGGCAAGATATTTCAGAGGTCTTTATGCCCTGGCTACAGCTGATACAGGCATGCAATAAACAGCCTCCCTCAGGAGGAGACGATGTGTAAGAAGAGACTGTGTGTGCACTCCTCAGTTACTCCTCAGCTCAAATCTACCATGAATCCAAAGCCTACTGGCAATAACAGAGTTGTGAGCTGCGAAGTGTGGAGCCTGGATGTACATGCTAATTCTGGAAGAAATTAGCAGATCAAAAAGCTGTGTTTAGCAACACCTTAGTGTCTGTCACAACCTTGCTGGGTGATTTGCCTGTTGATTTCCCAAGTCATTGCTTTATAGCCCACTAGAAAAAAGCAATGAAAATACTAGATGAAGTTCTTGCACCTATGAACTTAAGGAACTGTACATGGTAATTTATGTCCTGAAATAGAAAGATACTTGATTAAAAATATAAGTATATGAATATACGTAACTTATTATGTATTTCTTAAATTTGTCGGTTATGGTATTAGAATTTGGGAGTTTTGTTTCTTTGGACTTTTTTGCTTTTTACCTCAGATTTCAGTTTTTCAAGCACTATATGTATACCAAGCTTTCCTTAGGTGGATAATGCTGCTTGTTTTAATGAGGCAGTTGGAATGCATAATGTTAAGTACAAGCTTAGAGGTACAATTGCTCCAAAAATAGTGGCTGCTTGTAGATTCTAATCTGGTTTTCATTGTCCGCCTGATGTAAATTGACATAAAACAGGTGATCTTTGTTGCCTCTTAGAGAAAGAGTTCATTTGGAGAGAGTAAAAAGAGCAGAATTGAGATTTAATGATGGAATTTCTGTTCAGATATATTTCCTTATTAAGACTAACTCATATTCTTATCAGATCAACCTGCAAACATAAGATCTCTATATACTTGTTTCATTATTTATAACCTCAGGTTTATGTAGTTGAAATAACAGCTTTAAAAGACCGTTGGGTTAATAGAAGCAGTATTCTGTTTGTTTGTTTTTAAATAGATTGTGCACCTTTTTTGAGACTGTGGAAAATATAGTATTTTATATTCTCAGTTTCATACATTCTATGAAGCTGTTTGAGCAGAAATGTTTGTTCAAGCATCATGGTTAAAAAAAAAAAAAAAGCAATTGTAGATATTGAGGTTGAGCAAGTACATACAAAAGGGAATAGTAAGGCTTTAGGAAGCTTGAGTAGCAGCACTTTTCCTAGTCCAACTCCAGACTCGTGCAAGAAAAAGACTGTGAGTAGGATGCTCTGATCTAGTGCAGGTAGCTATATATATATATTATATATATATATATATTTATATATATATTTATATATATTTATCATGTTTCATCTCACAGATCACCTGGCTTCTTCATGTTATTGGCCTGCAGGGAACCAAAGCATATAAAGATATTTTATTGCGATATAGATTATTTTATAATTTATTAATACAAATCTGTCTGGATATCACTAGAGAATTTATACAGAATATTTTCATTACATTTGGAGTGTTTAAACATGACTGATAAGAGGATGTCATTTACTTACATGGATAAAACAATCTGATCTTGTGATAGTCACTTTGTAGTGTTTGCAACTATTGATTTTTCTGATCAACTGTAGTGCAGTATGCTTTGAAAGGGTTTCATTTTCCTCTTCCTTTAATTTAAAAATATCTGAATTTATTAATAATGTGGATAACATGTTACCATATGAAAACCAAAAGAAAAAGGAATGCAATTGATAACATAGGGAAGGTATGGTTTAATAGCTGAACCTTATATTAAAGTGCAAGAATAAGGTTGCCCTTAGGCCATTGTAAAGTTGTAGTTTTCTCAAGTAATATTAACAACTGCCCAGACTTATATTGTCATTGAACAATGAAAGGTAATGAAACATTTTTTATTGTTGTTGTTGCTATAGTTATAGGTTCTTTCTGAAAAAAGCGTGCCATAGCAACTGTGTCAAACCAAGTTACAAGCAGCAAGCACAATGTGTTAACAGATCTTGCATTTGATTTAGCGGGGCTAGAATTATTCCTAATAAGAGAATACAGCATAATGACATGAAAAGATCAGATTGAAAGAATATAGGTGTATAAAGTAGAATGAAATTTAGATATTAAATTGATTAAATTGAAAACTATGATCCTGAATATCAGCACACAACTTTTATCTAGTTCTCATGATCCTTATGTTTTGCATAGGAGGTAAGTTGTACGTGTGTTCTTGGCAGGGCTGGATTCTAACACTTCAGTGTTAGACACTGTTTGTCTTTGTAAAAACAACCAGAGGAGGAAAAGGAGAATACTAATGATTGTAATTCCCTTTACAGAATATTTAAAGGATGGTTGCTCTAGCTTAAGAAACAGTCGAGATTCCCTGGGAGCTAGAAAATGTAAGGCTGAATATTTGAAGACAGAGCAAGAAACTGAGCATGGGTCTTTGTCTTCTTAAAGAAAAGTCAACCTGTCAATATAATTCCATTCTTCAGCTACACCACAACCTTGTTTCTCTTTAAAAAAAAAAAAAAAAAAGTCCAAAGTGGTCACAGCACACTTTATCTGTAAATTTAGTATACGCTTCTTCATCACTTTTTCTTTCTCTAATTGCTGGTGGTTCATTAGAAAAGAAGAGGGAGGGATACCTTTACGCTCTGGAATATGTGTTGGTGGAGGTGTCTTTCTGTATTCATGAGTGAAATACCAAGATTAAGATTTATGCCAATGGTTAGCTTTTCTTTTTTTGTTTTAGAAGGCTTAATGGTGAATAAATGGACTTTAGGATTGGAATACAGCTCCAGTGACATCTAAACATAATGTCTTTGTGTGAATCACATACCTAGGCTTCTGCTAAGCATACGGACTGTTTTAGTTGAGTTTAGTTGAGCTGCCAATTGGTGAAGATGAGAAAGTGAGTCAGCTGATAATGCGTCTGTGTCTACTTTAGGGCATTCTGATTAGCTCTTTAGAATCCATCAGCTGTATTTATTAAAGAGCTGCCCAGTGTACCCTGAAGTAATTTTGACTTGAATCCATCCAATTTCTTTTTTGTTTTCTATGCAGCTACTTCAGATCTCAGTAAAGTTTCAAAAAGAGTTGTTGTTGAAATCATAAAGGATATTAATATTAATATTATTTAGCTGACTGCTTGAGATTAGCCTCTCAGAGTGGAACCAAAAAGAAAAGTACCCTGAATTTGCTCTTAAAATATTTGCAAAGAATTTGCAAAGAGTAGGGAGATCAAAACCACATGATGAATTTATGCACACATTTATAACTGTTGCTTAGGTATATATTGAAATTCTTTTGTTAAGAAAGAAAGCGCTGACTGTGTGACTCTTCTGTTACATTGTGGTAGGCAGTGTACATGTTCCAGTGTAACAGAGAAATTGATCTTCTGGTTGCGTATGACCTACAAGTGCATTTCTAGACTAGCACCTGTTAAGTAAATGATTAAAACCATAATATCCTTACTCTGGTTTTGATAATGTATCTTAGTATTTTTAGGTGTCGAATGAAAGGAAAATGAAGGAAAAGAAAATTAATTAAAGTTATAACTACATTATTTTCAAATAATTTTTCATTTTAACAGCATGGATAAATGCTAACAATCTTCCCAATATGTAGAAGAATTAGACAGTAATAGCTTTTCAGGTGAGATGTGAGAGAATTGTGATGTAGAAACGAATTAGTGACTTGCCTAGAGAAGAAATCAGATAGTGACAGAGATTCAGTGTGATGCAGGGGGAGGTAAGGCAGTGTCTGACCTCCAGACTTCCTGTCTAAAGACTTCTCTAGATTGGGAGCAGCTGTGATGTATCACTTGCACCCAGTTTACACACACTTTAGGCAACAGAATTTTTTTTCTGTCAAATTTCGTAAGATAGAGATAAATGTTCTTTTGTGATCACTGTCTTGCTCTTCATAGGAATCTTAGCTTTTGTTGGGGACTGTACTTTTCTCGATTTTTTTTGTTGCTGGAAATTTCTATTAAAAATTAATTTTTTAATTATGTTGGTGTCTGCAGAAGCATCAATTCTGTTGAGTATTAATTATGCAATAGTAAAATGCAGGCTTATTTATGACTATTATAGTTAATAAACAGTTATGAGTAATTACTTTGCAGAGTATTTCTGTATTGATATAATTTTACTGATTTTAATGTGTACCTTCACGCTTCAAAAAGCTGTTTGGATATGCACATCTACTTCTTTTTGAAGCAAGAAAACTGCAGAAGTTTGCTCTTGATAGTCAAGTATTGAAATCTGAGGGATGATGTACTTATGTACTTGATGCATTAAGACTACTGTTGCAAATAACTTTCTGACTAATTGGTACATACTAGTTTCTCTTGACTCTCTTGTGTATGCATATGTATTTATACATACTTTTCAGCTAGACTAACTACTAGGAGTTTCTAGGAATTTTTTTTTTTGTTTTTTTTTCCTTTACATTAATAATAAACAGATGAAGTCAGCCCCTAATGAGTCCCATAGTTTTCACTGTTGTGTTCATTTATATTGTTCCATTTGCTTCCTGCTTTCTTCTTTGCAGTTTTCTTTCTTAGGACAGTAACAGTCACTTCATGGTACATGGCAAATTTGTGAATGGCTCTCCTTTAACAGCCATATGACTTGTCCCAGTAAAATTCTTTGGTTGTGTCTTCTACTAACCTTACATTCTTCTTCCCCTTTTATTTCTGTCCAGGTCACAAACCTGTTTGTGAATTTTTCTTTTTTTTTTTTTTTTAAGTAAAAATTTGCCTTGATGAAGCTTTACTTTGTAACACTAATTACATTGTAAGAATTGTAATAGACAAGCAAAATTTTCCGTGTACATAGTTGTAGAGTAGTATTGGCTTTGTATCTGGAAAATGTAAGAAGTCCGTGATCGTATCTTCAGTTTTTCTCTTGAGGCTTTTTTGTCTTTCAGTTCAATCCTGTGGGCTTGGCTACTGCTGAGCTTTTACTGGGTACTCAGAGTTGTACAGCATCTTTGTCTGTTTCTGAAGTACGTTGTCTCAAACATACTCTGCCTCGATCTATTGAGAGTCCAGACGGTGGTTAATTAGTGTTGTTCAGAAATGCTTTCATAAAATCTGTTCCTTGTATCTGGCACGCTCAACAAATGTTTGAGAAAAGCAAAATCCAAAGGGTTTATCAATTTAGTACCGGGCTTTAACGGTTTGTTTTAATACTGTCTCATTTTCTTATAAGACTGCTATGTACAAGCAGTGCTAGCCAGTGGGAGTAGGGTTGTAGAGCATCAGTTGATGCTAAGAGCTCAGTGTTAACATGTGTGAATGTTTGGAGGATTAAACTAAGGACAAATTGATGTGGTTGTGTGGACTGATTGCTCAGGAATGGCAAGAGCATATCTGCCAGTTTAATCCAGGAGAAATCCAGTTCAATAATTTAGACTGTTTTGTATTGTGAATCAAAACATGACTTGTGAAGGCAATTGGGAGATTTTCTTCAAAAGCAGACTCCCGATACAAATTAAGCTGATCATGTAGATCATAAAATAGTATGTATATATATATAATAGTGTATATAAAATGAGTGTTACAGGATTATAGTTTGAATGGGGAAAATTCCTGTAAAACAGAGCAACTGAGCTGTAATTCTGTCAGTTTTTACTCTGGGTGTTAGACATTGCAATTACGTTGCAAAAACATTTTCAGATTTAAATGGGATTATAGATTAATTTCAGTTGATTTTAGAGTGAGATGCACTTATAGGAAAATAACTAATTTTAAACTAATGACAAAAGATACGATATTGTGGAACTCCAAAGGAAGACTGGAAATGTGTGTTGTCAGCATTTCAGAAGGGTGCAATGACCTTGTGTTCTTCATTAGCTGTTTTATAAATATATTTTAATTTGTGAATATTTATGAGATTTCTGAAGTTTTTGAGATTTTTCTATTCTTAAGAAATTATCATTAGCTTCTCTTCTGTAAAGTTGGAGTATGAAGGTGCTTAGATTCCCAACATTGAGAATACCAAAGAATGTGACAATGATTGTGTGCCTTGGGGTGTCTTATTCACTTACCAGCCCAAAAATTAACTAAATGAACTGAACCCTTTTCCAGCAGTTGGATCACATGTACGAATTCTGTAGTATGTATTTTAACTGATTACACAGATCCCAATTTACAACGTAAGATTTTTTGAGATATAAAGGACATTTGATGATGGTAAGTTCTTTTCTCCTTTAAGTGCTCATGTCATTTGCCAAGTACCGCCGTTTGTTGCAGCAGCGATGACCTTAGTGGAGCCAGAAAGACCATTTGTGCTGGAGCTCTGTGACCAATCCTTTAATCAAAAATATATTGATTTTTTTTTTTTTATCAGATCCTGGAAAGATCTCACTTACCAGCTTTTAATAGAATTGTTTTAACAAGTTGCAAGGGACAACATAACAACTTAGCTGTTTTCCAGACAATGCACATTGTTCACCAAGAGTCTAACTTTATTTCTTACCACAATAATATTCTGCTGTTACTGAAAAAAAAAAAAAAAAGTTTACCAGATGACTACTTTCCAAACTCAAATATCACAATGTCCTCTGAGATGCCTCCTTTTCTCTACAGCTACTGTAAAGTCGTATTTGTATTTGCAGTACATTGCTATCTGGAGATCCTGTCTGTTTCTGTAAAGAAACTTAGAAACACAGGCAACTGTCATCTTGGGGGTGCACTGTGAAAAAGGGAACAGAGGGTATTAATCTGTCTACCTGCATTTGTCCAGTTAACACAGTGGTCTCTGCTCTTGTTACTGATGAGTATGCATGAGGATGCTGCATCATCTTCTGCCCAAAGTCCCAGCTGCTCTGCTGACCTTTACATTTGCGTAGTGTTTGTGCTTCTGTATGTTATGACAACATGCTGCAGTAGAACACATTTTTTTTCCTCAAATCTGCAGTGAAGCACATGGTTCTTGTGTAGCAGTGTCTTCGCTAAGCCATTTCCTTAATGTTATCATTTTCTCCAAATAGCAATGCTATTAATAGAACAATTTTAAGGCAGCTCTTCAGAAAGATGGAGTGTGTTAAGAGTTTCTTTCACTGCTGTACACTTTGTGTCTGTGTCAATATGATAGGAATGTCTTATCACAAATGATTGATGCCTCTGGCCCCATCTGTGTGAGAAGCAGAGATAAGTTGGCATGCTAATCCTCCTTTTCCCATCACCTTGAACAACCTTGTTTGTAACTATCGTATTGCCCTCAAACGGGCGCAGATTCTTTGGCAGCACAAAGAGGAGCAGGCAGTTTATCCAAGGCCATAAAGGCAAAGTGCAGTTTCTATATGCTTAAGGACTGTGTAGGCTCTATACCACATCAAAGAATAAGCAGATTACTCTTCATTTGCTGTACTTTAAACTTTTTAGTGACATTCATACACATTAACCAGTTCACGCCTTTCTTCTCTCAGTTGTGTTATTACTTTAAATGACTTAAATCACTAATTCACTTTCAGTGGAAAGCTGAAATCCACATTTTGATACTCAAAATATTTGTGTTCTAATTTATTCTTTTGATATATTTTTTCATAAAAAAGCAATTTTTCCCCCTTTAATAAACAAATGCTCTCCTCCCCTTTAATTAAGGGAAATCTTTAAGTATTTTGGTATACAAAAAAAAATGTTTAAGGTCATTTTTTGTAACTTCCCTCCAAGTCCCTAAACATGAGATCTGCTCTGTTCTATGGCAGCTGAAAGAAACCAACCTCTAACCTCCCTGTAACTAGAAGCTTACAGAACTGGCTAGTGCTAATTGTTAAAAGTCAGAACAGCAAGGAAGTGCTTGGACTCCTCTTGAATCGAGCTGATGATACCCGTCCTTACCCAGCAGGCTCACTGTTTTGAACCCATGACGTCTTTCTTCTTTACAGGCTAAGATGTCCTTGTGACCTCTCTTGAGCTACAGCTCAGAAAGTCAATATTATTTTGAGCATGTAAGTCAATGGGGTTACACCTGAGTTTCAATATCCAGTTTACTTAGGATCTGTGCTCCAGACATCAGGAGATGCAAATAGCTCAGCTCCTTGTTGCTTCTCAGTAATGTGGAATGCTCAGCCATAAAAGAGATGAAAAGAAGATTTGTGAAATGGTAGGGTGTGTACTCAGTGCAATGCTATAGAAGTTATTAAAAGAGTCCAGCAGTATCCTGCATGGATAGCCATATAGCTGCGAAAAAATTGTCACCAATAGTTGTGGGGAGCAGTTCATTAGTCGTAGTCATTTGGAACTTCAGGGAAAAGAAAGACAATTGGTAAAGTGTTGTAGCACAGCAGTTATTATCTAGCAGAGGTGGAAAGTGGAGAGGAATGTATAAAGAACTATAATGCCATAAAGAAACAAATAATCCAGCTGCCTATCATCCGTGCTGCCTTTATGTGATATTCACAGAGGTTCCGATTCAGAACCACCTACTGCTGAATTTCAACTTCTTTTTGGTTCTTTTCATAGCACTATCATCATGAAAATGATAATGAAATGTTAGAAATGTTATTTTGGACACTTCTTGTCATTTATAATATGTGCATCTACTGTTCTTTTCAGGTTCTTTCCAAACACAACTCTTTATTTTCTTATTTGTAACTACTGAGAGGATTGGGGGAACAGTGAGGAGGACACTTTAAAACCTGATATGGAAAGCAGTTTAGATGGTGCAATGTATTTTTAATACAAAAGCTGGAGAGAGAGTGTGCACACATTTATTTTTGTATATGTGCATACATGCAAACACATTAGTTGGAATTCAGATTTTCTGCTCTGTTGCTTATCTGATTGTTTGATATTTAAGTTCTGTGTTTCTGAATGTCATGGAAATTCAGAGGATTTGTTAATAGAAAGAGGTATTTGCTTCCAATGTTATCTACAAAATTAATATTCAGGGGAAAGAACAGAAATTGCATCTTTTTTATTTAAGGTTACGTTTTAACTATATCTCAGACTACGTTGCCTCCTCTTGTAGCACAGAATTTCTGGAAGGGGTGAACTCTGATTAGAGAGGCACAGTTCAGACTGGACTTTGTTTTATCTTTACAGGTACCTTTTCCTCTTAGAATCCTATGTTTTAACATGTGAAAGACTCCTATGTGCAGGAATATATTCAGGACATCCAGGCTTTTCTTGGAAAGCACAGTGAAGTAGTAGAAGTCATGGAGCATCTCGACTTGATCCTAGAACAAGAAGTTCTGGAGAGAATTTCTATACTCTTTGATGATCTCTGATGACTCTCTGGTGACTAGAGATTAACAAAGATGTTTTTTGGTTGCTGTCAGGTGGATTACTCCAGGCAGGAAATGCAGAGGACGTGCCTCGAGTGAATAATACTTGTTGTTTGAGAATACTGAATTAAACTCCCTGCTGTGGTGTTCTTCCACATCAGAAGGGAGAGTGCCAAAGTGCTGGCCTAGTCAGTTAGTTTGCCCTATTAGCTACATTTTCATTTGTTTTACAAAGCAAAACAGCTCCAAAAGCACCGTACTCACCTGACATTTAAAGTCACTAATAAATACATTGGAACCTGAGCCTGTCAGGTACCACATTCAAGCAATTTGTTCTTTCAGTGTGAGCAGGATTTCTTTTTCTTTTTTTTTTTTTTTTTTTCTGAGTCTGCTTTTGATCTGAAAAAATCTATTCTGTATTTAGAAACTTTGCAGGAACATACCCTGACCAATGAGAAATTTCAAAATTGGTGGGTGGATATCTTACAAAGATTTCTATATATCTGACCTGTTTCTCCCTTGTGCCAATTAATATTTTTTTGTCCTTCTTTCCTTCTAACAGTATGTTTGAAGGAAGATAAAAGGATTGGATATTTTTGCCATTTATGGTGGCCACTCCCCACAGATGGTATTGCAGCTAAGTTCAAAATCATAATAATGTCTCTCATGCAAAATAAGTTTCCATTAGCATCTTGTGTATGTGTGTGTGGCACTCAGATACCAACAGCAAAAATATATTTTATTAATCCTTCTCAAGTAGGTCATTTTTGGTAGCCCAGTTTTATTTACTTGTCAACAGCAATAGCATAAGCAGATATGATTTATGTTGCAGGCAGAACGTGTATGAAAGGAATGTTTGGCGCAGCTGCAGCCTCCAAATGTTTTGGCCTTGTGGTAGTTTCTGTATAAAAAAAAATGTCTTTTCTACAGATCTGCATCACCCTTCATTGCCAGGTGATAAAAACATTTTGTCCTGGCTTTAAGAGGTTCTATATGTTTTAATAATACTTATTTTTATAGCTCAGTTCTTTATCTGACTTCATGTGATACTGTGTAATTTGCTGTCTTTAACAGTAGTTTTGATAAATTTCTTTTTAATACTGACTGTTCCTGACGTGCAAGAGAACAGCATCTTCAGTTCCAAGTGGTTTTTGAGGAGCTGGCATTTCAGCAGGCCCATTCACATTGGCCTGACTGCCCAGACTTTCCTATTTAACAGTTGTAAGGGAGATACTGCAAGGGGGTTTCCAGCAAAATAACTACATTTGTGGGTAATAAATGAGGTAGAATATGATAGGAATGAGCTGCCAAAGACAGACATGAGTATAATCTAACAAGAAAATGTTTTGGAAATGCTTTTGTTTGTTTCTTTGTTTCTTTACAGGTTTTGTATTTTATGGGGAGACATAGCCTGGTCAACAAGTCAACAAGTACACATGGATTATTCCCAGTTGATGTCTATTAGAAACTAACTATGTTTCATCACGTAGCTCAATTCCTTTCATGAAAGCCCATTCACAGTGAAACAAATGTACCCACCTATCTGTGTTTTAAAGATTCTTTCTCAAATACCTTCTGCTTGCTGTGGTTGAAGTAATGATGCTAGTTTATGCAGAGGTTTGTGTAGACACACAGTTTTTTAAAGCAGATAACCAACCTAAAGACAAGACAAACCTGTGGTCTGGGTTAGGTCTCCCTTGAGCATTAACAAATAACCCTATTACTGTTTTTATGCTAAAAATTGAAGAGCAACAGAAGGAATAATTCTTCTAAATTGCCATGACAAAAACACTGCAAAGGGTGACTTTTCCTATAGCTGGTGTTTTACCATTTGGAGCATAACTGAGAGATTACATTCAGCAGTGAGTGAAGTTTTAGAGTGAGAGTATGTGCACCAGCCGCTCTGTATTTGTGACAGGTTTAGGTAATGGTGAGATATACTGAAAAATAGAGGTATTCCAGTGGGTTTGCAGATGATCGTACCAAGAACATGTTGCGCTGGGTACTGACAAAAAGCACGTCAGAGTCAGCACAAAAAAATACAGAGCTGCCACTTATAAACCCCCAAATGGAGAAGAATACACAGGTGCACTTGAGCTGTTGGAGGGAGGGGAATTCTCCTACATGCCATCGCTTCCATTCACCTTTGCCACTTCCTCCTGCTCTCTTCAAGTTGAATTTCCATCTCAGGGGAAAGATAGAGCAAATCTGCTTGGATCCGTGCTGTTATTTCAGCCAGCTACTAGGATAATGATGAAGACTGTAATTCAGCTTAAGGGATCTGTAGGTCTGTGCACTGATAATGCTGTTCTGCAAAATGTTTATCCGTGGTAGCAGACTAAGCTCACAATTACTGAGAGCTCCAGCTTCTGGTGTACATTGTTTCCGTAGTTGTAAATACCTGCAGAGAAATTCTAGTGCACTTTCTGCAACATCATCTTCCTCTGGCTCGTGGTACCTCACAAAAGTAATTTAAAATTGTTGTTTTCCTATGTAACCTGTTAATCTTTTCAGGAAATGTGTCGTACCACCTTTCAGTTAAAGTACAGTTGTGAATATCTAAAATAAAGTAGAGTGTGTTCACAAAAGCTAACTTCTCAAGCCTGTCTTCTGTTAGTAGAGAGAGAGACAGAAGATGGGAGCAACAGCTTGATTTAGCTATGTATGTCTGGTTTTCTTTTCCACCAGTCTCCCCTCCCATACCCCTTTCTTTTTTCCTGCTGTCCTCATTAACTCTACTTCTATGGAAAATTTGGCTTGTCAGCATAAAGCTAGCATTCAAACATTTTTTTTCTTCATCCCACATGTTGTCAGCACATCCAGGAGACGTGATGATGAGCTTCAATATAGCATCACAATATTGGTTTGTTTGATTTATTTTTGTTGGTGCTTTGATATTTATCTGAAATTGGCTGAAATCTTCTTTTTATAGTACTCATTCTTCCTTTTCCCCTTTGCTACTTATTTTACAGTCAGAAATTTGGGTATGGGTTTAGCAGAAGTGCATAATGGAGTTAAACTGCAGGGGCTGACTTACTGTGGAACAGCTTGTACTGCGAAGTCATGTTGGCACGTGTACCATCCAGTTAGTCTGCAATTAAGAATATACTTTTAAGGCTTTTTTATCTATTTATTTCAGTAGTTTATGACATGTTGTCTCACATCCCTCTGCATTTCACCATTAACTAAAAGGGTAATGTTTTGTGTCTGATAGTGGTTTTATGAAGTCAGTGAGTCTAAATGCAGTCTATCTGGATTCAAGTTCATAACGAACATTCCCTAACGGTGATCTGGAATGTGATAGACCCGAGCTGGTGACGTATGTGGCAATATTCTCATGTTATCTCTCATCCTTTGCTTTAGAAATCTCTATAACCTGTATTTAGGTAGAGAACACTTACAAAGATGTCGGAAAGTGAAGTTGTTATACTAAGAGCTGGGACTATTGGATGATGCAGCTTTAGTGCAAGAATATGCCATGTGGCTGATTTTTTATTTATTTTTTTTCTAGTGTGTTTATAAATCATAGAACAAGCAATCTGTCTAGACTGCTAACATGTGACTGGTAACATTTTCCTGCTAATACCAAGGAAATAGGGGTCACGTATGAAAATAGAACAGTTTGTGGCTATGTTTCTTTTAAATTCATGTGTTAAGCCTGCAGATTTGGAACACATTGTTGCTTCACTAATACACGGGAAGTTACAGTACAGAAATCCCTTGCTGACCTTCTTAAATTAATCTCTCCAGCATTAGTTATTTCCTTATTTTCAGTGGGAAGACAGCAGAGTTTAAATCTGTGCAGCATATTTAAGTGGTGAGACTGGTGCTCATAAAAAATGCATTGCAATTTAAACTAAAATCAACCTATCTTCATACAAAGGAAAGGTATTTCTGCTTTGGGATGCTGCTGTGTGTATCTGCTGTATGTATGTATGTGGAACTGACTGCTGAGAAAGCTGCTGTGAAATAAGATCCTAGTCCTAGATTTCACCCTCTGGAGCTTTTGCTGCTGTTTGAAGGCAGGCTTTCAGATCTTGGGAATTCTCAGTCTTTATTTTGTTTTAGGAAGGCTATTTACTTTCCTCAACCATTTTCTAACCTGTTTTTTTCTATAGAAATGCTTTGAATTGTTTATACACATAAATGCTCTCTGTACTTTATCAGAATGTCATTCTGTTCCCATAGTCTTAGAAGTCTTAACTGCTTGCATTTGCTCCCTGGTAATGTTCAAAGATAACTGTTTTTATCTGAGCTGGAACTGGTGCTATATTTTTTGCTTGAAACATATTGAAGCGCTAAACAAGGATTAAGATTTCTTTGGATTTTTTGTTTTCAGTTTGGCTTTTTCGTTGCCTCTAGGTCCTGTGCTTCAGTCAAAGAAAATTTCAAATTCAAATGAGGAAATTAGATCTGCATAGCCATTAGATGTCTGTTGCAATCAGTGCATTTCTTTGTGGCATGACAAAAGGCCTTGGCTTTTAATTGTGTTGTAAATCATAATCTCATGGTCTGTGAGTGTAAGCAGAGCTTGAAAATTCCATATCCAAGCTGATAGTGAGTAGGAAGCTTTCAAAAAATGTGCCTTTGATTTCTGCAGAATGTAAGCTTCAATAAAGAAAGAGAACACTGCCAGTTAAATTCAGTATTATGAATACCTATGAATTGCAGGTTCATAGGTAAACTGTAAAGATAGCTTATCCACAGCGAGGTAGTTTCTTATTGAATAGTATTTTTCTTTTAACTAACATTTCTCGTGGTTTCTTTAAGGCAAAAAAATGCAATGAAATATGTATATATGGGCATTACTTGTAAATAGTTCTACAGACCGAAGGTAAGGTGATGAGATAGAGAATAACCTTGAATTGGCCTAATTTAGATTGATGCATACAAATGCACTGCAGGTTTCAGTGCACAGAAGCTGTATTGTTACTGTTGGAGCAGAGTCTTTTTTCTTTTTATTCAGTTTTGCATAGTACCCAAAATAATGGGTCCTAAAGCTTTAACTGATTGATAATAGAAATAATAATTCTTGTTCAGTGAGCAGTATCTTTGTGTGAGATCTGTAAGCCAAACATTGTACATGTACTTTTTTTACTGTATTTTCTGCTGTCACAAATGGGCTAAATGTAAATGAAATCACAGAATTATTTTAATAACATTTTAAAATCAACAGCAAAATACTAATTTGTTTCTCTTTAAAAATATATCCATGTAAACATTCTTTAAAACTCAGTTTTAAAGTTTCCATGGAGACGTAAGCTGCAGAAAGTGGCTGTATCATAAAACATGAGTGTTTCTGAGAAAATACATTTCATGTGCTTTGAGGTATTTGAGTTCAACTCTACTATTCTTAGTTTCTGCCTTTTTTGCCGTGTGATTAAAAAAAGCTGTGTAGCTGAGGATGGCACAAATGTTTTTAAATGTTCACAATAAAAAATCTAAGCATTTGTAGAGTCATAGAATCATGGAATTGTTAAGATTGGGAGAGACCTCCAAGATCATCTGGTCCAACATCCCCCTACCACCAATGTCACCCACTAAACCATGTCCCTAAGCACCACATCCAACCTTCCCTTGAACACCCTCAGTGATGGTGATGCCACCTGAGCAACCCATCCCAACGCCTGACTGCTCTTTCTGTGAAGAAATGTCTCCTCATTTCCAACCTAAACATTCCCTGGCACAACTTGAGGCCATTCGCTCTGGTCCTATCACTAGTTACCTGTGAGAAGAGGCTGACCCCCAGCTCCCCACAGCCCTTTTCAGGTAGTTGCAGAGAGCAGTGAGGTCTCCCCTCAGCCTCCTCTTCTCCAGACTAAACACCCCCAGTTCCCTCAGCCGCTCCTCACAGGACTTGTGCTCCAGGCCCTTCACCAGCTTCGTAGCCCTTCTCTGGACATGCTCCAGGGCCTTGATGTCCTTCATGTACTGAGGGGCCTAAAGCTGAACACAGCACTTGAGGTGCAGCCTCACCAGAGCAGAGTACAGAGAGACGATCACCTCCCTGCTCCTGCTGGCTGCACTATTCCTAATACAAGCCAGGATGCTACTGGCCTTCTTGGCCACCTGGGCACACTGCCAGCTCATGTTCAGGTGAGCTTCAAGCAACACCCCCTGATCCTTTTCCTCTGCACAGCTTTCTAGCCACTCTGCCCCAAGCCTGTAGCGCTGCATGGAGCTGTTGTGGCCCAAGTGCAGGACCTGGCACTTACCCGTATTGTAGGTTCAGCACTGGATAGCTGGCATGCATAAAACAAAGTATCCTCCAGACAGAGCTGTCAAGAAATGTGCTCTTGAAGGTAGCAAAACCCTGGGCTATAACAACATAACGTAGCCAGTTGTGCAAGGGAAGTGATTGTCCCCTTCTGCTCAGCAGTGCTTACGCTGCCTGTGCTCCAGCACAAGAAGTCACTTCAGCACAAGGCCCAGGTTGGTTGCAGGCAGGAGCCATGTAAGGGCTGAGGCAGCGGGGCTTATTCAGCCTGGGGGAGAGGTGGTTTCATGGGGAGCTACCAGATACCTGCCTGGACCTACAAGGTGATCAGTAACATCAATGGATTTAATTGAAACAAGAGAGGCTCTGTCAGATTTTAAGAAAACTTGAGAACAGTCAGGCACAGAACAGGTTGTCCAGAGAGGTTGTGCAGCCTCCATCACTGGAGGTTTTCAAGACCCAGCTGGATGCTGCTCTGTGCAAACCAATCTGACCTTACATCTGACACAGCTTTGAGCAGGAGGTTGGACTCAGAGGCCTTCTGAGGTCCTTTACAATGTGAATGGCTCTGATTCTGTCAATGATCGATACGGATTTTGTACACAGCAAACGCTGGTGCAATAAAGATTTAATTAGTCTCTATTGAGTTGGATCTAATCCAACATATTCCTAGTGATTTTCCAGCTGCACTTTGAAAAGCTGTGGATGGTAGAGAGCAGTGGTATACCATGTTTGGCCTCTGGAATATGCAGAAGAGGTGAAAAAAAATAGTTGCAATAAACTCAATCTAGATTTATTTTATTAATTTTTTTAGTTTGAGCATTACAGAGCATCCAGACTCAGCTGTGTGGCCAGCTAGGGATGGGGGCAAAAGGGGTGAAAGTAACACACGTAACACTTCTGCACAGCTTACCATTTCTGACATCTTTGCTTCTACTTTCCCTGTCTCTCACTGCAGAAATACTATTGCTATTCCCATGCATGAACTGGAAAGAGATTGTCCGTAATGAACCTATTATCAAATAGGAATTTTTCAAGGAGTAATTTCTCTTTCAGTGGGTTCTTTTGCCCTCTTCTACTCTAAAATAAGAATTCTCTGTATCTCACTACTATCAGTATTAGTTTTTGTATCAGCTACACCACTTAGCACCCCTCAGTAGATTGCAAAACAGAATTCTGAATATGAAGTTTGCCTTGCTGGAACTTATAAGATTGCTAAAATCAGTGCAGTCTAGAAAGAAATTTTCATAGGGCTAGGTAGGAAAAACGTCACCTGGGATCATCTTCTTATCTTTGAAAAGAATTTTGTTTGAATACAAATGTGGCAATGTTGACATTTATTTAGCAAGAATCAATGCCACCATAATAAACATCTAATTTCAGTTCTAAGATGAAAGGATTTTATTGCTTACGCTTTTGTATGCACCAGGATATACAATGTCATTCTTCCAAACTAAATCAGTCTTCTAGTTTGTATCGAATTTTCAGTAATTTTGTTAGATCATTAAGTAAATCATAGCCCTTATCTAGTGTCTTCCTTTATTTCTTGTCACATCTGAGGCTTTTAAAAGGAAATAATTCAATTCTTTTATATCTTGTGGAAGATTACATCTTGTAGATGTAAGATCAATATGAGATCTAGTTTGCTGTAATGTTGTTCAACATATTTGTCATATTTGTTTTCTTACAGTGAAAGATTCTTTTTAAGACTGAATAGGAATGGTTTGCCAAAATGTCCAGAAAAGCCTGAAAGACACTGTTCTCTTTTTGTGGTGAGCTGTTCCTATTCTCAATCTTTTTTGTGCTGTGTATTGAAAATAGTAGTTGGATTAAATTATTATGTGGTTGACTTAGTGGTGCTCCCTATGCTTTTACATTGTTATGAATATCAATTCTAAAGCCTGGTTAAAGGGTATTACTGAAATCCCAAGCTAAATGTTTTCTGGCAATATGTGGTCACTCCTATCTAAACTTCCATATGTTTTATATATACATATATATATACTTCCATATATAGCAGTCTTTCTCCCTGCAACAAGAGCTAATCAGTTTTTCTGCTTTTGCATTTTGCAGCCAAAAGATGGTTTGTGTAGTGCTCTTTGTACTTTCAGGACATAAGGAACTACACAAAGGCATCATTGCTGTTCAAGACACACAGCAAGTCTTTTCTGTCCTCCCACTGTCCAATTATGCTGCTTTACAGTGTATTCTAGCCCATGATATTGTAGGACAGTCATTTTAAGTGCATGACCACCAATTTAGAGTGTTAAATGGATAATTTGTTAATTCCGTATAAATGAACTCACTGTTCATTTATCACTTTCGCTGGCAGCAAAAGCAATGTGTAAAGATCTTTTAAAATGTCACATTTTAATCAGAGTCAGAAATAATGAGGTTCTGCTCTCTTGCAGGATTTGGGTAGCAGTGAACTCAGGAAGGACATCTATATCACTGTGCACATTATCCGAATAGGTAGGTATAATTGTCTTTGAGTAGTAATCTGACATTTGGTTAGATATACAGCAGTGAATAAAACTGCTTGAGGTCAGCTTTTGGTTCCGTTACATTAACTAGGCCTTTGAATAAATTTGTTAAAGAAAATGCCTCTCTTCTGATGAGAAAATTGCCTTGGATTTCTCAGTATTCTTTTGTGTCGTATTTCAAGTGTACTGCTGAGTTTAGGTGCAAGATGTTTTGTTACTATTGCAAAACAAAAAGAAGGTGTCACATGAACTGTCTTAAGATGATGGAGTTGTTGCTGGGAGTCCACTCTTGTCCCAAAGAGAGCAATTTCAAACATATTTTGTTCACAGGAGAACTTGCCTAGAAACATAATGTACCTACTTAGTGTATAATATCTGACGTATATCTGAAATTGTTCAGATAAATTTTGTTTTTTCTCTGATCTCTTTAAAAAGGGGGAGAGGGAAGGCAGTGGAGGAAGTCTTATAATGATATAGGCAGATATCATGTCCTCCAAAACAAAGCTGAAGAGATGAAAAGCATGTGTTACATATGTATTTTAAGAAGTTATCCTCTGGGTTGTACTGATTTGAAGCAAGAGTCTTTGGGTCTGCTTCTGACTTCTTAGATGTGGTGATACATCTCCCTGTTTTTGCAAGGTATTTTGCTTTGAAATGTAGTCTCTCTAACATGTGCTGAGTTCAGAAACAACTTGTTACAAAGTAAGCATTATTTTACAACTTTGATGAATAACTTTCCTTTAAGTTTTCATGCTGTTCTAGTCTTTCATCAGAATATCAAAATACTGTATTTTTATAGGTAAGGACTGGGGAAAAGTGTGGTAAACTGATGTAACACGAGTACGTTTGATAAGAGTAAATGCTTGAAAGAACACTAACGAGTAGATTTTTTCCTACTGTATAATTTTCAAATATATGCCAAGTTTGTAAATGAAACAAAAGACTAAAAAGTTAAAATAAGAATAAAGAAATAAGAATATATAAGAATAAGAAAAAAAAATGCTTCATGGTGTATACATGAACAATTACTCTTCTAACTGCTTTGATGCATAGGAGTGTTCAGAGGAGGCATTGCCCTGCAGCAACTGCAACCAGAGGCTTTTCTTGTCAAAAGTTAAGACTTGGTGCGAAAGATACATAGATGTCAGGACACAAATGAATAAAATGTTTTGAAAGAGGGCAGTTTTGTATGCTAAAAACACAGTGAGAAGATTGATTAATTGAATTTAAATCAAATAGAAAAATATTTTGTTTCAATTCTCTTTTCCTTGGCTGCCTTCTTTCCGTATCATAATTTGTTCTCCTGCTCTTTGTTATCTTTCCTTCAAGAGTTTCATTCTTCTTGATTTCTGCAGCTGGTCACTTATCCCCTTGCTAGCCTGTTGCCTGTTTGGAGTCAGCATTTGATTTCTAAATTGCAGTGGCTCAGTCACAAGACCTCTCATATAAATCACAAATAACAGCAGCCACGGTAAAATAATTGTTATTGGACAGCAAATGTTGAACACTCTGTCATGTCTGAGCTCTAAACTCAATTTAGTGGTGTCTCGAGTAGTTCTGTCACTGGGCATCAGAAAGAGTTGTTTGGAGACTGGAGGTCATACGAGGATGAGCAGTGCCTCTGGTCTGAGCCCTTACAAGATCACCACATCTTTAATGGGCTTCCCGGACCATTTGTTATCCTAACGTACTATGGAGAAAGATGGACCAGATTCGCAGAGAGTACACTTGGCATCATCTGCTGTGACCTGTCACCATACCGAGACGGGTTGCTCTCTGCCTCCCTTCTGTGGTTTTAAGGGAGACAGTTCCAGGGATTATGCATCGAATGTGTATTTTGTTTGGCAGGACGAATGGGAGCTGGAGAAAAGAAAAATGCCTGCAACGTACAATACAGACGGCCCTTTGGCTGCGCGGTCCTCAGTATTGCAGATTTGCTGGCAGGAGATTCAAAGGATGACCTCGTCTTAAAAGTATATATGTAAGGAATGTGTTTTTTTTTCTTAGAAATATCTTAGGGTAGGTTTACGTCAAAAACGGTGGTTTTAAGTGCAAATGTGAATAAATAGCTGTGGCTCTTTTCTGTTCCAAAAGAGAGTAGTAGCTAATTTCTTTCTTTTTTTTTTTTTTTCTTTGTCACATTTTAGAAAGTTTGGCTAGTTCTATGTGCTTATAGAATGAAAAACGAAGGTTGCATCCTTTTAGATCTTTGAGTACGTTTCAGCATTTATCACATCCTTGTAAGTGCTTCTGGAGCTCTCTTTTTATGGCAACATGAAGTGCTTTTAAGACTTGTTTAAACACCTTGTGCTGCTTAGGCAGCTAGTGAAAGTACTTTATAACTAGAGAAAAAAGCCGACAGGGTAAGCTATTATGGGATGCGAATAGCAGAAGTGTGAAAGGCAGTTAATGCTGGAGAATAAAAATCAAAAATAGATTTTGAAATGAATGGTTCATTAAATAGTGGATTTTGACAGATACTATTTGGAATAAAGTTAAATTTTCTATATGTAGCAACACAGTGCATGTAATCTCCTGCTGATCTTGGGTATTATAGTAAGAACCATTTTGTGGAGTGGTCTATTCTAAGTACACAGACTTGGGACACATCATGCACAAGAGGAAGTTCTGCCTCTCCCAGGGTTAGCACTCAAGTCCTGAAGGCATGGTGGGCTTTCAGGCAGCCTTTCTCTTCTCCTCTGTTCCCCCACTGTGCTGAATTAGAGCTGCTGAAGTTGGTGCTGCAGAAAAGCTATCCAGTACAGCAGTGAAAACGTGTGCTGGCTCTTGTTTAGACGTCCAGGACGTTAAAGTCAAATCAGTGTTTGCTGTTGGATAACAAATTGTTGAATTTATAAGTTCACTTATTATATTCTATTTTCTAAATTTCACCTGATTGTTCTTAAAAATTAATAAATAAATAAAAAAGATTAAGAAACATGTCTCAGCAGCAGATTTTGTGCAAAGACTAATTCCAGTCTAAACCATGAATAGTGGCAGATTTTTCCTTGTGGAAAAGCAGCTACTTTCTAAATACATACTGAAATGTAATTTAGCCTTTCACTGACTACCTCCTGAAGATCGTGTTTCATTTTAAATAACTTCAAAGTGTACAGCACAGGTACAGAACAGCCCTGAGTTCTGTGTCTCTCCCTGAGTGTCACAAGACAGATATCTGTGTGTTTTGGAGCTGAAGGATGGATCTATATAGATAATGAACTTGGTCATGGTTGAGTACCTGAGCTTAACAGCTCCTATCTTTCTCCCACACTTTGCCACACAAAGCAGGTATTTCCATGAGGCCTTTCTCAAATGGTAAGAGTGCTCTCACCCTTTCCATTGAGACACGCAGTTTCATGGGGCTTTATTTGCTCCTACTGAGATAATTCTGTGAACAGAAGAGGATTTGTTTGTAGATATGTGGTGAAGCTGGTCTGAAAAACTTGTGTTCCCATTTCATTTTTATAGGTGCAACACAGAGAGTGACTGGTATCAGATCCATGAAAACATCATTAAAAAGCTGAATGCACGTTACAACTTGACAGGCTCTAATGCAGGTGAGTAAATTTCAACTTTTCTTTTCTTTTTTTTCTGCTTTCATTCTTAGTGTTTTTCAAATCAAATGGCACTGTTTATGTGTAAGGCTGATAAATCTATTAATCTGCATTGCTTGATGATTTCTGCTTCTGATCTACATTTTTATCATTGTTGAAATGGTATATTAAACTTCATAAAAAATTAACTGGGACTTACAGACCTGCCAGTGTTCTCTGCATTCCTACTGGCTAACTGAGCAAGATGCAAAGTTGATATTTAAGAACTTAACAATAGTCCTCCGTAGTCAACTGTGTGTCACAAAGTATCATCAAAATAAATGCAGTTGGGAGACTTAGGAAATGGGAGATGACTGACCTTCGTTATTGTGAGATGGTGTCTTAACCCAAAGGAGATGTTGGAGTTTATTTTGAAAATGTGTATTCAACAATCTTTAGTGGATGACTGGGAAGCACATAGAAAAGCTCGTGGTATTATCAGGGCTGAGATTGTTTATATGCATGTAACCATTCTGATCTTATAATGTTATAATACAAAGTCTACATACACACATATATTTAAAGTTTAGAATGTAGTGTATCTTATTGGACAATTAATATGCAATTAATATAGTGAAAATACAAGAGCACATTACTAAGTTTAGTGTTCTTAAGTATGATAATTATATTCATTTGGTTTTGTCATTCTGGTAGTTCATTAGTTTAATATTATGTAATTATTCAACACCTCTTTCTATGCTGGAGCTTATATAGCAAGTCTTTAGTAATGAATTCAGAAATAAATGCTTTTAATTTTAACTTCTTTAATGTGGATATGATCAACAGTTTACATTTTAACTTAGGTTCTGCTGAAAGAGTAGGCTCAGTGTTTGTTGACGTAGAAACCAATAGCTTTATTTGTTGTTAAAAATGATAATGTTGAATTTAGTCTTTTTTTCACAATCAGTCTAGAGAAAAAGGTGACCTGAATTATTTAAAAGGTAGTAATTATATATGGATCACATTTTTATTATAAATAATAGCTGTAATAAATGAATATATATGCGGCTATAAAAGAATAATCTGGGAAAATTATTACCAGATGTATATAAATTCCACTGTGTACTGTTTCCTTTTGTTTCAAGTTATTTTAAAGTTATGCTACGGTGTTTGATGTTTTCAGGGTTGTTTTTGTAGGCTCTTCTGTTTCTCACGCAACTTTTTTGTTTCCTACGGTGTACACTGGGCTACTTTAAAAATGACTATTTCAGTTACACTTATTTGGCCTAAAATGAAGCATACATGGAGTCCCAGAAAAATCACATTGTTTGCATGGTAGCATACCTTTTGTGTCAAATTTGCAAAGCTATGAAACAGTTTGAAAATACATAATTCAGGACTTGTTCAAATACTTTCTCTGAATATCAAATGAAGATTCAATATGTATGACAAAGAATAAATACATTTCAATTTCTAAATAGGTATGTTGCTTTTGGCATTAATGCAAATCTCACAGTTTACAAAAGGTGCCTGGGTGTTTATAAACAAGGTTTTCTGTGTAAGTATTGCTATGAAACATTTTACTTGTCCATTTATGTCTTCACCTGAAAAATAAAAAAAGAAACAGTTGGTAATTTCTGAATAGGCTGCTAAAGTAGTCTCATGTGGCATGCTGTGTGCTTCCAGCTGATTCTTGTGTGCAGTGGGACGATTGAAGCCATAAGGCTGGTGGCACGGCAATGTTAACCACCAGACAGCTGCAGTAACTTGTAGAAACTGCTGTGTACAAGTCTTTCTGTCTTGAAGAATATACAAGTACATGTAGGTCTGTGCATGTAAGCCGTTAGCAATAAAGACAGTACCCAAATTCAGTCTTTTGCCAGAACTGGGTGACACAGTTCTAATGTCAATGAATGGTGAGCAGTAAATCTTCGATTTATATCAGAAATCCAAAATCCAAATTTTATATTATCCAAATAAGTGACATTTTACATTCATCCAAGTGTTCCTGAAAATACACTGACAAGAGCTATGGGGCAATGCTATTTTTTATTTTTTTTTTGCTAACATTTCTATTTCATTTAAAGTATTTATTTAAATATTATTAGTTTCCCTTAAGTATTTGAATGATCATAGCTCAGAAAAATGTAATGCTTTGGGGAGCAGACTAGACCTGTCTTTGCCATTTCTCTGTAACATTTTAGCTGTGTCATTTTCCCATTTAAGATTGTATTGGTAATGTAGGCCAAGCTGATGGTTAGCCCTAAGTGTCTTGTGCTTTCAATTTTTAACTCCTTTCAGTAGTTTATAAAATTACCAAACTTAAGTTCAGCCTATGTTTTCATGCTATCTCATTTTTTCTCGAAATAAAAATGATTTGAGACTAGAAAAAAGGGGATTTTTAGATTAAAACACTCGAGTCCACAAGCCTGAAAGAAAACTTGAAATTCATCAGAGAAATAACCTCTGTGTTGGAGAGGTGCCCTTTTTCTTTCCATGTTTAAAATCAGACTGGTATATCATTTGCTGCTGATCGTGTCCCTTCTGACCCTTAAACATGGTAGGGGAGTGGTGATTTCACTGTCTTAACAGCAGGATCTGAAATACTCTGGCAATGGAGAAATCTGGAGTGTGTTGAGATTAAAAATCATATTTTAAAAGCATTTATGCCCATTTGTACAGCAATACCTGCTTACGCTGTGATATAATCCCTTATCTTATTCCGTTCTCATGAATAAAGAGTTCACCACTAAATACCCGCTTGTCCTAGGAGACATTTGATAAATTTGAATACTCTTAATTATGCGCCTATCAGCATGAAATACATGTGGGACGTGAACTTTTTCCAGGTTACAGGTGCTGGAAACTAAAGCTGGGAAATGCAATACCACTTACATTTTGAAAAAATGCTGTCGGGGAAGGAGACAAAGGGAGTAGCTCATGTAAAGGCTGGAGAGGGAAAGAGGATGTGAGCCACAGTGTCACTTTGAGTACTGAGGAACTAAAAATTAAACCATGAAAGGTTATTTACATTGCATACATGAAATTTGTTCCTCTGCGACTGCTTAGCTGCCTGAAAAAGCACTGCACGGCTTCCCAATATGTTCAGATACTTCTGCTGACACCTCATGGAAAATATTGTTGTTACACTGGTTTGTATTTTTTCTCTGCTGTCTTTGTCTGTTATAGTATTGAATGGCTGTTCTGATGACCCACTAGCCTCATTTGCCATTTTGTAGCTCTCAAAAAATGTGAAGAAAGGGAAAATCTTGCATTACAGGAAACACAGGTCTTTTTTTTTTTCTCTTAGGAACATTGTAGGTATGAACCAAACATAGGAAAACTTGAATTTTTGGTTTATATCCCACTTGTCCATTTCAAATTATGTTATAAACACTTAAGAAATGAAACACAATCAACACACTACAGCAGAAATTCATCAGACTATTGTCTCTGTTCTGGCCTTGTTCCCTCTTAACATTCTGTCCTGTACAGTTTCTTCCAGCTCAGCAGGTTTTCACACATAGTTTTAGTTTCCTCAGTTGGGTATCTCCCACTGCTGAAATAGTTTTATCAGTGAATTGACATTATTCTTCAGCAAAAAAAAAACATCTTCCAATTTTCTGGGGAAAACTGAAACTGACCGCCAAACATTTTGTTTCTTGCATGTAAAGTGCAAATTGTCACGCTATAGCTTTTGTATTTAACATTCAAGCCCATGCCCCCCCAAATGTGCTTTTTTTTTACTTTAACACATGACAATTCTTACTTCTGCAGAATCCTCCTCTATCTTACTCTCTGCTTGCATCTAAAACAGAGGATCGAATAAAGGCAAATGACAGTGCAGAAAGCCCAAAAAGGATCAGGGGACAAATGTTCATTCCTTTTCCCATTCACAGTGGGTGCAGGATTGGTAGGACTCAGTCCTGTGGATAAGCTGGCATCATTTGCTAGAGTGGGAACTGGAGTGTGTTTTCTGCTGGAAATTCAGGCAAAACAAACACTGTAGCAGGTAGTGGATCAAATTTCCAGTCACCTCTGGTATTTTCTTGCTGGTGTCAGGAATCAGCTTACTGGAAAACAGCTGGTTGCCTCATATAAGAGATTACACCATGAATGTAAAGGCCAAGTACTACAGCCTCTGCTGCATTAAAAGCATTGCTATTTCTTATCTTTGGGGTGTATTATGTGTAGGATAAATACTGCTCGATCTAGATGATTTCTTAATTATTAAACAAACCAAGTTTCATTAATCTCTAAGGTGGAGCTGACTAAAAACTATTTTTCCTATATTATGTTTCATTAGAATTAAAGACTAGCTACTCTGTTTTTTTTATTGCAAAAAAAAAAAAAAGTCTGTGGAAAATGAGTAATCCCACATAAAGATCACACCCAGTTACACCAATCTTGCAAGGAAAAAAAAACCACATTTATATTTCTGTATCTGTAGGGCTAAAAATCAGTGAAATGTATACTGCAGATACAGAAAACCGTTCATGGCTTATCTCAAAGCGCCGTATCAAATTGTCCTTTATCCCCTTCTTTTCATGCTGTCGGAGGCTGGCATTTCACTGTTACCTTCATTAAGCAGTTCATTCAGATTCGGGCAATTCCAGTTTATACAGCTGCTATGCTGAGGCTGCAATAAATAAGCAAACAGAACTTCTGTGTGTTTGTTGTCTTCTTATTGTAGCTGTCTGAATTTTAAAATGCAAAAACTGGAGTAAACTGGAAAAATAAAGCAGGTTTAACCTTATGTTTTTTTCTGATGGAAAAGTTTCAAAAAGGAATATGTAATTTCAGAGAAATAAAATATTGCCTATGATGGCACAGTCATAAGTAATAGTGTATTTTAGACAGTGAAGCCTAGACAACGTTCTTGCTCTCACATCAGAGCTTGGGCTTCTGTCAAATGCAATTTTTTTCTGAAGGGTTTGCAGTGTGGGTCATGGTTGCAGACGTAATTCTTTGACTGTGTGTCTGCAGCTATACTCTGGACCTTTCTTGGGACTTCAGTGAATAAATAGTATTGGATGTGGACTGCTTTTCTCTTTAATAAAGCAGACACTAATGCACAAAGTGCCTTGTAAACTGTTATTGATCACATAATAGCTGCTTCATTTACCCACAGAATTGCTGTCCGTGAGTGAATCTGCCTGTTGATTTTTAAAATGCTTTGAAGTGCATTTTAGGACAAGGGGCAAAAGAACAAGGCCAAATCTGTTTGTCACTCAGTATGGTTTTATACAGAAATAATAAAGGAAAGTCAGTGAGCGCATCTCTGATTGTACACACATATACAGAGTTGTGGATTTCTTTCTTCTGATTCTTCTATCATGCATAACTTTGTATCCATGCCTACAGTGCTACTTTTTTTCTTTTCCCCCTCAGTTCTTTATACTTTCAAAAGCTGAAACACTACTTATTAAATACAGCACACCATGGTGGAAAGAATGTCTACTGACTAGAGTAGTCTTTTGAGGTTTGAGGGTGGAGAGTTTTGTCTGCAAAAATCACCTATTTGCAACTGTGAGCAAGTTACACTGCTAAACAGTAACGGTCCTTGCTGTGATCCCTCCTTAAATGCTCAGCATTTTAAAAGAACCTCCTCACGTGCAAGATCTTCCTGTGGATACCTAAAGGTGTCTTTGATTTCTGCCACTGCTTGAAGCTGAGAATGGGTGGGTGGCTGGTGCAACCAGGGCACTTGCTCCCTCAGGATACGGGTGGTCTGGATTCAGCTGCCTGAGCACTAGGCTTAAAAAAAAAGCTGCAGCTGATTGCTGTGGGTCTTGTGCTTGTGCTGTTTCAAGGAATATATAAATATTCACTGGGTTTACCATAAAAGTTTTTTACTCCAGTGATTGAAACATTCTTCAAAAAAAGAAAGAAAATGTCTTGGTTTAGACTCTGATTTGGAAAAGGATTTTCAGTCTATCTCACATGTCCCAGGTGAGAATGCTAATCACTTGGCTTCTCAGTCTTCCCTGCAGCAACTCTTCAGCTCTGTATACAATCAGAAAATATTCATTATACCATGGGGAGCGTGAAAATGGCTCTAAAACCTGCTGAATAGTGCATGATTTTCGTAAGTGAGATCTGTACTCATGTCATCTTAGCAAATCCTACAGACGAGAGATTTAAACTTCGGTCTTGTGTTATATGTGAATATTCTCCCTAATGAATTATCTTATAAAAGGCATGTTAAAAATGATTTTAAATGTACTTGCAAGTTCTTCTTTCTTACCCCTCCTTTGAAAAGAAAGACTGGATTGCTCTGTTTTCCTCTAAGAGGATCCAAGACATTCCTTTTGGCTCCAGTTTTTACTTTAGGTTCCTGACATTTCCAAGTGTAAGCTCCTGTGTAAATGCCAATTTAGATTCCCGTATAACAAGTCTTAAAAAGCCACGTGTGCCTGATGCAGTAGTTTTGGAGAGATAAGACAAGGACACACATGCTTTTCACTTGCTACAGCAAAGGAGGTGAAAATCCTTTTAAGTCCTGCAGCGATTAAGTTACTGGTGTAAGAAATCACAAGCATATCTAGCTGCTTTGTAGCCTTGGACTCTTACGTGGACTCCACAAAAATAACAAATGTAATGGGAAGGTCTTTTCCTGTGCCGTTATTTTGGAGGGCTGTGATGAATTAGACAAGGGTGAGGTAACCTAATTGCATGTTTACCGAATGCAGTGTGGTGGTAGTAATGCCAAAACTGCTCTGTGACTCCACTGAAAACACTGGTAATTACACATTAGCTTTAATTGATGGGAGGGCCTTAAACTGTAGAGGAGACGCACTGAAAATGGTGGGATTTCTCTTACCACTTCTGGCTTGAGCATGTTTCTTTCCAATTTTTTGATTTTTAACATGGTAGCAGTATTAAATTTTCATCTGTTGCATAGGAGTCGAAATACAGTCGGAATACAGGTCTTGGAAAATCTACATCAATCGTGTATGCCCTCTTACATACAGTTGGGATCATAAAAATAATAAAATCAGAAATTACTTTATTGTACTCAGTAGTAGGCAGGAACAATAATTTATTTTAGATATAGCAGAGACAAGGTCTGACTTGGGAAGCTGTTCTTCAGGCAAATCTGGGTTGTGGATTGATTTGTAAAACATGTTCCTAAGCCTGTCAGCCACAAAACTAAATGTCTTTCTTAAAAAGAGGAAGATGCACAGGTAGATTCTTCAAATTGATGTTTCACTGTCAATAATAAATGCAAACATGTTCCCATGATAGCTGCATAAAAATCTGCAGGCATAGGGTCATCTGAAGTGATGCTGCTTAACAAAAGAAAGCTGCTTGGTAAGTTGTCAACTGCCTAATGCCCAGACGAGGACTTGAAGCCCATGTTGTTACCAGATGTTAGCCAAGAATTCCGTCGTAAGGAAGGATAAACTGTCATCAGAGGGGAAAGTTACTCATCAAATCATACAGTAAGTTGGGTTGGGAGGGACCTCAGGGGGCCATGTGGTCTGACCCCAGCTCGAAGGAAGAACAGCTTCTGTTTTCGTGGGAACTAGCTGTTTGGAAGAGCAGGAAGGTTGCTCCTTCAAAGGCAAATCCCACTACATTGTTACTATTTTAATTCAACCAGACCAAAGTAAGCTTCATAAAGCAACAATTTATTATTTTGGGGAACTATTGTTCCCAAGTACAACATCAGCTGGTACTGAAACTCAGGGTAGCTCAGTGGTCATGTAAGACTTGGTTGGAGAAGGCAAGCCACAAGGCAGACCAGCCCAGGACATGAGACAAGATGCAAGCTCT
Organism: Anas platyrhynchos; assembly: GCF_047663525.1. Classification (NCBI taxonomy): domain Eukaryota; kingdom Metazoa; phylum Chordata; class Aves; order Anseriformes; family Anatidae; genus Anas; species Anas platyrhynchos. The sequence continues at coordinate 28,824,412 of NC_092587.1, forward strand.
GAGACAAATATGTCAGTGGAGGCATTTGGGTAGAAACAGAAGTATGTGCTCTGGGGCATTAAGTCTTCCTTCACCTCTCTCTGCATTTATCAACTTCTTGACAGTCTAATAATGTCTTTTCTCCATGGTTACAATCAAATACCTAGAGATTTTTTAAAAAGCAGGTGGAAAACAATATACTTTGGCTGTTTCATATTTCATCAGAGGTAAGCTTTGGCTTATAAATTACTCGATTCAGAGGGGAAGCCTTTTAGAGTTAGTATATACCTTCCAGTGGTGAAACTGCAGAGGCTCCATCAGGAACATCACTTTTTCACACTTCGTATGATGAAAAGCTGCAAGAGATCAAGTGTAGCAGGGAATTGGTAGCTCAGCATAATAATTTATAGAATTAATATTTCTGTGAACAGAGCTGTAGTAACATACACACAGTATTTTCTGCATACAAGAAGTAGTGCAGCTCTGTTTACAAGACACTACCCCAGCAGTAGGAGTACAACCTTAGCCCCCTTGGAGTTGTTGCAAGGAAACCTTCTTCCTGTGAGTCGATGCGTGTAATGTCAGATGGGAAACAACGTGTTCATTCCCTGCTGGTGGCAGCTGCTGGCCACAACAAGAAGGTGTAGACTCATGGTGGAGAGATGAGTAGAGTAATGGCTAGTGGAAAACGAGGAGGAATGAGGGCAGGGCTGGTAGCATGAACCTGACAAAGAAGAAGGAACAGAACAAAGTACATAACTTCTAGGTAACTCCTGAGCTTATGATTCATCACGTCAAACTATGCCCTGCATCTGTGCACAGCTCTGGCATTTGTCTGTTCTCTGCAGAGTGCACAGATGTGTCAGCAGTGCTCTGAAATGTTTTCTGTAGCTACACATCACTAGCATTTAAACAGCAAGTGCATTTGTTTAATTACTTTAGTTCTGTGACAATTTATTAATCTGCCAGTTTTAATCTTTTGTTAAATTTTGTGACAAGGAGATTGCGTATTCTATTTTGATGTGTTTAAGAATTAGTTGTCACTGAAGGCTGCTATTTGAAATACATTTAAAATAAGAGCAGAAGCTGTATGTGCTTCACTGTAAGTACACAATGAATTAAAGCATTCTTTTTTGCTCTCAACAAATGCTAAACCTGAACGATTAAATATACACAGAATTTGCACATAAATTGTTGCTCAAGATCATTTGTCCATGAGAGACAAGCTAGTTTTGGAGCAGGTTTTTAGACAGGGATTTGTAGAACTTTTCTTAATATAAGGAAGTATATTTAATGTTTGTAACCTAATGTAGCATGCAGTATGTAGTATTAACTATGGTAGTTTTGGGATATTAATCCATAAAAATGGTAGACTCACAAACCACTCAGAAATACTTTTCTATATTTACATGGCAGTCCAAGTTTGTGTTGTTGTCTGTGAAGGTTCTTGTTTTACCAAAAGGACTTCAAAAGTCAAGTTCAAGACAATTTTTTGGGGGTAGTCATCCATAAGTGTCCCTTATGTAGCATGACTTGTATGCTGTGCTGGAAATGAATAATCTAATAAAGTTAAATTCAACCCGTATTCTCAGATGTTGCAAAAAGACTTAGTTATTAGAGAAGAATGAAAAACGTGCTGTTCTGCAATGCAGTGACACACACAAAAAAATAACTTGCTGTTCATCTCAATACTGCAGTTATGCATGTGATTGATCTGGCACCCTGAAATTCCCAGATAAGTCTACATAACGGGTGTAGCTGTCTTGTATTTCTATCTTTGCACTGGGTTATGTCTTATTAGTGAGTTTTTCCTAAGCTTTTCCCAAAAAATTACTCTGCTCATTACTATTATATAACATTATTGACTTTCTTAACTTTATCTACTGAAAGAATAATATGTCTGAAGACAGCTTCAGATGATAAATTTAATGAATGCTCATGCAAGATTTTATCTCCTCCAAGGGTTATAGTTACAAATTCATTGCTAACATTACCTGGGACTTTATGGTTTTAAAAGTTTTTAACACTTTCTAGAGGTCTCAGTCAAATGCTATCTGTTACTTAATTTGAAACATGCCATGTACCGAAATTTCTCATGCGGGTGCATGAAAGTTGTTTGCATGACAGAGCTGCACTTTGTGAAGGAAAAAAACGGGTGTTTTCCTAGAACCTTTTGTATATTATTTGCAACGAAAGCAATATAATACACTGAAAATTGTCAAATTGTTTTGTACACTGCCTATTCTAACAAAGCTGTGTAAAAGTGTAATTTTAATTTTTTTTGAACAAGATGATTTGCTTTTGCAATATAACAATATAATGTGGCAATGGGAATTGGCAAGTTATGTGCATTGTTAATAGAAAAATGGCATTAATGGGCTTACCCAGGTAAGAACTGGAGAAATTATTGCTGAGATCTTTGTTGCCTGTATAAGGAGATTAGACTACAATAGTCATTACCCAGTTGCCTGTATAAGGAGATTAGACTAGAACAGTCACTTAGCCTTCTGGTCCTGCAGCCTTCATCTCCTGGTGATTCTGGTAAGCAATACTTGAGGTGCCGTGCTATTCCCTGTAAAGAAATTCCAAGCCAGTTTTCCTGTGATAATATAATTCTATTTGCATTTATGCATTTATTTTCCATGTGAATTAAAAAAAAAAAAAAAAAAAAAAGTGTGAGGGAACAAAAAACCTTCTCTCTTGATAGCATTTCTGGCAAAATTCTTAGGCACAAGAGTTCATTTAATTTGTGAGCCTCAAGAAAGTTGTAAAAATCTTGCAGAGACTTTTTTTTCCTTTTTTTCTTTCATTCTTTTTTACTGAGCCAAAAAAAAATAAAAATGTAAAGTTGAGGGAAAGATTAAGAGTTTGGAGTTTGCTCATTCAGAATAATCACAATCAAACCTTTAACGAGGCCTGCAGGGATTGAATTTACCTCTCTATTTCTCTCTGTTCCCAGACTGTAATTTGTGGGATTTACTGCACAGTTTTTGCTGTAACCAAAATCAGATTCACAAGATTTATACAATTATTTTTCCCATATCACAATGAACCAATGAAAGATTTTTTTCACCTATTGTAATACAAAAATCTACTGGTTTTATCTTTAGAGTTGTAATTTGGGCATTTTAAATACTATGAGAAATGTGAACACCTGTATGCTTCCAGAATATTAACACCATTAGGCAGCTTTATTTGGACAGATGCCTTATTTTATTACCTTTCTTAAAATACAAACATTTCTGAATAATATTCTGTCTGTTTTGGTTTGATTTGAGGGGAGGGATGGGGGTTGTTTGTTTGTTTTTTTGTTTTCTGTCAGCTTCCTGAGCAGCTGCTAGGCATTTTCTTCTTAATATGATCTAGGATGCTCTGTTGCCAGTAGATAGAAGCTGAATGTAAATGCTTTCCCCTCCTCCAGAAGCTCAAATGCAAATAAGTGATGTGGAAGTATAATGAACAGTTGCCTTTTGTTATAACTAATTGCAGAAATCAATAATGCAGTATAAAAGCTGCCTTAAGCTAAAAATCACGTATCTAACAGAAATACAGGATGCTTATTCAGCAGCTTGTCAATTTTCTGTATTCTCTATCATCTGAATGATAAAAATCATCCATGATGAAATATAGTACAAGTTAGCTGTGAGCAGTCTCTAGTGTTTGCAAAAGAAGTAAAAGAAGATTTGTTTCCAGTAGCACATGGAGTTTTGTAGTAATATTTTCAAAACAGGAGTAAGTGAAGAATGATAATTAACACAATAGGTTTTAATTATGAGGGAGGTACTTTAAACATGAGGTAAGTAATTGGATTTTTTTCAAAGGGGACAAAACTAGACCGTGTACCTAATTAAGGAAAGTATGCCAGTCATTTAGAGACTGGATCATCATTTTTATTCTCATATTTTAGCTCCAAATGTTCTAGAAATGGAAAACGTATAATAATGAGGTTTTGGAGAGATTCTAGGTCTCCTAAGTGCTTCAATGATTATATCAGCCACTGTCAGATGCCACCTGTGGTGGCATATTATAGTTTTCTATTTTGCTTTGTACGTGTACAGCTGTTCCAGCAGGAATGCTCAATTTTTATTTATATATTTATATTTTTTGAAGCTGAACTCAATAGAGTTGGCCGATAATTTTATAGTCTAATGAAGGAACTTACATGAGAAAAAACTGGTATTGAGTTTCATCATCAGAGTGGAATTAATTGAGACTAAAGGATACTAATTTTGTCATATGACAGAAAAAGCATTCATGTTTTCTTACAAGAAAAGTTAATGAATTATCTTTCTATTTCCTTATATAAAAAGAGTATCTCTATTATTTTCATTGCATTCCTTTTCTTTGAGTATCTTCTCCATCTCCCTCAGATTGGCTACAGACCAAATTGGAAGCCTGCTCCATCTTGACTCTGTCTCATTACTGTCTGGTGATGAAACCTTCCTTTCTCAGAGCAGCAATCTTATCAACCCCCTTCCCTCCTTCTCCCTAGAGATGGCTATAATCTCTTGCAAATTGAGTTCAGTGGCTTTCTAGCCATTACAGAGATACACAAAATTCTGCTTATATTTTGGTGAAGAAGGTGGTTTCTTTCAACTAGTTGGTGCCTCCTCATTGCACTTTGTTTTGCACTGTGTCTGAGCGAATTCCTCTTCACTTCAATTGAATGTGCAGGCAGTGTTATAAAAATCTGAATGGCTCTGTGGTGTGTCTGCCTAATTTAAATGATCTTAGTTAACTCAATTTGATAGCATTGTAACTTGATTTATAATAAGGATACAAACTTGTAAAGTGTCCCTTGTAAAATGCGAATTATTCTGTCTTTGCAAATACCTCTTCCTCGTGACTTGTATTTCAGATAAATGCTTCCTCGGTCATGGTGAGTGTCTAGTTTCTTTGTCAAGTGGTATTTTTTTAGACCATAAATATGGAATTGATATTTCATATAGCTGGCCACAGGTTTTGTGTTTAGCTGTCAGCACAGTCCTCAGGACCTCTCTGGCTTTGGCGGGCTGGACTTGTCTTGGCCAGCCTGCAGATTTGTTTTGACTTGTAACAGCATTTATCTAATGACAAAACAATAAATTACATCTACTTTATTTTAGCTCTTACTTAGCTTTGTTCAGTTTTACAGTGCAACACACATTGATATGAATGCTTTGTGCTTTGTATCTAATAGATAGATATAAGATGTAGCTACTGTATATAGAATTGGCTATATGTAATCCCACAGCCTGAATTGAAACACAGCTCTAGTTGGTTAGTAATAGGTAATAAATTTCATTAATCTCCCTTTGCTGAGTCTGTTTTGCCTATGACAATAATTGGTGAGTGATCTCCCTGTCCTTATCTCAACCTTGAGCCCTTTTCACTCTATTTTCTCCCCCTTTTCCTTTGAGGAGGGGGTGTGAGAGAGTGGTTGTGGTGGAGCTCAGCTGCCCAGCAAGGTAAAACCACCACAGACATAAGCAGGCCACCAAGGGTTTGTTTTCTGGTCTACACTGATGGCAATTGTCCCTACTCCCTAGAAGTTTTTAAGTGGTTAATCACAGAACAAATTACCATTACCAAGAGAATTAATGTCCATTATTAAATGTAGTCTTTAAACTAGAATAGACTTAACATTTTTCCTTGTAATATTTGCTTATGCACTGATTTGGAGACGCTCAGGTGAGCTCTTTTTCATGTTAAGAGAATTGAAGTCTGGTTAGAGCATCATATTCTCTTGCCAAAATTGTAAAATATATATATATATATATATATAATTTTGGAGTTGCCAAAATTATAAAATATAAGAGTAGATAAGAGGAAGAACATAAAAGGTGTTATGCTAATTAAGCCTCTGATGTCTTCCAGGAAGTAGGCTGAACTAGTAGTACTTAGGACAGATCTTTCAGGTTACAATTTAAGAATCATCAGACTTCAAGTAAATTCATTCAATTAAACAGTTACATGCTCATAGGGGAAATTTCTTCCAAAGCCCAAAGGACCATTGACCTTGTTGTTCAGTTTGTTATTTACTTAAGCTTAATCTGAAGTTAATCAGAGTTGTCTCTATCTCCAGTTGTTCAGTGTATATGAAAAGTTTCCTCTTATCTTCCCTTTGATCTGTTGACACATAATATGCTGTAGTAATGCTGAAGGTCAGGGCAGATTAATCTCTGCAAACTCTATCATCCTGACACTTGTCTTGGTGATTATATTTGAAATAACCAAAAGGCATGCCTGTTGTTTTTGCCAGTTTCAGCAGTGATGAAGTATTGTGTTTGCAATTTGTTTTGTATACTGCAGATATAATAGGTGAAGTTATGCTTCCTAAATTCTAGAGCAATAAATGTTGGGAAATGATTATATTATCACTGTTGCATTTTGCATGTCTATTAGCAAACATAGAAAAGAGCACGATTGATTAAACCTGATGAATATTGAAGAAAGAAAAAAAAAGTAATTTCAGTCATTATGGCATTACTTTGCCTATGTAACAAATATTGATTAAGCTTGATTTATTTATTGTAGTTTGTTTCTTCAAATTTTGGATGAATAATTGTATTACTTTGTATAAGGTGAAATGATGCTTTGTAATGAGATGTCTCTGTTTTTCTGATGGATACGGAGAACCATGGTTGCACCTTTTTTTACATACCAATGAAGGCAGTGTTGTGTTGAAGTAAATGAAAAAATTAAGTTGTAGCAAGTATTACTAATTGACATTTCTCCTAATTGACATTTCTCTAACTTTTTTTTCCAGTTAAGGTCTCTGTCTGTCTCTATTGAGACAATCTTGATCTGACGTGTCATTGTAGTTAAGTTACATATCAGTAATAATTTGCTAATTCTTTTTCATGGGTAGTTGTTTTCTCATCCTTCTGGATTTCTGGGTGTTGACACCATTCCCAAATACATTAATACTATTGATATTACTAAATATAATAATATAATAGCTTGTAATAATACAATAATATAGTAATAATATAACATAGAGTAATAATATAATAACTTGATATAACTGAACTTCCTCTCAGTTGTCTGACCTGTCAGGAATGGATATATACTTGCAAACATACAAAGTTTTGAAGAAGTAATAATGATCACATTCTGTTTGAATGTCTTATTTTCCCTTGTTTTACTCTTCACTTTCAGGTCTGGCAGTTTCTCTTCAGCTGCTTCATGGAGACATAGAACAGATTCGGAGAGAGTATACATCCATGTTTACCCATGGAGTATCCATAACAAGGAAGCTAGGTTTTTCCAATATTATCATGCCTGGTAAGTTTAAAAGAAAGAAATTTCCATAAGCAGCAAGAGGAAGAACTAATGAGAAGTTACTGATCTTTCAGTTGCTTTCAAAACAAGTATCTCATTCTAAAAATCCTTAAACTTTTCCATAAACTTTTTTTTTTTTTCTGATATAAACAAAAGAAAGCTATATCCCAGAGGCCCCATCACATTAGATAATTACTACATCAATTTCAAAAGGGCATACAGTTATAGCAGTCTCTTTTTGAGAGATGAAACCCTACTTTATGGAAGTGGAGATGACTGAATCCAAGACTGCTGAGCTCTGCACAGAGAAGGCAATAACCGGCAGAACATTATGTTCTTCAGAGCTGGTTACTTCCTAAATAAAGATTCACAGACTTTTACTGACACTGTACAGCTTCTGGTTTCACCAGGTTTGTGCCTCAACTGATGAGATAGAGATACTGGAAATAGGTCATTGTAGGGATGTGGGGATGTGGAAACTATATTTTGAGCAGATTGTAGGAGAATATACTTCAACCTGTTTAAATGCTTGAAGGAAGAAAGGTTGAAAGAATGTGTCAATATGTATATGAAGAAGCAAATATAGGAAGAAGACAAAGGTAATATCTATAGTTCCTTCCAATAAATTATTTTTTTAAAGTTTAATGGGTTGCAGGAAGTTATACAGACAGTATCTTTTTAAAGGAAAAGCACTCTTACAAGCAGATGAGTTAGGCAAGATATTTGTGTTACTGAAAAATGTTAGAGGGAGGAGCTCACATCTTTGTTTCAGTTCTGAGTCCACATGCAGTGATTTGACTCTCTCAGATGTAAGTCATCCTCAGGACTTGGAGTTTTTTAATAGGGACTATTTCTTCTTTACAAATACATGCTTTGCATTCCTTTATACATAAATCAGAAGCAAACTGAGGTTTGAGGCAAGAATATGTAAGCTTCAATGCTTCACTAATCAAGGAAGTCATAATAGGCATTTAAAACTCAGTAATGAGACTCAGCTTTAGCTATGGGCATGTACTTCTCTTGAATTTCTGCCTGAAACTTGACAATTGAGAATTCACTCTTGTGTTCTTACTGCCAATTAAACATCTGTCCTTCTGCATCCCTCATCAGTACTACTAATCACTTAAAATTTTCACAGAGCACAAGTTAATAAAACAGGTTTATTGTTATTATGAAAATATTCTGCTGATGTCACCATGATATTTAGAACAGTAAAATGCATGAGCCTGGTGCCATTTAATTTAGAGGTAGATTATATACTCATGTTTAATGGAAGTCTTCTATCAAAGTCTTAAGGCTTTTAAGCTTTTTTTTTTTTTGTGACTGTTGAATTTGTCCTATGAATCAAATGTGTATTGTAGATAATACATCTGATAACAATGGAAGCAGGTTTACAAAGCTGCAAAAAGCACAGTATAATTCCCATTAAGAAATCTTTCTCCATTTACTCATTATTATCTATGATTTAATGGCCTTCTTCTCTGTGTTATCAAATTTTCTCAGTTCTTTTCTTAGTTCTCATTTTCCATTTGTGAAATAACTCGATGTACTAAACTGCTAAAAGCATGTTATAGCAGAGTACTGTGTAGTGAGCTCCTCAAGGAGTTTCCTAAGCCAAATTCAAAGAAATGCACATGCTCGTTTTGTCCTTTTTTATTGAAAAAATAATAGATGGATTTTGGTGTACTGCTTTTTCGGTCAAAATGTATGCATACCTCAGTTTAGAAAAAGTACAACTTTCAGTCTGTGTTTGCTGGCACAGAGGAGATTTCTCCTAAAGAGAAATAATCATCTCATTCTTCTAACAACAAGTTCCAAGGGCTAACCAGAGCAGTGTGCTCTAGGCAGTGAAATGCCTGCAGGAGCCTAGCCTTTGAAATGATTTTTTCTTTTAAAGCTCCCCTTTCATTTTGTTTCTCTCTAGTGTCTCTTTTCAGAGATGAATGAGAGAACTTCATCTTTTGCCACTGGAAATGGTCACTAATTAGGTCTTTTTTGTTGTTTTTTGTTGAAATTGAGTGTGTTGCTCTGGCTAATTAGCACTTAGGTTAGGGTTCTGAATGAGACTGTCTTGAATTATTTAGTAAGAAATACTACATGCTGCTAAACTGAAGTATCTGTTGTATAAGGTGCAAGATTTTAAGTCCATCTCCTATTTTGGCATATTTAAACTCTAACTGACCTTTGTTTTACATTGTATCAGTCCTTTTCTTTTTAGAGGTTTTGCTTCTAAAAGTAACTAGGATCAGCATAGGTGCCATACCAGAGTCTTGATGACAATAATAATGCATATTTTTCATGGCACAATACTTTTTATGTCAGTGGAGACTGACAGGGTGAAGCTTCTTTTCAGGACCAATGGAATTTTTTAATGAAGAACTTCAAGTGTTTTAGAACATGAAGTAGATGAGTAAAAAAAGGCATATATGATTCAAAAAAGGCTGTGAAATAGGTAACTCACTCTATGCTAGATGGCAGAATAAGGAAAGGAAGTAAAAACCTCATTTTATGAGCCTAATCAATATACATTTTCTAGGTTTAACAAGGATATAAGGGCAGGCTATGTGCAACCACTAGTACTCCCCTTTCCGTCATCCTTGTGTGACAGTTGGCAGATGTGCAAGCCGATATTCTTGGAAAGCTTTGCACATCAAAGGACAACTGTGCTTACACTCTGAATTTCTATCTTATCAGTTCTACGTTTCCTGAAAGGATGGATAGCCTCATTGTTACTTATATAAGTATATTGGATGTCTATGAACATGCTAAACTTTTTGAGAAATATTTTAAATTAATGTACATAGTAGTTGATAGAATGCGAGAGCCCTTTTTTATATTTCTATACAAAACTGTACCTGCTTTTTCTGCTCTTTCATATTCTGTACTCATATGGAATTTGGTTTCAAATTTAACTTACAGCATCTGCATCACTGCCTAACATCAGTGCTGTGTATTATGCTCACATGTTCTGGCACATACACATACACTTGTGTGCATCTGTGTGGAAGATACCTAATTCCTTAAAGAAACCTGATCGTTAGCATGTGTTGTGTGAATATTTTAGAATCAGAATAAACCATAGCACAGGTGTTTGTCTGAGTGAAGATTTACTGGAGGGGCCAGAGCTCTCTGCTAGGGCTGCCAATTGTAAACAGACTGTAAGCTATCATGTGGTAATCATCTATATAGTTGCACATCTTACTTTGTTGTGCTTGTCAAACTAGAACTGCATCTGGTTTACTTTATTTAAGATAGAGTGTTATTAACAGTGCTACTGTTGTTAGTATTTGTCTTACTACTTGGTACAACCAAAATCCATTCAGTGTGAGACACTAGCACATAAAGTAAACAAATCTTGTGGATTTCTGTAAGAATTATTTTTTCACTAAGAAATACACTTAAGCCCAACCATTATTTCCTGAAACTCTACCTAGAAATTTATTCTATGTAGCTTTCTATATAATAATAAAAAAGAGAATTCTGAATTTAAACAGCTAGAGATGTACGTTTGAAATAGTATATATATTTTATAGCATTTCACCTCCAAATGCCTTAGTCCATAAAATGTACTGCAGAGTATAAACAATTGTCCTATTGACTGACATCTCAACAGATTTTCATAGACAGATACCATTTACCTATAGGTACCCTTTTTGGGTATAGGATTTCAGCTTGTGGCATTACCACTGCTGAGATCTGACCACCACTTCCTCTGAGTTTGGATCAACATTTATATTTCTTTCTGTCCATCCAAATTATTAAACTGTTTTGAAACTAGAAGAGGTTAAAGAATTGACAAGTCAGCACAATGGTATTACATTGACCATTGTTTTCCCTGTATGTAACTGTAAGTGGTCTACAATGCTGCTATCAGTATCTGTGTTAGTCAGTCCTGACTGAAATATTCTTTGTAATACTTCTCTCTGAATTTTTTGGTCCTCTTCTAATCCTGTGATTTCCCTTCACAAATAGCATAGCTAAAAACTCTACATAAAGCTGCAGCATTAATTTCTGTAATAGAATTTTAGTGCTTCTAGACTTCTCTTGTGTCTGACAAACAACAGAAGTTTTGTTTTGTTTCTCCGTGTTGTCTTTTTTAACTATTTCTGGTCATTTAGCATATACAATGAGCTGCCTAGGATGTTTCAGACTTTGATATTACATACAAGCTTTTATATGCTTAATTTAGGAACGGGAACTTTTTTTTTTTTTTTTACCATCACAACTGCATTGTCAACTTTTAAATCCATGAGGTGTCCTTTATCTCACCAGTTATAATATCTCACCAGAATTGTCCGTGAAAGCTTCTGAATATACTTACTACTCCTTCATCTAGATTATTAGAAGGTCTTTTGTTCTTTTCATGTGGATGTACATTCTTTCCAATCTTTCTTTCTTTCCCTTTTCAGAAGCTTTTAAATTGAAACTAGAACTAAAATATTTGTCTTTTTATACAAATGATCTCACAAAATGCTATCCATGTGATAACATGCATTTTTCAATGATGTGATTTTGACTAGAAGCATATTCCCCCTTTCAAAGCTTAGAATAAGAGTCTGGAGAGCAAAAATGTAAAGAAAGCTATGGAATCTGTTCTCGTCATCATGGTAAGTGTATGTGTCTATGTAGCTGTCAGTGAGCTTGGACTTAGTAAAGAGCTGTTGATTCTAGGAAGAGAAATTTATGTCTGACACACTTAAACATTTTTCTTCCACAAGGAGTGGTATGAATTTTTTCCAGTCTTGATCAGCCCGTATGGAGTACAAACAGCATAAATTTCCACCTGCCACTGTTTGCTGTTCTGATTTCCAAGAATCCAGAAGTATGTATTTTTAATTACTGAAAGTAATATTGCCTTGGATATATTAGTTGCACAAAATGTTTGAGCAATATTGTCAAGTAAAGACACCTTGAATTTTGACCTTTCACAAAACTGAAGCGCTCTGTGGGGAATATCCTCTGCTTTCAAATCCTATTTTAATACTATTTAAAAGCTTTGATCCTTTCTACCAAAGGAAAATCGCTGGAGAAAACAAAGATGCTAATATGTGACTCCATAGTTGGTTAGGCAAGTGCAAAGAACTTTTATATTGCTTTCCCTCTCCTTCCCATGGCGTCTGTCTTATTTTTTTGGTTCATTAGGAACTGAAGGAAAAATAGAAGAGGAATATGGAAAGGGAAGAAAAGCTAGAATTTAAATGAACTTCCCTCGACTTAAAGTTTCCAAATGAAATCTAACAAAAACAGGTGTTGGATTCTGCACCTGGGATGGAGATATGTACAGTGGGGGCAAGAGGCTAGAGAACAGCCCTGCAGAAAGCTATCTGGTGGTTCGAACTGATGGCAAGTCAGCAGTGTGCCCTGGCAGCCAAAAGGGCCAGCCGTATCTTAGGGTGCCTCACCTTGACTACTGTGGGCAGTTTGGGTCACCACAGTGTCAGAAGGACGTAAAACTATTAGAGTGCCTCCAAAGGAGGGCTACAAAGATGGTGAATGGTCTAGAAGGCAAGACGTATGAGGAGCAGCTGAGGTCCCTTGGTCTGTTGAGCCCCGAGCAGAGCAGGCTGAGGGGAGGCCTCATGGCGGCCTGCAGCTCCCTCACAAGGGGAGCGGAGGGGCAGGTGCTGAGCTCTGCTCTCTGGGGACAGCGATAGGACCCGAGGGAACAGCATGGAGCTGGGACAGGGGAGGGTCAGGCTGGGGGTTAGGGAAAGGTTCTGCACTGGGACAGGCTGCCCAGGGCAATGGTCATGGCACTGAGACTGCTGGAGTTCAAGGAGGGTTTGGATAACACTCTTAGATATAACATCCGATTTTTGTGTGGTCCTGTGTGGAGCCAGAAGTTGGACTCAATGATCCTTGTGGGTCCCTTCCAACTTGTGATATTCTATGTTTCTGTGAAGAATGAGGATAAATGAGGATATTCTGCAGATTTGGATGTATTTGGATGACTTTCTTCTGATCATAGGATAAGTAGCAGTGGTAAGTTGGAAGTATATGCAAGGCAGTTATGTCTTGGAAGTCTTTCTTCACTAAAACAGGTAAATAGCATTAGGAGACTAAGAGGTGAATGCATTAACTCTGAAAAAATAGTCTCAATCCTGTTAAATTCCTTAGACAGTCAACAGGTCTGTTTTCTGTTAAACAAGATTGTAAATCTTTTACTCCCCACAGATCAAATCAATTTGTTTTACATCTCACTGTTAAAAGGAAAATCAAGAAGTCACAGAGAACATGGTAGATCTACATTTTGTTTGAAATCTGAAAGTTTTGCAGTTTGAGAAGCCCATTTATAAAGGGCATTTCATTTGCTTTGTCAGCTGCTTTCTGATGAGTTTTTTTTAGGGCTTGTTGAGATTTTGTGCAATAAAGCTGAAATGTAAATTATGTTCTCTTGAGAAAGGACAGCAGGATAATTGAGAAAAGGAGTCTGTTTTTTCCTTTTGGTCTTCAGTTTAAATGCCAAAGCTTGCTAAATCTAATAGTGAAACAGTAAAACTGTTACCAAAGTCACCAATGCTCCTGAAATTCTTACACATTGTTCTAATTCTTCTCTTATAATATTACTGAGTCTTGTTAAGTAAAACCTAGCTAGTAGTACAAAAATAACAGAAATTGTCTTATTTCTTTCTGCCCAGTCCCTGTCATGTACTTAAATGCAGCTGCACATTCACACACACACACCAAATAAGTTTTTGTCAACTGTCACCAAAAAGATCCCAGTTTTCTCTCAGTCCTGAGCCATATGTGAATATTACTGACAAACAGTAATTATTGTGAGTCTGTGCTTCTTGCAAGTAGCAAAGTTGTTCTTTGCAGCAGTAAGCAAGAAGTCAAGATATTGCTAAACGGAGAGAAAGCACTGAACAGACATCTGACTGGTGGTTGTCACAGCCCTTAAACCTGACACACATGTTCACTGGCAGCTTCAGTCATGTCAATGAGATTTGCCCCGTTTTTAAAAGTATTGATAGTATTTCACCCTTCAGAACTGCTTTTTTTTTTTTTTTTTTTTAAGAGTACATTCACTGATATACAGCCAGCCACTTTTTCATTACTTTCTACAATGCTAAACAGAAAATCAATTGTTTCAGTAAGGGGATTTTACTTACTACAGTGATTAAATTCCTTGTGAAATGCAGTGTGCCTATATGTTCCTGACTTGATCTTTCTAAGAATGTCCTTCACTCAGATAACATCGTTTTGCACTGTGATTTTCATGAATAGTGCCAAATTGCTTAACTTTACATTATTTTTAAATTGACCTTTTTAATTAAATGCAGCTGTGAAGCTTGACATGAAATTTTAATATGCTAGAGGAGGACAAATCATCAAAGTTAAATTGCCAGAAAGGCATTAGCGAGTGTTTAGTAATGCTATTGTGTTCCAGGACATATTTATTTTTTTCTCCAAAGTGGATATATTAATAAATACATATATTTTGATTGGTAAAGTATTTACAGCCTCCAGGTTGAGACTACTGCAAATACATACCATCAGCTTGCAGTACAATACCAGCAGCTTGCAGTGAAATCTGAGCTATATGCTGTTTTGTTATCTGTAGTCAGTGTTGCATCACCCAGCTAGAGGGCCACCTTCTTTTGCATTGTAGCACTGCTGCAAGACACCTCTTCTGTCTTGTTCCCAGTGTTTCTGTAAACTGCCTCCTATCATACCTGTACCCATGTCAGTTTGCACGCTTACTGGGCTAAAAAAAGGAGTGGAAGATTTCCCGTGTTTTGTTTTTAATTTTGTTTTGCTTGTTGTTGTCAGAATATCAGCATGGATAACTTCATTGTTGCTAAGAGATATTGAATGTGTTGAATCGAAGGACTGGACGCAACGTCTCTGGTCCTATCCTCAAGTTAAAATCACCTTAAATGTGTTCGAGGTTTTTTTTGTTTGTTTGTTTGTTTGAGATCTCCTTACTGATTATGGCTACACAGTTCTCACCCTATTCTACAAAGTCTTTTCAAGAGCTTGGCTCTAATGCATTTTGCCTCCACAAGATTTACATCCCACATAGTACCATTTTGTCTGTGCCATGTCCAGAGAGTTTCAATCCCTCAAACTGAAATTGTTTTAAGAGCTGTTCAAGTCATGTTTAAAGTATAAAGCACAGCAACTCATTAGCTTGCACTTTACAGAGATGTAAATTAACAAGAACTTTCTGTAAACCAAATACTGTTTTATGCTCCTGCTCAATTCATGGCTCTAAAGGACCTATAATTCTGAACAAAGCTTTCAAAAAGGCAGTTACTAACAAAAGCTCCCAGTGAGTTCTGTGTAATTATTTTCAAATTAGCAGCTGCTGTCAGGACAGTTTAGATTTGCACACTGTAAGCTGTAACTATCAGAGATGCTATCTCAGTCAAATACAATCACACTGTGTTTTGTTACAGCAGTAAATAATTGAATTGGAATTTATTTCACTAGAAAGCTTTCTTGAGGATGACTGGCAAACTAAACGCTCTTTCCTTTCTAACAAAGACAGCTACCTTTGATCTTTGACAGCTATCTTCAGCTTGAAAAGCTTGTTCCATATTAATATGCTACAAGAAATTTTACAGTTCTGAATATGGTTGGAATATGAAGAAAGTCTTGCTGTTACAATATCTGTGTTGCAATTACAGCTCACAGCTCCCTCAGTGGAACTTTGAAAACACTTTTGCAATGAGGGATCGTTACTTTGACACATAGATAAGGTACGAGTATATCTAGAAAAATAAGAGAACAAACAATACGTTCATACAAATGTTCTCGTGGTGCTTGTCCTGACCTGACCTTCTTCTCCCTAGTGATTACCTATGTTGCTCTCATCACCTGAGGTTCAGAGCAAGCACTGAAGCTTCTGTGGGCCGGGGCAGCTCACGTGCAGGTCCTGTATCTGGGGGTACATCCTGTGAGCAGCAGGAGCAGTGGACAGTGCCTGTAAGCAGGCTCCTGAACAGTGATAATTCAGCTTCCTATCTATGAAGGAAAGGTAGTCTGCAGAACCATCCCATAATGAAACTGCGGGGTGAAGATAATAGGACCCCTGAGCATGCATTGTCAGCCTCCTAATTATTCCTGCCTAATTTCTCTTTTCTATTTACTTAAAACTTGTGTTTTATTGTTGGCCGGTTCAGCAAGGCCAACCTCCATTACTTAAGCATGTCCTCCGTCAGTGTTTCTTGAGTTTGTTTTGGGGCTTTAATTGGCCTTTCTTTTGCTTCTTGTATTTGCCTCTGTCATGTAACTGATACTGATCAGGTCTCCATCCTCCACTGCAGTTTAGCCCGTGATACCTCATTACTAGTTGGATTGAGGTCATGAATGAAGCTTCTGTTTCTTTTCAGGTCAGAAACATTGAGCTGTAGTGTTCCTGGTTCACACCTACATCTGGGGCAGTCAGGGTTTGGAGTTTTTCCTCTTAGCCTATAAATAGCGCTTTCAAGATGTTTTTGCCAGGTCCAAGCTGAAATGTTTTGGCAGGACCATATGAAGAGGCAGTTACTGCCAACGCTGTGCTGTACGCATTTTGATTTAGCAACCCAGGCATTTCAGTTCCTCACCTTTCACATACAATTAAATTCACTTACCAGACCAAATGTCCCTTCAGTGTGTACACTAAATACTTGGGCTGCATTGGAAAGTGAAGGCAGTATAATCTTCCACATCGCTACAGCTTTACATTTTTTTTTGTTAAATTCCATGGAACTGAGATTTCTATATTCCTCTAGCCCTCCATGGTACCAGAAGTTCTTGTAGGAATGCTTCAGTCTATAGCTTCTCATATTTAAAAATGTAGTTTTGATTAGCTGAACAGATGAAACGATGGACTGCTAACTTAGTAGTGTCGAGGTCTAATGGGTTGCTTCTATAATTAGGACAGAAGCTACATTTTTCAACACATTGTGTTGTTGCCTGAAGTAAGAGCAATAGCAAACAGCTTCCCTAGATACACTCTTTGATCCTCACAGTTCTTCCATTTTTCCAAGAGACAGCTTATTCTTACTCCAACAGGGACTAATGCCAATATTTTTTTTTTCTGCTTTGTTATTTGTCATCTTACATCTAATCTCACAGAATCACAGAATCACAGAATTTCTAGGTTGGAAGAGACCTCAAGATCATCGAGTCCAACCTCTGACCTAATGCAAACAGTCCCCACTAAACCATATCCGTAAGCTCTACATCTAAATGTCTTCTAAAGACTTCCAGGGATGGTGACTCCACCACCTCCCTGGGCAGCCTGTTCCAGTGCCTCACAACCCTTTCGGTAAAGAAGTTCTTCCTAACATCTAACCTAAAACTCCCCTGGTGCAACTTAAGCCCATTCCCCCTCGTCCTGTCACCAGGCACGTGGGAGAACAGGCCAACCCCCACCTCACTACAGCCTCCTTTAAGGTATCTGTAGAGAGCAATAAGGTCACCCCTGAGCCTCCTTTTCTCCAGGCTGAACAAGCCCAGCTCCTTCAGCCGCTCCTCGTAGGACTTGTTCTTCAGGCCCCTCACCAGCTTCGTCGCCCTTCTCAGGACCCGCTCAAGCACCTCAATGTCCTTCTTATAGCGAGGGGCCCAAATCTACAACAACCTTGTCTTACCTGTGGTTGGTTGTGTCTCATTAACTTCGGTTTTTATTGGGATAGTTGGTAGAAGGTGTCTGTGCTAAGATAGGCAGTGTTTTTATGCAGCAACATTATTCAGAGAACACAGAAATGCAATGCATAAACTCTTTAGTTTTCTTTTCTTCATCTTCTGTTGAGTCAGCCCCTAACGCACATATCTACAAGTGCCCTTTGCTTCTCAGGAGCCCTACCCTAGGTGGTTTAGCTTCACAAATCATGAGTCTTAGTGTGTGTGGTTCAGCTTCCTACAGCTTTTTCTTTCTCAGAAACTGTATGTCAGTCCTAGAAAAGGCTGACTTATCTTGGATGTTTCAACTTCACGCTGTTTACCTCTGTTATTAACTGGATGTCCACATCAACATGTTCTACATGTTCCTTGCCCAGCCCACAAGCCCTGGTGAATTCAGAAAGCTTAAAGAAAACTGCTTCTGGTCACACAGGATTGAGGTGATGGAGATGCTCTGTAAGAACAGGTGAAAATGAGCTGTCCTATGTTATGAAAGAAAACCTCTCAAAAGGTCTAGATCTTCCACACAACTTCATTATAGGTAGCGGTAGGCTTGTCACCTTAAAGTTGAGCAACATTTTCCATGTTGTTTTCAGTCATTTATTCCTGTACCAAACTCTATGCTGAAAATAGCCATTGCATGTTTTCACTGAAGCATATTTAGAGAAGGTGACATTGGTACTTCTGAATATTTAGCTGGAGTAAGCCTGCTGCTTTTTTCACCATGTTTAAAAGCTCATCGTGTGTGATTGAGATTCAATTTTATAGGCATGTCTTCAACCAGTAATTAAAAACTGATTGACTCTAATGTCCAAGATGTCCCTTGCTTGTTTCTGTGTAAATTCTGCACTTTTGGTCAAATGTAAGACAGTAGAAAAAATCTCAGTACACACCCACCTAGGGGAGATTCATTTGAGTCATGCAGATACTTTAGCAGAAGGTACCATCTGTACTCACCAAAGTCTACCTCAGAACTTAGGTATTCAGCAGAATTTTGCCTTTCAGTGCTCCCTGTGGCCGCAATTGTCTCTCTTGGTGAAAACAAGATGATATAATGTGAGAATTATCCATCTGGTATACTTGTCAAGGAAGAAATACTATAGAAAAAGGATGCATATTCTTGTAATCAAATGTGTAATTATAGTTTTCAGAAATAAAAAAGATCCGTGAAAGGAATATAGATTAAAAAAATCAGACATTTGCTGATGTTTCAATACTTTATAGATCAAGCTGGAATTGTTTTTACTTGAAGGGGGTCCACAAAGGAATGCCCCTGGTTAGTTTTACACATAAAATTTCACTTTTTGGACAGAGAATATTTGTCAAGGAAGCTTGAAGCAATGGCATTTCTACATTTGGGAAGTAAAAGAGGTTAAGATATCTCCAGAACAATATACTGAGAGCTAAATACATTTTAAAAAATAGTTCCCAATATATTTTTGTATGGTTTTATCACAGTTTTCTTTCCTTTTTCCTTTCCAGATTGACGTTCACTTCCCAAATGCCTTTTCTTTTTTTTTTTTTCAGTCAGCAATTCTATTTTCTGATAAGGCTTTGTGCTTGATTTTTACAACCCTTTTGACTTTTTAATCTTGTGAGCTTTCACTCATAATATGTTCACATAAATATTGTGCTACAGATTTGTCAGGAGCTTGGTTTTAAATTCTTAACCTTCCAGTATGCTTATCTGAACTGTACAAATTCAACGTAGCTGGTTTTCGTACATTTTGGTTGCACGGAGTGATCTCCTTTAAAGCAAAAGTGAAATACGTGTGAGTATAAATCCAGACACAGAAAGCCAAATCTAAACCAGAAACATTTTTGTAAGGATCACAAGATGTCAGATATGCCACATACATTGAGGAAAGGAAGTTGGTGTTTCATCTGCCTGATGCAGACAGTACCCATGATATATAGCCTGGAGCTTACATTCTTTTTTGTTTAATTTTCCAGTGTATTTTAGTTGTTTCCCTTCTGCTTTTCTATCCATCTGTTTCCGTGTAAATCATCATATGTCATGTACGTCATTGTTTCTCTTATAGTGTGAGAGGCTTAGTTTCCTCTTGGATTTAATTTGCCTTGCATGATAATGGAGAAAATATGGCTTTTTTTTTTTTTACAATAAGGTGACCCATGTGCTTTGATTGCTCTGAGACATTGAAAACAGAATAGAGTCCTGACTGGATGTAGATTTGGACAAAAAATGTCTGAACTATCCTCTCATGGCACTGATTGCACACCCTGCAGAGGGTTCTGTAAGAGGAGAACAGGACAGGAACTATGAAGGTTCATCCACCTGTGTCCTTAGTCCCAGTGATTTGACTTCTTCTGACATTTACAATGGTGAAATTCAATGCATTTAGAACTTTTTAAAAACCTCAAAATGTAGACACCATTTTAAAAAGCCTGCTTAACTTCCGTAAGCCTGTCGTTACATTTTTAGCAATGCTTTCTTATTTTTCATTTAAATCCCATACAGTTTGTTCGGCTTAAAAAGGAAAGCGAAAAAAAAAGTGAAAACTCGTTTTTCACTGAGTTTTATTTGGGCTAGATCATGATTTTTTGTGTGTTGTGTGTGTGTGTGTTTTTGTTTTGGTTTTTTTTTTTTTTTGGTTGTGTTTCTGTGAAGACTCCTTGGAAAATTGAAAGAATTTCTTCCTGACAAATAAAAATCAAGACAAAATGTAGCCCAAATGCACACAGAATCCAGGTTAATCTTTAAAGAGATATTGCTGCAACTACAAGTTGTTTGATAAAACCAGTTATATTACAAAGTTTCTCTTCTTGATTAATGTGTGGATGCCATTTTTTCTGAATGTAAAACTCCTGAGAGTGACCAAGTGCCAGCACTGACTAGAAGCAGTCCTGGAATTAGCATGTGCCAAGCAAGGCCCAGCACGTTGCGTGCTCTGTGCTATCCATACTGAACTGCCCTCTAAAACTTCTATAATCAAATACTACTGAAATATAGAAATAATCAGAAACTAGTAGTTTTAAGGGTAATTTTGTGACTTGAATCCCGATAACATCTTTACAGATTCACTTGAAGGGCCTATCTAGCCAGCTATTGTAAACAGCCCCCTAAGGAAGAGACATGCATATATGCATGTATGGTAATGACCCCCTGATGCTCCCCCTGCCTCCAGCTATTTTCAGCCCAAGGGATTTCCGGAGCTGCTTGTGACCGTCTGTTTCATATCCTTCAGTGGATCTGCCTTCCAAGACTTCTCTGTTCTCCCCATGAACCCTTACAAATTTCTGACATTCACAACATCCGTTTGAAAGGGTTTTTCTGCTTGTTTTTTACAAGTCTGCTGTCTATCACAAGAATAGCCACCACCTTTTGCTCATTTTGAACTTGGTTTCCATTGGGAATCAGAGACAGATTCAATGATTACACACTGTTATTAGTAATTTGGCTTTTTCATCCTTGACTTCACATAAAGCTCTTAAGTGAATACCATCTGGTCCTGGTATTTATTTCTATTCATGCTGTATATCTGTACTCTAACATCTAGCATCATCGTTTCAAAAGACAATTAATAAGGTAATACAATGGCAGATTTCCACCACTTTTTATGGGCATGATTCTTGAGAGTTTGATAATATTATCAGTTTCCTCTTTTGCCTTTTTTTTTTTTTCCATTTGGCAGTGGTTCAGATTGTGCTTTGGAGGAATTGTTTAATTAACTATTTTGCATACAGTGATGGAATAATGTTAGTTATAAAAATATTAGAAAACTGTTGCAATATTAAAGCTTCTGGTACTTGGAAATTGCTGGAGAATTGCATGCAGTAAAACAAACACAAGAGTATCCTGGAATGTTCAAGCGACTCAAATTCAGCCTGCATATTCAAATGAAGCTGAAGATCGAAGATGCACTGATCATTTATCAGTTACATATCTGTTAATTAATTTTACCCACAGTACAAACATCCATCTCCCATTTGACTTCCAAGTAGTATGCCTGTGAATACACAAACCTCATACTTCAGTTTTTCATCAATGCTCGGTGAAAATCTGTTTTAATTCTGTATTTGCATTTCACTCTATGAAGGCATATATTCTTGATCTTTTTTCTTCCTGACAAGTCTAGAAATTAGAACTTTAGAAGATGCTCCTAATGATAATGCTGTTTTTCTACAAACTCCCATCACTTCCAAGTAGTTTTAGTAATGTTTGTCCAGAGGCAGGTTAGTTTTGACTTCTTAGAAAAAAGATCTAGCATCTGCTTAGGGAACAGGGGCTTCCCGACCACCTCACTCCAGTCACCACGGTTAATGCTTCTTCCCTCTGTCTTCAACAAATGGCAAACAATTTTTCCATTCATCATCTATAAAGTTCACGTTGTGTGTCAGGTGAAACTAAAATAAAATTAGCATAGATCTGAAGTTCTGGTTAAGCCCTGATGGATTGCATAATTTGTTAATGGATAAATGTGCAAGGAATTTCCAGTAAAACATGCTAGCAGTATTTAATAACTTACCTATATTATGTAACACTTAGGCAGAGCTTGCACTGGATTTGTAATTTGACATGTTGATGAAGACTTCGGTCTCAGAATCCTTGCCAGCAAGTGTAAAATAAGAGTACTTTTCATTACTAAACTTTGGAATTGACAGTTAATGTAAAATATGGTGAGGTCTTTTAGATGAGAAAGATTTGAATGCTAGCTTGGCTTTTTACTTTTTCAAAGAGTAATTAGGAAAGCAATACACCTTCTTCAAGTGTGAAAGAGATTATGTGTAAAAAAGTTCTAATGAGGAGCCATTAAACAGAGAAATGTAGAGATTACTATGAAGGACAATGTGTTGATAATTCCTTAGACTAAAAGAGGAATGAAGGGAAGTGAAGCCAGACATCAGCTTCAGTCTAACTGGAGACGCCATGGTACATACCAAAACCAATAAAATGAATAAAAGTTGCTGGAATTGTTCAGCACGGCAGATGATCTCTCAGGCTTCCAGAGGGATGAAAATCTGAAAATACTGATAAATTGTGTGATACTGTTCTTTGAAAGAAAAAATGAAAGTCTATTAAAGTAGTAAAAGTGAAAAGTAATCAATTTTAACTGACTTGTGCTCACTTTTTTTTTTTTTATAGGTGAAATGAGGAATGATTTATACATCACTGTAGAGAGAGGAGAATTTGAGAAGGGAGGGAAAAGTGTGGCCAGAAATGTGGAAGTGACGATGCATGTTGTGGACAGCAGTGGTCAGATTTTAAAGGTACCTCTGTTGTGTAATTTTCCTTGCTGCAGTTAATTTTGATACATATTTTCACATGTAAATAATCGCTTGTGGCTTTGTTTGATGAATACGAAATTGCTTTGGAAAGGTCATATATGTGTTTAGATATTCAAAGCATTTCAACTTTGCTTAAAGTCAAAATGTACATGTGTGTTTTATTTATGTGATCAATTACATGATCCAGATAAGCACCTAAAACTGCCACCCAAATAACTAGTGATTCCATTAAGGTGCTCTAAAATGTTGAAGCAAGGTTAAGTTCTGGAGAATTTTAGATTTGATAACTTTTAGTAGTTACACATTTTCTAATGTTAATGCAGAACATGTTTCAATCATTTTGCATCATCATTTTTATTATCTAATTGAAATAAATGAGAGATCACTGATGCAAAAATGACCTCTGTGTGGGTTTTAATGAAAGAATAAATTACTGTTCCTTCTTTTCTTCAGGTTTGGTTGCATGCTGCTGCTGATACCTTATAGGCACTAGTCCTTTTAGATTTCCATTATTAATAGCTGACTGTTTCTCAGATTTTTCTGTACAAAAGGATTTCTGTTCGCCTGCAACCTTTTCTATACATATTTAGCATCTTTTTCTTTTTTCTTTTCTTTTCTTTTCTTTTCTTTTCTTTTCTTTTCTTTTCTTTTCTTTTCTTTTCTTTTCTTTTCTTTTCTTTTCTTTTCTTTTCTTTTCTTTTCTTTTCTTTTCTTTTCTTTTCTTTTCTTTTCTTTTCAAGGTACTTTTTCATATGTTCTGCATGATGTTGAGGGCTAAGGGCTGACAAAATGTAGAAAGCCTGATGGAGATAGTCTGAACCAAATTGTGTGTGTGTGTGAATATCTGTGAAGTGAGGTTGTGTGTATAAATGCATGGAGTGAAACAAATGCATATTATATATGAAACTGCTTTTATATATGCATATATGTAAAGAACCTGCTTTCGCAGGGGGGTTGGACCCAATGATCTTTCGAGGTCCCTTCTAACTCCTTCAGTTCTGTGATTCTGTGATATATATATGTGTAAGAGATATTAAGATGCAAAGGCAATCCTTTATTACTGCTGAGGAGAAAAGCTACAGCAGTAGCTTATTTTTCCTGCAGATAATTGACAGGTATCCCAAAGATGGGACTTAAAGAAACCCATTTGCTTACTTTGCTATGGAGAAACCATTATGAGTTTTTCAAAAACAACACAATACTGTGTTTGTTCCTGGTCAAGGGATCCAGATTTCTTTACAGTTTCATGCTGGGATGTGTCACTGATGAGCAGAGTTATGGGTTTATTTCAGATGACTAAAGATCCTGGAGTCTGGGCTGTTCTCATCTTGCATAAATTCTCATTTAGTGCTTGAGCATAAATACTGGATGGAACACCCTGTATCATGGGTTTCCACTTAACATATGTTGCTTAAGCCTTCCTGATCACCCAGTTTCCCCTATTAAATGCTTTAATTCTTATTTGTGTGGATGATTCTTGCCATGATTTTTTCTAATTAGCAAATGTTAACAAATTGCTACTATTTTTGTGGGTTTTACAATATTGAGTACTATCCCACATGTGGCATTTATGATAATAATATGGATATTAAATAGTGTTCTTTGTAAGAACAGTTCTTGATGACATCTTAAGAGTGATCTAATCTATTTTTAAATATTTAATCAATATTTTTTCTTCATTAGGATTTTATCTCATTTGGCTCTGGAGAGCCACCAGCCAGCGAGTACCATTCATTTGTGCTTTATCATAACAATGGTCCCAGATGGGCTGAGCTGCTGAAACTTCCTATTCCTGTGGATAAATTCAGAGGAGCCCACATCCGCTGTGAATTCCGGCACTGTTCCAGTAAGCGCTCATCACAACTTCTCCTCATCCTCTCTGTTACAGCGGCAGTCAGCACATGAGTTTCCCTAACACCTCAGGAAAAAAGATAGCTGTGTAAACTTTCTCTCTAATGCTTTTATGACACAGCTTTTCAGGCTTGTAGCTCTGTTTCATGGAACTTGGTGCTTTGGTAAAGCCTAAATGCTAGGAGAAACCAGTCTAGTTTTATTAAATAGTAATAAGCAGCACTGCAGGTGCAAATGTAAGCATAATTTCAAAATGCAAATTTAGAATTTATTTGGTGAATTACCCAAAATGATCCAAAATGATACCTGCTACCTTAGCCGATGTTTAACAATCCAACACCTTGAAAAAATAAACAAATACAGTGTGGTCAGTTAACAGCACTTTTGTATTTTTTGTATTTATAAGAAACAGTGACATCTTCAGTGATATATAGAGAGGTAGATAGTTTATTTGAAAACTGTAGTGCAGGTTAGCCTGAGGATGACCTAAAATGAAGATCAGTAGGTAGAAACTACTATAGTGGATAAATAACATACACGCACATACAGTAAAACACAAAACAAAATTAAAAAAAAAACACCTTCTCTTCACATTGGAATAGCTAGATCGCATTCATTTAGTTCTCCTGGCATTCTGTATATTGCAAAGGTTTCATATTTGCTGATTTCCACTATTTGACATTAATAAAAACCAAGTCAGTCCAGAATACTGCTTTCTGATTTATAGTGAGATAACAGAAACCAGTAGAGGAGATAACATACAAATCTGCAAAGAAATGTAAGATCTTCTTAGTCTTACTAGATGCAAATAGTTCCAGAATACTTCCTTATGCTGTATTATACCCTTTTATTTTGTCTAAAATATGAAACATTAATTTTATCTATTTACATGTTTTTCAGCAAAAGAAAAGGGTGAGAAGAAGTTGTTTGGCTTTTCTTTCGTGCCCCTGATGCAGGAAAATGGGAGGACATTGCCAGATGGCACCCATGAACTCATTGTACACAAGGTAATTTGAATTAGAAATCATTAGCTGTAATGATTCCTCTGGAACATACTACGAATGCCCAGAAACATTAGGTTGAGAAAGTCTGTATTCATTACCAAATGAGTGATAATCTTGTCTCCATTAAAATACCCATTGCTGATTGTTTAATTGCTCCTTGTTACAAATGGCAATAGAATCTAGGTGTACATTTCAGTGCACCGGATGTACTGTGGAGTCTCACTATGTTACATTATAATTAATTTCATAAAAGTAAGTTCAATTAAAATAGAATAATGATAACCACTTCCTGAATTGCTAAAAATGGAAAATGAAGCAATCTATTATGCAGATGTACTCAATGCTATCTTTTTTTAAAGATATTTCTATCCTGAGTGATTTTTTATTTGTTTCCCCATTTTATAGTTACCTTTTTGTGCAGAGGGTTTGATATGCTTCCAGATAGATTTTAAATTTGAACACAAAAAATTGCAGCTATTTATTTGATATAACCTGTTCAAAGTTTTTGCTTTGTTATTATCTCAATGTCCAATATGAAGCTGCGATTCAAAAATAGTTGCAACAGGCATTTTCCCTTACGGAGAACTATCCATGAAAGCAGTGAGCTGGAAAATGTGCTTATGTTATATGTATGTGTGACCACTTAACCTAATTTTCTGATTTGAAATGAGTATATTTGCATTAAAGAATGTGCTGACTCATTTTGTCTATATAAATTAACCATTGTATATATGGATTAGATAGCTCCTGAAGAGAGAAAAAAATAATAATAATACCAAGGACGTGTAATAACTTATTTTTGGTATCTTAGGCTTTATATTGATAATGTCTATGCATGTGTACAGATACATATATATATATATATACACACACAGATAATGCATGTTTAGGATGAGTTATAAAAATGTTTGAATATTGGTTCTAGGACATCAGTCTTTAAATATTTATGCTATTTTAAAGTATACTTAAACATAGATACTGAATGTATTGTAAAGTATTTTTTTCATAGCTTAAATTCTACTTGATTAAAGGTAATGGTATTTATTTAAAATATTAAACACATAACTTTGCATTGTATTTTTTTCTGACTCATTGTAGAAACAATGTTCAATGGACTTGACCTGTTCAAATTCAGTTGTATGAGACCTTTAAAAATTCTTTAATTTCTGGCAGAGAAACAATAATCTAGGGAGTTGCATGCAGTACATTGATTTTAACTGGTTTGTTTTCACAGTGTGAAGAAAACACAAACCTTCAGGATTCTAGTCGCTACCTCAAACTCCCCTTTTCAAAGGGAATTTTCCTAGGAAATAACAGCCAAGCAGTGAAAACCACTAAAGAGTCCTTCTGGATTACGTCCTTTCTCTGCTCCACTAAACTCACACAAAATGGTAGGATATGTTGATTATTTGAAACATCATGAATTCAAATGAGTGTGATAACTAGTCTTTTCCATGCCAAGCAAGGATGGATATACTCAGAAATAGCTTATGTTCTATCAGTTTTACAAACTGGATTTCTTCACAATTTTTGATACCCAGATGGAAACCAATGCAGCATGGTAAACCACTGATTTTAAGTAGTTCAAGAATGCTTTTTAATTTAACATGATATTGGAATCAAATGCAGCACTCTTGGAATCAACTATCAAAACCCAGCTGCTTTACAAACCCTTTTAATCTGTTTGCTTTGGAGTTTTTATGAAATACTTATTTTGTAGGCTTTAGGATGTGGCAGTTTGGATTTTATTAGGTACATATTGCTTTTCTGTTTTATCACTTCTCTTTCTTTATGCCAACAAACATTTACTACTGCTTAAAGTAACCTTACACACTGGATATTATGAGGAGATAGAAATACATGTGTGATACGCTCCTTACCATTGCTGTGCATAAAACTCTTAAAATTCTTGTTTATTTGCCATTACTAATTACAGAGCTGTTACTCAAACAGGCTTATATTTTTGCCAAATTTTCCACAGGCTTATAAATATTGTGTATTTCCTTGATAATGCTTCTGACTATTCTTTGATATCCTCAGTTTTACGTTTTCCTTAGCTATTTATTTCATTTGAAGAATCTTGCTTAGCTACCTCTTGTGTGAAATGCTTGTATCTCTACCCTTCTCACATGTATGATGATAAAATTACTAATTGCTTGCAAATTGGTTATAGGTATATAACATAAACTAGAGCAGCTTTTTAAGTGGAAACAGTCATCTTAATTTTCACCATTTAGTAGCAAGTTTCCGAAACAGAACTATGTGCAAAAAGTAAATGGTCTGTTTCACTGTGCACATCCATTCTGTATTCTCATAACAGTTAGCTTCAAAGTAATAAAAGTTAGTCAATAAAAGATTTTCCCCAAAGATGATAATAGGCAATCATAAGCTAAATTTGTTCCAGTTAAAGGCCTTGATTTAGGAAAATGCATGAATCTGCTGATGCTTAGACATGCCTGAAAGTGCTGCTTGGGACTTAATGTCTCACTGATGAATAGCTTCGCTGTTGACTGGGGTTATAGGAATTTCACTAATTTATGTTCACAGTACAGGGGTTATTTTATAGTTGAAGTAAGTAGATGTGTGACATAGGGCATGAAATTTCCATTTATTTTATTTTACCATATACAGAGTAAGAGGGTGTAGAATATCTGAATAATATTGATCCCCTTTTCAGCTCTGAAAGAGTTAACAATTATTTCAGCAGTACTTCAGAGGGTGGAAATATTTTCAATAGACAGGCTCATATTTTCTCCAAGGATCTTCTTTGGGAAGTTCATCTTGGTGAGTTTCCAAATCCCCATTCTTTTAAAAAAAATTTGCCAAAATCTATTGCATGCTCAGAAAATGAACATAGAGCAAAGCATGTGGATGCTTGGTCATGTGAGCATTACTTCAGTTACCCCTGAGAGAATGTAGCATATTTATTAAAAAAAAAAAAATACAGGATTTAAAAGCTCTGTGTATTGCATTTACTTTTGTTTACTTTTGTAGTAGATATTTGTATCAGTATTTTTGAAAATTGCTGATTTTTTTAATCTGTTTGTCAATGTGGAGATTTTTCTGAAGTTTTGGAGGATTTGCGTGTGTCTGCAAACACCAGTGTCCTGGAAATGAATTGGAAATTATGCTGTTGATCTGGCTGTGGTTTGGGGGAAGACCCCAAACCCAGACTTGTGACTGAATTAGGCCACAGCTTTCCTAATTTGCTGGGAAATTTTACTTAGCTGTCATTCTCTCATTGACTGTTCCCACATGCCATCAGCCCTCATGCATATTAAAATTATGGGGACTGGGGGAAGGAGGCTGGCTTCCAGTTGGTGGAATCCTTAACTTCCTTACCCTAGGTGCTTTGGAGGGGGACTTGAGGATTATTTCCAAGCAGTTTTCAGAGAGCTTCTAGCAGGGGAGCCTGTGCATTCATCAACAGCTCTTGTGAGAACCCATCCTTATTTAATCTCTCTATCAGTTGTCTTTTCCTTAGCGTGATTTTTAATCCTAGATAGTTAATCAGTTGATGGTAGCAAAACAAAAAACCAAAACCGAAAACATGCCTGTTTCTTACCTGAATTTGAGTTGTATTTCAGTTTTATTTTCCTAAAAAGCAAAGAAGAGAGAATATAGTATTTTTCTACTGAGTAGTTATCAAAACAGTCCCATGTAGGTTTTGACATTTAGGAGGGATCTCTGCCTGCCAGAGAGTCAGGATCCATCCAGCAAGTTGGAGTATTTCAGCAAGCTGGCATCCACTGATTTCTCAGCACTGATCAGCACATCCCCAGCAAGCAGCTGTTCATCAGCAGAACAACATGCCATACAGCGTGTCTCTTGCAAGGCAGGGGTGTAGTCCATCTATCAGGAGAGGGGAAAGAAAAAAAAAAAGTGAAACCCGTGATTAATAAAACAAAAGTAACAGGGTAACTTTTCAGAGCAACCTCCTCTTGGTGGGGAGTGTTGGCAGCCCCAGAAGCAGCCTGCTGGAAGAGAAATACGGATTGCTGGTTAAAAATTTGGCTTTCTCATTTCGAAGTGCAAGAGTGCTGCACTAGGCCAACTGCTGATGTCTTGGGATTTATAGGACAGAGATGGAAAGATCATCCCAAACCTGTTCCTTATACAGCGAATTCTAAACCATTTGTTACACCTGGCACTTTGGACGTAAAGTACTGACTTTGAGAAGGGAATTGTTTTGTTTGGCAAGAGTGGTTGCTCAGGTGCGGGCTATTTTTTTATGTACAAATCAGATCATGTCATAGAGAAGGCATTAAAAATGTTTTTCTTCTTCAACAAAGTTTATCAGCACCATTGACTTCTTCCCTTTTCCAAAACTATGTTTTCCTAGTGGACTTATTTTTGGGGACATTTTTATATTCTTGTTTCTCTTACTACATGATGCATTACTGTCCCTTTCCCTTGTGATTCACGTCAGATTTTCTATTCATGTCATTTATGCTTGGGCTATTCGCTAATGCCATCTCAGCAGTGTCTTTCCTCCTTTGCATTTTCCTTGAAATAAGTGCTTTGAAGTGAGTGTCTTACATTGGCTTTCTCCTTCTTTTTTTAATCCTCCAACAAATCCCTAATATTGAGTGTCAACTATCTACCCACAAAGTTCCTCCAGCAGACC
Organism: Anas platyrhynchos; assembly: GCF_047663525.1. NCBI lineage: Eukaryota > Metazoa > Chordata > Aves > Anseriformes > Anatidae > Anas > Anas platyrhynchos. Next base: position 28,855,000 of record NC_092587.1, read on the forward strand.
TGTAAAGAAGTATTTTCCTACTATGAACTGACAGCCTTAGCTAGTTTCACTGTTCCTCAACTTAAGTAGAGGCTTAAATAGAATAGAGGGTAGGAGTCCTATTAATTATCCAGAAGACAAATGCAGTTCAATATGGTTTTGTAATGTTTGTTACTTGAAAACTCCTGACAGGAGGAATATTAAGACCTATCATTTGTCCCTGATCTTTGGAAGGTGTCTCCGACACACCTGGGAGCTTTCCTCACCCCTAGTGGAACTCAAAGACCTCTCTTAATCCAAACCCTTCTGCACTAGCATATCGTGAAGCAAAACAAAAAAGAAATGTATAAATGCATGAAAAGAATTTGTGCCCACCAAAAGCAGCAAAATATTAGTGGGATAATGTAGAGGGTTTGCTGTTAACAGTTCTGGCAAGATTTCAATACAGGTGGAGGTTAATTTAATGTTATTAAGGGCAGAAATGCTATTTCACTCCTTGTTATGGGAGAGAGGAACTCTTCTGGAGCAAGCTGCGAAAAAAGTGACACAAAACATGTGTGGATCAAACGTTATTTGAGTGTGAAAACTGTCGGTGGTAGAAAGAACCCAAATAGCTGCTGAACCAAGAGGAAAACTTGCAGTTATGTACTTTGCTTGATAAGTAGTGAGGGTGTTTCAGAAGAACTGGATCCTTCTAAAACAATACTGGACTGTGATCAAGTAGAGAGAGTTTCAGCTTAAGCTGATTGAAGGGTTGGACAGTGGTTAAGGTTTTCTGTTTCGAGCAGCCACGCTTTGTGAAATTCTGAAAAGCTGGTTAGTGAAATGTGCAAGTAGTAAACTTGAAGGTAAAGGAACTTTGGGATTTATTTGATTCAAGAGTTTGAAAATGTGTGGAACTTCTGTGCTCTGAATGCAACTCGGAAGGAGTGCTGCAGCCCGAACTGAGTGAGTCGTGGGCAAAAAAATGTGAGGAGTAAGCACTGAACCTGCACCAAAAGGGAGAGAAATAACAGCAGTGTGTCAGGGTTCAGTAGGGGTCAGGATGAAGTGAAAACTGTTAAAAAGCCAAGCAAAGTTCACAAAACTCTGTTTTCAGATACTGAATGGTAATTATTGGGCTGTGATTCTGTGAAATTCCCCATCTCGTAGCAAGCTGGAATTTCTTTTAGTATCTCTCTGAAGCTGAGAGCAGTAACACATGACTTAGTAATAAATGAGTACCTATGAGTCCACAAGTAATAAACATATCACGTGAATAATAAATACAGTACCCATTTTTAAGATAGCTGGAAGAGTATGTTAACTGGGCCATCACCCTCTGATGAATTTTGTGCAAGTGTTTACAACAAATCATAGATGAAAAAATAGACACGTAGCTAAATGGAATATGCCATAAAACCCAGGATGGGTTTATCAAAGGCATTTCATGCCAGAATAAACTTCTTAATCTTTCTTTTCTAAGTTTTTTGTTGTTGTTGTTGTTATTCAGAGGAAACACAGCAGATCTAAACCATCTGGACTTCAGTGACACACCACATGGGAAATTAAAGGAGATACAGATTAGAATAAGTATTTTAAAAAATGGTAAATAACAGGCTAAAAGGGAAAAAGCAGGTTGCACTGTAATGGATGGAATTTCCTTCCTGAATGGAAGGAAAATACTACAGGATCTGAAGAATTTTGCCTGGTACTGATAGTCTCACTTGGAGTGGGCCTGGGGGCTGGAAAGGCTTGCGAGGAGGAGGAGTTGCTTCGCTAAAACCTGAGACTATAAAAAGCCTGTTAATTAAGTTTGCTGCTAATAGGCAGTGGAAAAGGCTCATCAATTGAGAGAACCAAATGAAAATATCATACAGACAAACCAAGGCAACTTTGATTTAAATAATCGGTTAGAATAGAAATTAGATGAAATCTCATGGTACAAAAGGCAGGATCATGCCCTAATGGAGACTACTGGGGATTCTGCTATTGCCAGGGAGCCGAACGGCATTAAAAAGAAGAAAGCATTGTTTGTGTCACCAAATGTATCTCAAAAAAGGAAAATTCTACAACATACACGCCAGGTGTTTGCAGCAGACATACGAGCCTACTAATGATACAGAAAACAGTGATGAGGTCTCATCTGTAGTGCTGTGTACCATGTTGATCAAAAATGCTAAAGGAGAGTGGATTAAAACTGGAGCAAGCATGAAGACACTTAAGAGTGGTTTAGCTCAGAAGAGTTTATTTTCCAGTAGAGATTGTCTTGCTTATTAATAAAGCAGAAGCATAATGTTTGTACTCTAAAACACATAGGGATATGAGTATTTTAAAATACACACAAACAATTCATACCTAATTATCAAGAGACTGTTTCTAGCTGTCAGAAGACAGCTCTGGAAGGTGTCCTTCAATGGGATGAGAGACAGCAAGATAATTACTTTTCTTAAGGTGGCAGCTGACAAATTTCTAAGCAAGACTGCATAACATAGTTGCCACAAGAGATTGATTCTAGTGACCCAATACCATGTTTTTATTTCCTGTTGGTGAAGCAATTATAGGGCGGAATGAAGAATTGTTATTGCTGGGCAGATCATATTATAGCAAATCTTGAGATGTTTTCTTTTGTTTTAATGAAGCCCAGTTTTGCTGAGTGGACTGTAACAGTAGAATTTAAAATCTGAAATGCCACTTTGCTTCCAGCTTTAATCTTGCATCTTGTCTTGGCAGGAGATATGCTTGACCTTCTGAAATGGAGAACCCACCCAGACAAAATAGCAGGTTGCCTATCAAAATTAAAAGAAATTGATGGTTCTGAAATAGTGAAGGTATATACCATTCTTTCATTTCTTCCTTTATTTTGTTTTCAAATAATATGAGGGAAATAATTGTCTGTCACAAGTATACATATTTGTGTGTCACAAAAGTACGTATTTAATAACAAACTGCCTCTTATTCTTCAATCAGTTTCTCCAAGATACACTAGACACTTTATTTGGAATTTTAGATGAAAACTCTCAAAAATATGGATCAAAAGTATTCGATTGTTTGGTAAGTTTTGTTTTGTGAGAATGCTTAACACTACTTAAGAGCAAAGTAAAAAAAAAAAAAAAAAAAAGCAAAAGCTTTTATTCTTTTTCCCTCACATTTAGGTTCACATAATAAATCTGCTGCAGGACAGCAAGTTTCACCACTTTAAGCCAGTAATGGACACTTACATTGAAAGTCACTTTGCAGGAGCACTTGCATACAGGTGAAGTCTGTACTTTTTCTAACTGATTTGAATACTGAAAGTTACTGATGTGCTAAGCAGAATCAATCATCAGATTAAATGAAACGGTAGCAGTAGGAATAAAATTTAATCCTTATATGAATGCCCAGATTTAGGCCATTAAAAAAGGAGTAAAATAATTTTGAGTTACCATAAAGGTTACTTGTGAAAGGCCTCATCTTGGCTTAATTTTGTCTGTTTTTCTTCATTGGCTTTCTTTATTTAAATGACTTTGACCAGCATTGGAGCCTTAACATAATTCAGTTACAACTGTGTTCGCTGTGTAGATCAGTACACTAATAAGCATCACTTACTATGCTGTACTTTGTATTTATTTTCTAGCTAAACTTTCATTAACGTGAATGCAATTTAATGAGACTGCAAACCAATTCATGGAATAGCAGGGGTAGTCTATGCTGGCAGAGACTGTTGTATCATAATGAGCTTATGTATCCCTGTTGAAATAATTCTACTGCATATGTGATGATGACAATTATTTCCTGTTCATTAGAAGTCTGTTAGGTCTATCGGCAGGCTGGAAACGAGCTGTAATATAGGGCTTGTAGTGATTTGCAAAACTTTGTGTTGTGGGTTTTTTTTTCAGTGTTTCTTATATGAAAGATTATTTTGCATTCTAAGTTCAAGTTAACTCTTCTTCCACTTCTGTGTCGTAATACTTTTTAATGTGTTATTCTAGAGATCTTATAAAAGTACTGAAGTGGCATATTGATCGAGTCACCGAAGTGGAGCTGCATGAGCACATACAGGAAGTACTAAAGGTAACAGAAATCTTCAAAGGCACCAGCAGGTTTAACTGAGGAAAAGGAGCACAGTATGTGTTAATGGTGGAAATGCAGTATTAATTCCAGGGAATTGCAGGCTTTTTGAGTGCTGTCAGTTTATTCTTTTTTCTCTTTTGTCAATAAGGTGATCAATGGAGCTTGCTACCACTAGACTCTGGAAGTGTTCCTTAATGAAGGAGGATATGCATGAGTAGGAGTTGGATCTAAGAAATCAAAGATAGATCGTATTAGTAGTATTAATATCTGTCACAATAACAGAATCTAAATGGCAGACAAGAATGCTGACTTACTGGTTCAATCCTGACAAGAGGGAATTTGCTAAAAATGGTGATCTGGTAGCTCTCATCCTGTTTTGTACATCAACAGAGCACAGTGTGGAGACAGTCTGAGTTGTACAACATGATAATCCCATTTGGAACAGGAGCTGTGGTCTGGAAATAAGATATCAGTGTGGTACTCTGTGCTTTTCTAAGCTGCTGTTAACGTAGGTGTCTCAGTAATAACAAAAGGCTGTATATTTGTTGCATTCTTAACAACTTAAATTTTGCAACTTAAACTAAGCTTATATTTTGGCATTATCTTGTTAACAATTCACAGGAAAACATTTTTAACATTTAGCAGGCAGAGGAAATACCAGAACAGCTCAAAAGTTAGAGTCTGTTTCTTATATTGGCCTTGCATGTTTATGTTCTACATCTTTCGGTAGCCACAGACATGCAAGGATGCATTATGAGGGACAGTGCTGAGATTTTGCAGTTTTACATTTGTCAAATAAGCAAATGTTCCCTGGTTTGCAGAGGTTTTAAAAGGCAAGGGAAGAGTATTTCTGAGTGCTTTCGTAATGTTAGTGTTTCGTTTGAAATATTTTTAAAAAGTGCCAAAATGAAATAGCAGTCTCCTATTTCAGACCCTTGTCATTATATAAATTATATAATCATAGCATTTGTTGTTTTTTTACATGAGTTTATTTTTATGAGTTATCTCTGATTTTGACATTTGTAGGCACAGGAATATATATTTAAATACATAGTTCAGTCTCGAAGATTATTCTCTATTGCCACCGGTGGACAAAACGAGGAAGAATTTCGCTGCTGTATTCAAGAACTACTTATGTCAGTACGGTTCTTCCTGTCCCAGGAGAGCAAAGGAGCTAATGCTTTATCCCAACTACAAGTAAGTTTGTGAGTGTGCCTTGATAATGCAATATAAATGCAATGCACTTGCAATATAAAAAAAATGATGTTCCTTACCTATATTTCCAGGAAAGAAAACGTGCTTTTGTTAGAGCAAAATGACATCTTCAGCTCATGCTCATACCTTTGTCCTGTACTGTGAAATTTTCATATCACCAGCTTTTGAATATGCTTGGCAAAGATAATCCTGAATCTAATAAATAAAGTAAACCCAATATTAATTTTGATTTACGAACAGTTCATGTTATATTTTCGGCAATGCCAGTGGTTCAAGTGACTCAGAATTGCTGGGTACAAATAAAGGGATTTTTCCAGTTTAGGCACTTTATAGCTTGTTTTAACTACACTGGACCTGAAGAATTTGAACCCAACCAAAGGCTCTCTGAGTTTTCCTTCTCTGCAGAAGACTTCAAATTTTGCTAAATTGTATCTTTTAGTACTCAGCTGGTATATATTTATTTCAGTTGACTACTAAAATTGACTAGTGCTACAGGGAAGAGGCAAAATACACAGGAGACAGATCTCTACATTAAGTGTGGTAGATTTAGCAATGTAGACGTACTTCCTAGTCTTGTTCCCCTGCTTCTGTAACCATGGGTGCTTAAGATCTGTTGAGAATTACTCATTTCTTAAGCTCTGTAGAAAATTACTCTTCCAAGGAGACAGCAAATCAGAGAGAAAGGAGTGGAGAGATGGTTCTTCCATCTCTTATCACATAAGCAGCTGGAGTGAAATGTTTACAACAAAATTATATGAACAAAAGTGTTTGGAATTCTTCCTGGGTATCTTTAACCTTGTATGTCATCTGAGCTGACACCAGAGTGAAGAAGGAAGAGGTAGGAGTAGCTTTTCCCAATTACAGGATTTGGAGAGGAAGAAGGGAATGTCAGCTCTAGCTTCCTTTCTCTGGCATTGTCCTTTTTTCTTTTTCAGTGTTTCCACATTGATTATATTCACCAATAAATTCCTGACCCTATTTTAGGATTGTTGAAGTGAACCAAGACTGCCACTGCTGTCTCACTCCAAAATAAAAATTGTCATTACTGAAAAAATGAAGGATATAGAGGCTGTTATATTCCTTATCTTGAAGCCAAACAACTCCTCCTCAAATCTTTTTGTTCTGGTATCATCAGCAGGCTTCTGGTATCATTTGAAAAAAAAATCCTCTCATGCACAGATCATGAGGAACCTGTAAATAATAAATATTTTCGTATTAAGTTGAACTTTTTACTTTCGGTTTGTCATGAAAGAAATGAACAGTCATTTGATAATGCTTAAGGGAAATAGTCACAAGTGTAAGCCCATTAATGAATGTGAGGATATTTCCTCTGAAAAATCTGACCAATTTTAAAACTACCGACTGCCCTTGAAATGTAGAAATTTGTATTTTTCTACAGTTACTTACTTGTCTATAGTTATTTAAATTCTATAAATATCAAACCTATACTGCAGTATCTGACATACCAATTTTTTCCTTTTCCTCTAGGCTGTGTTTCTCAGCTCATTCCCATCTGTGTACTCTGAACTTTTGAAGCTCTTTGATGTCAGAGAAGTGGCAAATTTGGTTCATGATGCTCTGGGCAGCTTGCCGACAGTCATGCATGGGGACGAATCCCTTCAAGCTGTTAAACTTCAAAGTATTGGGAAAACTGTAGAAAGTCACCTGTACACCAACCCAGGTAAGGTTGCCCTGGGCTGCCTGCAGTACAAGTGAGCAGGTATTGAGGGGAATCATGCCCCTCATAATAGTGCTTCCCAAGTAACAGTTCTTTAATCTCTGTTCTGTACAAGCTGCTTGATAACAAAAATACAGATAGTTAAATTTAGGGGTTACATTTTTAGAGACAAGTACTCGTAAAGTACAGTTTTGTTTTGATCTTATGCTGGCTATATGTCCGCGAAAGGAATTTTCATTATACGTTAAAAGTAATTATAAAGGAAAAAGCTCTACTAATTTGATTTTTTCCCCTCCTTTGGGGGGCAGTTCAGTAAACAGATTCTCACTTACCCATTAAGTTTTATTTGTGTAAATCTTGCTAGTTCAGCACTTTTGATCCTTTATTTTCTTAATGTAGCATAAAAAACCTATACACATGCAAGTGATACTTGGTGTTTATTGTATACAACAGTGTGTGCTACATGGAAGAAAAAAATGCTGCGTGGTGGTGACACCAATGTTCTTTTTTTTCAGTCCTAAGTAAAACACGTAGAAATGATAAAATACGAATTTTGAGAGGATTTAATTTTGTAATAAAAAGTGTTAATTTGCTTACTGAAAGTGCTCTTGAGAGTTGTCGGCTGATGGAGTTCAATAGAAACATTAACTTTTACTTAGATCATTTAAAACATTTAACATCTAAGGACATTTTAAAAAATGCCTTTAATGATTGTACTTTAAAAGTTTGAGTTCAAAGAAGTGGGATCCTGGCTACTTTCCTTCTTTCTGGTTGCAAAAGCAGGTTACTCTTTCCATTGTGAGTCTCCACAGCAGTCTCCTCCACAACAGTGAGGTCTCCTTACAGTTGATTGATCAGGCCTTCAATACGTTAGATCACTGACATATTCATGAAGCAATCTTAAGGACACTCTAACTTATATTTTGTATTTTCCAAATGCCCTTGTGGTAGGTAGCATTCATTTCCATTTTCTTCCCATTATCTTGAGGTCAGCCTCATCAGAGGATCTAAGTGAATGAATGTAATTAAAGAAAGTTAGTTATTGGCACATAAGAGACTCTTGGTGACTTTCTTAGAACTGTAAATCTAGATTCAGATGTATGAGAATTTTTTTTGGTAGCCTACTTTTGTAAAAGTGTTTGCTTTTCATTGAAATGCAGTTTCACTACTAAGAAGTCGTCAGAATTGGTTTCAGCTATAGAAGCAATGAAAGTTGCATGTTAAAATTTACATGGAGTGCAGGTTATACGCAAATTGAATATAAATTCCTTAAACCACAGGGCAAGTGATGTGAAAGACATTGGGCAGTAATGTAAGCTCCCAGTGTCCATGACAGAAATCTTAGGCAAATACTTGTACAGTGTAATTTCAGTCATCCTTGAGTTGAAGGGTCTTGTGGAGATCAGGGTCTTGGTCTCTTTCCTGGTAATGTTTTCTCTCTTTAAATTGATAAAAATATGAATAGACCTTCCTTAGTCAATCCCTAGAGGGAAGTATTTTGAAAATCCTATTGAGAAAATAAATACTGCACTAAGCCATGTTAAAGTGTAAAGTAAACCATACATCCTAACATGAAGTTGAAGCTTGCTGCTGTGAAAATAATTGATTTCTGCCTCACAGATGAAGATAATGAACACTTCAAACTGCAGTACTAGCTGACACATTGGGACTAGATATGGAATGCAGAAAATAACTATTTGTTCAAACTCCTAAAAATGAGGAGGGCATTTCTTCGATAACATTTTCTATTTTGTGGAGCTTGCTGAGAAGCAAGTGAGAATACGTGAGCATGGGAATGGTATGCATTTTGTGCTGCTAAGGCTTGAACAACTAACACATTAGCTCCCACTGCTGCGGAAATCAACTGACACCGCATTTGTGCTTTTGCTGAAATCTGGAGGTATATTGGGTATATTATTGAAAACATATGTCAGACATGCCAAGGTTGATTTAAGATGCCCAAGCACAGATGTTAAGTGCAATTTCAGTGCACCTGGTCTCTGCCTACTTCTCTTTAGAGAATGCAGGTGTCCCATTGGTTATATATTGTATTTACTGAAAATCTGTGGATAGGAGTCTGAAGTGTCTCTGTTATTGAGGCTCTGGCTTGAGCCTCTAAAATACAATGGAAACTATTTTTAGCAATTTTACAGTTTAGACTACAGCTCTTCTAGTAACAACTACAGAGATGTTAAAAGATGTCAACAGCAGTTTTGTGCCAGGCTCCTATGAAAAATTAGCAGGTAGCACTGTACTTCTTTGCACATTTTTCCATATATACTACTGTGTAGTAAGCTACATTTGGTGTCTAAAAAGTAACAGATGTTGGTTTTCCTGCTGATAAAAACTAGCGGTTTTATTTTTGCCTCTTGGTCAGTCTTCCAGTTTGCTGGTATTTTGGGTGTATACCTTTGGATGCATCCCTGTTGCCACTTGTGGAGTGGCCAAATTGGTGACCGACATATATGCCTGTACCCAGAAAATTTTCTACCTTTGTCGTTTCTGATACATCAGTAGTCTACTATTCTTGTTTGTTGTCTTTTATACATTAGGTATCGTTATAACTTGCTTTGGGGAAGAGTTAAGGCCAATAACAGAGAAATGCATCTTGATGTAGTTAAATGGCAAATAGCAGACCAATAACTTTGTTTGTTTCTAAAGGTACTGATTGGAGCTTGTGAATTTAATAGCTAAGAAAACATGAAATGTGTAAGTGGGACATCTAGGTCTCTTCCTCCAAAGAGAAAGAATTTTATTGGAATCACTGTGGATCAATTCCCAGAAGAGAGATTACATTAGTGGGGTAAACAACTAGAAAAGGAAAATATCATAATGATTAAGTCTGTATCATAGACCAGTTATAGTGTGGATTGCAGCTCTTTATCTCATGGTAGGTGTTCTTACATACCAGAAATACGTCTTCTTAGAATATGAGGATTTGAACCTCTATTCAAGAAGAGCTGGGTAAGACTTTCTCTATTAGTGAGGCAAACTGTTAAAGATAAATAAAGGAGGAATTCAATTCTCTGACCATTTACACTATAATTATCATATATGCCAAAAATTAGAAACCTAGGAAAAATGCTGAGTTGTTGTTTTAAGGACATCTTCATGTGTTTATTTAATTTTGTTCATATGAAAATTTCTGTTTAATATAGAATGTATTTCTTACCTGCTTTTTTATTATTTTTCCTTATTTGTCACTGAAATCTACTATCAATAGATTAGAAATGTGACAAATCTCTACTTATTTTCTTTCTGAGACTGACTGCTTCCCCTAGTCTGTCCCCTTGAATGAGTTTATTTGAGAATTGCATCCTGTGTATCACAGGAGAGTGTACGTGTTGGAAACTATGTTTCTGTAGCCACTCAGAGGTGAATATCTAGATGCAATCAGTAAGAATAATTTAATATCTTTGAAATAGCTCACAGAGTTGTTGATATTACATGTTACACTTACTATTGAAATGAAAAAAAAAATGCTAGCAAGATCAGAGAAAGATACTATTAACTGATAAGGAGGTTCAGGTTGGGAGCTCAGTATTATGTTTTCCCTCTGATTCCACGAATTTTTCAAAAGGCTCACAACTTCTTTTTAATAACAGTTGTAACATATTTTAGTGCTCATTGCAAGCTACCATTAACACACACTTCAGAAAACTAACTCAAATTTTTCAAAATGTAAAGATTTTATAAGTTGATCCATAGATTTTTCTTTTTTTTTTTCTAGTACTCCAGGATCTTTTTCAGATTAATTAGTATTTCTTAATTTGTCTTCCATAGCAATTTATTATTCCTTGGAGTAGTCTGTGTATGTGTGCTTATACACCCCAGCCTCTTGGGGAAGGGGTGTGTGTATGCATATAAAAATCAGCCTTTATTAGCAAAGACCGGAAATTATTTTGTAAAAGCCATGCAAGTAATTCTTTGCATCTATGGCACTGAGGAGTTTCTCAGCCATACCCATGTTTTTTCTGCAGCACTACAGGCAATTTTGAAAGCAGTTCTTCATAAAGGTTTGAAAAATGACTGAGAACAGTGACATGTCAGTGCAGTTGCAGAACAGGGATATATGTTTGGTTTGGAATTGAAGTGCTGACTTTGTTTGGCTTAAGCATTTTCTTCTCCTACATCCCCCAAGTACAGTGGTTCTTCCAAGCAGGCAAGCATAAATTGAATAGGTGCAAATAAAACTATCAAAAATAAGAGCAACTTCCTCACTTTTCACTGTTCAAGAGCTTCTCACTGTTTATTTAAAGATGTCCAATTAGACTAGTTCTTGTTCCAAGTAGGCTGAAGTTTTGACCATCTGTTCAGATGTACTCATTGAAATGAATATCATCTTTCTAAGCTTTAAAATACACTGGAGTGCAGAAAACTTTGTATGTCTGTGCAGGTGCTTTACCATTAACTGAAAAGCAAGGGGGAAAGTTGTGCTGTGGGTTTAATGTTTAATGTTAACCTAGCTTTCACAGGAAAGGCACAAGGATTGCCCAGAGTGGTCTCTCTTTCCAGTCATGCCAAGCACGAACTTGAAAAACTCAATGTCATATTTTTTTCTCTCTGTATAATATTTGCAAAGGACAAGTATTAACATTTTAAACAGTCAGCTAATTTGGCTTTCTGAACAGAAGAGAAATTAGGACAGTGACTGATGGCTAGGAGTTCTGATTATTGCACCATTCCCTGCACTCATTAATTTTATTATACACGGTGGCTGACATTGCAGCTGGCAATTTTTATGGAAAAAAATAACCTGAGACAAGTGGTGTATGCAACGTTCTCAAAACTTACCTGCATAGTCCTTGGCTGAGCCTGATCAGAGGTGAAGATGTTAGCTGTCCTGTTCTGTGTTATCGCTACATCTCTCGTCTAAGAGGTCTCTCCTCTAAAGAGGTCAAGACGGCGAGGTGTATAGGTTACGGGCTTACAGGGAGTATGTACAAAGCTGTGTTATATGTGGTTGTCAGTTCAGTAAGAGGTACTGTTATCTCCAGTATATAGTTGCAAGTCGTAACATGTTTTTTGCTAATCCACTTGATAAACCACATTTTCTGATCATATTATGGAGCTTTTGGAAAAATGGGACAGTCCAAACTGTTGACTGAGGATGCTCAGCTATACCTGAGACACTTCAGGCTATACAATATGGAAGTTGATTATTTACAAGTCAGGTGTTGCCACACATAGTTTCTTTGGTCTTCTAAATGGAGTTCATAATGCCAGGAAGCATATGGAAGCATTCTGTGCAGTGCACAGAGGAGGGGGCACCTCAGAAAATGAGGCACCAAATCCTGCAGGTGCTCATCAGGATGCTGCCTGGAATTAATCAGGATGAAACACCTTGGTACAGGCTGCTACAATTTTCTCCTTGCCTTTTGGGCTAAGGGATTGGAGTTGTAGCTGCAGGAGGACCTGAGGACCTGCTGTCCTCAGAGGATCCATGGCCTGCAGGGTAAGGCTCACAGCAGCGGTGTGTGAAGGAGGTACCATAACTGCTCTGTGACTGTTGTGTAGCTGAGTGGTGATTCAACTATTGGCCTGGGAATGCTAAGCATGAAATACCCATTCAAAAACAGCAGACAAGCTTTTTTTGAAAACAAGAATATATTTAAATAGTTTGTACAAATCAACTTGTATCTATGATTTTACTTGTGTTATATGCATAATTAGACAGTGAAAACAAGGGAATAATGAGAAAAACAAGGTAAGTGCTATATTTCAGCAAATGAAGGAAACATTCAATAAATAAAATTCCAGAATAAACCTAATTTTTCTCCTTCCTGGAAAATGATAGAGGTGTAATATTTGAAGGGAGAAAATGTATTTATACAAAGATGAAACCTGGAGTTTTTCCTGGTTGGAAAATTATTCTAAAGGAGAAATTTTTCTGCTAGATAAATTTAATTTTTAGGAAATAATTACATTACAAAAGGAACTGAGTAGATGTGTATATATTTAGATAATGTAATATAATCATCTTTAAAGTTTTAATAGAGGAAATAATTCAAGTATACTTCTATGAAAGCATCTTTTCTCAATTAAGGAAAAGATCTAGAAACAAACAAACAAAAAAATGAGAACAGATAACACCCATTCCATTTGTCAAGTTGCAAATAGGTGTTGAATAACACCTTTATAACAAGTTTAAGAGTTAGGACTTTCCCCATTTAACATTGTCTTCACTTATAAGAAAAAGAAGCAAGAAGAAGTAGCATGTTAATGAAGTTCTTGCATCATTTTGAGAGAATTCAGGACTAAAAATAGCACCAAAGAGCTGTGTTTAGAAAAGGAAATGGTTAGAGGAAAGGCAGATTATTCAATGTAGACACCAGTAGTCTAAATTGCTCATACTCAGTAGGAGTGAGGAATCTGGAAAAGCACAAATCCTGAAAGAAGTCTGAAAGTACTGCTGGTCCATAAATTAGGACTCATTTGCAGAATAACAAAACTTCAAGATAAAGTCTGTTGTGACCTTAACATGCAAAGGGATCCTGTCACATAGCAGGAAAGGCTAGAGCATAATTCCACATCATTTTGAATTTGAGTATTATTGTGCTATGTTTCTTTCTGCATGGTAATTATATATAATATAATAAATAAAATAATAAATATATAAAAATATATAATATAAATAAATATATAAATATAAATAAAATATATAAATATTTTAATATTTAAAATATAAAAATAAATACATAATTTCCGTTACATTGCACACAGTGGTGTTTGTCTCTGTCCATGGTACAACATAAAGCCTTTTCAAACGTTGTTCATTCTTCAAATATTTGATTTTGTTTGTTATGATATTATGATGTAAAGGCTTCCACCTATCAAAACTGTCGGTTTAAGCAAGTAAAAACTTTTGCTTATCAGAATTAGAGCTCTGAACAGAAGACTTATTTGAATATCTGTATTAAAATGAAATGATTCTGCTAGAAGCTCCTACTCATAAAAGTTTTTGTTTATTTCAGATTCTCGATATATTCTTCTTCCAGTAGTTTTACATCATCTCCACATGCATTTACAAGAACAGAAGGATCTTATAATGTGTGCACGTATCCTTAGCAACATATTTTGTCTCATCAAGAAGAACAGCTCAGTAAGTAAACAGCATGTCACAGCCACGAGGTACTGAACTTCTTTATATGGCACCCAGTAATGACAGAAGCTGGACCTTGACCAAGAGCATTTTAAAGAATTCTCTGTGTAATGAGTCAAACGTAAATTTGATTTCTCAGGCACCTTTTCTTTCCATGAAAGAATACTTCAATTGTGGCATGTTATTTTTTGCCAAGCTTTGTCTCTTTTTGAGTGTTGTGTTGGACAGAAAGAAACCTCCACTTCTTTGTTGAGGTATGGGCTATTTATCATGAGCTGTTTAGTCATAGGGGACACAAAGATGATATAGGGAAGGGATTAGTATGAGTATTGCAGGAATTGTACTTAGGGATTAGTTGGTAAATTTTGTGGCCTGTATCTAATGTTTGTGTTTGCAAATTCATCTGAGAAAAATGCGTATGAGAGCTAGATGAGGTAGGTCTGTTGCAGGCATGAAGATGATGGTGAAGTTCTGACAGGCAAAGGGATGTAAGACAACAAGAAATAAACGTAGCTTGTATTCAGTGCAGTACGTACAAACCAAGGCTGGCACACCTTACACTGTAATGCATTGGTGAGAACTGTTGTATGTTTCTTCATTTCATACTACTGTTAGAAATTAAAGTTTCACGGTCACTGATTTGGTGCAGATGTGACCTGCAGCTTTGGCACTGCAATGTTCTTATTGCAGCTGCTCCTGGATTAGTGTTAGTACCCCTTCACAAGAGAAAGGGGTGGATGATTAGCATAGCTGTGGTTTTGGACTAGGACAAAGCCTGGTCTTAACTTCAGGAGATCTTTCATTTGGATTCACCAAGTTGCTCTGATCATGAACTCTAGAGAAGTATGTAACATAAATTGATGTCTACGTAAAACTTTCTCCAGTGAGCAGGATACATAAATGTTATTTTCAGTAGTCTTTGAGTGACAGAGTATTAACAACTTTCTGACTGCCACTTGATTTTTGTGGATCAGTTCACAATATTATTCCTTCTGTGGTGATCCAGATAATTCAGAGGTTGATGAAACAAGTGAATTTAAGTGACATCTCTTTGAAAAGTGATTTTTTTTTTCTTTTCCTGTTGGCCATTCTAACAGTAGTTTGTACATGAGTTTTGTACATCTTGAGACAGCAGTTCCTCAGTACACTGAATATTGTCTGACTTCATAAGTAGCAAAGTTAACAGTTGATTGACACTAGATGAAGTGACAGAGAACACGGCCATGACACTAGACTCATCTTGAGTCCAAACAGGAGTTTTGAGTTTTGTTACAAATCATATGCTTAGGGTGTGTAGGAAGGGAAAAAAAATCTCACTCCTACACCTCAATGCCGACAAAGTTGAATGATTCTGTTTGTCAGCTGAATTTTAGCTTGGTTGTGTGCATTTGATTATGAAGTGTTTCTTTCTGCAAAGAAATGTCATCTTAAATTGTGGATAAAATGGTTCAGATGAAGATGGTGTTGTCTGCTGCCATGGAGACAGAAAACATTGCTGAAACAGGGAAAACATATTTTCGTCTCATTTAAAAGGGAAAAATACAACTTGACTTCATCAAGTCTTTTCTTGTGTCTAATTAAGGTATTCATGGTCTCTCTTGGTGGTGAACACTGGTTTCTTTGTATTGTTGTTGTGTGTGTACAAATTGTAGGCTTACATAAATGACTAATTTGTTTGTGCTACTCAGTTGATGGAAAGCAATGTATCTGGTCCTTACTGCTGAAGCAGGTCTTGAAGGTTGAGCACCATCTGTTTGTTTCTAGTGATAGTTTCAAAGTGTGAAAACAGAATTCTACTTTTTGGACTTTAAGCCTCTCTTGGCAATTTCCCCAGGAAATATATGGGCATTATGTATAATTATCCAGACTGAAAAACCCGTCTATATTATTCTAAACATTAATTGAAAATAGTTGTGTTAATTTGATGAATGCTTATTTATTCAAAGTCCCTGTAACTGTCCTCTGCAATTCAATACAACGTAATTAATTGAGAACTGTAAGGTAACATCAGTAGAATTAAATAATATCTCAACTTGATCTCAAGTAAAACATTTGTAACAAAGCTTATATTGCAAAGCTTCTATTTGCTTCTAAAGCCACATCAAAAGAAATAAGCCTGTGGTCACCTTTCTGTTTTTATAACTTAAATGTTTTATTGATTATTTAAGGAAAAATCTGTCCTGGAAGAAATTGATGTGATTGTAAACAGCCTACTAGATATTCTGTTAAGGACAATACTAGAGATCACCAGCCGACCGCAGCCATCAGGCTCTGCTATGCGCCTCCAGTTTCAAGATGTGACTGTAAGTTTCTTATAATGAAATACCTCATAACTGTCACTATTAAATTCATGAGAATTCTGCCTTTGTATTGTTATTCAATGGTAAGATTTTGTGTATTAAACAGAGAATGAGCAGAACAGAGAGAACTTATTGCACTTTATTCATTTTCAAATTATAATATTTTTCATTATATTATTTATATTTTGTGACCTTAAATTAAAAAAAAAAAAAAGTAACTCTTGAGGTTATTTCAGGTGAGTAACTATTTCACTGTTTCTTTTGTTGAGATTTTCAGTAGCTTTCTGAATCTCTCACTAAGTTTGAATTGCTGAGAGTGGATACTCCTGAAAGAGTATCAGCTAATAGCAATTTACTTCCTAAGACACATACATTTTTACATGATGAAACAGCTCTAAAAATGCCTTCAGAATCTGTGATGCTAGCCTGTATCAATCCAAATTTATTAATCACAAGTCATTCTATGGTTCTCTGGACTGAGCATTTGAATTTCATTTCTGTCACTTGAGGTAGGGCATAGAGGATGGATTTAGAAGATTAACGAATGATATTTTGGTCAATGTGATATAACAACTCATGCAAATTAGAGTGTTGAAATTGAGCCATTGATGAAATAAAATGAAGAATTACTTTGCTTTGTTTTCAGCAAGGTTCCCAGTTTGCATTTGAAGGACAAATCTCTTCTAATATGGCAGGGGATATGACCCCAGTATGAAGTAAGGGGGTAACTTTTTGTGAAGAGAATATACTATGCATTGTGATTTACCATCTCATTATACAATTAATTCATTGCCTTATTTTTACATTGTAACATTTTTATTAATGAACAGATGGCTGCTTTCCAAACTAGAATTTCCTCTGAGATGAAACATTTGAAAAAGCATTTAATACCTGTGAAATAAATGCATTGTTGCCTTTTTTGTTTGTTTATTTTATCCCACAAAGAGCAAACATTATTTGAAGTGTTTTTGAAGCTGACCAAGTTCTGTAATAGGATAACACCAAGCTTTAATCACTGTGGTTCAGTAGGACTATACATCTAAGAGTTTGGGTTTTTTATCTGTAAATTATAAAATTACAAATGTACTCTGTGTGGCATATCAGACCATTACAAGAAAGCTCAGCTGAAGCAGGGGTTGTAGTATTAGACTCCTAGTGCAGCAAAGCTCTGAGCTTATTGGTTTCTTCTGATATATCCGCTCGCTTTCAGATTAAGTTTTAGTAAAGCACCATGACAGCCTAATTCTTTCACGCTATCAAAAATTAGACTGAAAATACTTTCAAGTTGCAAAATTTTCTTTTTATGCATAAGAAAAGCCATGTCATTGTCACCACAGGCATCTGAAAGAATACTTAATGTGGAAGTGACTCACAGCACAGCATAAGGCAATTACATACATTTATGTAGAAACATCATGCAGCATGGGCTTATGGCAATGCATAGAGCCAAATTCTTGGAACTATTTGTAGAGCAAGTATGATGAAGTACCCGATGCAAGTACAGCCGTAGAGTCTGTTCCAGTGTGTTACCAGTATTTCAAGCTGCACCCATCATAAAATATCCTTTGTGAGATGTATCATGGCAGCACACTGGATAAAATTCTATCATACCTTTTTTACCAGATATAATCTTACTTTTGGACATAGTCCCAAACTTATTGCAGTGTGATCTAATAGGTCCACAGGTCACTGTTTTTCTGCAGTTCATAAAGAAAATAAAAAACATGGCTACGGGGGGGCGGGGGGGGGGGGGGGGGGAGGGAGGAGCAGCGTTGCACTAATTAACATTGAATTCAATGGAATAGTGAAAGTGAAAATTATACTTTAATTGCTTTAGGATATCAATGATTTGGATCTGTAGGTTTTCTTAATAAAAATGTAGTAGCGGAGAGCAAACCAATTAGAGCAAATCTTTATTTATTTGAAATCTTGGAAGTTTAGTCCTTGAGAGTTTAAATGAATTGCAATTTAATTGTCAGCTTCATGTAGTTTAATACATGAGACACAGAAAACTACTTCAGGATTCTACCTAAATGAATTTGGGTTTACGGCTTGGCTCTATTTAGGGCAGTAGGATCTGGTCCTCATGTTCTTTATCAAGGCAATTTTGTTTGTAGAGTTTGCTTCTGTGCATGACTGACATATCCCCTCACTAGTTAGTCTGTGGCTAGCACTGGTTGAAATCTTAACAAAATATATTTTCATATTGAGTTCAACAAATGCAGCTGAATATTCATTGTTGTTCTAAAAACTAGCTGCCTGTATAGCTACCTAAATTTAAATCAAAAGCTCAAATTTAGAAGTAAGTTAACAATTAGCTAAAGCTGGTACCATTTTAAAGCTAATCTGTCTGTCAGCTGTAATGGTACAGCTTTCTATAATAGACTGTGATTTTTAGTATACTCCTCTAAGTCAAAGTAAGTGTGGAATCATAGAAGGTAACTAGAAAAGGTGACTAGAAAGGACTGCTTCAAATGCTAAAGCAGGAAGGAAAGTGTTCAAAAGATTCATACACAACTTTTGTCACTCAAGCTGACAATCAGGTAAACTTAGACCTTTACTTACTTTTCATATTTTGGCTAATTAGACAAATCTGACTGGTCTCAGATTTTATAACTGGAATAAAAGTCTCCAAAATTTGCCTATTTAGATGAGCCTACATTATGTTAAATAGCATGATAAAATCATATTGAGACTCAATAGAATGAAACTGCAACTCTTAAAAAATAATGATAAAAGACCCAGGTCTTCTTGCTCTCTGAAAAGAACCTGTTAGGATTGGAAATAGTTTTTCAGCTACCTTATGGATATTTACAAGATAACAGCTGTAACCTTGCTGGTTAGGCCGAGACCATGAAGATTAACATACTTTATAGACTTAGGATGTTGTTTTGAGAAAGCTGTGCCCATTGTAAGCAGCAATGGTTTTGCAGGAAGGTCATTAATTTGGGATCATTACTTCAGTGTAGAGTATTATTATGGGCAAGGCATACTTGTTAGTTTACCACTGTGTTGCCTGCACCTGGCATACCACCAAGTATCTAAGGTATAATCACAAGTGTATTAGCCCTTCCAATGTAAAATCCAAAACAACCATTTCTGTGAAGACATGTTCCTTTATTTTATCTTGCTTTCTGTTTTTAAGGAAAGACAGAGGAAAATACTCCCAAAATTTCACTTGAAAAACTAGTGAAAGACAGCATTTTAAAGGAATGTTTCCATACCCATTTGTTTTCCAAGTCCTGTTCCCATTTCTGGTAGTTAAGGGCCAGAGTTTATTTCCCATTTTTGAACAAGTTTGCAAGATACTAGAATTTTTCTTCTACAGCACTGGGATGCAATCCAGACCCTATGATTAAGTTCCATTTATATATGTATGTGTGTAAATATATATATCTGTATGTTTAATGAGAACTTCCACTGTAGGTCCAAGAAAACTTTTTATCAAAACATTTTCAAATTTCGTCCAGTTGTATAAATGACTTTTCTTTTTTGAGAAATATGGTATTTCAATTAGAAAAGTTTTGAAAAATTCCCAGCTATTTCTTCCCTTAAGGAAAACAATAGTGTTTTTCCCAGAATTGTTGCAAAATACTTTTTTTTTGTTTCAAAACTGAGTTGACAAAGAGGTTGTAATTTTAGCAATCTAAATAATCTGTTTAAAAACAAATACAAGGGAAATAAATGACAAAACAAACTTTTACTGCATTAGCTCTTCTGGATCTAGATTATGCTGTGCAAGCAAACTGTTTTGAGTAAAAAATAATTATTTAAATGGGAAGGAAATTTATAGCTAAATTAACGTATTTTCATTAAGTATGGAATAATGTTTTCTAATTGTCATTAATTTCCCTTGCATTTGTTAATTACTTTAAATGCTTATCATATGACAATTTATAGTGTCTTCTGTATTTGAGCTTAATCTCTCATATGTTTATTCATGGCTTTATCTGAACAGGGGGAGTTTGTCTCTTGTTTGCTGTCACTCTTGCGACAAATGACTGATAGACATTATCAACAGCTCCTTGATAGCTTCAGTACAAAGGAAGACCTGAGGGTAAGTAACAGAACTGTATTTTTACATGTTCAGGTAACAAGTAAAAAAAAAACTTGTCTCTATTTTTGTAAAAAAAACTTGTTTTTGTAAAAAAACTTGTTTCTGTTTATTTCTCTTTTCTCTTCCTCCCTCTTTCAGATATTCCTGTGCTTTGATGAAATACAACAGTGTTTAAATGCAATATGTTTTTTGGATTAGCTAGCTTTTACACAGATTTTCATGTGCACTCGGGGCAACTCTTGTGATGGGACTAGGATTCTATGGCTTCTACAGTGACAATTGATAGAGTAGAGATGGGAGGATTATATAATTGCTTTAAAGCAGTATATAATAGCCTAAAGATGATGCCAGTCTAAGGTTACACAGGTCTGCTTGATTCTTCCTGTCAGCTGTTTGTCTTCTTTTATGTATTTACTTGTTTATTAAGCTATATATGGCAACGGCAAACACACAGCTTGAGAAATGTGTATTCAAATAACCATCTGTTTTTCCAAGGTCCCTTGGCAGGAGGACCTGTCAGACTTGTGATGTTTGTCTGCCCTGTTTCTTCATAGAAGAGAATAACTGCAGAACTTTTTCAGGGCAGCTTTTACCAATTTTATTTATGGACTTACCAGGCTCATGGAGTTGCAGCATTTTTAATTCCTTTTTGGAGGAGAGGGATGGATTAACAGCAACACAAAACAGTTGTTAAGGTTTCCTGCATAAAGACATAACACCAACGCTTCAACTCTGCTAGACCCTGAGAAACAGGTATAGGTCTGCATGTGATCCACATAAGAAATCTTGAGTGATCACTTATGCCCATTATTCAGCCAATGATCCTAGATAGGAGAGTCATGACATCCTGGTGTAACAGTATATTTTTAGATGTTACTTTTAAATTACGATTTTATAAACTTAATTATTGCCCTGAAATGGAGAGCCTAGTCATGGTGCAATTCCAAATTTTCTTAAATTCCTGATAGTTGTTTAGAGATGTTCTGAAGAAAGCATACCATTCACGAGTGCCTTTTCTTTGTAGTGGGGTGATGATACTAAGTTTGAAAGACAGAAAGAAAATAGTACTGAGAGGTTATCTCTATCATGAGTCAAGAGTACTACCTAGGAATTATATAGAGGGGAGGGTTTTTAGACTAGTACTAGACCATCTGTTTTCACCTGGCATAACTAGTATCCTTAGACAATTTTTAATATATGTCGTTGGCAATTTTTTCTGAAAATATTCTCCCTTTTGTTTGAATTCTGATCAGATATGTGTTCGTAGGTTTAGATTTTTAAATTTGCTGAAGGTTTCACGCTTGATTTCTGTGTTTGATGTATCTGTGAGTACAGTGTTGAGTTTATTCATACTTTTGTGCTTCTAGAACATTAAAATCTCTAGAGTTATTGCTTGAATGGTGTTTGATTTGAGACACATTTATATTCCCTGCACACGCATACCCTACTATTATACAAAGACATATGGAAAGCAGCTGTAGCTCGTGCCATCAGCTATCAAAATAGAGGTCGTAAGAACTCAAGTCCAGAGTTTATTTTTCTCATTCTGATCTCACCAAATAAGCATCAACTCCACCAGTGATTAAGTGGCAGTAGGTTCGATGGTAATTAATGCAGCACTGCTTCTCTTCTGAATCTTAAATATTATAAGAAATTGTTTTTTCCTCTCACTTGGAAATATCAAATATCACTGCAATGTGTGACTGACGGGAAGAGGAAAAGATGAGAGCTAATGTGTTAGTCTGACACTGCTATTAATCATGAGGTGACTGCGTGTGTCTTGAACCATCTTCACTCAGAGGGTGGTGAGGCACTGGCACAGGCTGCTCTGAGAAGCTGTGGAAGCCCCATCCCTGGAGGTGTTCAAGGCCAGGCTGGATGGGACTCTGGGCAACCTGGTCTGGTGGGAGGTGTCCCTGCCCATGGCAGGGGGTTGGAACTGGGTGGTCTTTGAGGTTTCTTGCAGCCCAAACAGTTTTATGATTCTGTGCTTCTGTGATCTTGCCACTTATCTCTGTGCTATGCTTTGTTTGCCAAGCATGGAACTTCTTTCATATTTTATACTGCATTAAGAAATGTTCCTTAGGAACTGACGTCAGTATGAGTAAATCGGGATTCAGAAGGTGTAAATATCTGTGATAAGACATTCTTATTTGAGGTATTTTTAGAGACTGAAATAGTAACCATAGTTATTATTCTGGTGGCTAGTATGTATTTTGGGATTTAAGCAGTGGTAAATATCATCAACTTGCTCTATTTTTGAATCCTCTTTCTGCACCATGGTAAGTGATGTCAGATTGGATTGGGTCTTCTGTAAGCCACATTACAAACTACAGATATAATAGAGGGTTTGCAAGTGACTTACCTGAGTGTAACCCAGGCTTTTGAATTGCTGTCTGCTGTTCCTCTTTTTTTTTGACTACCCCTGTTTATAGGTATCTTTCTATTCTGAATGATTGCATATTGATATTACAAAGCGTTTCTTCCTTCTTTGACTAATTCTCAAAATGACTATGTCAAGTGTTTGTAGGAATGCATGTTTGCTCAGCATTTATGCTCCTATTCAAAAACTATCCCCATCAAACCACTTTTCAAAACAAAAATTCACTCATGTAACTACTTGTAAAAAAAGGAAATGAAGATTGTCATTCGTCATCAAAACATAAGTCAAGTTATTCTTTCTGATAACAATCTATACCAAAATTATTAAAGGCTGTTTCCAGCTTGTTCGTCAAGGTATGGCAAAATGGAGTTTGAAGGAATAACATTAAAAATGACAGACATATCTGCATATCTTATATGACACACATCCGAGTGATGATTTAAACAAGTGCTTGTTCATAGAAATATTTCCTCTATTTTTAAATATATTTAGTGTAAGTAATTGACATGTTGACTATTTTTATTTTAGTTGTTTCTTCAAGAATCAGGTTTTTTCCACAGACAGCAGAAGATGGAAGAAGCATTTTATATTTGAAAACGTGCAAATGAAGTAAGAAAGAAATGTCAGGGGATTCATGTCTGAGTGGTAGTGCCAGATATTCTATTTCACTCACTTTTTGAAATGTTTAATTTAATAAGACAATTATTTTCAGTGCTTCCTTTAATTTATGTTTCGGTATTATTTTTTAGATATGCTTATTTTGTTTACCATGAAATACCATCTTATTCTGGTAAATATATTTTGTAGCAATTTACATAACAGAGGCTCCCTTGTAGGCGGATATTTGCTGCCACAAAAAAGCTCAGATCTAATTTATGACAAAAGATTACAGTGGAAATTATAAATAGGGGTAGAGAAGTGGGAAACTGAATGAGAAAAACGGTATATGTTAGCATAATGCAGCTTTGACCACAGCAAAATGGTTTTGATTGATATGGGTGGGGTTTTAATTAATAGGTTAAAAGAAAGCAAAATAAAAGCACTTGTCAGAAGGCCTAGTCTTTATCCACTGCTGGTGTATGCTAGATAATGAGGCAGGATACATACACAGGAGAGATCTGTTGTAGGAAAAGAGGGGCTGGGAGTGAACTTCACTGTTTCTCTGATCCCTCTCTTCCAGCTAAGGGAGCCTGAGCAGGGTAAGATGGGTGCTAAACCCTACCAGCAAGTGCAGTTTATTCCACAGCTCTCTTCTCTAATGACTGTTTGGACAAAGACTTTTTAGGGTTGGTTGGCATGGGGTTGGCAATTTAGGTGGTTTCTGATGTAGACTGAAGAAGCAGTGAAGGAAAGAGGATCTGGGAAAGGGTTTGGCCATGGGATGGACGTGTTGTCCTGGTGGAGACAACTCACTTTCAGATACTACTCAACCATCTTTTTTGTAGGCACCCAGGCACTCTGCAAAACATCTCTGGGACACTGTACAAAGACTTGATAACAAGTAGCTTGGTAACTCTGCAGTGCGAACCAAGGCATTGGGGATCAAGCAATTAGCTTAAAAGTGGGCTGTTGTCCCAAAGTAAAATGCTAAGAGATTTACCCTGAGAAATCCTGTATAGAGTCTGCCCGGCATTACAGAGGATTTTACATGCATACAGGGAGATGCAAAAGAAATTCAAAGATGCTTGTTGATTAAATGAATAAATGGTTTTCAGTCTTTCAGAAGGCCATGCTTCTCACTGAATTGCAGTTTCTTATTTTTATCAAGCAGCTTTGCAGCTGAATGAAGCTGAATGGTGATATTATGATATTATTTGAGTGTTGTAAGATAGTACTAGAGCTTATATACACTAGGTAGGAGTATTAAGAGATGATATTTAGTTGCATGGAGTGTGTAAAAGGACAAAATTACTCCGTTACTGTCACTTAAGTTAAAAGCCATATGAGACATCAATTATAGCTGTATTCAACCAACCAAATGTTAGTCCACTTACAGTGCCGGCAAAAACACTTTTTAAATGTTAAAATCTGTTACTAAGTCATTCTGAAGTATTTAGCAGAGCAGATACAACTATGAAAGATAATAGCTTATTGCACAGAAAACAGTTTAAGCTATAGTTACAAAATCAATCTACCGTGAATGGTGCTTCATAGTTATGTCCTGTGATGGTTTGGGAATGTTTGGGCCACGAAAGAAAAATGAGAAATCACATCATGCAAAATCCCAGTCACTGTAATGCTGATCAAAATGCTTTGTGGAATTGCTGGATGGAACTGTTGGAGGGGAGCTCCTTGGGTATCTGAGACCTGGCACTGAATACTGAGGAGCAGACCTGAGATGTGAAGGCTACTTGTGCATTAATGTCAAAGTATCGGGCTAGTCAGCTGGCATTTTACTCTTTGGTCATTTTCATGCTTACAGATTCCTAGGGAAATGTATTATCAAATAAACAAAAATTCATTTGTGAAAAATAAGTTAGGCACAGATTAACTCTGTAAATAGAAGCTTAGTATCTGTATCTTGCAAATCTTGTAAAACATGATTTTTTTCTAAATTTTTTTAACTAATTTTCTGTTTCTCCTCAAGTTACATTTTTATCTTTGAATTATGCTGCATTTTTGTTTGTATGTTTTAACAGTTACTACAATACAGGCAAACCTCAATCTTGGGCTTTTCAAGTTCATATTTTATATCTAATAAATCACTTTACTGAATTGATGACACAATTTTCTATTTTTTCTGTTAAAATTAAAAATAATTACCCTGTTGTTGTTGATTCAAAATGTAATGTGTCTACATTTTCTTTGTTTTCAAGTTTGCTTGGAATAAAAGTTTCATTCTGTTCTTAGCCTAGTTGCCTAAAGAAATGAAGCATATGTGGTCTTCCTTTCTGTCTGTCATTCTTTCCTTGACAACTTATGAACTAGCCAATGAATTTCAGCAGGCTTGGCAGTGACCTGTTGGGTCTCAAAGGCACTAAATCTTATACCCCATGCAACCCTGGAGTTTTAAGTGGTCCTTAAACCACATTTTGGTTTCCCAACAGCAGGCATTTGGTCTCTTCAGGTCAGCACCCATTCAGTAGCTTTGTAACAGCAGCAACATGTATTGTGTCAATTGTGTCATCTGGAGATGATAGAAATGGGATATGGGAGAATGGGGGTCAATAGTGTGAAGTGTCATACAGCTTTTGGGGCATTGCCATGTTTTGGGGATTACAGCACAGGGCTGCAGGGAGTACTGCACAGGGAATGGAGGTAACCCCTAAAGAAAAAAAGGAAGAGGCAGAAGTGTTGAAATTGAACTACAGGGTGGAAAACTATAAGTAGGCAGTCTGGAATAAATATATTGCTCATGGAGGTACTTGTTTATCTGTAAAGCTGGTCACCTGAATTCACATGCTGTATTATCTGCACCGAGTCTCATTTACACTCTTTAATACTGAGGATTTTTTGGCCTCATACTCAGAAAACAGGTTGTCTCTTTTATGTAATCTTCTCTGGTGGGTGGGTGCTGGGATCTCAGCTGCCTTTTCCAGCGCCTGCATTCGTCCCCCTTTACAGTGATTCTCTAATGAAAGACATCTGTTGTGCAATGCCCATCATCTACACTTCGGTAAATGCACTTGAGAATACATTTTGGTGTTCAAAATTAGTTGGTACCTCTGGTTGTATTTTCATCTCATCCTTGTTTTGAACTCAGTCTCTACAAATGACATGGGCAGAATCAATATTTGAAACATTTGAAGGACAGGTAAAACACTGGTTCTGTTAGTTGGATTATGTCATTTGCCTCCTGTTCCTCATGACATTGAAAAGCTCCATTTTGCTTACTAAAAAAATACAAGCAATGTTATACACAATGGAGATTGACCATTACTACCTTTGTTTAAACATTATTAAAGAATATTTGAAAAACCTTGTGCTGAGAGGAACAGCAGGAATAGCTTAATTTAGTTGTTAGTGAATTAAATGACATAGGAGATGATAATGCTAAGTTCCTAAGCAGTGCTTTCTACATTCAAAGTAGCTCACGTACATTTACTATTTGTATATATTCAGCAAGTAAAGCTGAAGGGTTAAGTGACCTGCACACAGACAGACACCTGTGTTAGCAGCTCAGAGGTCTGGATGTTGCTGTTGACTTCACTGGTCTCTGCAAACCCAATGATAAAATTGTCGTTGCACTCTCTCTCTTTCCCACCAAATAATGCTACTTTTAGAATAAATCTTGAATGTGATGAAAACCTGGCATGATTAAGGAGGTATTCAGAACTCTGTGGTGTTTGTAAAGTGCTTTTTTGATTTGCAAATTGTTCTCAGGATCACATTTGTGGAAGTGTATGGGTGGAAACCAAATGCATCTTTGACATTTATCTTATGTATTGCTGTCAATCAAATGGCAGATTAAATTATTTTTCTCTTTTTAAGAAAAAAATGAATTAAATTTCTATTGGAAACTTTCTTAGGGAATCAACAATGAAAAAAATATTAAAAGGTATATACATTGAAAATAAATGTGCAATTTGCTATTTCTATAATGATTTTTTTCTGCCTCTGATTAGTTTAAAAGCTCATTGCTCTTTTTTAAAGCACCAGAGGTATAAGATTGCTTCTTTTCCTTCTACAGGATTTCCTGCTGCAGATTTTCACTGTATTTCGGATACTGATACGACCAGAGATGTTTCCCAAAGACTGGACAGTGATGCGTTTGGTTGCAAACAAGTAAGACATTTTTAATGATAACAAAAAAATAAGGGGTGTATGTGAAGATCATGGTATAAGTAAACACAGTTATAAGATGTATATAATAAAAATGCAAAATATACTCTATAATGCTGGTTGCAGTTTTTCATTTTTGAATTTAAGATTGGGTTTAAGTTTTAAAATCCCTGCACTTATTTTACACAACAAATTCATAGTATAATCTGTTCCTGTTTATCTTCTAAATTTCAGTAAGAACATAGAACTGGTAACTCAGAAACACTTCTACAGATTGAAGATGCTAAGCATCAACAGCTTTGTTTTCCAAGCAGCAAATGACAGATCTCAACAGAACTTCATTTCAAATCTGTTTGTTGAAATGCTGAGTTGGTAGAGATCTGTTTGCTCTCAAGAAGAAATTATCTGCTATAATATTATTAACAATGTTTTTGCATGTTTGTTAATTTAGTGCTTGTTAGAAAAAAAATCACAAATCAGGAAATGAGGCACAGCACAGGCAACAATAGCGTGGGGCTCTAAGCATGATACTTTGGGATATAACCTGCCTTTGAGCCATTCTTCCTTTACTCTGGCCTTATTTTTTACAGAAACAGGTTCCCAGCATTTCTGAGAAGTCATTACGGTCAGTCTAAAACTATTGAATTTTATTTCACCTGTGTCACCAGCTATCCTTTTATGTAGGCTTAGTTTTGGATCAGATAAGCCAGCTGAACAGTCGACACAATTATGTAAAAATCAGTGTCAGCAAAATAGGGGGGTTGTATTAGGCAGACCTAGGAATCCAGAATTTAGGATTTACTTAAACTGCAATGCCTGATGAATTGTTTCTTAGTCTGCATTGTGCCTACCAGTTCCAAAAAGAATATGAATTCATAGTGCTGCACTGACAACTCGTACTGATCTTCTGGTTACAATTAAATTTGGCAAAATTTGTATTCGTGATAGGTGTTATGTGTGCGTGTGACATAGTGTTTGTTCAAGCTTTATCATGGCTTGAGAAAATAACATTTTTTGCTCATTTTTATTACATGATTTAGTAGTGCTAATCCTTTCATGTTTGAATTCCAGCAAAAAAAATGTTAATAATCAAAGAATCGATATGATGCATCTGGTAATAATGCTAAAGAAATAAATTGAGAAACACAGGAAAGAGGGGAAAACATAGGAACTCAGCCTCATATTTAATCTTAGAAATCGCTACATATTCCTGAAACAGCTGGCTTGGCAGATGGCTTTGCAACAGCTGACATGTACAAAACTAAGATTTAGGAACGACCTTGGCATGTGTTTCTTGGAGTGGTGGTGTTCAGATATGCTAAAGATGTTGTTAGCAAGTTCTGCAAAAAGAGTATTTGCTTGCATTAGTATTTTAGTGAGCATCAAACATCTTTTATTACTCTGTGTCATGTTGCTTTTAGCCATCTCTGGTGAAACTGTGACTCTGTGTCCAGTCCTGTCAGTCACAGAAGACAGGCAGAAGTTGGCGAACTGAACTCACTGACAAGCAATTACATAAGCATTACCGTTAGCAAATGGCATGTTAGCACACCTTTACCAATTCAGCATTTAATAATTCACTTTGCTAGGTATCTGTGCCTTTGTGGAGAAGATTCTGCTTTGCTGTGTGTAACAGGGGGTTGGTCAGGTGTTTTGGCTAAGTGTGGTGTGAACTGAAGAGTCATCGTTCCCATGTTACATATTGATGTTTAGTTCCTATTTCTTTTTGAGGCAGCAGAAAGGAAATTGCACCTCAATTCTCTCCTCAGCCACAGGACAATTGTTTTTCTGTACTAGTTTTGCTAAACGGGAATGCCATCCTTTCACTCGTTTCCCCCACTGGCATTTCAGAGGCTGCCTTCCATCAACTTCCCTGAGGAAGTGGCAAAGAGACACAAAGCAGTAGTTTGCCTAGAATTTTCCCAACCCACAATCTTTGAATGGAAAGGGAAGACCCCAAAGGCAGGATGAGAGGTTAGGGCACTGCCGGCACCAGACGGAAGTGCCTGTGAGCTGTTCTCTCTTCCCTCCACTTGCTGAGTGCTTCCAGTAATGTGAGCCCCTTTGCAACTGAATGCAAAACTTCTTCAACTCTAGCCCTGTTCATGTCTACAAGGAAAAACTGCAAGGTGTAGCCCATCCTTTTAAGAGCATAATCAAATAATTTAAAAAAATGTTTTATTTTTTTTTCTAACTCCTTCTTCCCAGGAATAAAATCACTGTCATGTTTCCTGAGTCAGACAACCCCTTTTCAGCTGTCTGGGCTTCAGCCCGAGAAGCTGCAGCTAATCTGAAGGCAGCGTGTGTCTTGGGAGCTTCACCATCACTGCAGTCACATCACCAGCAGCACTGTCTTTTCTCTCCACTCTCCCCAGAGTGATATAAAAATTCAAACTGTCTGGTATTTACAGGAAGAGAGATTTAGACTGTCTGAGCCTAGGAAAGAAATGAGTCCTAGCAAGGGTATAATCAGGTAATAAGCTTTTCCTAAGGGGAAAAAAAAATCATTTCTTCTCTTATTTATACATGCAGAACTTCAATTACCTGAAAGATTTTTAGGTCTTAAAATGCCATAAGAGTCTTTCAATATGTATTAATTATATATAAAAATATTGCTGCCCCCTGGCTTCTAGAATTTTTTCTTGTTGCAGTATTTTCAGTAATTAAGTAGTATCTGATACTTCGATGCTGTTTGGGATAAAACAGAAGAGAAGGTACTGCAAACTCAAGAACACAAATCTGGAACTAGCCAGTAACTAAGATACTTTACAGTGATACAGTCATGGTCTATAATTCTGAATGTCTGAATATTGGTCATGAGAAAGAATTAATGACTAGCATTACAAAATCATCAAGTGATTTGAGACATCAAGAGACATAAAGTAACATTTAAGAAGGCATACATAGAACTAAAACAGAAATTTTTTAGTTGTGTTATGGAAGACAAAGTACATGCAAAAATTTTTTAATGTTTATTAGCTTCTGGCAATGAGACAAATTAACTCTGTTTAAACTACATAACCATGTAACATCTGTATTGAGCTAATCGGGATGCATTCAGCAAAGCAAAGTCATTACCTATGGTTATCTAATATTTTTATCAGGGATTTTAATAGAGTGACAACTTACATTTCTTTTATATATTTTATGGAAATCATCTTTCTTTCTTTCATTATAGGACAGACCCACTTTGTACATAAACTAAGCAGTAAGATATGCCAGACTAAACCTGAAGCTTTTGTGTAACACCTTCATTATGTCTCTCTCAACTGGAAATAACAGTGTAATGGTCACTCAATTTACCCTGAGGTTAGGAAAAGGATCACTTATCCAGTGCTTTAAATGACTGGCATCTTTTGAAAGCCTTTAACAGGCTCAGCTGAACTCCAGGTGTGCCATGTTTCATTAACAATTGAGAAGGCTGTCAGAAAGTAAAGTGAGGTTCCTATTACTTGCTGAGCAAAGGTTTGATATTTGTACCATACGGTGCCCACATATTATGTAACAATAAATTAATTTTCCACTGCACTTGCTGTGCAAGAAGCTTTCATTTTAAAGATCTCATCCTTTGAGCATTTTGTTGAATGGTAGAGATGCCAGATCATCCAATTCTCAATTGGAATTCTACGAGCCTACAAAATGGATTTATGAATATGATTATTTATAGTAAAATCATTGATCTATAGAGTAAGATTTACTATAATGTGTTGTTTATAACACATTTACAGATGTATCTGCTGACAGTTGGGCATACTGACTTTTAACAGAAGATCCTTTTGGTTATCTAATTCAATGACGACTGGAAGACATTATTATTATCATTTAAAAACATTAATTCAAACAGAATACGCAATAAAGGAAGACATCAAATTAGCATTGGTTTCATCATTATGGCTGCTTTGAAGAATCCTGTTAGTTCCCATGGTGTGGGAGTCTGAGACTCCTACAATGAACAAAAATTCTTGCTTTTATGTAATACAAAGTGTTGCTAACAACCTCCTTGGTTTTATGTAATACAAAATGTTGCTTGCAACTGAACCTGTAAAAATGGTTCTGCGCCATTATCTGTCACAGAGCAAAAGTATATAGAGATATGCATGTATGAATAAGTTTATATACATGCAATAGTATGTATATACACATTTATGTGAATATTGTTCATTTATGAAATAGGAAAGAAACTTTTTCTGTTCAAACACATTAGTGCTTTTGAAGATTTGTCGAAGCACTTTCCAGGCAGCAAAAAAGTTGTTGAACTTCTGGGGGCTGCCATGAACTTTTCAAACAGGTTATTGCAGACAGGTTTACTGTGAAAATTTGATGGAGATGCCACTCTGTCAGAAGTGCCCTAACCAGACCTCAGGTTAGCGTTTTGTATAGGAGCCCAGAATAACTGAGTAGCTAAAAGCAGAGATTTTCTTCTTTTCAGGTCGGGATTTCTGAACAAACTTGCGGCAGGTGGTAAGAGGAAGAAAATAAAGTTTTGTCACAAGCTCAATGTTTTCTAGTTTAATACTCAAGTAGATTTTAAATAGATGTTTGTTATTTTGAAATTGTTGGCTGGGAAGCAACATGGAATGTGAGTAATTGAACTGGATCATTCAGCTGTCCATCTGTCCTCTGGCTGCTTTCTCTGCTTTGCACGTTTTTTCTTTTTTTCTTTTATAGAACCTACATTATTTGTAGGAGGAGAGGAGAGAACCCCTACACTTAGCAATGTTTTCTGTCCTACCTGATTTTAGTTCTTGAGGATGCAGTTTGTAGGTCAGAAACAATGGCATCATCTTTCTATGCTCAGTCTGTTTGTTTGTTTGTTTGTTTAATCTACTACATACACAATCTCACTCTACAGACCCACATTTTATCAACTAAACCATATCATATATTTGGCTTACTAAATAAATCAAAGTGGAGCTATGTTGCCTATAGCAACAACTATTTGCTCTGCAGTTATTTTGCTATCTCAGGAAAATTCTGAAAAAGTCTTCTAAAAATTGCAGTTAAAATTCTACTCTCATTATTTTCTCATATGGATTTAAGCAGATCGTTCTCTTCAGTTTCACCTGACATCTGAATGTGGCGAGAAAGGAATTCTTTCAGATATAAATAGATTTATGTAATGTAAACTTGGCATTATGGCTGCAGCTTTGGGGATGTTTGGGGGATTTGGGAAGAAAACTATTTTCTCTAGCATGCAGTTTTTCAGAGATTTATTACTTTGGACTGAGGTTGAAATTTTGCATAGCAATGATTCTCATGAACTGACCTTTTCTATCGGAACATCTTCCTGAAAAGTGCAAATTTTGTGAAACAGATGGACTGTAAATTAAATCACACACAAATACAAGAATGAGAGGATTCTTCTTATTATTCCCGCATTGATTCTTAGCTTTGTTTACGTTACATTTTGTTAACATTTCACTTTGTTTTCCATGCTACAATAGGGAGTGCTGTGCAAACACTGTACCTCCCTGTTGGTTTGGTGGAAGAGCAGGGTAAACTGCACAAATGAGTGCTGAACATGGAACACTACTTGGATAAAAAAGCTAAGATACAATATAATTGCTGAAAAAAATAATACGTATGAAAGTTACCTTTGGGCAGTTGAACTAGAAATAAGGAAACCTTAGAATCAAGCAGTGGTCTAAAAACAGTCTCAGACTTAACTGTGGCAGGTGTTAAGATGCATTGAACCAGAAGGTAAAGCTTGACAGAGGCAGTCATTTTAAAAAGTTGGTAAATGGAAGTAAGCATTTCAGCTGGTGAGAAGCTAAATGAGATATAGCCATTTTGTATGTATAAGCTTGAAATCTTGTCAAAAGTGCCAGAAGAAAAATATTATTTATCTCCTAGGTGGGTTGGTTAATGTATAATTCCTCACTGCTGTGAGGTGAAAAATATAATATAAAAAATATATACTATTATATATTTGTTATTATACTTAATAAAACATTTTATCTTAAATTCATTGCAAAAAGTGAAAAATGAAGTACAAACTGTAGAAAAGGAAACAAATCTTAGTACTGTAATACAGTACAGGTCAAGAACCACATACAAAGAAGATCTAGATGTATTAACAGCAGATAGGTGGCAATTGCACAAAATGTAGAGATGTAACCTTATTTGCAGAGGGTCTTTAAACATCTGATTGTTGTGAAATACATGAGCGTAACGGCAAAAAGATCATTCTGTGTTTATCTTTTTTTCCTACTCCATAAGCATTCACTACCGACTACTTTCAAAAAGAATGTAATGGTTTATATGGATTTTTGGTTTGACCAAATATGTTGGTAGGCACAAGTGCAGCAGAAGTCGGCTTAAGGGCTGACATACTGAAATGGTATATATTTAAATAATCTTTGAGGGTGTTCTGTTTCTGTAGATAAACTTGCAATTTGCCAAGTGTTGTTTGCTTACTGCAGTGATAAAGATTGTTATTGACACCTGGTGATGATCACTGTGAAGAGGTTTTGGTTGTCTATATCTATCTAAGAATAATATAATTCAGCTAAGTGTCCGTGTATGAAAATGATAGAATCACAGAATCATTAAGGTTCGAAATGACCTCCAAGATCATCTGGTCCAACCATCCCCCTCTACCGCCAATATCACCCACTAAACCATGTCCCTAAGCACCAGGTCCAACCTTCCCTTGAACACCCTCAGTGACGGTGACGCCACCACCTCCCTGGGCAACCCGTCCCAATGCCTGACTGCTCTTTCTGAGAAGAAATGTCTCCTCATTTCCAACCTAAACATCCCCTGGCACAACTTGAGTCCATTCCCTCTGGTCCTGTCACTAGTTACCTGTGAGAAGAGGCCGACCCCCAGCTCTGGTCACGA
Organism: Anas platyrhynchos; assembly: GCF_047663525.1. Lineage (NCBI taxonomy): Eukaryota > Metazoa > Chordata > Aves > Anseriformes > Anatidae > Anas > Anas platyrhynchos. The sequence goes on from NC_092587.1 coordinate 28,889,311, forward strand.
GCTAGATTTCACTCCGTTCACCACCACTCTCCGGGCCTGGCCATCCAGCCAGTTTTTAACACAGCAAAGGGTTTACCTGTCCAAGCCATGGGCTGCCTTCTCCAGGAGATGCTGGATGTATGACCATTGGCAACAATCAGAGCAGAGATCTTTAGATGCCAATATTTCTCACAGAATACAAGCAGTTTTACATTTATCCGTTGTCATTAAAAAGGCATTTTGTCCATAGGGCTGTCAGTATTGGATATATCGTAACTACTAGATATTTTGCATTTATAATGTATATGCACATACTGTGGGACCCAGAAAGTTAAAAGTAAATTGCCCAATTGTAATATTACTATTAAATGTGATACCAGCATTATTTGCATAACAAAGTTTGCCATTTGTCTTTTTTAACAGTTCTGTTGTACTATGCAGATAATCTATTTTCAGCACATTCATTCTTTTTCTTGATGTGCAAGCTCTTTGTCAATAGGTGCTGTTAATAGCCAAGCATTTGTGTATGTTTACAATGCAGTATTTAATATTACCCAACGTTGCATATCTATTCTTTCATTGAAAAATTGTCTGGCTCTGAGTATTACCTATGAATTTCCACTTAATGAAAACTACTCTCTTTTTTATTTTCCTACCAGTGTGATCATTACAACAGTCTTGTACCTTTCGGATGCCCTTCGTAAAAACTTCTTGAATGAAAACTTTGATTACAAGGTAGAGTAAATTTATCTAATGTAAGATAGATGCAATAGCTGCTACATCATCCTGTGGCTTGGTTGTTTATTACTATATTTAGCTCCAGCATCTAATCACCTACAACATATACGACACCAGTAATTCTAAGTGCTCAGAGATTAAGTTGTTGTTTTGTTTTGTTGTGTTGTGTTTTTGTTTTTGTTTGTTTGCTTTTAATACAGGATTGGCTTAAAAATCAAGAATGCTGTGTTTTATTTTGTTTTATTTTCTGTGCTTTTTTGTTTGTTTGTTTTTCAGACTCTATGGTAGACTTACTCATTTTTTGTATAGCTTTTTTTTTTTTGATTACAGAACCTATTTTTCTTTATTTCTCTGTTATTTCCCAGTTACCTCAGAAAGGAAGATTAATCCAATTTTTGACTCAATGTAAATCTATCAAAAATATGGCTTTGTGTTTCTCTAATTTCTCTCAGGACTGATTAGCTTGCTGCATACTTAAAATTTAAAAATTTTGACACCATAACAAATATAGTTAAAGATGCGTGCCTGTTAGTGAGTACCTCATACAGCGAGGTATAATACCTATGATAAACCATGAATTACAGAATTATGTTTTTAGGATTCAGATGACAAGACTTGGAGTGAGTCCAAAATGACCCATTCCCATGGAAACCAGAACAAGTATTCTGTCCAACCCAGAGGCATTAGCCTAATTGCTTCATCATAAAAACTGCAGAATTTTTCTTCTTTGAGAAGACAGAGAGCTCCTGTTGACTTCAGGCAGAGTTGTGGATGCATCTCTGAAAATCCAGACTCCTGTAGGAGAGATTGGAAGGAATGCATATTTATCTACTGGGCATAACTGAAAAGGAGGAAGCCTGTCCTTTACAAAGTTCTGCAAAATCAGGGCCTAAACCTGATGAAAGAACTACCTGCAGACCAGGCATCTATGTTTCCTAAACCTCCTTAGCACTGTTACTATCCTGCAGAACTGCAGTCTGCAACAGGGCTACCCTTACACTTGTTCATTCCTCCTGCCATGGAGCATCTATAATTGAGTAATAAAAAATCATATTTTAATTGATGGTAAATTTATCTTTTAATCTTCTTTGTAGAAATTTCAACACCTGGTTCTAAAAACATATACGCAGACATCTGTGTATTTACAATTTTATAACAAAGCCTGGGTTCAGTGTTGTCCAGGGAAGCCTGTAACTTTTGTCCAGCGAGACTTGCAAATAAAGTTAGAAAGTAGAACAGGCCAGAAAATGATCATTATCTTATGTAATAGCTTTTTAGGTGTCAGAAAGCTTTTGGTTTAAAGGCAGAACTTAGATGCGGAACTTTTTGTAGTCCTTATTTAAATATACCAAAAACATGTTTCCAAATTTAGAAGGTAAGGTTTTCTGGTTTTCTGGTTCAGGGTTGTAAAAAAACCAAAACATATATGTATCTCCAATTCTGAAACTTTTACATTTCAAAGATGTAGAATATGTAAAATAGATTATTTCTGCTGAACATTTGGGGGCTGTTGAAAGTACACTCGGATGCAAAGAAATCTGGTCAAAAACATTTTGAGTAATTTATTACCTGAGACTGAAACAAGTGATGTGATTTGCAAATTTGCATGTTGAGTGGTCATAAAATGGTAGTACTGAGAAAATGAAATAACCAAATGCCATATGTTTATTGTAGATATGGGATTCCTACTTTTTTCTTGCTGTCATTTTTATAAACCAGTTATGTCTTCAACTGGAGATGTTCACACCTTCCAAGAAAAAAAAGGTTTTAGAAAAGTAAGTATTGCTGTCAGCTTCTAGAAAACTGTAATAGATCAAACACATCCCAAAATGCAAGATGTGGGAGGTTGTAAAAAGGCCTACCAAAAGAGCGCAGTAACAATATTTCCACTGGCTTGAATGAGAGTTGGTTCTGTTCCTTTGTATGGGTCACCTGAGCTGATATCAGCCTTCGTAGATGTGCCCAAATTAGTTCAGATACTGGGAGCAAAATAGACGTGTTGTAGCAATGCCAACACTAATTTCTAGTTCATGTGTTAGTTAATTCAGACTCATTCAGGTATTTCTGCCAGGCACTGCACTGTTGTCTGTATGAATTAATTGTATTTCTTTAAGCTAGAGCAAAACTATTTGTTCTCAGGGAACTACAAAAAACAGCTGCTGCTTCACAGCTATATTGCTGATGTATAGCACTTAGAAAGAACCAATACTTTTGACAATATTGCAAATCCACCTGAATGCAGAAATCCAGTTTTAGCTGAGTATAATGGGAACAGCAAAAAGTTGGAAGAAAGCGTCTCTTTAAAGTAGTTTTTTTATGAACAACATATGAGACATTTAATTTAACAGTGTCACACAATGATGTATGAAGTTGATTTTCTTAAATGATTTTTTACTGTTTTGCTTTATTTTTAATGTATTTTAGATATGGTGACATGCGGGTAACAATGGGATGTGAAATCTTCAGCATGTGGCAAAATTTAGGTAAGGAGTTAAACACATTGTCAGAAGCTCAAAAACTGAAAAGCACATATTGTTACTTCAACTATTAAATACAATTACCAGTAATAGAGGAGTTGATGATAATTAAGTCCACATGAAGCCTTGATTCAAGCATAAGAAAACCCTAGTAATTCCCTTCTTTATAGCTAAACCCGGCTTTCTAAGCACTGATACTTCTATTGTGTTGGACCTCTCCCTATTTCTTCAGAAAGAACTAAAAGAAACCTGTCAAAGAATATTAGAAGAGAAAGTACTGCTCATTTTGGGCAGAATTATTATGCCTGAAAATATACTTAAGTTCACAATTTTAGTTCTGTTGGCAAACAGTTTATGGAACAGTCATATATCTCAATTCTGAAGCTCTCCTGAGATGCTGGATTTGCATCAAATCTTCCCTTAAGTCCTAGCTGCACTAAAATATAAAGGCATAAACAAATCAGCATTAATGACACGTTGGACAACAAAAGGAAAATATAATGCTTGGTTATAAACTGAGGAACATTTTTATATTTATAAGTGATAACCGTACAAACTGTTTAAAAATATAAGCCTTGGGGAAATTAGATGTTGTTTGGGAAGAGAATCAAAACCGATTATGAGCTTGGGATACCAAGTTTGTCATCTCTATATTTCAATTATTCATTAGTTTAACACATTAGAGGTCTAATTAAAGATGTGAAGGTCATCAGTGGTTACTGAGATCTATCACCTCTCTGTGGCAAGATATGTAGTAGTTATAAAACTGGACTTTCTGATCGGCCTGTACTAGAAAGTTAAATATCCAAAGTTAGAAATATTTGCTTATTAATGTATTTAACATTTGTTGTGTAGCATATTTTACTTATTTACAGTACTCACTATTGATTGGTGACACTAAGGCATCCATACTCTAGCTTATTTGGGTACACGATGGATGTTTCTAAACTGGTATATCAGGGATCCACTCCTAGGTCCCATCTCCTTCCTGTATGCATCATTTCCCTCCTCACGTTGTTTTCTGCTGAACAGAAGCCTGCTATGCAGGCAAGGAGGGAATCATGATGCCATTTAATAGGGTCGACTGTTGTGTACACCATGATGTTCATCTGATAACGTGTCCAACTAAATCCTGCAGGCAGGGTATTTCATGTAATTGCTGTTATGCTAGTCAGCATTACAAAGTTGTATTGGCAGTGCAATTCATCATAAGCTTTGTTCCTTGTATGGTCACCTTGCGTTCATATGTGTATGCATCCCAGAACGTTTGCAGCAGAGAGGATTGAGGTTTTCCTTTGTCCAAATACCAAACAGAGTGTCAGTCTGGTGTGACTGGCCACTGGAAGATAGGCTGGGATGGAAATGGATTCCTAGCTTGGACAGTCAGCATAGTGTGGTTATAATCCTCCTATTCTGAAGATCTCAGAAGTCTTAAGTCTGGAGAAACTCAATGGTCAGTTTTTGCTATATACCATTCCTACCTTTCCTGACAAGACCTTAGTTTTGTAGTTTCTGCTGAGTAGAATGTGATGAGCTAATAGGGAAGGTGTTTTAGCACTGATTTAGAAAAGGAGTTGTTTTGAGAACAGCTGAGTCACATCTTCCTTAGCTGCAGTCAAAACATGTACTTCCATTTCTGTACTCACAAAACTAAAGATAGGTAAAAATCAAAGTACTTAACTCTGATGAGCATGTAATATCAGATTGTTAATCAGATTGTTAGGCATTTTGTAAACTCAAGAATGTAGAGCACAGAACACAAATCATTCTTAAAAAAAAAAAAAAAAAAAAAAAAAAGTGAAATGCCCAGAGTGCTTTTTGTCTTTGTTCTCATCCTGGAAGACTAACTTGGGATATGGGTAACCAACTGTCACATGTGAACTCAGTATTGCATAACCAAATCTGATAAATTAGTCTGGCCATGTATTCTCCTGTTGTCTGCAGCATTTCTCTTCACTTTTTGTGTTTACAAAATATCCCATGCTCTGATAGAGGCTAGGTAAAAGTCTATAGACATTTAGAGTTCTAATTTTTAATTCTTCAGATAGTATTTGGATTGCTTGATAACTCCCAATTCACATTGAAGTTCATGTTCACTTTCATTTTAGGGGAACACAAGCTTCACTTTATTCCAGCATTGATTGGCCCTTTCCTGGAAGTGACCTTGATCCCTCAGCCAGACCTGAGGAATGTAATGATTCCCATTTTCCATGACATGATGGACTGGGAGCAAAGGCGAAGTGGCAACTTTAAGCAGGTACTGTATGTGAAGCCGTTTATAAAAGAGGGCTGAAATTCAAGCACTTCAGAGAGTGCCAGTCCAATTCATTAGCAGTTGAGGGTGGAGAAGGTGCCCACAGTATCATTATACCCATTGGAGAGGATTACCAGGGTTTTCCCTTTTGACTGTGTGCAAGGGTAGTAAGATTCTGCAAGGAATGAAATTCTGCTTTCATGTTAGCGATGTAACATGAAGGATAAAATCTATGGCCTGCCAAAGGGAAGAACAGAACTTCAGTTGTCTTTAACAAAGCTGATTGTGTTGTGGGGTTTTTCATTTCTACTTTACAGCAGTAGGTAAGATTCAACTAGCTTCCCTTTGGGTTAGTATGAAAAAAAGATCAGATGGTCCTTGAGGAATGTTCTTCTGTAAGGATCCAAGTATTCTTGCAGCTCAAACACCTTCTTAACGGGCTAGGAAGGAACGACCAAGTGTGCCATCTGCTCCCACAGCTCCCACTCACTTCTTTAAGGCTGCCTCAAACTATTTCTCAGTGCCTTCCTTCATGCTTTGTCAAATGAAGGAAATCAGAAGTATTTGAATTGATACCAAGCAATCATAATGCTTAGGGTGGGAGCTGTATCACAAACACAAAACAAACTATTAAGAACGGAGGAGTACCTGTGATGTAAGCAGGTAGCTTTTCACTATCAGTATATAAGCTTATTGTTAAAATAACCATTCAGATGCTAAGAAGTCTTAAGAATGAGAAGGCAAAAATCTGCTTGTTATGCTTCTCTGTTTTTTTCTGCTTGGGTTTGAATATAAGTTCTAACAGATTTATTTTGTAATAAAATATCTTGACAACATCTTGGTTTCTCCCCTAGATTTGTGGTTGCTAATATATTACTGCTAAAAAGGAGCTTTGAAAAATTAGCACACAGTGTAGCCTCATCTCTCTCTTTTTTTGTTATAATTAAAACACTTAAAAATATTCATTGAAGTCATTAACCACCAAGTATGTTTTTTACTTTATTTTTTGATAACTAATATGTAAATCCAGCAAATTGAATTTCTAGCCAAACACACTAGAAAGTAAGCAAGGCTGGGAACATAAGTCTAAGCCTCCAAATGTTGTACAGTAGGGACATTTATAAAAAATGTAATCTATGAAGAGTGGGGTACAGGTTAGAAAAGATGAGATTTTTATTGAAGTCTAAGAAAATGGCTTGTGCTTAAGACCCTGCAGTGAGAATTCAGGCAATTTATTTGGGCTGTGTGCTTTTTGTCTGACTCCATAAATAGATAGCTGCCTTAGCAGCAGCAAATGCTACTCAGCCTGTAGTTTTAAAGTCACGTTGCTCAATTTAAATTAGCTCCCTCCCTCCAGGAAAAAAAAAAAAAAAGGAGGAAAAAAAAAAAAAAACACCAAAAAAAGAAAACCCCACAAACCCTGGGAATGATAACAGCTTCAAAGAGATGAAATGACTTATCAGATTTACATGAATGACCAGTAATTCTAATTTAGCTAAGTCCCATACATTAAAAAAAATAAGTCCACCTTCATTTTTATGTAATCTAAGTAAAGGGAAAAGAAGCTGTTTACACCACACTTATATGTTGCAGGTGGAAGCAAAATTGATTGACAAACTGGACAGCCTAATGTCGGAAGGTAAAGGTGACGAAACATACCGAGAGCTCTTCAACAGTATGTGAGTAATGTGTTTATCTTACACCAGTTCATTCAATTTGGTTACTTGTGTTAGATGCTAATGTCAGTGTAGAGAAGTAATGCTTACAGCAGTTGTGAATCTTTTTTTTTTTTTCCTGAAAATCCTAGGAATAAAAACATTTTATAGTATTGTATGGCATCTGTAAAGTCTGGCTCTACTTCTTTACATAGCTATAATTGGGAAAGGCTAAATCTGTTATATCACAGAACATTCTCTGCCTAGATTTAAATTCAGAAAAGCAAGAAATGCTTCATAATTGCATAGAGTGCAGGTAGTGCACAAATGAGGCATTTTGAAAAACAGGCATGAGGATTCAACAAAAAGCTGTTTAATAAGTAATTTTCCATTGCCAGAAATGTATACTTATCTGTGTAATGTCACTTGTTGATTTCTTGATTGGTGTATACAATTTTATTTTATTCTGATAGGATGATTTCTTATTATTTTCTTCTATAAATTACTTGTTAAACATTTACTATATTTTAATAAGTGAAGTACCACTGAATTCTAATAGCAAAAAGCTAGTAAAAATGCTAAGGTCTAAGGTTGCCCATAAGTTATCCCATTGATTGAAGTGAATGATTGTCACAGAGTACAAGTACAAAATAACTAACTGAACTCTGTCTCCTTTGCTGTTCCTTAGAACTCAATTCCACCTAAGTGGAAGATTTCTCTCATTTCTGATGTGTTTAGTAGGAGATGTATTGTTCCTCTTCAAGAATCCAAGCTGCCTGTTCCTTAATGCTGTTAAACACACAGTCTTTTTCTGTTTAAGTAGCTTCCTAACCATTCCTTCTTCTTTAAATATAATTTTTACCTCTGTTGTCTAACAACATTCAGAAAAGCAAACATAGGTTTGCTTTAAAGTCTCCTGCATATAATGTCTCTGAATAGCAAACATAATAATGTGCAATTGTATTGAGTTGAAAAAGATACAACTCCTAAATATTTCCTTTTCAAAAACAAAATTGGGTAGAGAGATTAGGCGAAGTAATATAGGAATGGATGAATAAAGGTAAACAGCAGTATCACATGCTGAAGCAGAACTTTCTTGCAATTATTCATGATTTTTTTCATAGTCTTGAGTAAAGAGAATAAAAGGTAAGAATGTTTCAATATTTTAGTAACAGTATTCTAACTTCAAAATAAAGTCATTTAGGAAGAATTTCTATAAAATTGTCATTGCACTTTCTTGCAAAATACATTAGGATTTTTGTCACTGAAAAAGCTTAAAATTCTGTAAGGCATATTAGTTTGAAATATAGTTCTTAATTTCTTTTAAGTTTTTGAGTTGGGTTTAAACTGGGGGAGTTTAAAATATGTTGAAAAATGGTGATAGCTTTTTTTAAGTCTAAATGCTGAAGACATGTAGTAATCTAAATTGTAAAATGTCTCACAGCATCAGTATACTTGTTGTTTCTATTCTGGTACAACTGAATTATAACTAGACTTTTTGGCAAATTTCAGACTAACAGCTCAAGTTCACTTCCAGCTCAAGAAAACTATTTACCATTAGTTTTTTGTTTGTTTGTTATTGTTTTGTTTTTTGTTTTTTTCTCAATTTGATTATAGTCTATACATTACCACCTCTCAACAGGAAAGCTTGGAGAAGATGCTAATCTAAAATGGAGGATGATAGTTTTCCAGGGTATGTGGAGAAAAATCATTTAAAAGCAGACAACTTAGGGAGTGAGCTACCCTGAGATTTTCTGCAAAATTAAACTGTCTTCACACAGTGCAGGAAAGCAGACTTGTTTAGTCTGAAGTTACAGGGATGTGGTATTTACCCAAGGAATGTGAAACTAAAGTAGGTCTGAGACCAGCAGTGATTACACAGTCTTTAACCAAAGCAAATGCTGCAATGTTACCTGACTAGTCTGAAGATTTGGCATGGTTGGATTTGATAGGTACAGCTGGGAGCCACAGAGATGCACACACCTCCTCTGGATACACAGTAGTAACTGCAGTGGGTGTGACACATTCCGTTTTTGTCATGCTTTTTGTTTATTTTGTCTGAATCAGAAAATGAATTTAAATCTCTTGACTCCCACGTTAACTGCTGGTGTTTTTTTTTTTCCCAGAGATAATCACTACATCTTTCCTTTGAATATCTTCTGTTTTCAGGGACAAATTAAAAGCATCTCTGGATGTCTCTAAAATACTCTGTGCTTAGAATTTACTGCTTATAATGGAATTATCTTTATCAAATGAAAACACAGTGAAAGTAGCGGGGAGATGGCTGATATTTGTTTTGGATCAGTGTCTTTCCAGGGACTTGAACGTGACCACACAGCGATTAGCTCATGATGTCATTTGAAGAGCTGCAGAACATTGCAGTGGTGAACATTTTGCTGTCATGAGGAACTAGATGTTGTAATTGCTACCCAGTCTAATTGTGATATAAAAGGTGTCCTGATCTACACTTGCATTGTAAGCCTGAAAAGGAACCCCTGATCTAATTAGCACGGGGTGCCTGCTTCCATTTTATTGAACAGTTGCTGGTTAGAACATTTCTTCGGAAGCTAAGGGGTATACTTGAGTAGCTCTTTTGTTCTGAATCTCATGGATGCTGACAGTTTGTTACATGTGTAGCTGTGTTCCAGTTTGGCCTAACACAGTTTGGTCATTTCAGGTGTGGAGAGTAGGTGGCCACATTACTGAAGCACAAAGCCTGGGCTGGCAGGCTCCACTGATGACTGGGCTTCTGTTTGAAGAAACTGCAGCTAGCATTCAAGCTAAGCAGGCACTTAATACCCAACTCTGTCAGTTCCTGGGTGATTTCACTAGCCATAAGGCTGTTGTATGAAAAGTGACGACTGCTCTCTCTCCCGTGCAGTCAGTCTGAATTTCTTCCCCCAGCTGCATGACTAAATTTAGCACTGTCTGGTCCATTAGACCCCATTTGGACTAAGTGTTTTGGTGTGCCTTGAACATTTTGTGAGGTTTGGGAAGCTCTTCTCTCATCTCTGAACTGCAGCAAAATTTGACTTTGACCTGTCTGACTAAATGAGGGAACCTCTGGCTATAGTGAGATACCTGGAGGATTTTGTACTCCTAAGTGGAGATCTAGACAACTTAAAGCACTGCTATGATTAGGTGCTTCTGAGTCAGTTTTGAGTCAGTTGAGAATAACTCTGTAGCTTAGGCATATAAAATCCACTTCAGTTGCGACTTAACTACATGGTTGAGCTAACCTGAACATGTTTACAAGCCTGGTGTTCTTTCCTGGAGAGCTCTGATCCTCCAGGTCCCCACTCCACACCCTTATTCTTAGGAACCCAAGAAAAAAACACAAAATGTTCAAGGGAGCCCAGATGTTAAACAATAGTAGCATCAGTAGGCAGAAAAATTTTCATTGTTTCCCTTATTACATAGCCTCTTGGCTATGCTTTGGGACCTGTAGGTACCAGAAATTGTATGAAGGAAATAGGCAAAACACAGGTTAAGGAAGAATTTATCCACGTTTATTGGTGCATGTGGGGAAGAGGTTGCATTTGGGAAATAAATTGATCCAACAAAGGGATCAAACAGAAGAGAGGTATTAAAGTGTGAACGTATTTTCAAACACAGTGTGTTGATGGGGGAAAAAAGCTTAAGCCAGTCATTTATTTCTAATTCTATCTAGGTATTGCCATGAGAAAGCCAAGGGTTCTGTCTGAGTAGCTGTGTTGTTCTGAATGGTAGTTCTGGGCAGAGTGGTGAAAGGTGGAGAGGGGGAGGCATGCATCAGAAGGCAAGGCATAAAATTGTTTGCTGACAACACTGATATCAGTTTGAAAAAGTACTTTGAATGCATGTACACCACCCATTTGTAGAAATTATATATTTATAACAAATATGCCAATAGAGTTATAAAGAACATGTGTAAGTTAATACAGATTAAACCCATCTGTTTTAAAAGAGAACTCAGACTTCTGCAGTTTTTCTGCAGGAACTGTAGGTAACTACTTTGTTGAATTTAGGTTGAAATGTTCCTGTTTAACAAAAGGTTGAAAGGCAGTAGAAAGGAAAAATCAGTGCAGTAATCAGTGCTTAATAATGTAACAGGCTCTACTCTTACTTCTTGCTAGACACAAAAATTTGTATTGAAAGGAAACATCAGGGGTTTAAAAGCAAATTAAGTTAGCTGATGCATTCTCTACGGAAAGCAGAGACGCTGGATTAGTGCTTCAGCCTCTTCTGTAGAGGATGGCTTTGTCATCCGTCTCTCCCGGCAGTGACTGGGAGCCAGGCTTTGAATGTGAGAGAAAGACATCTGATTGCCTCCTAAAAAGAAGTGGTGAGTCTAAGATCGATATAAGGGTGCAGAATGAAGATCAATGCTTCCTCCTTGCTTCCAGCACTGTAGAGCTTCATTTAGGTCAGATTAGCTAGGAGAATTACATCGGCAATGTCCCTGTATGTAAGGAGCTGAACAGAGCTGGAGTGCACAGCTAGTGCAGTTGGCATGTAGGAGTTGCTGGGCGCTGGTATGTGTTCGGTGAAATTTGGACGTAGGAGTTTTATGGGACTGAACATGCTCAGTATAGATGAAGGTCAGTGGAGCTGACAGCTTGCCCACTGCAGACAGAAGGTTCGGAGATGCTATTAGCAGCTCTCTAAAAACCTTCGAGTGTATGGAAGTGGCAATTTTCAGACTTCTAAGAAAACCATACCCAAGTGCATTTTCAGGGAGACTGCCAAGATGTGTCCTTGGGCGTGTCATCCATCTGAGGTTCTGCACCAAAGCATAAAAGTAACAGAACTCTGTAGATAAATATTTCCATGTTCATTTTCAGACAGAGAGGAAATGTTGGAAATTCATACTCAAATTATTATATTTGATAAACGCAAGTAGTGAAAATTGGAGGCCTGTAACAGAAAGATATTAAGTATAATTTTACTGACAGCTCCACTTATAACACAATTTTAAAATCTTTTTGCTTCAATCTGTAATTTGTATTTACATAAGAATTCAGCACAACACAGTTCTTAATAAAGAATCTTACAGCAATTTAAGTTAATGGAATTTTACGTGTACATGATAGCATGTTCTCCAAAGGAAATATTAAGTGAAGTGGAGAGGAATCATCTTATTAGCATCCCTTCCCCATTCTTAAATTTAATGTGTGCCAAAATGTTTGAGAACTGAGGAGGAAAAATCTTTGTTAAAAAAGCTGAGGTCCCATTCAGAAAGTTCACCGAGTTGGTAAATATTATTTTGTAGATATGTCTTCAAACTCCCCATTTTATGAAGTATCAGCATGAAATTAATATATAAATTTTATGTAAAAGCTTTGTTAAGTCTTTGGGATATTAATATATTCTGAAAATTAGGTATTTGATATATTTTAACCTGATGCAGCTAATATAAAAATCGTTTGTTTTGTCAATGCTTCCTGGACTAGAATTCCACTTTTTGGTCCTTATCCTAGGTAAGACATTGTTTGCAAATTGTGCTTCTTGGGAGGGTGTTTGTAAAGGAAAAATCTAACTATCAAAGATGTTGCTAAGGTATTAAGGTACTGGTAAAAGCAGAGTGGTTGTCATAGTGATAGTTAAAAATAAACGAAATTGTTCTGGCTTCTTTTTTTTCAGTCTGCTGAAGAAAATTGAGCGGGAAACATGGAGAGAAAGTGGTGTTTCGTTAATTGCTACAGTGACTCGCCTCATGGAAAGGTTACTGGACTACAGGTGGGTGATTATCACAATTTATCAGTAGGGTTGTCGTCTTCAAAATATTAGGAGAAAAACTTGGTCATCTTGCACAAATGGTGACTGCATATGAATGTATCATCTGTACACGCTCAGGATCTCTGGCAGCAGCTGCTTAGTCAATCCACAAATGACACAAGCTGGCTGAAAACCAACCCAAGTATCTGTCCCTCCAGTGGGATGAAAATGCAGTGGCTTGCACCAGTTTCCTATCCAGAATATAGAAACTTTCAGCAATAGGTTAGTGACTCAAGTCTACCTGAAGCCACCAAGCTCGGTATTAATCACCTGACAGCTGTCTTACAAAATATGTAAAATTATTATCACGATGTCAATCATGCCTAGTTGTAGTGTCAGCTGGCACAGTAAGTATGTACACAAAGATATGATCTCTGAGTGAGGAGCTTGCATCTGAATGTACTGCACAAAAAAAGGATAGGGAAGGAAGAGACATATCCTCCTTTGTAGATGTGGCAGACTACAAGTGATTTTCTCAGTCATTTGTGAAGTCTTTGTAAAAACTTAAGATTCAGTTTAGTCCTCTTCATTGACATCAATTGTAGCACTTTCTAGAGCTTAAGAGTTTGTATTTTCCCCAGTTCCACAGGGAACCACTGGTGAGACCTGCAACTCCATTTGCTATCCTCACTGATAGTTTGAAGAGAAAGCTACTCTGTCAACAAAAAAATGAGCTCTTTCTATCTTGAAATGCTTGCTATTCCTCCTCAGGGATCAGTTGGATTACAACCTCCAGGGCTGTTAATCCAACATCTTTCAGAACAAATGTGCATGCTAGTGGTTATAAGAGCATTTGAGACAATTGTGTAGCTCATGTGTACAAGAATGTTTTAAATTTATGTAAAATTTCTTTTAGTGACTGCATGGTCATGCCTGCCTGTTATTTTTTGCACCAGTGTGGTTGTAGTAACACTATGTTTCCCTGCTGGCTAATAAAAATCTCTTAAAATGGTTCCCTTTTGGTTCCAACTTTTTTTTTGACTTGGGAATCAGATCCATTGCTTCACCAACTCATAAATGATGCTGATTGTAGAGTGCTACTGAGGAAAATTTGGTGGACCTCATAGCATTTACAGAGGAGGTCAATGTCATTCTGCTTTTCCACAAAGCAACTAATGTCAGAATTCTATGACCACTTTAGGTTTACACTGTCTCTGTCTCTGTTTACACTGTCACAGACTCATCTCCTCACTCACATCACCCTCTTCCTCGTGCCAACACAAGTGTTTGTGCTGCACTGTGGTGATCTGACTGAGATGGGCTAAAAGTAACACAGCAAAAGATGCTGTCAGTTTTGCTTCGTGAGGCTTCTGTAGGCCACAGTGCAGGAATGGGAATGAGTGCCTGAGAGCCAGAGGTGAACAGCATTGTCTTACTGGCTTCTGCTGCCACAGTTTGAGCACAAGGTGTGAAGCAATCAAATGTCATGTGGCGAATGACAGACGTGCTTCACGTTAAGAGAAGAATAAACTTCATTCCTTTTGAATTTTATTACTTTCTGTTTCAGAGACTGCATGAAAATGGGAGAAGTGGATGGCAAAAAGATTGGCTGCACTGTTAGCCTTTTGGTTTGTATAATACTTTATCTCATCCTTTTTGATTCTAATTGAGCATTTTCTAGTATATATCCACGTATTTGAATGGGAGATGGCCTGCTTCTCAATTCATTTTTAGTTGACAGAAATACTGTGTTTAGTATTGCTAATATTTTTTTCAGAATGAAATTGATACAGTAGTTTTCTCTGGCATTGTATAGTTGAGTTCTGAGGGATTCCTTGTACTGCTTTATTCAATTCTCTCCCTACTAGATAAATTCAGTCTCTCCCTGCTAGATAAATTTCACCAGAGTATTTTGCAAATATAATTGGTCTCCCAAGTTCATAGAAACAAACAAACCTTTCCTCCTTCCCAAAACCCAACAGAACTGACATGATTTCTCTAGTTTCCTTTCTTCCTCAATAGCCTGTACAGGTTGTTTCTAGTGGATATAGCCCTTATAAGGGATATCCCTTATATCTTATGTAAGGGATATCTTCTGAAGACTGCAGGTTCTTCCCAATAGAAGAGTCAGAAATGCTGCTCCAGAGCTTCTCGTATCATCAACCATCAATGCAAATCCATAGTATGAAAAATATTTCATTTATGTGTAGAGGGTATGTTTTGCTTCTAGGCCAATTTCTACTGACAAGTTTGTTGATTTCTGTTAACCTTGGAAAGTTTCCATTCTCATGGTGATTGTTTTGGAAAGCTTTATTTTTAGCCATGGGGAGGAAAAAAAAAAAAAAAAGAATAAGCTGACTTGTAATTCTGCATTTTTGACGTCAGTGAAACAATTTGGTATCACTCCTAAGTAGCAGTTATACATAAGAGAATAAAGGATTTCTTCAGCATGGATATAGTGCTCTCCGAATAGGGACGATGTTTACTACACAGCCATAGAGCAGCTGTCTTTCTGTCAGAATCTCTGGCATGATTTGAATTCTTTAAAGCACCTGGATTATTTTCGTTCTATCACTAAGGAGTTTTTAAATTATTATTAGTAAATCATTCATTCAAGATTTTCACAAAAAGAAAATTGAAGCATTTAAGAACCTCAAAACATCATAAAGCTTTTTAATATGATTTTCCATGACTTGTATAGGCTAAGGCAGATTTTTTACCCTAATAAAATTCAGACAAATGTTGTTACTATTTGCCTATCAGAGAATAACTAATGTTAAATTTTGAAAAGGGAACTTTCATTACAAAAGCAGCACACCACTTAAGACATTTAGTTGTCCATATGATGGATGAACTGCTTGTCATCTCCAAAAGACGTTTCATGCAAAGTGTAATTAGATGGATGTATAAAATAAAAGGCTAGAGGAGGAAGTAACACTTCGTTTTTCATCAGCACTTTGAAGGTATTCAGACTTCCAAAGATAAGAGGACTGGTTGGCATGAAAAGAGAATATTTATGTTGTTTTGCTGTAGAGGTATGTGCTCTTCTTCTGGGAAATAGAAATGTCCAAGTCAACCAAGTTATCAAACTCACTGGAATTATGCTGCACCATGAAATATGCTGAAGGGTTCTGTATAAGTATCAGTAACTTAGATGAAAGGAAAAGGTAGGATTTTTTCTCCTGTTCTCCTCACTCTAGATCATCACGATTGGGTTTCACATTAGTAATGTCTGTTCAGAATAGCTGGTGTAAGAGGGGTCTAGTGGAGTTCGTTATATGTAAAAATCACCTAATTTCACATTTGAAAGTTGAATTTCTGATGAAAGAATTCAGCACAGAACCATACAAAAGCACTGAAAGAATATAGAGTAACTTTTGGTAGCATTCTGAATTTTCTCAGGCATCCTTGGTCTTCAACAACAACAATCTTCATTGTTGTTTGACATTAAATTCATATTTCAGATCCTATTCATTTAGAATTAAGTATTATTAGAAAGGGGAGATTTTTCCTGTGATGCTCTACACTGGCCTATGACATGATGTCATTTAAGTAGAACATGTTCATGCTGCCTGTTTGAATGCTGTTTTCAAGATGTTTTTTCTTAGGAAAAAAAGAAAAAGACTGTCATAATTAAGAAAGTCTACTTTTTACTTCATGTCCATTTTCAAAAACTTTATCTATTATGTTTTCTGTCTTGAAATAGTTTGTTGATAAAAAATAAAAATAAAAACACCTTTGTCACTATATTGGCATGACACATCTCCTGAGCTGTGACTGGGTTGTCTTGCTGTTGTCTGCTTTACAGACCAATAGGACTATGTCAGGGCTGAGCTTCAGAAAACCAGTTGATATGTATAGTTTAGACTTGTAACAAGTACTGGAGCCTTTAGTGCCCAGGGGTAAGAGCCAGCAGGTACAGTACTGTAGTTCAGTGCCGTATTTTTTCTTTAGACCTTATTGCATGCTCTTGTGTGTTACTGACTCTGCTTTTTTCAGACAGGTAAGCATGAACATATACGTAGATATTTTTCATTTTCTCTTCTAAGAAAAGCATCTGTTCCTGGTCTACACACCGTGGAAGGAAAAGAGAAGTCTTTGGATTATAAAGTCATATGGTAGCCTAAAAGGGGGCATATCATTACAGAGCTATTGATGACTAGTCATTTTCTCAAGCCAGTTAAAAAATACTTTATAGTATTTTTGTTATGATACTCTCATAATGATCCTCCTACTTTTCTCTTTGATAATATCTCAAACTAAGAAAATGTCACACAGTAAGAATACTTGCCAATAAGGGAAGCATTTCAGCTACTTGCTTAGAATTCAAATAGTAGGAGACTTGAATAATAGAACACAAATTGTTAATTGCTAAGGAGAACCAGTGCAAGACTCTTGTATCCTATAAATTTTTGTTAACCAAAGAAGGTTATCCTGAACCGTAAGTGTAGCTACCAGAGAAACTGTAGCTGCATGCCCCTTAGTGAGTATGGCAACACTTGTGGACAGTGCTGTAGAGTTGTGCTCCTCTCCCTCTAACATTATGTTGCTTCCCATACTTTATCCAAGTAACAACAAATAGCAGTTATACATCCAGAAATCTCTACCCAGAAGTCTTGTAGAAATTGTGTCCTGAATATTACTTTAGAGTGCAACTTTTTATATTTTAATCATGTAGTACAATATTTATGCATCAGTTAGGGCTGAAGAAAACACGTTTTTCATTTGGGATTATGCTGTTTCCAGTATTGAACAGTTCTTTGTAGTGTTACCCAAGTCCTCCTGGTATTTTGCTATGACAGAATGAAGAGAAGAAATACCAAGCAGTAGATATTTTGTTAAAATATGAATACTAAAGTTAAGAGTGCTGTCAGCATTCTAAAATCAACAAAGAGCTTTCAGCAAGATGCTAAATGGTTAAATGTTACAGCTTAAGAAACAGCAGTTTTCAGTTTTGTCAGGTTCTAAGATAATTTAAAAAAATCAAGAGCATGTTGACTGGTCTATTGATAATTTAATGGAAATGTCCAGTGTTTTGCTGAAGTTCTGTGTAATGCCTTTGTACATGTGAAACTTTCAAATATAAGATGTACTTCTATAGCATTATGTTCAATATCTTTTGTTTGTAATTAATGTATTTATTACCTGCTGGATTTCATTACTAAATTAATTTTATTGCAGAATTTTTACAAGACAGAACTGAACAAAGAAGAGATGTATATTCGCTACATTCATAAGCTCTATGACCTACATCTGAAAGCACAAAACTTCACAGGTAACAGAGTACAAACTGGAAAAGGTATTTAGGACTAGACCATGATTTGCAGCCTTTTGTAAACCTACAAACTGTATCTGCAGTGCAGATCATACAGGCCCAGGCAACAGCTGGGTTCAGCTGTTCCTGCTCAATTTCTTTGTTTTTTTTTCTTTTCTCAATTTTCTTGCTCAATTTCTCTCTCTCTCCCCCACAAAAAGGCTTCTTTTCAGCTCTGCAACTCTGCTACTTGCTGAGCGGTATTGAAATAACTACTCCTGATACACACTAGCAATAAATGTTATGATGGATCATTCTTCACCCAAGAGGGGTGAAGTTTAGAGGAAGCTTTTGTGAAGTGGTTTGGTAGTACCTGAGCTCCTTTCCTTCCCCAACTCTCTCCCCCAAATGTTGCTGGTTAGCTCTTTGGTGCAGTGTGTTTGTACACAGCTTTGTTTTGGAATCTAAACTTTTAGGTTAAAAAAAGAAAAAGGAAGAGCCATATAACCTCCTTGTGGTGAAACAGTGATGTCTTTTTGAATCTTTGCATACCACATTTGCGGTACTATTGTCCAGTATTTCTCAGTGCCAATTTAGCAGCAGGGCAGGCCATTACCATTTAAATGAAGAAATAAAAAGATAATGTGCACAGTTGTTGTTTATACTGCAAAAGGGGTACTTCATTTGGGTGACTGCATGCTATCAAGGATAGCTGGAGTGGATAAAATCAGTGTCTCTTTAAACTAAATAGTCTTTGCCAAAATGTTCAACTGACCTTATAGTACCTCTAGCCATTCCCCAGTGATTGCAATTGCAACAGCGTTTGTTCAGAATCTCTGCAGATTCTTTTTTTCATTCTTAAAAGCAGATTAGTTGGCTGGTGGGGGCACTAGTAAACAGGCTACAGGTACCTACTGCCACTGTGGATTTCCTTATGCTTTTCTAAAATCCACAGGAAAGATCCTCAGCTTGGAATTTCTACCATCCCTTTGCAGTTCATGGGTTTAAAATCTAAACTAAATAGCAGGGTGTATTAACAAGAGGATTTTCATTTCCTCATGTGACCTGGCAGTAAGAATTTTGTTTATCAAGCAGTGTCTTTGTCCACACTGGCTTTTCTGACAAACTATTAATTTCCTGATTTTACATAACAGATGTTAGTAACTCTTCAAGCAATGCTGAATTCCCTTTGCACATTGGCTGCTAACCTGTGTCCAGTTTGCCTTCAGCATGTATTTTATTATTGTTTTGCCATCCATTGCTATCTGAAATTGCTCACAGTGTAACTCCAGGACTTAGTTATATTTCCTGTGTATCTATTATTAACACATGTGATTTTAGCATTCTTTGCCATAGTAGATTCCATGACTAAGATTTTTCTTCTGAGGGAAACTTAAGGAAGGATTGGCTCACACCCATGACATAGGGGTAGGGACAGTCTTTCCGCTAGAAAACAGATTTATGTAATCCATTACCTTATCCTTGCCTTATCAATCTGCAACAACACAGAAACATTTTGTAAATTGTCTGAATTCAAGTACATGGGAATAGGAAAAGAATTATTCCACTTCGGCAGCATTACTGCACGTACCATTAGTTTGGTACTGCATAGTTTTCTCACCATTTCTTCATCTAGGGATGAAGCCAGCTTGCCCTTAAAATAATTCTTCTCTTCTTTTGCAGTATAATTTATGGGACTTTTTCTAATAATTCTCTGTGAAAAAGTCCCTTTTTTTTTTTTTTCTTATCATAAAAGATCTCCCTGTAAACCTCTCTTTACCAAGCACTCAGTTACAGCTATAAATTTAACTCTGTCAAGGCTGAAGCACATAAATGAGCTGGATCCATGTGTGTCCCTTCAGTCACCTGACAAGTGTAATGAGATGTAACATCCATCTTAGAAATGTTTAGGGTTTTTGAATCTTTCTTGTATAAATTGAATTTCCCACAATGCATATAAACCCTGTTTCTCTCTTCTTACTGTTTTGGGGCACAGCCAATAGTTACAGACTTCTGCACCGAATCTGTACCAATTTGTTATACTGGCCTCTGCCACAGATAGGATGCTGGGTAGAGGGACCCTTCAGACCTTTTGTCCAGTATAGTCATTCCTATTTTAGATACCTTCTATATACATTTATGATAACTTCATACAAACAAACAACAGAAAATACTGGTATGGCTGAGAAAAATCTAAAATCTAAGGACTTACATGACAAGTTAGAAAGAAAGGATCATAGTGAGCTCTACTGACTTCTGTTTGTGATCTGCTATTTTGCTTTCTTTGAATTTTGAATACTTTATTATCAACTTTATGGATTTTTTTTAATTGTTATGTAAACATGAAGCATATTTTGACTACCAAATTGTAGCTTGAAACAACTAGGATAAAAGTACGTTACTGGTCTAGCAATCTGAAAGCAGTGTGATACCAAAATCGAGACTGTCTGTGCAAGTTCAACTGGTCCCCCCGTGTATGCAATACAGCATCATTTTGCACCATACTTAGCATTTTACAACACTTGGATTCAAAGCCATAACATCTGCTGCAGTGATGTTTTTTCATCCAGGGTTTTTTAAGTTGAACATCTAAGAGGAACACTACTGTTAGAAAACAATCTCTGTATAGTTTGGTTGAAATCTTTCAGGAACTTACATGGCAGAGTCAGAAGCAGAATATAGTTGTCTGGGGCAAGTTTGCCTACCCAACATATAAAACCTGCAATAAAAAAAAAATCCTGTCAACAACTTTTTCCTCCAGCACAGAATGTCTTCAGAACATGGCCCATCTTTGTACAGAATAATGCAAAATAGTCCTCTGGCTGGAAAACAGATTGAATGCTAATTCAGAAACAATAATGCATATACATAGTTAGCCAAATTGAATTGTCATAACCAGTATTAATTCTGGCATTTTGTACTTGGCCAAAGTCTGACTGCACTGGGGAGTTTCTCTTAGTGTTTGTTTCTGAGGAATTCCTTAAAGCAAGGTTAAAAAAAAAAAAAAAAGTAATGTTTTTACCTGATAACATGATCTACTAAACATGATCTAAAGATTATTTCACAGTTCTCTTCTGATACTGGAGAGCAATGATAAGTTTGATTCATACAAAACTGAAAAAAAAAAGGGGGGGGGGAAATTTTGTGTGCATTTCTTTTTTTCCTATGGTATAGTGTTAAGGCTCAGCTCTGAGGAATTTATTTCAATTATAGAAAGAGGGAAGACTGTTAAGAAAACTTCTTTCTCCATTTCCCTCTCAACCCTGATCTCTTTTGGACTGTATCCATAGCCCTATCTATCTTCTTTCCTCTTTCTTGATGTTCCTCATCCTCCAGCCTGAGTTCTCTTGTTCAGACAGCAGAACCATTGAGAGCTTCTCCTTAGCAGAAGGAAAGTCTAAGGCTAAGCGGGAAATTGTTTCTTAATTTCCCTGTTTCCTTTATATTGTCAGATTTCAGTAAAACAGTCCCAGAGACTCCACTTTACTTAGTGTTTGAAAATTGTCAGATGAAATTTTTATAGCTGTGGATAGTAGCCATCCAAAACTAGCACTACAATTGGTTTATTACTTGAAATAAAATGGTTATCCATTAAAAAGATGCATCTCAGTAAGAGTATTCACATTTCTGTTTACTTTCTCTGTCTGTTTTATTTGTCTGGTGCTCACATGTGCTGTGGTGTAATTTGTCTTCCAGAGGCTGCCTACACGCTCTTGCTGTACGATGAGCTGTTGGAGTGGTCTGACCGGCCACTGAGAGAATTTCTCAACTACCCCATGCAAACAGAGTGGCAACGTAAAGAATATCTTCATCTGACCATCATACAAAACTTTGATAGGGGAAAGGTAAAATAGACCTATTGTACTTAATGGATCTGGAAAAGATAGTTAATTCACTTTATGGCATTACTTCCAGTGCTGCTGCCTTTTCTCATATACAGGGGAAGTGTTTGTTATTGCCTGATTAAGCAGTTACTTAGCGACACAGTAGGTTCCTTCTAATCCTGTGTTTGTATCCTAGAAATCTCCCACACTTATATGTGAGCATAATTTGCACTTGTGTAGCAGTTCTCTTTGTGTCAAAGCACTTTATAAAAGATGGTATAATTTCTCCCCATTTTGAAGGTGATGAAAACAAGCCATATAATGAAGGAAGCTTATGCAATTCACTCAGTGACCAAGTGAGGAATAACATTCAGGGGTCTGGATTATAAGGACTATGTTTGCACCTACTAAATCATGTTATATTTTATAGAACAGCAATTGCAGAATCTCTAGAAGGGAATTTTGGAGTAGGGGAGTCACAGTTCATTGTTATCTCTGAGAAATCTTATGAATTAAGCAAGAATGATTATCCTGTAATCTAATATTTTATATATCCTTTGTGTGATGATTTGTCTCAGTGATAAACAGGCAATTCATTGCAATTTGGCATAGCTAGTATAATATCCAGGTAAGCATTGTAAATGTAATCAAACCTATGCTAATTAGATTTTTTTTCAGAAAATTCAGTAATCAGTTTGTAGTTTAAATTATATGGTACAATGAAGTATTTTCCAGACTACAAAAATTAATTAGGTTATGTTAAGAAAAACACACTTTTAAAATGTGAAAATCTTACTCTGTTGCATCATATCTCAAAAGAGACAGGCATCACTCTTACAGTGACCTATATCTTGTGCAGCGATTGCTCCCTAAGACTCATAAATTAAGTAAGTCTCTACATAGATCCTTCAAAGAATTCCTCACTATTACTCAGCAGCTATCTGTATGTCTAATGAACACTATGTTAAATTATATTCAGTTACTTGAAGTCTGACTTAGTGTAGAAAGAACGGGCTTCGCTAATAACTCATGAATAAAACAGTTGCTGTGAAATTACTGAATGTCTTTTACTTGCTTGCAGTGTTGGGAAAATGGCATTATCTTATGCAGAAAAATTGCTGAACAGTATGAGAGCTACTATGACTACAGAAACCTCAGCAAGATGAGGGTAACGTACCCGAGAACTTTTCAACAGTCACAGATCAAAAAGCTTTTTTAATTAGGGATATAAAATATTACTTAAAAAACTAAGTTTGCCACTGAGTGGCCTTTCAGTTAGTTGTGAAAATATCTTTTTTTTTGTTTTTAGCTTTTATTTGTTTTCTCTAACAAAGATTATAACAAGGAGTGTAAGCTTTTTGAAGAAAAATGGAAAAATAAGAGGTCTTGCAATGTTTGTACCTCTACAGCACCCCCTTTGTGTGTATGCCTATGCAAAAATACTGTATCTACTAATTCAGTTTCACTTATTTTGTATGGTTTATCCAGGGAATGTTCTGTTTATGCAGTCCTTTGCTAGGAGCAGTGACATGTCTTTGGAGTTGTAATTGGAAACAGTTTGCAGCAAGCAACATGCAACTTTACAAATAGGTTTATTGTATAAAAATGTGATCTGCTTAATATCATAAAGCCAAAAGAAATCTTTTCTGACAGTCTTCCTTCTTTCTCTGTCATTTTTAGAGCTTTGTATGCTCATTCTTTCTGCTGTGGTATTTTGAAGATAATCTGGTCTTCCCTTTTCATGTCTGTTTTTGATGGATTCAATTTTATATATTAGTTTCCTTTTAAAACTTTGTGTACATGTGGTATGCTTGCTGCTGGGACTGACTTTAATCCAGAGCTACTTAATGACATGATACAAAAATCTCAACACAGGGCTATGTAGCAATACTGCTTGTGATCTGCTTACTCCATACTTAGATATCCCAATGGCAGAATCCTGTAAGCAAAAACAGACTATCATCATGTGAATAAAATATTTATAGATGTTTAACTGCACGTGATGTGTTCTGTATTTGAATTTGTTAATATCCTTTACTATATCTGCCACCTATGTGTTAACCCAAAAAGGAGGGGTAGGGATTTCTCATGCCAGTGTAATCTTAGCAGCTACTGGTATCATATACACATCAAATATGTATCTACATTACCTAAAATTGGGATAATACTGTTTTTTTCACAGTATAAAAAAGATTATGAACTGAGAATGTTTTGCTGAAAACAGGAGAAAATCATTAGAAAAACAGGAACTTTGACATAAAGATCACTTTTTGCCAGTGTTTTGAGTAAAATTAAAACAGTATAAAATTCAAGTAAAAATAAAATAAAAAATGTAATTGCTATTGTGAGATTCATCAAGGAACTCACATCAGACACTTAAATCATTGGAATCTGGTATGATTTGAATGCAGTCATGTGGAATATGGTTCCACAGAAATCACGCTTTTCTCTCCAAACTGACCACATTACTGCCACGTGTTTGAATAATTAGCAGATTGCTAGGCCATGTTTCAAATTGTATTTCGTGTTTCTATTACTTCAGCTTTTCATTAAAGAGATATACATTTTGTTATTAATCTTTTACCCTTTTA
This sequence comes from Anas platyrhynchos, assembly GCF_047663525.1. Taxonomy (NCBI): domain Eukaryota; kingdom Metazoa; phylum Chordata; class Aves; order Anseriformes; family Anatidae; genus Anas; species Anas platyrhynchos. Next base: position 28,913,780 of record NC_092587.1, read on the forward strand.
ATATAAGTACTTCACAGTTAAAAGCAGGGGTTTAGTTCTTGGAAGTTTTCAGGTCTCTAGAAAATATAAATATTCAATCTAATACATTCAGAGACTTGTAGTTCTTCTTCCTCTTGCTAGAGATGCAATGCAATTCCAGTGATTCAGAGCAATGTGCTAAAACACCTTGTATTTTTGACAGTTTAAGGAAAAGATATGTTTTCAAAGAACTAATTGCATTTCTTCTCAATCTCAACCAGATGATGGAAGCATCTTTGTATGATAAAATTATGGATCAACAGCGCTTGGAGCCAGAATTTTTCAGAGTTGGATTTTATGGGAAAAAGTTTCCATTCTTCTTGAGAGTAAGTGAATAGAAAATAAACAGAATGGAGTAATTCTGGGATTTATGCTGTCAGTCATAATCACTTTCCCTACCTGAGAATTTGATTATACCATATATGAGTTCTTTTCCCATGAGAAATAGGGAATTTTCTGTGTTAATTAATGAAAATCCTCATGTTTTCAGGGGTGAGAAATGATCCTGTCTAACAGAAAGACAAATGCTAGGCTTTCAGAGTCCCACGTAGGCTTAAGATTCTTGTTTGTATTGCAATCCATCCACCTGTATTATTCCACAGACCACCATCTTCTTTTCACTGTAGCTTGTTCCCACTGTTCTGTTAGTTTTATTCTGGTGGCTGCTCAGAAGGTGGCTATCAAAAGAGAGATATCGCTTGACAGATGGACAATCAGTAATTTAGCATCTAAGTAATTACATTCCCAATCTCCATTTTTTTAAAATGAGTTAAAAATTCAACATGCTGAGTTTCATTGATTAGGAGTGTACTAAAGCTGACAAGATACATAAAGTTACTCTCGAACATTAATCTTAGATTCTGAAGTTACTGAAGTGCCCTTGGAAATGCTATTCCTGTTATTCTGTTCCCCTCTTCCACAGTCTGCAGTGGTTTAGCTGTGTTGACTGTCACCTTGGGAAGAGAACAGAATCCATCTTATTCATGGAGCCGCTGCAGTCGTAATCCAAGCTCCTCTTCCTATGGTAATTCAAATAAGCAATGAAGGAACCTCCTCTGTGTGGTGGAGGCCTAAAAGCCTATTTTTTCTTTGCCTTGGTGGCAGGGAAAGTCACTAATTCCAAATTGTAAATATAGCATGAAAGCCCCCATTAAAAGCAATGCTCAAAAATAGTCTGATGGGCACGTAATTTTTTTATTGTCTGACAGTCATCTGTGTATATCTTATGGATAAACCAATTTGAAAATGTTAATTAGAAACGACAGAATGCTTGTGTTCCTAAAAATGTGTCAACCAATAAAGTGAAAGTACTGGAAAAAGTCTGCACAAGGATGCAGCATTTTCAGACCTGTAAGGCCTCCAATGTTTATGCATCTGCACATGAAGTATTTATGTGTTTTCCAATTCATACGTACATCGCACTCCTAAAGAACAGATTTATGCTTGCTGCACCAACAAGGAACACCTCAAAACTTAACTAAATTTGATTTAATGTTTTTGTGGGAAAGTAGTTTATAACCCTTTTAAGCAGTCTGGCTATTTTTTTCTGTAGAAGGAATAAAGAATAAAGCTTCAGAATAAAGCTCTCAAATTTTAATTTGTAGGTGCACATTAACACTATTGCTTTGTATAGTGTTCCCATTAAAGTCTAGGATCTCAGAATTCAATGCTTCCTCTCTCTTGTAAAGGCACAATAATGACAAATACTGTTTCTATCTAAATCTGCTTCAAGTAAACTTTAGTAATTACTTTTTAGAATTTTCTAACATAGATTTTAAAATGAAGTTCACTTAACAGTGTTTTTTTAAAAAAAAGTTAAGATATTTCCTTATTTCAAACACGTCTACGAGCAAAATCAAACCAAAAAAGATTTGTCCGGAGACAGCAAGCCCTCATCACCAACCCAGTTGGGAACTAGTTCCAGTGCGTACTTCATATCCAGACATCTCTTGTTTAATGTGGGACTCACATTATATCTGTATTCATGTTGTACAGTCGCAAGAAAATAATGGTGCAGCTTCATGGTGAGCATCCAGGTTAAAAGAAATGGGGTTCCCTAGTTCCTCATGGAAACGACTTTCAGCTTATTTCATTGTCTTAACTGTCTGTTGCACTGTATTTTTGTTACATATTTTATACCATTTCATATTTTAGGTTAGCTATGCACTTTAATCCAATAAGAACAATTTTTCCCTTCAACTTTTTATTGAAGATTTAAGTATAATCATTTCATTTTTCCAGACTTCTGAATAAAACATTCTTTACATGGTAGAATTTCCTTCTTCTTTTAACTGCCCTGCTCTTTTCAGATTTCTTATTTTCATCCTTGCCTTCTTTCTTATTTTTTCCTTCTTAAAATGATGTAAGAATTGCCCTTAGACTGTATTTAAAATTGTGTTTGGATCTATCTAATGATACCCATTTATTTTTGCATAATTTGCTCTTTTTTTCTTTTCTTTTCTTTTTTTTTTCTTATTCTGCTCAGAATAAGGAATTTGTTTGCCGAGGACATGACTATGAAAGGCTGGAGGCCTTCCAGCAGCGAATGTTGAATGAGTTCCCACATGCCATTGCTATGCAACATGCTAATCAGCCAGATGAGACCATCTTTCAGGCAGAAGCACAGTGTATCCGCATAATCACAAATCCATACTCTGCAGTTGTCTTTCATGCTTTCAAAAAATGTAGGTACACCTATAGCCAATTTCAGTCACAATGTGCCACACTGAAGGAAATGGTAGGTGAGAATTCCCGTGCAATTTGTCCCAAAGGCTCTATTATGTTTGGATTTATTTTTGTGTAATTGTTGGTTTTCATTAAAAATTCATTGGCAGATAATTAAGATTCCTACTTTAACCAAAAATACTAGTATAACACTCTCAGATTTCAAGGTACAGTAATTTATGTTCTTACAATACACCATAATGTTAGCACAACATTGTGTACTGAATATATTTAATTAAATCCCTTTATTCCCTGTACATGTAAAACATGCATGTAACACTATTTTGGGTTAAAAAAAGAAACCACATGTCATCAAAAATCTCTCAAGTTCCTCTCCCAAATTATCAATAGTCTAGAAGCATTTAATGATACAGACTTTCAAAATAGTTTTTTATTCTGTCTTGCTTCAGGAGTCATTGTGCTTTGCTAATTTCAATGAGGTGGGATAGCCTTAACTCTTTACATACAGACTTGCAGATCTACGCTGTGACACCAATCCCAGAAAACCAGGAAGTCCTGCAGAGAGATGGCATTCCAGATAACATCAAGAGCTTTTACAAAGTAAATCACATCTGGCGATTCCGATATGACAGGCCATTTCACAAAGGGACCAAGGACAAAGAGAATGAATTCAAGGTAAAGTACTACGCACCTTCATGAACTACTAAACCTAATGATTTATTTGTAATATCAACTACAGTTTTGTTATTGAACTGAGTGTGTTCTAACAAATTCTCTAGAGGATACGGCAGGTCAAATATGACTGTTTCACTACTCATTTTAATTAAAATAATGTGATAAGTATATGGGAGATTAAATGTCTTTTTTTTCAATATGACAATGAGAGAGCAAAAAATACCTGTTTGTTTTTGCATCACTGATATAGTGAAAGCGCAACTGGAGAGAGCGGAGAAGCCTCCAGAGAAGTTGATAAGGCAGATGGGAAACTGTCACTAAGAATGGTTATCTGTGAATTACCAAAAATTATCTCTCCCTAGAGCAAGGGAAAGACAGTTTTGACTAAGCTAAAGCATAATGTTCTGTTCCTGTGACATCAAAACTAAAAACTGCATCTGAACTTACAGCTTGTCTCAGGGAAGCGCAATAGTTCCTTCCCTAATATGTAAATGACTTCTGTTCCTCCTAAGTAACATATCAACTGGAAATTCATCTTGCAATTTTTGGTGTAATTTCACTTTTGATCCTCTAGAAATGATTACATCCCCACATGGGAACATATTCTGATATTCAAACAAACAAAGAGAATTATCCCATAATAATGCTCTTAGAAAGTTAGAGAAAAGAACTTCAAGAGTAATAAATTAGCTAAATTAAATCTGTGTTGTCCTCTAATTAAAGCTTAGGGTTTTAATTTAATTTTACGGCTTGTATATATTTTGTGTAAGAGCTATACTGTGAGTTAACCATTACTCTGACTTCAGGCAATTTGTCATTTTAAAAACCTCTTGCTCTAAGTGTTTAATAGTATTTGAGTACCACATTGGCCATGCGTTTTGGAATCTCAAAATAGACTTCACAGAGGAGAGCTGGTGTAAGCTGTTCTGCCTCTGAACTCTCCCTGTTCTCGCTTGTTATCTCAGAAAGGAAATATCAAAATGCTAATTTAGTTGTGAGTGACTTTTGGAGGTGAGGGAACAATATATAATGTAAAATAGTACCTTGTTTAAGAGTGCAGAACCAGCAGAAATTACTGCATAGTAGCAAATCCTAGAAAATAAGGAGAAAAGTGGAAGTCAGGCTTCTAGGATGGACATTTCAGTATATACTTGGAAGCTAATACTTTTTTATTTTTATGTATACTGTTTCTTAGATGGAGATACTCACGAATAAAAGTGTGAATAATTAAGAAAATTCTAGAGACAAATTAGGGGCATAAATTGATTTTTCATATTGTAGAGCCTATGGGTGGAGAGAACCACACTGATCTTGGTGCAGAGTTTACCTGGAATCTCCCGTTGGTTTGAAGTGGAAAAACGTGAAGTAGTGAGTATGAGACTGACAGCAATATGTGTTGTGTTGGTTTACTTCCTTATCTATATGTTATTTGAAAAGTACTGGAAGATTAATTACCCAGATCTAACTTCTTTTGGAAGTTTTCAAGCTAGCTACAACAAAACTATTTACAAAGTATTAAATAATTTGCATTGTCCAGTTTCTCTTGCCCTTTAATGTACTAATAAGAACCACCCTCAGGATTCATTTTAAACAGTTGAGGAAATAAGGAGTTGTGAACAGTAATGGGGAGTCAGAACACAGACAAAAGGCAACATATAATGTTAGCAAATTTCTTTCTTAAAACTCATCATGACATAACGTTTACGACTTAGAATATCTGTAGCTTAACATATCTTCCAGTATTCTTGAAAAGCAAGCATTTTCCAAGTTCCTGTACTGTAATAAATTCCGTGTGGGTATATCTCTGTGTCTGCCTGCAGCTCTGTGGAAGTTACCAGTGCTCAGCATGGGCACAGAAGCATGCCTACGCAGGACTTGCAGGAAAAGGTTCTAAAGTAGCAATCTGTTACTGACACACTGTAATTTCTTTTAATTCCTTGTTTTATTTCTTAGAAAATCCTTAAATACTTTTCATATGCATTCTGAGGAGTGCTCCTAATACAAAGATCTCTAAATAATTGGTCAGTTGTCGAACCAGGGAATATAACATCTGCAACTGCTTTCCTTCCCATCAAAGCCAGTTATACAATAATTCCATTAAATGTAGGAATACTGTTTTACAACAGATTTTCTCTAAAAATCTATTGTGTTTTTCTTTTATAATAGTAACAAAACATTATCTGTTCTCCGTCCTGATACTCTTCTGTAGAAAACCAAAAATGGAAATTAGTAAAAATCAAAAAACTGTGTGTGACGTGAGAAATTTTGTTAGTTGATTCCTACTAAGTCCTTCCTAGGTTAATACGACCCCAATCTGATTACTACATAGAAAATGAAAAATAGAAGAACCACCTCAGTTAGTTACTGTGTTACCATTATAATCACTATTTCCTACAGTTGACTCTAATAATTTTTACTAGGCGTGTAGTGGACTATGATTTAGATCTGTGCTTGTATTTTTTGGTAAATTACAGCAACTGCAGGCCTTTATTCTTCCCATCTCTCTGCTTTTTGCTTTTCCTGCAGTTCATGCCAAGAGTAAGGCTTCCTCATGCTCTTGAGAGGACAGGCACATTCTGTTCAGTGACTGCCTTTGACTGTAACTTGATTATCATCTTATCTCAAAGCCTGCATTCACACTCCTCATCCATAATGTCTAGCTGTTGGCTTTCCATTGGGTGTGTGAACTAACTCACCCAAACTTAAACTCCGGTCTGTGCCCCTAAGCAAGGTGAAGCACTCTGACTGTAGTGTTTTTAATGGGGTGGGCAGCTGAGCTCCACCACAGCTGTTCTCTCACTCCCCCTCCTCAAAGGGAAAGGGGGAGAAAATAAAATGAAAAGGGCTCAAGGGTTAAAATAAGGACAGGCAGATTGCTCAACAATAATAATCACATTCAAAACAGAGTCAGCATAGGGAGATTAATAAAATTTATTACCCATTACTAACAAACTAGAACAGTGAGAAACAAAAAACAAAAATAAATAAATAAATAAAAAGCCACAACCTTTCCCCCTGTCCACCCTCCTCTATGTCCTCTCCCCATGTGGCACAGGGGAACAGGGAATGGGGGCTGCGGTCAGTCCCTGACGCTTCGTCTCCACTGCTCCTTCATGGTCCCTCTCTGCCCCTGCTCCCTCCCTGGGTCCCTCCCATGGGATGCCGTCCTTCCCAAACTGAGCCTGCGGGGGCTGCCCACAGGCAGCAGCTCTTCAAGCACTGCTCCCACATGGCTCTGTACCATGGGATCCATCCCCCAGGAGCAAACTGCTCCAGCACGGGTCCCCCATGGGCATCAGCATCCCCCAGACCCCCTGCTCCTGCGCGGGCTCCTCTCCACGGGCTGCAGCTCCGGCCCGGGGCCTGCTCCTGCGGGGGCTCTCCATGGGCCGCAGCCTCCTCCAGGCCACAGCCACCTGCTCCACCGGGGGCTCCTCCACCCATGGGGGGGCTGCAGCGTGGAGATCTGCTCCATGGGGGACCCATGGGCTGCAGGGGGACAGCCTGCTCCACCAGGGGCCTCTCCACAGACCGCAGGGGAACTGCTGCTGCGTGCCTGGAGCACCTCCTGCCCTCCTGCTGCACTGAGCTTGGGGGCTGCAGGGTTGGTTCTTACTCCTCATTCTCCCAGCTGCTGTTGTGCAGCAGTTTTTTCCCTTTCTCTAATCTGCTCTCACAGAGAAGCAAATAACATTGCTTATTGGCTCAGCTCTGGATAGTGGTGGATCCCTTTGGAGCTGGCTGAAACTGGCCCTTGTCTAACATGGTGCAGCTGCTGGGCTCTGCTCACAGAGGCCAGCCAGCCCTGCAGCCAGTCCCCCACTACCAAAACCTTGTCACTTAAACCCAGTGCACTGATCTCACCCCAGATTAGGTAAAGTTAACAAGGACAGTCCAAAAATAGCCCCAAGTCCCAGCAGTTTAACTAGATGTTGATGTGTATGCATTTTGTAGCAGGTGCTGAGCATTCTCCCAGTGTCAGACAATAAATCTATTAGAGAGCATTGTTTGCTTTAGTCCTTGATTACTTGATAAAATTAGTTCTCCCTGTTCGTATGTTTTATAGCGTTGGCCAGATGAGAAAGAACTTTTTCAGCCCCAACACACTAGAACATAGAATAATGTTGTTTTCAGGTTTAGAAATCAACAAAAATTACCTTTAATTTATTTAATCTTTTAACTGAAGATTAAGTGTGTTTGGAATTTTTCCTCACTTCTTTTTCAGGTGGAAATGAGTCCCCTTGAGAATGCCATTGAAGTTTTAGAAAATAAGAACCTACAGCTGAGAACATTGATCAGTCAGTGTCAAACTCGACAGATGCAAAACATTAACCCTCTCACAATGTGTCTAAATGGGGTCATTGATGCAGCAGTTAATGGTGGTGTTGCTAGATACCAAGAGGTAAGCAATTTATTTTGTATTTATTAAAAATCTGTCATAATTTCTTTCTGATTCCTTGTCTATACATATACAACTTCTCTGTATGTACTGAGGACAGAAACTGTTATATCAGTAATACTTTTAATTACAGTTATTTTATGTTTAGCTGATGTTAAATATACATAACTTTATTGGAATAACTGTTTTTGTGCAGATAGCTCTATAAACACACTCCACTGATGAGCAGATTCACAATCACTTGCATTCTTTAGTGGTTAATGCTTCTCTTTATCATTATTTTGCTTTAGAAACAGTCGGTTCTAACTGTATTGCTATAATATGTACACTCTGAACCCATGTCTGGAGGTACTTCTGACCAACCAGCAGATTTCATTTTCTATTCTCATGTTCTGATTTACAGGACATAGTTCTTAACAACAAATTAATTAATTTCATAGAATTATATTCATTTATTTATTTATTATATCCTTCTTCTGCTCCTCTCAAGTTTTTGTTTTCTGGAAAAATCTAGTGAGTTGTAAAATGTATTATTCAAAAATATCCAAACATTTACTTCAATACTAGATTTGTCTCCAAAAGTTGTTCCTGATTATTATAATCTCTAAATCACCTTAAAAAAAAAAAAGCTTACATTTTTGGGATGCTATATTTTCATGAACCTATGTGGGACTGAAACTGCAATAATAAGAAGGAAGGAGTATTTTTTTTCATCTCGGCTTGATCTCTCTGTTTCTCTTACTAGTCTTATGAAATACTTGAATTGACTGCTTGTTCCTTTTCCATTTAAAATGTCAAGTTGAGTAGTTATCCACTTGTGTCAAAGGCTACAAGATTTGGTGTTCAGTCAATAGTGGTAAATTTGATAAAACTGCACCTAAATTAAACGAGAGATTTGAGTCTGCTATAGTGTTAGAACCTGTCATTAATACTGCAGCATTATGAAAGCTGCGGGGCTAATGCAAAGCAATACCATGTTTGATGTTTCACAGCTGCCTTTAAACAAAAAGGACAACAAAGCTGTTTAGCATAGCAAAACACCACGAATGTCGTCCCTGGAGCAATAGAATCATGTCAGAGCTATGTCTGGTTTGAATTAGTAGTATCTGAGCTTGGTCAGAGCTAGCTGGGTGTCTCTGCATGGCTCTTCCTATTCTTCAGGAGTGTATTAGATGTTTTAGCTTGTTCCATTCTTTTTACTGTTCTTAGCTTCAATTCTTGATCTCCTAGGTAGTCTTCACTTTTAGTTTTTGATTCCCTTCTGTCCTTCACCCATTTCTCTCTCTTTCACTATCTAAAATAGGATATTACACATTTGTGTTTCACCAGTTTGTGTTTTAAATGCACAAACTGATTGTACTGGCTGTGAGATTTGTGTGTTTTCTTCTTCACCCTTTTCATATTCCCTTTTCAGTCTTTATGTTTTCCTGCTGTTTCGCCATTTCTCACCTCTTTTCTTTCTTCCTGCTTTCCTGTCCTCTGTAAGTGCTTTTCTCTGTCCATGTGGTTTGCTTACTTTAGCCTTTTCCCCTGTACAAAACTCAGTCAGTCTTGGAGCATGTGGTCTTTAAGGTAAGTTTAACTGTGTCTGTACAGATACTTTCTGTCCCTTTTGGCAACTTCCCAGCTTTAAAACATAGAAGACCCAGCAAATAATGGATTTTGGCCAACTTCTGGCTTCTTGATTCGTCCCTCTTTTTTTTTTTTTTTTTTCCTTCTTCTTCTTTCCTGATGGGATAAAAAAGATTCAAAGATTCATCTCTAATTACTGTGCATTTGATATTGCATCTGTTAGAAATACCATTTCTTTCACTGGTTTTGGTACAGAGTAGATCCCAAGAAAATCCAGAGAAGTGATAGTTATGCAAAACCTTTCTGTATGCTAAAAAGCATCAAGTGTGTTTTGTGCCCATTAACACCTCTCAGATTGCACTTTATGCTATAACATGTGTTTCTTTAAGCTCCTTTGCATATGCTATAAATAGAGTAGAGGCACTTTCATGCTTAATTATTGGAAACCACCAGTTCCAAGACTGTTACTGGATTTAGTCAAATTCTGGTGGTTTTGCTTTTTTCTCCTAAAATACTGGAGATTTTGCTTAAAGTTAGATTATTACATCTCTGACTCATATTACAGCTCTTGCAGTTCTCTCTCAGCTCAAAACTACTGAGACACCACCTGCTTGATATTGAAAAAAATATTAAGATTTTAGATGAGGGAAAAAAATTCAGCTGGCAGAAGTTTGGGGTTTGGGATTTTAGCAAGTATCAGAGGTCTCCTTTCTACAGTTTAGACTTACAAGACTTCATGTTGACTTATCTGCAGTGAGAGGGCCATGTGAAATAAATGTTCTTCACTACAGTATCAGCATTTTCTGGATAGGCCTCAGCACTTCCTTATTATGAGTTGCCACAGCATGAGACTTCAGAACTGTCAGAGGAAGGGGTATATTAATCTCCAGCTCCACCTTTCCCTGTATTTACAAATGATTATGCATAGCAGAGATATTAACAGCTGAAGGTGGATGGAGGGTGGATTTAAGTGGTATATGAGAGAATCACTAACACAAGTGGAAATCAGAGCACAGAGTAACAACTACTGTCCTCTCAGCTCTGTGGAAAGCAAACTGTGTGTATGTAAGCATGCGAACGGAGACCTTTTGTGACAAATGCACTTCTGAGAAGGTCTGTAAATCTCTCAAAGGAGCATCTGGGAATTTTCTTTATAGAACAGAGCCGAGGAGCGCTGTGAATTCAATGTAATCCCTTTGCAGTGTAGGATAGGTGCCGTGGTAAGGAAGATGCAACCATGAACATGTTGCATGAACTATGTCCAGGCTACTGCTGGTAGGTAAAATGACTTCAGGGTATTATGGCTGGTGCTACTTAAGCATTGAAGATGGCATGGAAAGTCATGTAAGCTCGTTAACATGCCTGGATGTTTATCAGATGTTCCTGTAGTGGAAAAAAGTGTGGCTTTTTGAAATTTTGAAAATTTCATTTTGAAATCACTGAGTTCTTTCAAACCTTAATCATATTAAGAATGAAAAAGATTGTGTCACAGCTCCAATACATGTAACAGCATACAATTATGTGTTGTTCTTAAGGTATCTTTATATTTAATGGATAGTGAACCTCCTAGTGTGAAGACTTCCTGCCTAAATCTTTGCAGTTATTTGAAACTTCTAGATCACAATAAATGAGGGAGAGATGTTTAGTTTCAACTATGATTTCCAAATCAGGTTTCCAAATTTGATTCATGATCTGTCCAGGATACTGAACAACTGATTGAATTACACATAAAGAATGGATTCATTTTATTTGTTCATACTCCAGTAATGCCAAAATGAATAATTAATTATTTAGCACTCTTTAGCATCTTCAATTGTATTGGAAAAGGATCTTTTGTTTCAAAAATACCATGAAGAAAGTGTTGTTTAAAAAAAAGAAGTCTTTTGTTTCTACTCTTTTTACATGACTTTGTGATTTTATTCTCCTTTAGGCATTCTTTATCAAAGAATATGTTTTGAACCATCCAGAGGATGGAGAGAAGATTACGCGCTTGAGAGAGCTGATGCTCGAGCAGGTAAAGTGTGGAAAAAAATGGCTAGGTTGCCTGTTCAGCTGTTCTAGCTAAAGCGATATGTCCCCAAATAAAATATTGAATTTCAGAGATTAGTAATTGCTTAGCGGTCTTCAGTATTTTTCTGAATTAGATTCCAAATAGACAGCAACTTCCTATATAAGCAGGTCATGTTAGTATATTCTCCCTAGTCCCTTTCATCATCATCTTAATCTATTCAAACTATTCTAAATTAGAAGTTGAACAAGAGCCAATTTTTTGTCTTCTGATGATCATGTGCAAATATTTGCACAACATATTTTACCACTACTACAGAACAGACATTCTCACTAAAAGGTTTGATGGCTTAGCCAAATATTTGTACATTGCAGTTTACCACTAGTACAGAATAGACATTATTTTTACAACAAAGTTTATCATAAGAGCAAAAAGGGAGAAATTCCACACAGTGGAATGCTCTATTCATTGTATGTTCTTTGTATTATTACCTCATTTTTCCTATTTACCGTGGTCCTTACATCATGAATATTCCTCTGTACTAACCTTTAGAATTTAAAAATAAGAGTTAGTAAATTCCTATGACAAAATGTGGACTCCCAGCAATTTCAGTTAAAACCTGTCTGGTACACGCAGGTGATTTAACAGAAAACACAAAGTATCCAGAAAGGCCAGGCTGGCTTGGTGTGTGGATGCATGAGCTGGGATTATAAACCGGGGTCAGTGATGCTGTGCAGCTGCATTGCCCCCGAGAGGCCAACTCAAAACATCGGCAGTAGCTCTCATCCAAAGATATTACAGCACAGTATAACTATTTTGTTTTGATATTCAGATTTATCTGACTCACCATTTAACCGATTCAATATTTTATATTCCTGTGACTAAATTTGAGCAAGATGGGAGTTTTAGCAAGGTTATTCTGAAGCCTGTTGTGCCTTACACTGGGGATATACATAAAGCCACTGCTTACTGAGGTCTCTGTGGAAATGAGATAGAGCAGAGAACAAAGGATTTCACAGAAAATACATTCCAAGGTCTCAGGTGGACGTGGTTATTGCTGTTCTCTTTCATGTTTTTTATGATATCTGTTCTCATTTCATTTAGGGCTTAGGACTGCTACTTTGTACAGTTACCATTTAGCCAGATTTTTCACTACATTATCTGTAGTAGTTTTTAGATTAGAACTGAATTCACATAAGCCAAATCTTTTGGAAAATCAAGTAGTAAAATATGAAGAGGCATAAATCCTCTTGTGTGTCCCTTTTTTTTTGTCTTAGGCATGGTTTGATAACAGTTTTCTCAGGGTTGTAAATAAATTATTTTAATACAGTATGTATTTCATCTTTTGAACGACCAACATTTATGATACTACTACTAATAAAAAAGTAATGAAAGTGTAAGGAAAACAAATAAAAAAAATGTTTTCCCCTCTTTCCTGCTGTCTCTTCTGCAGGCACAGATTTTGGAGTTTGGCTTAGCAGTGCATGAGAAGTTCGTGCCCCAGGACATGAGGCCTTTGCACAAAAAGCTGGTGGATCAGTTCTTTGTGATGAAGTCCAGTTTGGGAATACAGGTACATGAGCAGGTGCACAGATGAACCAGGAGACAGTCTAGTTGCGTTAATGGTTTTTAATTTTCCTAAGCAACATATAGTGACATCTTTTGGTTGTTTGTGCACATTACATCTTGTAGTATGACAAAGCAGAGGTAAAGTTCATAAACTTTCAATGCAGGGCAGAGAAAAATATTCATGTTTTACTAAAGGGAAAGTATCATCAACAAAAAGTTTTGTTTTTTTTTTTTTTGCTAATGATGAGGCTGATCTAAAACACAGCTGTAACTATTCAAATGAATATCTGTGTGTCACAAAATACTTAGTGATGTTATGTTCATTGTAACCAGTCTTTTCACACCTTGCAGGAATTTTCTGCATGTGTGCAAGCTAGCCCTATCCATTTCCCAAATGGAAGCCCTCGTGTATGCCGAAATTCAATACCTGTTTCTATGAGTCCAGATGGTGCCCGGGTAATACCACGACGCAGGCAAGTTAAATTAATAAAAGCTGTTAATGTTGTTCCTCATGGAAGATGACCCCTAGAATGTTTTGTGTGCACACTTCCTTCCTCTAAGGTCAGCCCGAAGTATCTTCAGGCATGAATCTTCACGCTTCTCACTTTCTCTCTTCCCCCTTCTCCCTCACCAATAAATTCAAATTAAATTGTAGAGGTTAATGTCATGTGCTGTTTTCACATGAAAAATGATGATTGGCAACTGCAGTTAACCATTTTGTATTTCATTATTTTCATAATAGTCCTTTGAGTTACCCAGCTGTCAATCGGTATTCATCCTCATCACTGTCATCCCAAGCTTCTGCTGAAGTCAGCAATATCACTGGGCAATCAGAAAGCTCCGATGAAGTTTTTAACATGCAGGTACAAATTATTGTCATTCTTCAAACCATTTTTTTCTTGTGAAGTTACTTATTAAATTAGTGTTTCTATTATTCCATTCAGAAATCTAAAAGTCATTGCTGATACATTTTTAAAACAAATATTTAAATGGGCTGTTAACCTCCTTAAATTACAAAGGACAATTTTTGTGTAAATGTTTCTTCCAAACTTGGAGTATGAATTTTTGACCACATTAGTAAGAATCAATTCACTTTGCAAAATTATCTGACCTTATTTAGACATTTCTGTCCAGTAGTCACAGTGACGTAATTATTTTAACATATTAATTGTATTTCTATTTATTCAATATTGTACTAAATCTTTTTGTGTAGTTACGTTAATGTTCTTTATACTGTTTTGTTGAAAAGCTTCTATAGCAAGTTACTAGTTCTTTATTTTTGGAAAAAAGTTTTAGTGAAATGTATTATAAACTTTTGCTTTCCAAAGTAGTAAGTATGCAGTGATAACACCATCTCTTCTGTGCACAGCCTAGTCCATCTACCTCAAGCCTGAGTTCTACTCATTCTGCTTCACCTAATGTGACCAGTTCTGCTCCATCCAGTGCCAGAGGTCAGTGCTCATCGCCTGTGGTAAACCGAATTAAATGATACTTGATATGTTGCACAGCTGAATCCTTAAATAACTTTTTGCACAATGTCACCAGACATTGAATTTGGCCATTTTTTTTTTTGAGGAATGAGAATTATTGGTAGCAGAGGATTTCTTTGTCATGAATAGCCTTAGAGAACTGAAATGCCTGAATATCAGTGTATGTATTTAATCCCATTACACGTTTATATTGTAGCCTCTCCTCTGTTGTCTGACAAACATAAGCATTCCCGAGATAACTCTTGCCTGTCCCCGAGAGAGAGGCCCTGCAGTGCCATCTACCCTACTCCTTCAGAAACCTCACAGGTAGGAAACTTTCTGGGAGGCCCCCAAAAGTTAAGATGACATTAAAGGCACTTGAACTTTGAGCAGATTTTGTCCGCTCACTGCTATGTTACATATATATTTTAATAAATAACAGCTTAGCACACATGAAAGAGGGGTGAATAGAATGCACTGTACTTGATCACATTTCTGCTTCCTTTTATGGGTTTAGATCTGGTTTTGATATTTACTCACTGGAGTGAGAGGTGGAAAGACTTACCAGATCATGTAACATGCTTGTCTAAAACAGCAATATTTGTTCAATCTAGAGAAGATCTAAAATGGAAAAACTAGCAGTTATCCTAGCGGTTATCCATGTTGACCTCCTCTTAATCTCTTTGAAATAGCTAATCCATCACAGTGCTAAGCCACTGTGAGATAATAACCCGGTCCATGTGGCAATTCGTATTTTCAGTGGAGTTTCAGAAAATATGTTATGTCACTCCAGAGGAAAGAATGAGTTGAGTTCTTACCTTAAAATTATTGCTACGTAGGTCTGTATACAATCCGTATCTTTCGAATTATCTGAAATGCAAAATGGGCTTGGTGAGCTAGCCAATTTTGAATCCTTATTTCATCTTTTCTTCTGATTGGACCTGCTTTTCTAAAGCACTTTCCTTTAATATAGTCACTATTTCAGTCGACACCATTACACTATGCACATCTTGCTGAAGATGAGAAAGAGGACAAGTCTATAGTGGAAGTCCCTCTTTTCAACAGTAATTCTCATTTCCACCAGAAGTTTTGCGTCTGATAAAATACAAAGTGGTAGCTCAGGATCCTTTATTTTAGACATGGTTTGTTGGTTTCTCTTTAGTTGTTGCATTCTTGTCTCTTGCTCCTTGAGTTACTGATTTGTCTGAAGTTTTTCATCTTCTGGTTTAAGCCCTCATGCTACTACCTAAGGGCTTGAGAACTAGTATTGAAGCTTAGCCAGACTTAACAACAGTCCGCAGGGAGTACTTACTGATATATCTATTGGGCACTTTCTCACTGGTAGTGGAGCCAAACCAGTGTGCAGGAAAGACCAGGAGATGTTCTTTAAATAACGCGGTTTTACAGCTTGCCGCAAAGAAAAATTATCCCATTTTTGCTCCCAGACTGCAAACTCTTGCTTTGCCAAGTGGAATGTGACTTCTGTTCCCCACTCTACCCGAGATTCGATAAGGGAGGCTGAGGAGCTCATAGGCCCAGTCCCCACTCACTCAGAGACTCGCCTGGCAGCAAAATCTCCCAATCTGTCTCTACCCTCAGTGTCCCAAGACAGGGTAAGTAGAAAACTAACTTGCTTATACAGTGAAGCATGTTTCAAAGATGAGAAGGTCTGACAGTTTCTTTTTGCGCTTTTAACTATAAATGAGGATATATCTTTCTGGGGAAAGGTGCAGTTTCTTCCTCCAGTGCTGTATTTCCTGAGTAGTGATCAGAAGGAAAATTCTGGTTCTCTACATTATGAAAAAATCCTCAGGACAACTGTAAGGAGATATCTTGGAGACAACCACAACTCTCATTAGAATTTAGATGCTCTCCTTGTACTTTCTATTTTTATTCTAACACAAGTTAACTTTTACAGTTTGTGTTGGAGCTTCACACTACATTAATGAGGAAAGGACTACCCATTTACGAATATCTTTGTTATGGCTTAACAAATGCAATTTTCACAATATTTTTTCAACCTGGAAGCATGAGATGTACAGGCAAATTCCTGCTCTTCAAGTCCAAATCCAGTCCTTTCAGGCTGTAGCAACCTCTTTTAAGGAAGTTTGATGGATTGAGTAGAACTGGACCACAGCAGTACTGCATCTGATCCTTCATTGAAACTGCTGCTCAAGGTTCTCTATGTATAGCTACATTCTGTCAGCATCCGTTTCTGATTGCTTTGTGATCTCTGACTGAGCAATTGTATGATGTCTCTCTAGCTTCTTCCATGCTCTGAGGGTGAATGTCTATTGTCATTGACTGGTTCCTTAGTTTTTGTGCTATTCTTCTTCCAACTAGAGCTTTTTGGCTTTCACATTTTTGGTTCTTTTGCATCTCATTAAACATTCTGTGATTGCTCTTGTTCTTCCATATGGTTTTATATTCCATTGTTTCAGCATGTCTTCATTTCTCTGTAACTCATGCAGCTTTTGCCACTTTTAGCTCCCCCAATTTCAGTTGCTTTTTCAGCTTCTGCTCTTTACCTTCGCAACAGAAGACAGACCTCAGCAGTAGCGCTACACTTGCCCACCAAATCCTAAAATACTGCAAACTTGCTACATAGTGAATATTTGATCCACACTAGGCAGGAACATCTGATCGCATTTTCTATCACATTAGAATACACACATAGTTACACCTCCTCAGTGTAATGGTAACTCCAGGAAAAAAGAAAATGCCTGATCCTGTGTGAAGAGCACAGCACAGATGGGCAAACCTAGTCTATGTCAAAGTCTACCAATACATTCACTTACAAGATGCTTTAAATCAAGTCAAATAGGGCATGGATTCTGTGATTCTGTATTTATTCTTCACTCTGAAACATGGTGCTGCAAAAGATCTACAATGATTGCTCTGGAGATGGGTTTGCCATTGTGTGGAACCACAGTGTAGTGTCTCAGCAGCTTGGCATGGGGCCTTCATGAACACTGAGAGGAGGTGTGAGAATAGGGTTTGATAGGTTTGGATTTCACTGATCTTCCCTTAATAAAATGAAAAAAAGAAAAAAAAAAAAGTAAAATTGGAATTAACTGCATATTATTTACTCCTGTTGTCAGGATAAACTAGTAACCCACTGATTGTTTGAATGTTGCCAAAAGAAATAATTAGTGGGATTTTAAAGTAATTTTGTAAATGTTCTGTGACACTTTTAAGTTAATATTCAGAAAAGGAAAGGAAAAACATACCTTGTGGATCAGGTCTTATCTACAAGAGAAGCATGAATGATACTACTAAAAAGTTAGGGTAGGAAATAATACATTATGATCTTCAAAGGTAACACCCATAATTTAAATATCTTCAAACACTACACCTTGGCCAGATGCTGATTCTGCAATGAAGTTATTGCAAATCTATCCATGCACATGTTTAGCACTTCATCAAGTTAACGCACTCAGATATCACTTGAGGAATGAGCCTAGTTTCGTCTTGGAGGGAGCAGGAAACTGACAGAGTTCAGTATATGATAATCTTCCCACTGAGTGTGTACAATTTTCAGACAACTAGTCTGTTCGTATACATGTGTTTTTATTAAGCTATTTATGTTCGTAGGTGGTGTTTATCACTCTACTTCCAAGTAGACGTGTGTGGTAGGGATAACAACAAAAATATATTTGTTTTCTCAAAGGCTACTCAAATACATCTGCAGTTATACATAAACTGTGCTGTTCTCAATTTACAGAGAATGCTGTTTAATCATGTTGGAGATGGTGCTTTGCCACGAAGTGATTCCAATCTGCCTGGCCCTGACAAAGGTGAGTGGAAATCATAGAATCATTAAGGTTGGAAAAAACCTCTAAGATCATCTGGCCTGACCATCCCTCTACCACAAATATCACCCTCCCAGTCTTGGAATCCATGAAAATTCATGTCATGTTCTTGTAGAATGCCAACTGTTGAGCACATAATGTCATCTCCAAGCCTCAAAGCACTAACTAAAGCACGCTAATGTTGTCAAGTTTCAAAGCCCTGCCGAAAAGAGGAGTAAATGGTGCCTGTTCGAACTGAGTGAACTCAGAAGGGCCCATGAGTTTAAAGGAAAGGGTGGTGCAGATTGTGTGAGATCTGTCCTTTCACCTGCTTTGTTAGAGTAGTGTAGGGAGTTGAACCCTGCCGAATATGGACTTCTGGAGACTAGGGCAAAGGGAAGCTAAAGTTCCATGGGCAGGATCATGAAGTCTGGTACCTGCAAGTTCCCTTTATCAAACATGTCTCTGTGATTTTGGTTATGCTTTGGAAGGGAAAAGATCAATTTTTGTTTGTTTGTTTGTTTGTTTTTTCCTAATCAAAGTAAATAAGAAAGAAACCTATGAATTTCAATAAACAATATTGCCTTCTATAATTTTTCACATGGGGAAATTCAATATTATTGGCACAGTTGTTTTGCCAAGATTTTGTTATGTGCTCTTTATGCATTTTGTGCTCCATAATTTCATTGTGCTACCCTTTGTTGCACAATGAATAAAGGCTACAATAAAATAGATGTATTAAAAGCTAACATTTCAAGAGCATACTGTAAACAAGAACTGACGGAGAATCAGATTTTCATCAGTAAGAGTTGATTTTTATAAATATTCGTGTGTCCAAGTTTTGGTGTAAAATGAAGAGTGGAATTTTTCATAGGAGTGAAAGACATGAAATAACATGAAAATGTCAAAACTTTTCCATTGGTCTATGCAGCCAAGTACATTACAAAATTGCTAAAATAAAGTATTCTCTCCAGGAGACTTTTTAGCAGTCCAAAGAATTGACTACTAGGGTAACTTAAAAGGAAAAAAATTGGCTTCTCAAGAGATTCAGGCATTTGAAGTACCCAGGCCTGGTGCCAAGTCATTTTTAGGATGAGGGCAAAACCATGCTGCTAGGTGACAGCCTACGATAAAAAGCAAACAGTGAATTGCATACTCTGGCAATAAAAAGGCAAAATGATCCTCTAGAAAACAGATTATTCTGTGCGCTATTCTCAGGGTCAACTGATGTACAATTATGCTGTAACAATATTGTTACAGATATGGTACAAATAATATATATATATTATATATATATATATATATATATATATAAAATGTTTTTTTTGTGTTAAATCTGGTATAGGCCAGTATAGCATAATTCCAGTCCGTCTGAAAGCCCTCGTTGCTTCTACAATAGCAATAATTGCTAACATGAATTAGCATTCAGCAGCAGCACTTTGCTTTCCACACCATCTTATTAAATGAGCATGAAGTTCTTCCATGTGGTTCCTCACAAGTGTGACACTAGCAGACAAGAAGGAAACTGTCATGCAAGGCATAAGCTCATGTTACTTCCTGAAAAACTTTTAACTTGGTGGAAGAGGTTTGAGGTTTTAAAGCTGTCAGGTATTCTTCACCTCTGTTAGTTTGTTTGTTTGTCTCATTTTTTGTTTGTTTGTTTTCTTTGGAAGCAGCTTGTTCACCGTTTATAGGATGTGTAAGAAAAATTGGAAATTTTTCGTTCATTTGTGTCCTGTGCATGTTAAATGACCTTTGTGTCTGTCTTACTCTTTCCAATAGCAGTGGCTCTATGATAACAAGAAATAATCCAGTTCCATTATTAAGTTGTTCCAAACTTTATGGGGATCATTCAATTAGAGACATGGAATTTGGTAAAAGTAACACAGATAATACAACGGCCAATTTTATACATGTCCAGGTGATAGTCAATTTGCAGGCCCCTGGACCACAGATAAAGACAGTGTGTATAAATTGTGTTAATCCATAATATTTTAATTTGATTTTGTTCAAACACTTTTACATTTCTTCCCCTCTTCACTCCCTCCATTTTGCGCCCTTCTTTCCATCTTCTTTCACTTCTGAGTTCATAGCCTATGCAGGCAACAAAAGACAATTAGCACTGAAAGCTTTCTGAGGGATCTTGATTGGAATTTGGTGAGTTCCTTTCTCTAGTCCCTTCTGCATATAAAATGAGTTAATGGAAACAGTTTGTGAATAGGCTGTTCTCTTACACCTAGAAACCTTTAAATAGGAGTCTGGTGCAAAGATAAACTGATGATATTAACAGGCTTCAAAGCTCCCCTTTGTGGGAGATTTGCAGTACACCAGAGTGCTGTATCAGCTGCTGCTGTCATTGGTGGTCCAAACTGCTATACAATCTCAAACTGACCCAAGGGCCAGATGCGTATGTCAGGCAAAGCAGGAGACTGACAGGCTTTACTGAAGAGCCTTTCAAATGATGATGCAACCACGAGAGCTTTTCAGGCATCCTGTTACAGTTGTTTAACATTTTCACTCTACATGTTTGTACCCTCGCAGAGAAAGGCAAGTAAGAGAGCTTGAATGTGACAGCTAAAAGTGGTGCTGCCTGTGTCAGCTTTTGCATTCTCTTCCAGCTGTAAACACCACTCCCAGCAGCTGGAGCCTGGACAGTGGGAAAGAAGCCAGAAACACATCAGAGAGTGGAAAGCTTATATCTCCTCCTGTACCACCCAGACCTGCACAGACTGGTGAGTTAATGGACATCTCAGGCTAAGCTCCAGTTAAAAAATGATTTATTTGAGTGCTTAGATTCTTTCCGCTCTGACTAACATTTAACTTCTTGGGCACGTTAGTTTATTATTTGATTACTTACATAGAAGGCTGTAGAACTTCAAGTATTTTCATCTCATTAGGCTTCTTTGTAGCATTCTGTTTCTAGTACTCTGCCTCTTCATTTAATGACTGTGTAGTTTCAGACAGTTCATTCTGGTAACTAGGGAGGATGATCAAATTTAATCTTTTGATCTTATGATAATTAGAGGTTAGCAATCGGAAATGATCATTAAAGAAAAAGAATCTTACCACATGCACAGCAATCATGAAAGTACGTGAGTTCTGTTCCTATAACCAATTTGCCCTTCAAAAGACTAATTTCCATTTAAAGAAAAGACTTCTTAAGTGGTATTAGAAATATAATTGCTCTCAAGGGGGTGGAAACTTTTTGGAGTTTTAGCCTTATGCCTCAAAGTAAGTACATTTTATATGGTGTTTTTTCTTACTTAAAAATACAGAACATAGTTCTTAAGAAAAAAAAAAAAAGGAAGATGGGAAAAGGAGAGAAGAAAATACTGACTTAATTTGAGTCCTGTATTATTTGGCAGGATGTAAACCAATTTAAAGTGGTATAAAATAAAAGATGGATGCAGAAATTTCTTGTACTTTATTGGTTATATGGCAAGATAATCCTGAAAAAAAAAAATATAAACAGTATCTCTAAGACTATTTGCAACTATTGAGCAAATACATAGAGGGAACCAGAGATAATGTTTGTATGTAGAATGATCTCTTATCTATTTAAAAAGATTTCTTAATGAAAATTGTAAAGTTGTAATGCTGACTGCATTGAAATCTTTCTGACTTTACAGCATCACCAGCAAGGCACATAGCCACTGTTTCCCCTTCTCCTGCTGGCAGATCACCAATGAAGGTATTGTCTTTTTGCAAGTGAATTTCCTTTGTGGGAATGACTGTAGGTGTTGTGAGGTATATCATATACATTAAATATGTTATTTGGGATTACATCTTTAATTCATTATACTGAATTATATATATTTAGTTCATTATCATATGCCTATTCAAAATCCAAAAAGTAAGTAGTCCTATCATAGCAGGTCTGAAGATTTTCAAAACTGCAGGTAAGAAACATAACCTTCAGGCTCTGTAGTGTGTCAGTATCAGACTTCTCACTAACATGTGCAATCAAGCTCACCTGAGTCAGTGGACAAAATGGAGTGTAAGAAATAAATGTAAGAAGTGCCAGGTAGTCCAGAATGCTGTCTCCAGCAGTGGCAAAAGGAGATGCCAGTTAAGGAGACACTGTTGTGCAGCCCATTCCTTTCACTCCTCCAGCATCCAGAGCTGTTGCGTTAAGGGTGTTAATCTCTGATCCAGCAATTTTAACACCCAGTACCTCTGCAGAGCTGTCCAGGGAGGCTGTGTGAGAAGTTGGAAGGAGTTTGAAGCTTGTCAGTAGGAAACACTAGGCACAGCCTGTGAATAAGCATTGGTTCTTCTGTGGAAGCTGGGCGCCCATAGCAACAGGGGCTAAACTGAGCAGGTTTCATTTCTGTTTCAAGATATTTGAAGATATTGGTACCCATTTGTTGTGCAACAGCTTATTGGTTAGAAAGCCTGACCAGGAAATCTGTCTCCCATGGCACCGGAGAACATGAACACGCAGCCTGTGCACAGTTCATGAAAACCCCGCTGCTGACAGACTGCACAACATTACTCTCAGGGATAAACTCTGCCAACCCATTGAAGCTGAGATAATTGTGCAGTTGCAATTACGGGGGTCAGCAACCTAGAAGGAGAGCAAATCAGAGGGTGCGCATCTCCTGGGGGCAAGGGAAGCGGCACCCCAAAAATGCCTCCTTTCCCTTGAGGTCCCTAACCACAAGTCTGCAGTCGTTTTTCTGCCTACTGTCCCATGAGCCTGTTACTTCTCCGCTTGTGTTGCTGCAAAGTGGACCAGGTTCAACACAGAGTGATTTTGCTTGACGTCAAGTGCCCATAGTCCCATTGCCATGGTACACTTCTGCTGAAGTGAGTGCTGATGCCAGATTTTGCACTAGCTGCTTACGAGGAAGCGTGTCAGAGCATTAGGGTGTTGTACAAAAGGCGAGCGACGGCCTGCATTCTTCAATTGAATCAGTACAGCTGGTTCTTAGGGGTATCTCAAGCTCATCCTAACCTTTTCTTCTAAAGGCCCAGACAGAATTTAAGCATTTTACAGCCAAACTCTGGAATGAATGCCACCTGGGAGGAGAGGAATGTTGGCCCAGAATACTTGTGAGAGTTGCTGGATCTCGCTTCAGGCATCCATGAGTTTCCAGACACTTTGGGTGTCTAGACTGTTACTCACCGCCGACAGGAGCAGTTTGCAGCGCTGTCAGGAGCTAAGTGCTTACCCCTGCTCAGCTCCTGAATTGAAGCAG
This sequence comes from Anas platyrhynchos, assembly GCF_047663525.1. Lineage (NCBI taxonomy): Eukaryota > Metazoa > Chordata > Aves > Anseriformes > Anatidae > Anas > Anas platyrhynchos. The sequence goes on from NC_092587.1 coordinate 28,937,167, forward strand.
GCAGGATTTACGCATATTTGCTGCTGTTCTGAGTGACAAAAGCAAAGCTTCTAAATCTTATCTATAGTCACTTAATCCAAGTGTCAAGTGCTCTTGGAACTTGAACCTATTGCATCACTTATTTGAAAAGTTTGACCCTGGATGTTTGTGTGGATAGCATTGCAGCTGCAGCTTCCTTACGCACAGGGAAGAATCTGAAGCAAGTATTTAATAAGCAGCATCCCCACAACATGTGAAATGTTTTCAACATATACTGAGGTTATAAGAAAACTTGCTCTGTTTTTCTGTAGCTCGAATGGCTCAATCTTTAGCTTTTGTTCCAGCTATTATGTTCTGCCAGAGAAGGCTGTCTTAGTCCAAAACCCACTGATGCAAATGAATATTTTTCCATTGCTTTCAGGGCGCTGCGGATCCAGTCCTAATAACTGAGATTATCTCAACAGAATAAAGTCAGTGCAGCCAGCTCGTACCTTTCTGCCCCTTTTCACTCCCTCCCCTCCTCACCCCTGTTGCATGGCTCACACTTCTCTCACCTAAAGCCGAGCAGCTGGGTGCCAGGCAGTCTAATAAGAACCGGGGTCAGAAATGTGTCTTTGACATGATTTCTCCAGTTCTTTGTTAGTCTGTGCTAGAGACCATTAAATCTAGGTTGTCTCAGGCTGCTCTCGTCAAAATCAGACATGTCGCAAAGCCTTTTCAACTTGTGATGTGTGCTCTAGCATCTGACAGCGTTAGCTGAACTTGCTTTGCTAGGAGAGGACTCCACAGTGTCAGATAGGGCTTTCCTGCCCCTGCCTCTGCTCCTTGTCGGTGCTGTCGTTGGGCCCTCACTTTCCCCACAGACCCGCAGGGCTGCTGGTGTAGCACCTGCAACCTTTGCCCTCCCCCGGACCCTTGTCCCCAGGGCTGTGGTGGTGTTGGGGTCGTGCAGAGTGGCACGGTGCGTCTGAAAAACACGCGGGAGAGGGGACGGAGGAACTGCAGTGCAAACGCCACGGCCTAAATGTGCTGTTCGTTGCATGACTTAACTAAAAGTTGTGAGAACAGCTTTGGAAAATGGATGTTGAAGAAGAGATCGAAGCATCGGCTCTGAATGCGATGCAAGTCCTGTGTTTTGGCGTTAGGGGGCAGGACGCCACTAGGCAGACACGATGTGTGGGTATGTATTGCACTTAAAGAGCTGAGAAACTCGAGAGTTCATTTTAAAGGCTTCCAGATTTTTCCAGAGTGTGATGATAATCAGATAACATTTAAATACAGTTTTGCTTCTACTTAAATTAATTACTGGCATGAGCACTGCTTAGGGTGTACTTGGGCACTTTTGAAACGAGCTCGTTATTGGTTTCTCACTGGTTCCTAATTAAAACCGAGACACAGCGCTTTACATCTATCAAACCACGGAACCTGTGCAAATGCCTCTTTGTTTTCAGGCTGGGGGCTGAAATCTCTCCCTGCTTTACCGCGGGTAAATTCTTCTTATTCCCTTTCGTTTGAGCAGGGGTCCGTGCAGTCATTCACGCCGTCTCCAGTGGAGTATCACTCCTCGGGGCTCATATCCAATTCCCCGGTGCTGTCGGGGAGCTACAGCAGCGGCATCTCTTCGCTCAGCCGATGTAGCACGTCGGAGACGTCGGGCTTCGAAAGCCAAGGCAGCGAACAAGCAGTGACTGTCCCGAGCTACAACGTTTCGGAGGAGCCTGTGAGAAAAGAAAGCAAAACCCCGCCACCTTACAGCGTGTACGAGCGGACTTTGAAACGCCCCGTTCCTCTACCTCACAGCCTCTCCATCCCACCCGCCACAGACCCGCCGGCGCTGCCACCCAAGCCGCAGCTGGTGCGGCCGAACAACCTGGAGAACAGCAGCAGGAGGACTGAGCAGGTTCCCCGGCCCAGGCCTCTGCCGCGAAAAGTGTCTCAGTTATGAGAAGCCACTTTTTTTGTATTTAATTGCAACCAATCCGTGACCGTTTAGGAAATGGTATTTTTTAAAAAATGGTAAAATGCATTTAGTTAGGCACTTTAATGTTTTGCCCACTTTTTCTTTTCAATAATTTTTAAATGCTTGTTAATATTATGTTGCACATTTTTAAATGAAATTACTAACTTAGGTTGCCAGATATTGCAGGAAGCATGAATGAGAGGCTTTTTTTTTTTTTTTTTTTACTTTCATGGTGGTGAATACTGATAAATGCTTTTATTTGTACTTTGTTTTTATTTAAAAAATTGAATCTAAAACCCTACAATTCTCATCTGAGCTAGCTGAATGCTTCTTACAAAACACGGAATATACTGACTGGACCTTTACTACTAGAAATAAATGCACGCTTTCTAACCAAGTGTAGTCTGTAGACTAGGATGTTTCCGCAAGTAGGCTGGAAGTTGTTTCTCTTATCTGTTGAGCAGGTTGGTCATTTCAAATGTCTGTGGAAAAACTGAGATATGATGCAAGTTATACTGCAGAGAACTGAGCAAGAACGTGGTTTGGAATTTTTGAAGCAAATACTTGGTTCATGTTATTTTTGAGATTGGGAAATACCTGCATTTCGTTCGGTGGAGAGCACCTTAATGGTGAATCTTGATAACATTTCTGTGCCATGATTGTATTGCTGTACCCAGTGCATCCTTTTATTTTTGAGGTACAATTTACCTTTATTGTTCCAGTTACTGGTTTTGTTTTGATTTGTTTTTAAAAACTAGCGGTTTGCCAGTGAAGGTTCTCTGCTGTTTTTTAAGAGTTCATCCCAAAATGTGGTCTGTGTGTTACTTGGGTACAAACAAACACATTCATTTTATTCATGTACAAGAATTGGCGCTGGGTAGCACCAGGGCAATCCACTAAATGAACTAAATTGAGAAAACCCAAATTACTGGGTATCTGTCAACAAATTTCAAAAGCGAGTTCAAAGGTCGTTAACAATTTGATAACAACCTACCAAGATTCTGAACAGCTCCTTGGGTGTGCACGTACCAGGTGGAATCAGGTTTGGGGTTTGCTTTTTAGCTGGAGTTCGACACCATCGCCTATTGCAGGAGGATGGCGTTTGGCCTTACGTTGTGTTTTGATGACTGGCATCTAGAAAGCCAATGCCAAGTTGTAGGAATGTGGAGAGGAAAAAAAGAAAAAAAAAAAGAAAAAAAAGAAAAAAAAAAAGCACCTTCTGTATGTATTTTTTTGTATCCTCTTTCTTTTACTGACTATTTAACATATGCTTGGGAGCAGATGTATGAACTGCATTTTAAATCATGCTGTTAAAAATATTCTCCCTCTTTTGTTGGGAAGCTCATGTCGATTTTAGCTGTGTCTGATTTGTTGATAGTTTAACTGGAAGAAAGTGACCACTTTTTATATTCTCTCGATTAAGCCTTCAGCAGTTACAAGCTGCTGATGGTGGTTATAGAGGTTTTCTATAATAAATGTTCAAGTATTTTTGTACATAATTGGTAAATTTTAATAAGGAGTGTACCATTATGTGAAAAAGAAGCGAACAGTTGTGTATGCAGTAAGATTGTTATAATTATGCCAAATACTTTATGTATGGAAAAAGAATATTTGTAAATATGTGCTTTTAACAATAATTCTGCCATATTGACTTTACAGTTTTGAATGTCAGAAAAAATTAATATATGTTAAAATATTTATGTTTTAGTGAAAGTATTCATAACTTGAAAAGGAACAAATGAATTTTAGCTTTGTATCTTGCTGATTTCAAAGTCTGAAATTCCTTGAGCTAGCTCTTGCTTCCAACTATAACATTTTTGTGTCTGTAACCACATCATAAAAGGTGTAGAAGGCTACATATTTATGCTGATATAAAGAGGTAATGCCTGAGATTTAAATAAGGTGTCACACGTAAGATAACAAAGCTGCTTTGTTTTTGTTTTTGTTTGTTCTTTTTGTTTTGTTTTGTTTTTCTTTCCCCCTGTGTAGTTCAATAGATTTTGTTGGCTAGTGCTTGAGCACAGTATGAATCAGTGTTATTTGCTCCTGAAGCCATTTTTTTATTTCTGGCAGTGAGCAGAGTTGTTGAATTTATCATTTGTGTGTGTTACTGAAGTCAGCTTTGCAGCAAAACATTTCACGAGTTTCTGTTTACCTAGGCACTCGTCTTGGCTGCTGCATAATGGTAATATTGGAATAAAATGACTTGATTAATCTTTACAGTACAACTTGTTTTCTACGGAATGAGAGATTATAATTCAGTTTATCATGGAATTTAAGTTCTGACTCCTTGTCTTGCTAAATCCACATTCATTTGTATTAAATATCTCCCGATGGATCTAGTTTTCTCCCTACTTGGATCCTTAATTGCTTTGTGAGACAAGGTGGAGAGCATTGACCTGCTCTTCTGAACAAGTGAGGAACGTGAAATTCACTGTGAGAGTTCACTGTAAATTAACCTGCATGAGCGCTCTGTTTTTACAACCATGACATCGGGAATACTCTGAATGATAGCAGATGGTATAAAATTGACAGAGTACTCTAAAACTGAGCTGACAAATTTTCTGCTTAGCCGGTTTTGACAAATTGATTCTGTAGATCAGCTTTTCAACCTGATTTCCTATAAAAATGTAGTATGAAATTTTGTTATGTATGTTGCAATATCCAGAGCTTGAAACCCTAATGTAAATAAAGGTCTCGTTTGAATTTTATGCATCGCTCCTAAATGCAATTTGGTCACTTTGGGGATGGTGGCGAGCAATTCAGCAGCTCGTAAAAGCAGACCCACAGGAACAGGTTGCTGTTTCTTCTCAGTAGCTGGAGCATTAGCTAACATAGGCACAATGTTTGGGGTGATCGTGTATTCAAACACTGCCTTTGAGCTGCTGCTGTCTCTGGGATGCCACAGAAGCGGCTGCAGGCTCAGTCAGCTGGCTTGTAAACGGTGCCATCCAGCCCCATCTTCCCGATGGGCTCCTGCTGGTAAGTGGGAGCGAGCTACTTGCCCTGAAGTCCCAAGGCAGATCACAGCCTGTGTCCCGAGCAGAGCACAAAGCTAAAGTTGGCTCTTGCTAATAAAGTTTTTAGGGTAGTATGGATATGACCGAGTTCACCTGGAGCAGAGCAGTTACATGTGGATCTCCGTGTGAAGACTGCATCTGGCTGTCCTGCCCTGGCAGTCCTTTCTTACCTGCAAATTGTCCAAAGGAGTCTGCAAACAGCCCCATGAGCCAGCTAAAAGCTACATATCGGCAGGACAGGTCAATGCCTGAGGTGTAAATGGCAAAAAGCAGCGTGTCTGAGCGTAGCTGGGTGCAGCAAGGATTGCAGCAGCCTTGTGCCAGTAACCCAAGGGGCTGGCAGATGCTGCTGGTTGCTCTGGGGCCCTGCTGGTAGCTGGGTTTTACCCCAACACCCTGGTGGGCCGGGCAGGGCCTTACAGGTACCTGCTGAGGGGCAGAGCAGGGTGAAAGGGGGCTCACCACTGGAGCCTGTGGGATCCTGAGCTTGAACAGTTCCCCATCAGATTCTGTAAGAGAAAGCCCTCTGTGTATGTAACCCGTCTTTTTCTCCTCCCTGTAGTTCTAATTCAGCTTTTGACACGTGTCTCATACAGATGTCTGCGATTAGTTACTTTGAATAACATTACCAAAACCTCTTGCCATGAGATGGCAAAGATTTGCGAGCCTCAGGAACATGAAATGTTTTGAGCTGCCTACCTCACCTGTGCACCAAGTGTCAGGATGCTTGACTCTTCCTGGGAGGTCAAAGGAGGCTGCTGGTTGTTTTATTTTGTTTTGAAATGGGTTGTTTTATTTCATTTGTTTTTCAATTGGATTCTTCAGTAACGAGCTCGGTGTGCCTGCAATACCAGGCTGATGGCTTTGAAGACTGCATTGGGCACGGCCAACGACACCAGCGCCCCAGGCATGACTGGGCAAATGCACCCAGGTTATGACTTGTGCTAAGGACACAGTCCATAGCACCTCCCTAATTCACTGATCCTGGGTTTCTGTTTATTTCAGGAGTGGTGTGGTAGACAAAGAGAGGAGTAAACAGTTGAAAGGAAAAAAAAAAAAAAAAAAAGGCAAATGAAAACTAGGGAAAACCCATGATAGCTAGATAATTAATGCAAGCGTATCTTCACTCACCCAGGAAAAATGGGAGAGATAGAAATATTGGCTGGAGATGAAGTATCAAATCTATTTCCTTCAGCTGCTGTAGTATGATTTTATACCAGCTTAACTGCTGGTAGAGCTGTAGGGAGCAATAGGGATGCCGGGAGTCCTGACAAAATAGGTTTTTATTAGCCTTTGGGTTGTGGGTTGTTGGTTTCTGTTTTTTCCCCTTATACGTTGGTTTAACAGAGGAGAGAAGCCAGAGGACAGAAAAGTTGCAAGGGAAAAGAGTTTTTAAAGCCCTGGTTTATTTTGTTTTATAAAGTTATTTTTGCTAGACAGTTGTTTTCTTACCCCATTGTGCATAGCTGATAGCAGTGTGTTTCACAATGAGCAGAGTATTTCTGGGAGCAAATCCGTGTCCAAATTTCATTGGAAATTGCTGCTCTGATAGCTCATAAGCTGCTGGAATTTCTGTAATATATTTACCTGCTTTACACCACTGATTTACTAGTGGCACTAGTTCCTCTTGTGTATTTCAATTTGTTCCATTTGTTTAGAAATTATTTTGCAGAGGGATTCTCTGCGTTACATTCTTGTTTATTTGCGAGCGGCTGCTGTCGCTGCTGTTTTTCCTTGACCTCACTGACTTCCCTTGAAGTGCTTCCTCTTGCTTTTCAAAAGAAAGGCCATCAACAAGGAGCTGCTTCAGCCTTCGCTGCGAGCAACGCTTCAGAAGCACAAGGGGATGCAGCGCAGGCACGTCTGCTCCTGGGGGAGGATCCCTGGGGCCTTCAGAACAGAAGCTTGGCAGGGCAGGTTGCCTGCGGGGCTCTGTGGTCACCAACGCAGTGATAGATCAAGGACAGAGCCTAAACGAACTTTCCACAACCAGGAGGAGTGCTGTAGGTAATGTCCTGCAGGGACTAAGCCTCACCCAAGTATGAAGCTCAGCCCCAGGATGCCCTGTAAATGGAAATCCTTTGCCTCATTTTCAGTTCCTCTTCTATTCACAGAAAAAAAAATGCCAGGTAGATGCACAACATTTTGAAAGAGTGTTGCTGAGCATGAGATAAGGGGAGACAAATCACTCTTGTTTAGGGAAATGCTCTGTCTACACTTTAGACTGCATGATTTGAGACCATTGCTCCAGGCCTTTGGGCTGGCAGCCGTTCAAGGGATGTACACTGCTGGGTGATTTGTCCTTATCCTCCAAATACACTCCGGTGGCACCAAAGTGAAGGTCTCAGCAGAGCCAGCCCCTCAAACTCTTTGAACTCCTGTGCCAGCCTCATTTTTGCCATCTGTTGCAAGAAGCAGCTTGCAGCAGGTGTGTTCTCCGGAGCAGTCTGCTGTGGCCTGACCACCGTGCTCCCTTCTGAGACATACAGGTGACCTTTATAAAGGCGCTGCTGCAGTAAGTCCAGTGATGTGATACAACGCCCCTTAAAATGAATGCAAAGATTCATATCAACACGGTTAGAAATTGGCTTGTGTCCAGAGGAGTTGGGTGAAAGCAGCTGGTATGTAATGAACAGTTACACCTAAAGAAAACCAAAGCCTAACGCTGACCGCGAGACACTTCACAATAATCTCAACTGGTTTTTTTTTTGGTTGGTTGGTTGGTTGGTTGTTTTTTTTTGGCTAGTGCACTAGGGGTTGAAGCAACAAATATTGCTATGCTTCGCTCTTCTCAGGCCATTAAGGGTAGCAAAGGAAGTTTGTGCACACTGGACAGAGACTTTTTATGTTGCCGAGGAGAGTTTTCGTGCTTCTGCAGTCCCCCTCCACGTTGTGTCTCGGAATTGAAGCACATCCTGCCAATACCCCTAAAGCTATAGCTCAGTGGAGTTTTTATAGCTGTAAAACCTGAGCTGCATGATGATAAGTGATAATAAACAAAGCAAGCCGTAACCTGCAACTTTGAACACGCAGGCAGGGTCTATCGGGGAACAAGCAGGAAGAAAAAGAGAAAGAGAAGAGAGTTTTTCAGGTCATGAAGGTCTTTTCACTTCTGGAATATTTGCTGCTTTCTGAGAAGTGCTGGGCTTTTACCATATGTCTTAATGTTTTTTCCCCTCTGTGTGACATAATGCTGGGGGTGTTGTTTTCTCCATGTAGGTTTGATGTATCTGCAGAAGATAATTTTTCATTTGTTTGTTTGTTTTCCTCAGTTCAGTGCAGAGAAAGGGAAGGACAGAAGAAAAGAGGACAGAAAACAGTAGTGGTCAGTGCTATGTGATCTCGTAGATCAGAGGTGGTTGTGTTCTCTGGCTGGCCCGTGATCCCAAACCTTCAAAGGGTAAAAAAAGATCAGTTCTAAATTGTGAATTTGTTACTTGTTTGACTGTAAGATAAAAAAAATAGCTTCCCAATCTTGCAAGAAAGCCAGCAGCACTCCAGAGGAAGGGTTGTGGTTGTGCAGCAAGCCAAGCCCACAAGCACCTCCACATGCTGTGACCGCCCCCAAAAGTACCTGGAGAGGAAAGGACAGCCACGGGCAGGCCAGAGGTTCACACTTTGTTCCTCTAGAGACATATTTACTTTCTGCTTCTCTGCTCTCTTCCCTCCATGCCCAAATGTGCCTGGCTGAAAGCACGAGAATAAATTCTGCTCAAAGTGTTGGGTAATCCCAAGCCAGAAAAGTACCACCACAGAAATATTTTCTCTCAGAGTGAATCCTGTGGCCTACCCAGGCTGGCTGTTCCTCAGCTGGTGGCCAGCATGGTCTAAGGCAAAGGCATTAGCAGCCAGATGGAGCCATCTGGGGGAGACAGCAGGGCTTCCACAACTGGCTCGTGGCCCATGGCCGAAGCCTGCCTGGTTTGGGGGAGTCCCACCACCAGCCCCTCACTCACACTCCCGTGCCCAAGGCCAAAAACACGGTGAGCGCCACATCGCTGCGGGCCGTGGGCTCCTGCTGTGGCACGTGAATGATACACTGCAGGGAGCTGCAGCACCGTAAAGGACACAGAACTGGCTAAAATACCACATTCTAAATCAAGCTAGCTATTTTTTGTGCTCCTTTGGTGTTATTGCTCCTTTGGTCTGGGAAATAATAACCCTATGCTTATTTAGCTTGAGGACTGAGGAACCTGGGAGACGTTGCAAATTCTCTTATTGAGCTGTTTCTGGCAAGGTGCTATTTTACTGAAAGCATCACCAGCTCGCCTGGCAAGGGAAGGTGTCAGCAGTTGTGCTAGCTGAAAGCAGGCACAGCTGGAAGGCCGGTGCTTTAGCCCCGCTCTGGCTCATTAGTGAGGTTTGTATCCCACACTGCGTGTGAAGAAAGCGACCGACCTGGGATGCTCCAAGCAGGCACTAAAATGAGGGAGCAGTAACGACACAGATGCCAGGGTCAGCTTGTCAGCCACATTTATCTAATTGAAGACTTCCAATATATTGTCAGGTGACAATAAAAAAAAATCATCTGTTAGAAATTCCACCTGGTTGTAATTGATCATCGTTAATAAACCTGTGCCAGAGCAGGCTGCCAAAATCTCAGCCATGACCGTATAACTCAGGCTAATTAGCAAATGCTGACTGCTGAAATGAGTTGCTGTGGTCGGGTGAGTGAAGGAGCCAATGCCATGGTTGCTATTGACAGAAGGGAAAGCTGTTGTGAGGAAGTTTACTGGGCTGGCTAAACACTGGGCGAGTTTGCTGGTTTGTTCTTTCTCTGATGATTTGTGTATTGTGGAATACAGGGCTGTAATGATTTATTTTCTTAGAAATGTTTATTATACATAATGAATAAGTACCGCAGCTAGATTAATCTGAATTTGCTCTGGAAACCACAATTTTATCACTAATTGCTACCTTGGTCTCCAACAGAAAAAGCAATAGACAGCATCCCAAAATAAAAGAGGCTTCTTTTAGAGCATATTATGAGTCTATTGTTGACAGAATATTGACAAAATTAAAACAATAAATCAACTGTGCATGGACTACCCTCATCATGGACCAATATGCTCCCTGACAAGCCCACTTTGCCTCTCTCCCCATCCAGATTGAGAGGGGTTGGTGTAAAAGGGGAGCACTGAAATGGGGGCAAGTGCTAGCAGTGAGGCAGGGGCCTGCAGGCAAGGCACTGTTGTGCCACGCTGTTCTTGTGCAACATATTTAGCAGCACTACACATAAATTAATTAATAACATGGAACATTTTTAAATCTCCCTGGTAAACCCAATGAAAGCAGCACTTTGCAAAGGGCATTGCTGCAACTGGACTTTTATCTGGAGCTGACAGATCGCTGTGCTTCCTCCTTGAGTCCTCTGCAGGCTAGATCAGTGCACCCAGTCTGGGAGTGGTGCCTCGAGAAGGAGCAGGTGAGGGAAGAACAAGTGGCTTGCCTTACTGCCTTTGCCTGCATTTGAGTAAGTGCCCATTAAATGATGCTTCTGCATAGCATGGTGAGAATAGCTTGGTGCAAGCCAAAGGGCAGGCTCCCATCCCTGCGCCTGCATTCCAGTGGGAAATCATGGCACAGCAGGGCCAGAAAGTAGCAGACAAACAAGAACAAATCAGAACAACTGGTAAAATGACTCCATGGGACGACTGGTCCTGGGTGATCAGGTCATTCTGTTTCACGCCTTGCTGTATGAGTAATCAGCACCTAGAGAAAAATGTTATAGGTAATATACAGATTTTGAGTTGTTCCAGGATTTTGAGTTCAAAAGGGCTATGTTTTTGCATAAATGTGCTGTGATGGGGCTTGCAGGACTATTTTCTGATTTTTCTAAATGTGTTTGGAATAAATAGCAGAAACTGGTGGTGGAGAATGAAGGTGTTAAGGATAAAAAGAATAAAATGACAAAGAATAGTTTATTACTATTTTAATAACCTCATAGCATTATTTAAGCAAAAACAATTTCCCAGCGCTTATATTCTTGCTTTTGTTGTTGGTTTGTCTCTTAAGACTAAAGAATGTTTTACATTTAGTGTTTTATTCTTGTTTATGCATTACGCAACTGGGAATAACCACTCATTTCTTTGCATAATTGGAATTGTTTATGCAATTGGAACAAAAGTATTTAAACTTCAAAATTGGTTCTCTAAAATATTTTTGCTCTATGCAGATTGCAACCTGCATCATTTTCTTTAAGTTCCTTCCTGTAAGATCATTGCATCTAATAAGAGTATGAAAAATGTATATATAATCTGGTGCATGCTCAGGGTGAAAGTGGAAGCTCTTTAAACCATTTACAATCAAATAGTTCAGAGGCAATCATCTTGAATAGATTAGTCTTGAAATGCTCTCGATGTGGTGGAGAATTGAAGCAATAAAACTGCAATTACTATGCAGTTGTGTTTGATTTCTGTAATGTGTTTTGAAATCGTGATGCTACGCATTAGAACGTCAAAAACCCGTTTTGATATACAGCATGCAATTAATAGAAAAACAAAATAAAACAATCCAAACTCTTTCTAAGCTGCCAGAAATAACTGATAGCAACATGGCTGCCTTTTTTCACTCCCCCCCCCCCCCCAAACACGACTTCTCAAATGTAAAACTTGAAGTACATTGAGAAGTCTAAAAGCAGAGCTACTGTACTAAATCTTTGAGATTCAACAATTACCAATGAACTATAACACACAACATTACTGGGAAAACATCTTTTAAACAACCAAATGATTATCAGATAAATTTCTTGGAAACAGAAGTTGATACAAGATTACAATGTCATTCAGATGCTGTTCCACAGATTGATGACTACTTTTTCACAATTTGCAGGAGCCAAACAACTACTGAAAACAGTTTTCCCTTTACTTCTTCTGTCCTAAATTCAGAGAACAGTTTCCCTTCCCATGCTGAACTCATGCCAAAACACGTATGAAGGAATGATAAAGTCCACCCCAAATAAAACAAAACAAATAAAGCAAAAATTTCACCTCAAACCTGTATAATCTGATCTCTAAACAATGAGAGAAAATTTTTACAATTATTACTTTTAATTTACATTTTGTCTGTACACATGCAGACATACTTTTAGGGTGAATTTATCCTGGTAGACCTGATAGTTTATGTCTGAATAAGTCCTCTCACTAAAACTGTACCGGGCTTCATGCATATGATTTGCAGTGTTCCCCAGAAAATACAGGAATTTTAATCTGACATTTGATTTTACTTCCTGCTATAATCTCTGTGCATTATATCAAAGGGTGCTTTATAGCTGATATAAAACAAGTGGACGTTCTTGCCTCACTTTTCAAACAAGGCATTTACTGAAGGTTTCCTATCATTATGCTAACTGCACAAAGTATTCATGACACTTTAAAAATAACTTCTTTCACAAATACTAGTTCGTTTTTATAATTTATTTATTTATTTTTCTTCCAGGTTTTTAACTTGCTTGGTGTTTGCAAAGGTCTCATACTAGATGCACTATTCTTTGTTATTCATTTTACCATATGCTAAAAGCTTCCAGGTTCATATCTAATGTTTCAGAGCTTCAGGCTAGACAACAGGAAGAGGCTCTTCACTGAGAGGGTGGTTGCACACTGGAACAGGCTCCCCAGGGAAGTAGTCACTGCACCGAGCCTGTCTGAATTTAAGAAGCAATTGGACTGTGCTCTTAGTCACATGGTCTGAATTTTTGGGTAGACCTGTGCGGTGCCAGGAGTTGGACTCGATGATCCTTATGGGTCCCTAACAACTTGGGATATTCTGTTATTCTATGGTTGTTTTTCCCTCTGTTCTTAATTCCTACTGTTAAGGTTTCAGGCACCTGGAAAAAAAAAATTATGAATTCTTAATGCAAATTATCTCCTTCTTTTCACAAGAGACAGTTTGTGCTATGGCTTAGTTACAAAACTGTAGTCAGTTACTCTGATATAAAAATAAGTGTAACTTAAGTAAATTCAGTGAAGTTACTTTGGTTTTACAGCAATGTAACAGTATGGAGTCAAGTCTAATCTGTGAATGTATTGAATTTAACTGAATTTGTACAATACATTGAATACAATGCACTCAAAGGTATCCAGCTGACACCTGAGGTGTGCAGTTACCTGAAGTCTTCAAATGTGAGAGCCAAAAGGTCAAGGCTTGACCTCACACCCTGTTCTTTATTGCTTGTTAAAAGTCTTTTATGAACATGAATCTTTGCTTCACCATTCTCTAGGATGAATGCCTCTCTAGGCAAACGCTCCAGCTAGAGGCACGCCAAGCATTTAGCTCATGTGTAGTGCTTAGCCTCACAGGAATTCTTCTGGCCTTCCTCCTAGCAAGAGAGAGACTCTGTCAGAATATGACCAAAAGAGGCAGCAGCTCCTCCTTCACCCTGTAGTCCAGTGGCTGATGCTCTCAGAATGTGCCTGACCCATTTGTTTCGTGGTTACTCTTTGACCACTGTGGAGACCACCGTAATGTGGTTGCTTTTGTGGAGATCATGCCACAGGTTGCTGCAAACAGGCAGCGTGTACTGGTAGGTGCTTCCCAAATTTAATGTTAATAGTAGGTAAAACTAGTTATGCTGATATCAGTATGCATGTATTAATTTTATATGCAATATGTTTTAATTATATTAAGTATTAGTTAAATATTAGGGACCCAGATTCCCAAGTTAAATCCTGGTGAATATCAGAAACACCAGAATAGAGCATTTATAGTATTTATATAGAAACAAATAGCATTTGTTCTTTCTCATCTAGTGTCTTGTTCTGCCCCAGCAGTTAGTTGCTGTGTATGCAGTGTATGTTGTCTGTCACCTCTGTCACCTCCAGCTTCCCAGCACACGAAAACGCTCTCCCTAACAGGCTACCCAACCAGGGCAGAGCTCTCCTGGCACAGCTCTCCCAGTTTGGGTGACAAAATCAGCAATTTACCGTAGTGTCGAACACAGCATGTCTCCATTCACGCAATTCTCTGGGGAGCAGGAAGCTGTGGTTATGTACCTTTCTCTGGTCTGCTCAGCTAATTTCATTTTTGCTTTCATAGTCATCTGCTGACACAGAGCCAGAGAGCAGCCCTCACGGCCATTTGGCTCCCGGGGCAACCATTTTGAGGGAGAAAATGAGCTCTGTAAGCATACCTGTGAACACAAATACCAGCAAATTAAAAACATGACCTATGAATGCTGTCATCACAGCTCATTTCAATGAAAGATCTGAAAACTGATACTATAATGCCTTAATTTGTCCCGACAAGAGGGAATACGCGTATGTGCGAGTCTGGGAAAATCTCTAGGATCATCTCTACTCATTTCCCTAACTTCTACCACTAAATTCTACTACTATTCTTGGCTCCTAACAAGCTTGTTGTGGCACTCACCATCAGTGGCTCATGCTGAAATATAAAGATGAGGAACTGAAAATGAGTTATTCTAGAAAGCGTTTAAAAATGGCCATGCGCAATGAGAAACAGAGACCTTTCCTCAGTACTGACAGAAAAACCTTGTGTCATGTCTTAAATGGCTTTAAAGTTGAGTGATGGGAGCAGAAATTTGGTGTAGCAATAGATGGCTGCACCAGGCTTGACAGGTTTATGTGCCCTCAGAAACTGCACGGATTACTGGTGAGCCTGTCAAAGAGTGCAGTTTAGTATGCAGATGTGAGAAGCAGCCAGAAAGTGAAAAGTGAGCCAAATTCCCGACTGCATTGTGTCTTTTTTGCCTGTTACTGCCCTCAGGAAGGTCAGGGTTGCTGGCTTACCTGTTCAGAGTACTCAGGCCATGCGGAATGGGTGGACTGAGGTGTGCTAAGAGGGCCCAAGTAGTCAGAGGGATGAACAGCCAGGTAATTTACATCCAGAAATGTAACTATAATGTGTGTGTGTGTACATGGATGTACATACATATGTATGTGTGTAAAGGTGGTGAGGGAGCAGACAACAAGAAAAGACCAAACCCCATTCCATTAGCCATATAACCATCTTTATGGCAGGCATCCCCATATAAACTCCCTAACTTTCAAAATGAGTGTTTTACAAAACTGGTCCCCAAGGGCTCAAAATTTCATTCCAAAGAGCATACGATGTGCCTCAGGGGGGTGAGCTTAGGCTATAAAGCTGCGAATTGCCTCCTGCAAAGTACCACAGGATGAGTTTTACAGCAGTGGGTGGTTCCGGTACACGCCAACCTGATTAGGTCCTGGAAAGTGTTCGCTTTGTCTCTGGAAAGTGTTTGCTTTGCCCTTAGGGGCTTGCTCTAGCAGGCAATTTTAGAACATGCACTGAGCTCCTAAAGCAGGAGCTGTACAAATTCAGGAGCAAGTCATCGTTTTATTTTGCCACTCAGCAACAGCAGTCGATGTTTCCTCTTGTATATGGGGCCAGACAGCACATTCAGTCTGGGATGTGTGGATCAGCCCTGGGAACTCATGGGTTCCAGAGGCTGAAACCAAATGGAAACTGGGATCAAGCTCTTCAGCTTCCTGGCTTCTCTAACTTCACAGTGCCTCCATACTAAATGCTGCTGCTCTAAAACACGTAGAAATATTTGTATATTGTGAGAACCCTCATCCCCCCCCTTTTTTTTTTTTGGGGGGGGGGGGGGGGAAGGAGGGTGCAAGTCATGTTCTGATAATTCGTATCAGATTTGGTGGGGTCCTAAAATTTGACAGCTCTGCTCAGGGCCTTGGTTTAGATACTTGCAGCCATAATTTCATGCTTGCAGGGAAGCAGGCTTTCACAGAATTTGCAGGTGAAATGAGGAGTTATCGACAAGGTTATACAACAGCTGAGCAGTAGGATTTGGACCATAACTCTGGGTTTAAGTGTCTCAATTCTGCATCTGATGCCTTAGTCCTTTATTGGCTCTAACTTCATGTGTCTGGAAGGGATTTTTCCCGTGGGAGGCTTAGAAATGGAGCTCTAAAAGTGCAGCTAGCTGTTCTACAGGGATTTTGGATACAGAAGGTACTGATCTAATTTAAAGAACATTTTAACGCAGCCCATTCTATACAATTAGAAGTAAAAATTGATTCAGCAAACAGGATGTGCTCAGAGCATGGTGACCTGACAACCTGTAATAAGGTGCCCAGAATAAGCACTGAGCAGAGGCACGCGGAGGTGCCAAGTGCTCCTAACGGCGACACCTGCTGCTTTCCTCTCACACTGTGCAGGTACTTGTTCTGCGTGTATCAGGAACAAAGGTATTATGCTTCCCAAATCACAATACATGGAAAAACAAATGCTTCAGGTGGCATTAGCAAAGAAAGCCTTTTAAGAATGATTCAGTACAGCCCCTGCCAGCGCCAGGCTGCTGCCTGGGGACTCGTGCCAGCTGCCCTCCAGCCTCGTGCCTGCTTGCAGGAGCGTCTTGGCTCACGGGCAGTGTGGTGTCGGGGCTGTGTGTGGCAGGCTGCCGTCCCCACTCGAGCACGAATCGATGATCTCCCATAGGCCGGGGTTGGCTGGGGCACTGGGGTCGAGTTTGAAACACAGGGGAGGGAAACTGCTGCCATCCTCTCTAAAGTGCTGCACTCAGAGTCCGCGTCCATTCAGTCGCAGCAGGCTTCTGTGATTACACAGCTCAGTTCCTCCTGCCTGTTATGCACAGCTCTTTGTTTCTGCCATTTGTCTCTCATACTCACCCACACTCTCTATTGTATTTCTGCTTGCTTGTCCCCTGCCAATTCCCCCAGCTTCCTATTTGCCATTTTGATGCACTCAGCCCTTCACGCCCCATTTTAATTTCCTCATGCCTCCGCTGTTCTGCGTTGCTGTCTCGGTAGCTCTCAGCCCGCTCCCCTACTTCCATTACAGCTCCCACTCTCTCATTTAAAACCGTTCACGCTGATTTTACTTAATGCAGTATAATTAAGGGTAGGGCTTTTCAGAGGGAAAAATATGTCACTTTTCATAGACCAGAATGGAGAAGTTGACAGGATGATATTGAATTTTATGAACATACTATGAGGTCCTGAGGGTAAGGCAAATAATGTCCAGTCACTTGTTTTTGTTTTTTTCCTTTTTATTGGTACAGACCTTTTTTGTGTTTGCTTGAGGGCCATCCTGAGGCCAGTATCACCTATAGATTTAGCTGTTTTTTAAAAAAAAAAAAAAAGAATCAGAGACAGAAGACTAGCACTGAGGGAAAGATTTGGCTTGCTCTTTATAGTTACTTTAAAAACTGTATTTCATAACCATTTGTATACAAACAATGTAAATAATAAAATTACTGGTTTTTTAATTATGTTTTTATTTATTTTTATTGCTTCACCACTTCTGTCACATCTTTGAGCCTAAATTTCCTGGCCTTCTGACACTGGTTAGCTCCTGGAGCACCTCCTGTGACATCCTGACTGTCAGCTGCAAGGACGAGAGCAGCAGCCTGGAAGTACTCTGCTCTGTAGGGCACCTCCTTACCATGCAGCTGGCTGGATTGACCTTCAGGGTCCCCTGGATCTGCTGGAATTTGCTTACACAGCTCCTGCATAGCTCTGCAACTTGACTTGTCCTACCACGTGTTTTTTGTCATCCTTCGGTTATCAGATGTGGCATCTATCTTCCTGAGCTAAGGCACAAACAACATGCCTGGAGCCTTGTATTTAACCATGTGGTGATCCTACATTCCTTCCACTATAACAGCCATAAGGAATGCAACCTAGGGCTTCCCAGTCCTGTCAGGAAGCAATCTGTATGATTGTCATATACGAAGCATCCAACATCACTGAGTCTGGCAGCTTTGTGAGGAAATCACCACTTGGATGGCCCAGGTGTTCACAGAGAGACTGGCAACTTGTTCTACATTAAAAGGAAGGGAATTAAGGATGCCTGTGCTATCTACCTGTAATGGTGGTAGAGGCACTTCTGCTTTGTGGAGCAGGTTTTCCAATAAGTTCTTGCTAATTAAGTGACCCAATATGAATTTGTCACATTAAGGTTTGCTTGTGATGGTGATGGAGTGTGATTAAAAGCTCCCTTCATTTTCCAGGAAAAGTAAAGAGAGAGGAAAAGGACATTCAAGTGTTGGGCCTTGAGGATATCATCAGGCTCTGAAACTACTGGCATGGCTGCACATTTGTGGACTGTCTCTCTCAGCCCAAGCTTATCACTACCACTGGCCAGCCTCTCCATCAAACACTGGACTGCCTTTTCCCCAGAGCAGCTGTGCCCCCAAATTCTCTGGTTGATGGATTTGGACTTCCCAGGAGATCTGCTCTAGGTCTGGGTGCTGGAGCTATCATAGCTAGCAGATGCAGAGAGCTGGCATGTCTGGTTTTGTATCTTCTCAGTTTAAGTGGAGGCTGGGAAGGTCTTTCTGATCTGTTTCCAGATGGCATAATATATATGGCTTTGATGCATTTGTTACAAATGGCAATTGAATACATTCCATGATCCCAATTTTATGTTAAAATAGGCTTGCCAACCTTAATGGGCTAACTAGAACAGAATCAAAACAATGTGGTCTTCAGCTCTGTAGCAGCTCAGACACTGGGACTGGACTTTCCAAGCACACTACGTGCACCAAGCAACTGCCAGCCATGGCCCTCCATCTAAGCAAGATTCTGCATGAGGAAAGTAGACAGGGCTTCCTTTTTGGTTTATTATTTTTCTTCAAAGCTAACATTTTACAGAGAAAAGTCTTTTTTCCATTTGTGATAAGGCATTTTACTGAGGTCAGAGGTCAACATCTCAAGTCTAAATCCCAGGCCTAGAATTGGACCCAGCAATTCCTCATCATGTGTATTTTTATGGTCATATCTCATAATGCCAGCCCAGATTGTGGCCTTCATTTTCCTCCAAGTATTTTGCAGCTGTCCATATTCCATGGTGGAGTTTTAGATACACCCTTTCTGGATAGATTTTGTGGGACTGCAAATGTTCATGCTTAAGCGAAAGTGTCTATGTGTCAGGAATGAGTTGCTTATTCTTAACTCGTGTTTGCACCAGTGAACAGGAGGTGCCTATCTAAAAATATTTTCTAGCTAGGAGCTCTGAAGACTTTAGCTTGCCCCTTCCATCCTCAGTATTCTTACTTATTATCGTGTCTGTTGCCTTGGTGCAAGCATAACTGGGTAACTGTTCAATATGGACTATTTTGGGGCTTGCTGCTTCCCAGCAGCACTTTACGTGAACCTAACACAACTTTCTGGCATTTCATAACAGGGATTTTTTTTTTTCAATCTGTCAGTGACACAAATATTTTTTATACAATGCAATATATATATTTTCTCTAGACATGGTTGTCTTCAAGCAGGTTCCTACTCCTGCTTTTTCCCTGAGAGGTTCAAGTACTGCCTACTTGAGTGACATCCCTCAAAATGAAGACTTGGGCAAGTGACGTCTGTTCAACTTGTAGCAAGCTGATAACTTCCATAAGATAAACAGCATCTTCAACTCACATGCTTAGAAAAGATGAAAGAATTCAGGGCATGCAGTAAAATCTAGCTTTGAAGTCAAGAGAGATGGATGGGAAGGAAAGCTGGAAAATATATATTCCTAGTAGCCAGTAAGCAACTTTAGAGGCTTAGTACATGGGCAGCTTTTATATTTCCTTTGTAATAGGTACTAAAGATAGTATCAGCTCTCTGCTCTGTCCTTTTTTTCATCACCACCACTGTGGATTGAGTACTGAAATAAAGACTGGGCAGAGATGGCAGTGTGCATGTTAGTGTGGTGTTACAGGGCACATCACTTCTCTGAGCACAGCCCTGGTATACAGGGCACAGCAGCTGGTACAGACTGATGCATTTTACCATCAGCATTTTAGACTGATGATAAAGAATACAGGTGGAAAGAAGTGAGTGGCTGTTTTCAGTGAGAAGAAACGAAAAACTCCAGCCCTCACTGCCTTGTGCAGCTGAGCTGCTCTTGTTGTTAGGGCAACAGGGGGAGATGTCTGCTGCAATGGGAAAGGGTCAAGAAATTTGTCACAAAGATTGAAGACAGGTGGGAAAGAGAAAGAAAAGGATCTGATTTCAGGAGAGATGTGGCAGCTGTCACTGATCTAAGAGAGACGGTGGAGAAGGCAAGTTTATGTACGTGCATACTGTGTCGCATCCATCTCTTTCTTTGAGACATGTTCCTGCAGCACAGGGCTAACAGAGCAGCAGTCCTCACTCTGGCCCTGTCCATACCATGCAGGGAAAACAAAGCACCTGTATATCCCACAAGGTGAACATCAGCAGGCTGAAAGAAGGCAAATGAGTACTTTGAAACCATGGCTGGCTCTCGTATGGTTAGAGCGACCTCTCAGCTGGCATGGATCACCCCTCGTGATCACTAAGACCCAGAGTGCTGCTTGTAATGATCATTACTATCCCCTCAGTAAACACAGAAAACAACAGGAGCTCTGCTTGCACCTCAAAGGTAGCTGGGCATGCTGTGCAGTCTTGACCACAGTGTCGCTTTTTGTCCTAAATTAGCTAGTGCATGTTCTTGCACGATTGTTACCAAAACTGCTGAATGTGCTGAATTAAGTAGCTGTGCTGCACGTCTGTATAAATCTGGAATGGCCCCTGTCCAGCCAGCAGGCCTGTACCTACACCTTTCCCTCACCAGTGCCGGTGCCAGCTTCTGCCATCAGCTTACCAGAGGGCTCTCTCTCACCTTAAGGCTGACACAGATATTGCTGGTACGTGTGCCAAACTGCTGCGATTCAGATGGCACATGCTTGTTTAGTTAACCTCACCCAACCTGCCAGAATCTGCTTGTATCGCTGTGGCCTGCGCAGGTCTGTGGATAGATAGTCTAGCAGGGGAAGGAAAGCTCCTGAAACGAGCCCGGTCTCTGAATCCCATCTGGCTGTTGAAGCTCCTCACAGTCCTTCTCTTGCCTTGCCCAGTCTCAGAGGATGAGTCCATCTCATCATGTTGAAGTAGTCCCTCAGCATATGCTTGAGGGATGTAGGCCCTTTGAAGGGCCACAAGCAGGATCTTGGCTCTGAATGTAAAGAGGCAGTGGGGTACGAAACGGGATCTAGGGGAACGTGGTTTTGGATTATTGAAGGGTACAGAGGTTCAGTTCCATGCCTGAGGACACTGTGTCCTTGATGTAGTGTGGACGTGGGCAGCTGGGTGGTGATCCAGGAGCCTGCCACATGAACACCGTCAGAGTGCTGCATCCTGCAGTCCCCTCAGCAGGGCTGCCAGATGCCCACAAGCCGCTCTCTCACTCCTCCTCAATCTGTAATGCCAGGGCGGATAAAATCAGTGCAAACAGACACACTGACATTTTTCTAAGGTACAACACAGAAAACAGATGACAGGAAGGGTTGCGTGTATGTGTGTGTGTGTTTTTTTTTTTTTTTTTTTCTGTTGTACAGTGGGAATTTAACATTTGAGAAAATTATGACAGCAAAAACAATACAGACTTAAGTGTAAAATATATTATAATACTTTCTGATGGGAGGCACCAGCACTGCAGGTGTAGGATAGCCTCCTATTTTTCTATTAGGTCAACTGGCCTGTGGGATTCGGTAACTAGACTCAGAAGAAATACCGCCTGAACTCATTTTATGACTGACAAAATGTGTAGGAAGACCTGCAGGTAATCTGGGTGTGAATTGTTGCAAACCATGCTGCTCTACTAAGCCACACAGAACAACTCTCAGTAGGTGAACCAGGACCAGCAAAGGCAAGAAATGTACACATGCAAGAATATGGTCTTTTTAGGTTGCGAGCTACTTTATAATGATTGCCAGACACAATGCTAAAATAAAGCCAGCAGCAAACTCTCACGGGCAGACACCTCCACATGTAGCACTGTTTCAAAACGTGAGACTACCACTTCCCGGGGGACAAAACTGTCTCTCTCCCTACCTCTTGGTTGAAGGTATTGAACACAATTATTTTTCTCTCCAGTGAAAAAGGAGTATGTGGAGGAGGACTGAGCATCGAACAACAGAAAGTTCTTAAATTGTCTTGGTCTTCAAAAGCAGTATATTTTCAAACTATCAGAGAGTGCTCAGATGTACTATTACATTTCATGTAAATGCAGCTAATTCCTTAACTGGTTATGTGAGTTAGTGAAAGGACTGCTGTTTTGTGCTCATATTTTAACACTTATTAAGTTTTGATTAAGGCTTCCCTGGATACTAATTGTTAATGAAATTTGAGGAATTGCGAATGGCTTCACAGATCTCCTCCTAATCTGATGAAACAGGCAAGGAATAATACAAAGGGTAAAAAGCCTCAGCATCCTGCTCTCATCAGAGTATTATGGGAAACATGTAAATAAAGAAAACAAATCAGTGCCCAGTTCACACTTCATCAACTGCCTAACAACTTGCAACCAGTTAATTACACACCTTTAAAAGCCATGTACAGGAGAAATGATTCAGAAATAAACTACTATAATGAGAAAGGACAGTACAGAAATACTGATTCCACTAAGGGAATTTTAACCCCTTAAATATGACGATGCCAAATGACTGTACTGTACGGATTAGATGGTTTACAAACGACATATAATAACCACTAATTTACAGTGATTTCTCCTTCATTAGTGTATTGCTACTAAGGATGTTGTGTAATCTCTTCTCTGCAGTTAAAAAGAAGATAAGGATTTACACATTGCACATAAGAACTGAATACTGATATTGAAGACTGCAAAATGCTAATTAATATGAGGTTGAGTTAATTTCACATTCCTGAATATACAGGACTCATGCAGCCTTTAATCCAGGAGCGTTGTAGCTCAGTACATCCAGTTTTGCTATGGCTACTAGTAGGACATGAGCTTCATACGGACTCTGCAAACCCTCAGAAATTGTTGGGCTTTGCTGAGCTTGCTTTATCATGCCTGCAACTCTGTTTTAGTTTGCTTTTTAGAACAATTTTCTAATCATCAGGAGGTTATTGTCTAATATATTTTAATTTTGTGAAAATTTGTATGTGTGTTGTACAGCCATAATTTTTGTATGGACAGTGGTAACAAGCAGTTCCTTGTTAGATTGAAATATTTATGACCCTAACACAATAAGGCAATGCAGAGGAATGCTATGACAGTCACAGTACGACAGGAGTGGGGGGAGGCACAACATGACACTGGAAACTCCAGGGCTATAAACATCAGCAGACAGTTAAAAATACCCTGACCTGGCAGCTGGGGAGAGCCAGCTCTAGGGGTGGCAGAGAACGCAAAGACACCCAGAAAAATCAAGCAAATGACCTAAGCACCCACAGAAATAACAGAAGGGTGAGCATAGCACTGTGGACAGAGTGATGTGGATGTGAGGAAGTTTGTATTTTTTAATTTAATATATTTTTAAAATTTAATAATTTAAACTGTATTTTTATGGTTTTTATTCCTGTAATAGGACTTTTTTCTTCTTCTTCTTCTTCTTGTAGCTATTAGATCTGGACTGATAATTCTTTGATTAGCCTGTCAAGGTTTTACATACCTGATGATAAACTCTTAAGTTTGCAAATCAGGTTTGCTTCCTTTTTTCCCATGACAAGAATCTGAGGGCATCAACCGTTCCTTTGGAAAAGTCAACACACCGAAGCTGACTGTGGTAAATTATTTATCTATTTTATGCCCTTCAGAGATTATATCTGTTTCACTGGCCACAATAAAGATTTCAGGAATAATTTTCCTGTATTTTAACTCCTTTCTTTTTCCCCAGTGGCAAGATCACTGCAGGTTTTATGCTCTGCTGCCTGCCTGACCAATTGGAAGCAAAATCTACTTTATTCTGATCGTGTTTTTTTTTCAGTGTGCATGAGGCATAATAGGAACAATGTGAGACAGTCAAAAGAGTATCAACACTAAGGAGCAGGAAGCTAATTTTATTTGTCCAGAAGTCTCTATACAAGAGCTTTCATACAGTCTAATAATCAACTTTGAAGACGACCCAGGTATGTGCATAGGTATTAACATCAGTCAGGAAGTTTTGGCCTGTGCTCCTGCTGGTATTTGGTAAAAACAGCCCTCAACTAGGTCTGGAAACCTGACACAAGTGGGGTTGTGCTTCCCCTCCCATGGCAGACAACCTGCATGCCTCTGCACCTGAGCGAGTCATCAAGATGTGTTCAGAAGATGCTGAGGGGCTTCTAAAATGTGTTTTACCTGATTTATTTGCAACATCCAGACTTGAATGACATTAATTCTGTCCTAGAGGGACCCTATGTCCTATAAATATAGCTCTGTTATATACATGTGGGTAGGTAACTCCCATGGAATAAAAACTTGCAGCAAAGAAGTGTTTTGGGGAGGAAAAAATAAACTAAAAGCAGTATGTAAGTCCTTATCACAAGCTGTTGTCGGAATCCAGAGATGAGCAAGCATTACGTGCCTAGTAATGTAATAAAATGGAAATGTTTAATAATAAAATAATACTTAAAGGTTTATGGCCACTTTTTTATTTTTATTTTGTTCCCAGTACATTTGGCTTAAGGTTTTATTGTCCTCTTTTGTGCCACAGCATACTTGCCCATGGGCCACAGGTCTTTCAAACTCTAGGTGGGTGACAGAAAGCCTTTCTCAGCAATAGGCATTTAAGTATCAGGCATCTTGATCTTGTGCCTCCAATGATCTTGTATCAAGGTCAGGGGATCACCCTGTAACCCAGATCAGGAAATGAGATAAGAAACACTCACACACATCAGCCCACTTAATTTCAGTGATTTAGTTTGCAGCATAGTCCCCCAAAGCAGCTGTATTAGCATATGGGAATGACCAGAGCCATATCACAGGTGTTTATCTGTGTGTTTATCCAGCCCAGTGTGTCCTCCAACACAAACCTCTTCAGAACAGCATACTCAGTCCTATTCAAAGATTCATTATTTTACTATATGGAGGAAGATTAACAGGCTTACTGACTTTCCATGCTCTTAAAATGCAAAATGAAATAAACCAAGAGAAACAGAATTCACTATATGTGTTTCTAGCATAAAGCCAGTCTTTCTGCAGTCTCCTTTTAAATGTATGCCATGGTACAAAAGTTTCATGAATTGCCAAGAATGATTTAATGCTACTCTCAACTGAAAAGCAATAGAAGAGTTGATTGAGAAGGGCATTCTTTATATTTTTTTTTTCAGCCACTGATGCATCAAAGCATGGAAGTATCAAAACATTTTCAGGAGTTATGTGTTACACTTGAAAGCAAAATAAACTATTCTTTACTTGCAGGTAGTGATGTAACTGCAGTAGTGTAGTCCTGAACTAAACAAAACAAAGGAGACAAGGTATGAATTATCTATAAAAAAGAATATCTGTTAATAAATAAATAAATACATGGTGTGAACATTTGTAATGCATCATTTTCAGACGGTAACTGTACTATCAGCTTTGAGAGATATCATTTTATCTGCAAACAACTGTTAAATAAGAACGGATATTTTCTGCTCCTGGTTTAGTACGTGTGTATCAAAATGAAGAAAGCTGTCAGTAAGTCATCATTTGATCAAGAGGTGTACAGCAAACAAATCTTTAATCAGTATTTAAAAATTGTCATAGAGTCATAGAATCATCTATGTTGGAAAAGACCTTCAAGATTGTCGAGTCCAACCATAAACTTGACCTACCACATCCTCAACTTTGGTTCATGAACAAGTAATTTATGGTGTTGTCTTCTGTGATAATTTTGTGTTGATTCCTGTCTCAAAACATGTGGAAAGACTATTTCACATGTGCAAAAAGACACGGTCTGACTACAGATAACTATGCATTCATACTTTCACAACTGACCTCCAAAGTCAAGGTAATTTTGACTGTAAATACAAACAATTTTATACTTGAATTAAAACAACAACACAATTTTAATAATAAATTACAAGGAAGACTGCACAGTTAGACAAAGGTGTAATGTTACATTACTTCTAAGAACAGCCTGAACAGTAGTAGCATCTCCTAGCATCCATGCTATGGATTCCCTGAGCCAGGGGAAGTTTTTGTGTTTAATATTAAGCCTTAGTGGATTTTCTCTACCACAAATTTGCCCATCTTCTCTTGAAGGTAAGTGAACTGTCTCAGAAATGAGTAGTCAGGCAGAGGGTTGGCCTCTTTTCACAGGTAACTGCTGATAGGACTAGAGGGAATGTCTTAGGTTGGAAATGAGGAGACATTTCTTCTCAGAAAGAGCAGTCAGGCACTCGGACGGGTTGCCCAAGGAGGTGGTGGGGTCACGGTCCCTGGGGGTGTTCAAGGCGAGGTTGGACGTGGTGCTTAGGGACATGCGTTAGTGGGTGATATTGGTGGTAGGGGGATACTTGGACCAGATGATCTTGGTGGTCTGCTCCATCCTTAATGATTCTGTGACTTTTTGCCTGTACACTGTGCCGTACGCCTGACACACACCACCCGCCCCGCCGCCATTTTGAGGCTCCCCCTCCACCCCCCCCCCCTCCCGCAGCGCCCGGCGCCGCCGCCGTGACCACGTGACCGCGGCGGGCGGGAGGCGGAGCGGCGCGACGTAAGCGGGAAGGGCTCGGGGGGCGGCGGGGCGGGGGGGGGGGAGCGCAGCGGGGGAACGGCGGAGGGAGGGGGGAGCCGGGGGGGGTGGGGGGAGCGGGGAGAGGGGGGGGCGAGGGAGGCGGGGGCCGCGGCGGGCGCGCGGCCGCGGCGAGCACGCGCGCGGCTCGCGCCAAGCGCTCGACTCCGCCCCGCCCCGCCCCGCGCCGCCCAACGGCCGCTTGGGCGGCGCGGGGCGAGGCGGGGCGGGTCCCTGAGGGGGTTTGAGGGTTTTGGGTTTTCTTTGCGGCTGCAGTGGCTGGGTGCAAATGGTTCCTTGTATGGGGAGCACAGTGCTTCTTCACAGAATCGCTTAGGTTGGAAGAGACTTCCAAGATCACCGAGTCCAATCTCTGACCTAACACTAACAGTCCCCACTAAACCATATCCCTAAGCTCTACATCTAAACGTCTTTTAAAGACTTCCAGGGATGGTGACTCCACCACCTCCCTGGGCAGCCCATTCCAATGCCTCACAACCCTCTCAGTAAAGAATTCCTTCTTGTAGCTAAGGAGACTGAGCCTCTCACTAGAAATGTCTCCATGGTGTTCTTAATCCTTTTTAAGGAAAATTATTTTCTTTGGAAGTCTATGGAAAGCTTAGATAGAAAAATAGCAGAACACCAAGTAAGACTCTAACCTCATAATATCTATTTAATTAGCCAATATTTCATTGTGATTTTTTTTTTCCTTATCTTTCTCTTCCACTGAACTGGAATTAATTCAGTACATTGCGATACTGAAAAAAAAAATGAAGTTGGTGAACTAGGAAAGCTGCTTCACCTTTCTTCAGCTACCTTTTTTGTACCATCTTTTTATTTTTTTTTCCCCTTCTCTCTCCAATACATGTGCATGTACATTTAAGTTAATGCTTGTTCAGTTACCCGCAACTCAACACTACAGTTAGGAAAGAAAAAAGCTATTAATTGTCAACAGAAGATAAGTTGAAGGAAAGATCTCTCAGGGATTTAAAATAAATAATTTTAACTTATTTCTCAGAGTTTGGAATTAAACTTTTTTTTTTTTTTTTTTTTTTTTTTAACCTTCCAGTGCTGCGTGCAGTTTATAACTGAATCCACAAATCCACATGCATTTTCCAGAAATATAATAGTTTTAACCACCATGACTGGGAGATTTCTATGAGTTGTTAATTTCTTTTACTTTTAAAATTACAGATTCTTCTGTGTAACTTTCAAAAGGTTACCAAAAGAAATTTGCTCCCCAAATTGCTGGGATGGAGCTATGCACTTTGTGTAATAGTGGGTGGTAACCAGATCCTAGAGAATGGTATTTGATTGTGCTGAACAATAGTTTTAAGATTTAAATAGGTTTCACAATCACAGCTTAAATTTTATGTTGAGGTACCTATAATTTGACCATTGTGCCATAGATACCAACTCTTTCTGAAATACCTGGATCTTATGCTTTGCTTTTAGTTCAGCTT